>NC_133531.1:65401314-66613814 GCF_048544455.1 Silene latifolia
GATTAATAATATTACATATTACAAATTTTGTCTTTTTGTAGATTTCAACTTGTATAGTTGGTGAAATCACAAGAGGTGGATACCTGAGTTTGAATCCAATAAGCGCCTATCCTACAATAAATAAAGGGTGCTGATTTTCGCAGTACACATTTTACTTATCGCAGTACAGCGTTGACAATTATACCCCTCCCATTTCTCCCCTCCCATTTTCTCTCTCTTATTTCTCTCTAATTTCACCCACTCATTCTCATCTAATTTCACGTCACCCTATATAGTCGACATTTTTTTTTTTTTTTTTGACAACGGAAGGAGAATAACTTACAGTGATCTATGAATTACAATGTAAGCTACTCGACTAGGTAGCACCAGAAACCCGAAAGCTAAATCTAGCACTACAAAGTCAAACCTATCAAGAGCATAAAAAACGTAAAGAGCTAGAGCAACAACATTAAGATAAACTATAACAGCGGAGCCTTGATGGTAACGGATAGGAGAGTGGCCAGGAGCAAAAGGACCAGCTTCGTAAGCATATGTGACCTCCAAAAACCGTCGATACCTACGAGCCGCAGAGAGACGATAGCAAAGTGTACTTACGCTCTTACGAAAAGAGCGTAGAAAGACAAAGTGACTGGCAAGACAAAGAAGTCTGTCGTCGACGGAGTAAAAACTCCTACACCTTAGAGATCGGCTTCTTTGATCGTAAGACCAACTGAACGAGAGGTACATCATGCAGTGAAGAAGGATAACAAAGAGCTCTGCAATCAAATTCCGAGCCAAAGCAACCACCTTCATACTAGAGGAAATCACAGACGAACTAAAGGACAGGACACCCAAGTTCGAAAAGGTCTTTACTAGCACAAGCAAAGACATTATTTGGAGGGAAAGAAAATAAACGCAATTTAGAAAAGCCATCATTTTATCTGAGGAACCACCGCAACCGACACCCAACACCACGAGCCACCCCTTATCAACACAACCCGGACACACCATTCACGTATTGATTAAACCAGAATACCAAAAAACCCAGGACCAAACAGAGGAGAGACGAGAACCGCCTTCCAACCCACTATAACAAGGGATAACAAAAGCTGCAAGAGACGCTCCCAACAACCAAACGAACCGAAAAGCAATAGTCAAAGCCTAACCGAACTCAAGGACATCAACAAACCCAAAGAAGGCAGTCAAGACCAAGAAGGGAGAAGACAACAGACAAGGGATAAAAGACCTGTCACTCAAAGGGACATGCAAGACCGAAAAAAGACTCCCGATTCACCAAACGACACCTCCCAGGACCACCGTCAGACATGCAACCAAACGATACTAAAGAAAAATCTGACAGACACTAGAGATTAAGTAAAGGGGACCGATTGATGGGGGGAATGGGGGGATCATCAAATCTGACCCAAAACAAGACCACATAAAACCAAAGCGTAACAACCGGATGAATTAAAATCATCGACGCAAACATGAAGGACAAAGACTAAGCAACCAAACCAAGGGTGGAGGGAATGGGGGGATCACCACTGGTAAGGACACACGATCTACGGCGACAGGACAAGGGACGGAGGGACGAGAACTTCACCGATTCAGAAGCATGCAAAGCCAGCTAAAAAACCAACAACATCAGACAACCCTCAGACACGAAGAAAAGAGACGGAAAAGCTATGACCATAAGCAACAAGCGACAACAACGAAACACCAGCCAGCAGAGCAAGACGAAGTGCAGCAGAGAACCTTGATTATAGGAGCGAAGACGAGAAACGAATCAAACCCATCGAAAAAAAGGAGAAATGGTAAAGAAGGAATTAATCAAATACGGAAATGATGGTCGCCGGAGATGAGCGCAATCAAAGCTTGATAGCCTCATCTCCGGCGAAAGGCGGTGAGATAAGGGGCAGGGAATGGGAGGATGGCAGCGGCGGCGGTGCAATAATAAGAGGGGTTAGGGTTTTTTTGGGGTTTTTTTAGAGAGGATTTAGTGAGATTCAACCGTATATCAGTATATGTATATGTGTCTATATAGTCGACATTGAGAGAGGGGGTTTGCCAGACGAGTAGACGACTATGTCGCTGGCGGTGGGTCGCTGGCGGTGGGTTGAACTGGTGGATCACGGAGTAGAGTCGGTGGGTCAAGGGGATGGTCGCACTATTGATTGAAATTAATAATACTGGGTTTCACTGTGTACTTTTGTACTACATTACTAGAGGACATGTTGGAAAGCGGGATTTTCAATCTTGATTGTTCCAGTTACTAAATTTTGCCGAAATTAAGATTTGTATGCATATTAATTCTAGGCAAATTACAAATTGATCACTAAAGATTGTAAAGAATTCTTACTTATTTCTCTGTTATCAGTTTTGATTTCGCAATCATCATCGCATACCAATTAACCATAAATTAACTTTAACATAAACCCTAACTAAAAGATACGGAGTACAAAATTATAATAAAAAGTCAAATTAATTAGTAATAATGGGATTAATACTTCTCTATACTCGAATAATCATTCATAATTAAAGAATTTGAAGGAGTTTAAAGGAGGTAGAGGGTTCAACAATAGAGAGAAGACATTAGAGGATTATGTTTGATGTTTTTTTAGCAAGGGTAAACAAATGGAAAATTTAAGATAAAAAGTACTGTAATGAGTAAAAAGTGTACTGCGAAAATAAATTACGTAAATAAAAGTAAAAATAAAATGGAAAAACAAAATATTTTTCAAAATGTAACTATGTTTTTTAATTAGAAAAAGTAATCAAGAAAAAAGTCGCGTGAGGAGTAGATGATTGTAGGGTTTTTGAAGGGTTTAAGCTCACTTGCTTGCACCCATTTGATCAACCCCCAAATTCCTCTGATAAACCCTAAAAAAATCACCCAAATTCCTCAACCAACATCAACAATGAATTCCCTAACCACAAGAACAAAACCCATTTCACAACTCCTAAAACCCACCTCAAGAACCCTCTTCATTTCCCTCTTTTCCACTTCTTCACCATCATCATCGCACCGCTATATCCCTCATGGTATTTACTTATTTATTTGTTAATTTATTTATTTATTACTTCTTCTATCTATTAATTGTGTTTTTAGTAAATGTTGTTACTTTTGGAGAAGTGGGTATTGTGTTGAATACGTTAATGACATTAAATCAGTGATTTAATGATGCATTTCGATGGATATCTGTTGTTATTCTCACTGTTGAAGGACTGTGTTTGGTTTTGTACAAGGAGTGACGAGTTTGGACTTATTGGGTTTTGTTTCGAGTTGTTGGGGGCTTAAGTTAGCGAATTTTTGAGGCATTTTGATGAATTTAGCTTAGGTTACTGTTTTTTTTGTGTAAGAACAAAGGTTGTTTCTATTGTTTCTGAATGTGGCTAGTTATGTTTCGTGTTGAAAATAGCGGAAATTTTCGATGAGAGATTTTGAGGCAATTTATATGAATTCTTATTTTATCATTTTGATGAAATTTAACTTAGGTTACTGTCTTTTTGTTGGGGGGTTAAGTTGGCGAATTTTTTCGAGGTGTTTGCTGTGGGTTTTAAGGTCCTGTTCAAATTACTGCTTTGGGTGTCATTTTATGTCTTAGGGCTTGCTTGGGATGGGAGTAATAATTAAGGGAGTAATAGAGATAAAATAAACTAAAAAATGGAGGGAAGGGATGGGGGTTGGAGATAGAAATGGATAGAAATGGGGAAATATAGTGTAATATTCCCTCCATTAAGGGAGTAATTGTTACCCACCTCCGCTTCCAAGTAGTAATTACCTCCATATAATGTGACTTACATCTAATGTGATCCCAGAAAAGCCAGTATCCGAAGAAAAGCAGAGTAAATCAAGCAATGCATTGAACCTCGTTGCCAAAACTAACATGGTTGGCAACTCTGAAGCTAGTTTAGGTTTCATTTCTAAGATAGTAAACTGGTGTAAAACTTGGAGGGATGAGACAGGTGTCGATAAGCCCAATGAATTTCAGTCATCCACTATAGAACCAAGTCCGGCTGAAGAAGACGCAAGGAAATTTGATGAAGTTCCACCCTTGAAAAAGCCAGTATCCGAAGAAAAGCAGAGTAAATCAAGCAATTCTATGACCCTTGTTGCAAAAACTGACACTATTGAAAAGTCCAAAGCTTCTTTAGGATGGGATTTTAGTCCGAATGAATATCAATCACTCGCTATAGAGCCAAGTCCTGTTAAAGAAGACACGAGGAAATCTGATAAAGTCCCACCTTCGACAAGAAAGCATGACCTTTTGACGAAGGATTCATTTTGGAGTGCTCTTCGTTCTTTTTTCAAAACAAACCGAGGATCAGAAATTGTCTTCAACGCACTATCAAGGTACACTATTCTGTCTTTGGCGAATCCTTTCTTTTCTGGTGCCGCGTGTTTATTACTTGGAGAGTGCATGAAATAGGTGCGACTTGGACAATGTTGTGTCCGTTTGGTTTATAATGGTGCATATGGAACTCCTATAAGTTTACAATATTTCACTCTTCTTTAGTTCGAACAGAATAGAACTCCGGAAATTCTTGGTTTTGTTCTTTTATCACATGCTTAGTTTCCATAACTCTGCCCGTCCAATAGTTTATTGACTAAAGGTCTGTCTTATTTTGTATAAAAGATACCTTGACAGTTGACACTAACCCTTTCATAGAAGGGAGTTCACCTCTGTGGTTTATCAGTTTTTTTTTTGCCCTTTTGAACAACTGACTATTATGCTCTTTTGAGAAGATTTATCAATGGGAGGCCGTGTATGTTGTACACGTGTTACCTTTCCCCGATATTGCAGACTCATCAAATCCTTCTTTAATATGATGATATGGCAACAATAGTCATATTTGGAAATTGTGTGGTCTGCTCTGTATGATACCAAATTTCTGCTTACCAAAACCCTTCTTGTAGACGTTTATAGTACTATGATGTAGCAGTATTAGTTGTATTTGGGAATTTTGTGGCTCATTGTGTGGTTTAATCTGTATGACACAAATGCTCCTTACCAGCTGTATCATGTCCCTGTGGTTTTAAAGGAATATTGTGTATATCTGGGCTCAAATTTAGCAATGGTAACTATTCAATTCATAAATTTTTTTTTTTCCAATTATCATGATTCTTGGTAGGTTTTGCTGTTTTTGAGTTAAGATTTTCGAAGCAAAACATTATACGAAATGTTCTCACGTGTGAGACAGTTTCTTAGCCCTTAGGGATTGCTTGGGATGAACTGATTGTTATTAGGGTAATAGAGTATAAAATAAGAAGCAAAAAAAGGAAACTGGTGGCGGTAAAAGGGGGATGAGAAAAGAAAGTAATAGTTTCCTGACATTCCTCTTGTTTGAGCTCTATTACCCCTATCCAAAGCGAAATAATTACACCTATCCAAAGCGAAACCTTATATATAAAGATTAGGGTTGGTCGTACATGCGAGGCCTTCTCATACAAGACTCACTCTTTGCAATGTTTATTTTATTGTTTAGTAACTCACTTTTGAAAAGCTGATCACTCCTTTTGTATTAGGGAGCAGATTGCTGATAAGCTACGAAAGGAGGGGCTCTTGTTTCTTCGACCTCTTCAGTCAATTGATATTTATCACTTGGTAGATTTACTAATTACAGAGAAGAAATGGATTAAGGAGCTCCCTACTAAAAACCCTCGATTTAAACTCGTTTCTCTATATGAAGAATCCTCGACTCCCACACAACCTCATAACCCAACTAGGTTGAGTTCCATATTCTTGAATCCTCAGTCTCCTGATAATTCTCAGTTAAGGGTTTCCTCCATTGCTCCCCCTCTCAAGGAGCTTTCAGAAAAGTCCAGGACTGAGATCCTGGCAGATTGTCAGAAACTGTTGGATGAGATTTTATCTCAGAATCCTGATGGCTTCAATATGAGTATTTTCAAAAAGAAGTTTCTAAAGAAATATGGATATGCTCTCGACCACCAAAAACTCGGATATCCGAAACTTGCTTCTCTCCTTCAGGTAAAGCCTGGGGTAAAAGTAAAAGCCGCCCGGGTTTTTCTTGATAATGTAGTTTACTCTCCTGAGGTTAAATCCTTGGGGTTGAAGAAGTCAACCGGGTCAGACAGTGAACTGTCTGACTCAGCTCGGAAAGATGATGAAGTGGAGGATGAGTTTTCAGAACTTGGGCCTGTTGTCAAGTCGGATCTTAGCCTAAACGGGTCTAATGGTGAATATGAATCGGCCATGTCTGTGGATGATGTGTTTTCAGACTCAGAAAAAGAGGAGCATTCATGTTCGTCAAATCCGGTCAAAGGGGAGGAGCAAAGTAACTCACAGGTGGTCGAGGATGACAACTCGTTATTGCAAATCCTGAATTCCCGGTATAGCACACCAAGTGCGAGAGCAACCCGAGAGACAATAAGTTGGATTCTCACAGCCAACCCCACTCTTCCTAAGATGAAATCAGCCCGTCAGGATCATTGACTGCTGAGCTTAAAGGTCAAGCTGGGTCTACCGACAGCAATGGATATAAACACTGGTAAAAAAAGGAAATACACATTTGTTGCTGAAATTGATGGGATTTTAGGGAGTTTGAAGAAGTCTGGTGAAGGGTGTAAGGGCAACTGGGCAAGGACTATTTCTTGGATCACAGAGACAGCTGCGGTATTTCTCCTGGGATGTTAGTTCTGTCTGAGAAATTATCCGACTCTTTTTTTTTTTGATGACGAGAGTCTTAGAATAACATGTTCTTGGGTATTTAATATTTATCTCCGTTTTTATTTAAGTGGGTAATTGATAGTTTTAGTTAGCACTAGAAAACGAAATTTTGTTACTTTCAGAAATAATTTTATGAATGGAGTGGCTCTCTATGAGCTTGTGCCTTAAGATGTAGATGGAAGCTATTATTTTTGCACACATTCTTGTTTATGACGAAAGAATCCGTCTCAAGTCCGGTTTAAGACGGGTGAAATAGGTATCAAATGGCATGGCAAGTTGCCTATGAAATGCCAAAAATTGTCGCTATTATCATTATGTGGTAATATTTGGATCCGTTTTATAGATAAAACGGATATTCCGTCTTAAGCAAGGCATATATGTAAGATTTTTGTACGAATACATAAAAAGTTATAATTGTTATCATGAGATTGTTATAACTTATAAGTCGTACAATGGTTAGTAATTTAGTATTTGAGGAACGGTAAAATAAAACAACGCAAATAGGGAAAAAAGGGCCAAGATGGGAAGTTGAGGTATGATAGGTTGGCTTTTTGAAATTGGAATTATATAATATTATTCGAGATGTCGAAATTGAGTTATATGCTGAATGAACCGCTTCGAAATCTGTTGAGCTGTACTTGTAGTTGTTGATATATGGTGGATACTAGTTTAAAACTCATGCAAAATTGCACGGGTATGGATCAAAAAATTGTAGAATAAATTAGGTACAATATGTTGCATAAAACTCCCTTTGTTGATTAGTTCATTATAAGTATGTAACTACGTGATCCAATTCAACAACTATTTACATAGATTAGAATACTCCCCAAAAAAGTGATCCAATTCAACAACTATTTACATAGATTAGAATACTCCCCAAAAAAGAATTAAAATGTAATTAATAACTTGTTGAGTTGGATAGAGTAATAATTAAAGAGCTACTTTTACATGTAAGATATGTCAAAACATATATATAGACATTAAATGGTCAATTTTAAGCTGTAAACTTTAAATAATGGATATGTATGTTCTTATATTTTTCCTGGCTGCTAAAGGTCGTCGACAAATTACTAAATATCGTCGACAATTTTAATGAACTTCCAAATTTGCCCCTCCCTCACACTCCTCCTTATATTTTCCTTTTTATTCAATAACAACCTTTAAAATTAGAAATTTTGAAAAAAAAAAACCGACTCAAATTTCAACAAAAAAACGTATCGACCGCATAATTTCCGTCCCGAATTCAAGCATTCAACAAGGTATGTGATTACTATTAAAATTTTTTTGGTAGTATTTTGTTAAGGTTGTAAATTTGTGACGGAATTAGGATAGATGCCAAATTAGTAACGGAATTAGGATAGGTGCTATGATTTCAATCGGATTTAGTCGTGTTTAGGGAGAATCAAACGCAATTATCGTATCAATTAATCGAAAAAAAAAAAAAAAAAATACCTGAATCTGGGCCTGGACGAGGGGGTTCTTCGTCCAAGACCAAGCCCACGTCTGAATTGGGCTGTGGACGAAGGAATCCTTAAATGCGGGCTCGGTCCAGGGACGAAGAAATCCTTCGTCTGGCCCAGTGTTCACGTTTTTTTTTTTTCTTTTTTTTTTTTTTTTGTTTTTTGTTTTAGAATTTCGAGACCTTTTTTTTTTTTTTGAAAATAAATTTTTTTCCGTCTTGTTTTGTTATCGTTATAAAGTAATAAATTATTAATAATAATTCTCGTCCGTGCCGAAGGCGTTGTAAATATATATTATTACCGTCTCGTTTTGTCGACGTAAAATATTAATTAATTATTACTAATAAATCCCTTTTGTTTTATTAATTTAAGTAATCAAGTTGTTGTAAATATATTTTTGTTGCGTCTCGTTTTGTTTACGTAAAATATTAATTAATTATTATTACTAAACCCCGTTCCGGGTTATTTTGTTTTTTTTAAAAAAATTTTTAATTTACTTAAACTTATATTTATAAATTCTTTGTTTTATTTTTTGAATAGATGGCCGGTGGAGGAAATGACCGTCACGTTCGAGCTCGAAAGGGGCTCCAGTTTGAGTCTGAGGTTGGAGATTGTAGTACCGATTCGTGGACTGATGAGCGGGTGGAGGAGGAGCTGGTTCGGTCTGGTGATGTGATAGGTGAGGAGGAGGCGGGTATTGAGCGAGTGCGTAGGGTGCCACGTAGACGGAATGAGGAGGGGCGTTTCCAGCGGAGGTCGGATGGTAGTTCTAGTAGTGTGGTGGCTACGAAGAAGAAGTCAGGTAAGGATGTCTCTTGGTTGATCGATCATCGTGTTCCTGGCGGTCCGATGTTTCCCCACGTGATTCCTAGCTTTGGGGGCCACATTGCCAACACCTTATGGCCGACTCCTAATGAGGTCGGTCGACCAGTTTTGACGGGCTACCACCGGTTTGATAAGACGAGGTTGTTGAGTTGTTGGGAACTACCTCCTGCCGTTCAGACTATTTATGACGGTACTGGTCTTTCTCACCTATTAGATTCCATGGCCGAGAATTATTCAAAATAACCGTTACAATTCAAAATAACCGTTATAATTCAAATGTTACTGTTACAATTAATAGCTTATAAATAGGCCATTCTATGTCAATTTCAATCACAACATCCAATCATATTCACTCACTACAATACTAATTATTCACTCACAACATCCAATCCTAAAATGATTCTCACAAATGCTCAAAAAATCAGAGTTTATCAAATAAGAATCGATTTAATTGTTCAAAATTTACCAATTCTAATTGAGCGTCTTGAATCAGTGGTTCCCAGTGACACTGTATGGCACATGCTTGAAGAGCCTCCAATTGGTACCCTTTGTATAATGGGAATCACGTTCAACAAACCACCCTCGCAATCAGTAACAATAGCATTAGGTTGAACGACATCATTGAGCAGGGCCTTCAGTTTCCGTAGTACCCACAGATATTTCTCCTCGGACTCATGCGTCACAAGAGCATACGCGATGACAAAGCTCTTCCCGACGGGTGTGACTCCAACCATCTCAACAAGCGGAAGACGGTATTCATTTGTCTTGTACGTGGAATCGATCTGTACCACATAATAGTATGATCGAAACATCTTAACGGCTTCTGGATGAGCCATGAACACGTGGGTTAGCTCATCGGTCTCCTGATCAGTGACCCAATAATGAACGTACTTATCTTCGAACCGCAAGTGCTAACATCTGTTGTCTGCGGGTTTCTCCCATCTCTTTCTCGGCCCTTACTTTCGAGAACGATTGTAGATTTGTCGCCGATTAGGTCTTGACTTTTCCGGATTTCGCTGATGCAAACCCGCACTAATAATTGCGGTAGGCCTAACGTGAGCTCTAACTTGGGCATCGATATAAGCCAACTCCTCGTCATCAAACTTTGCAAAGTATCTGTCGCCGTCACAATACAACGTTAAACCATGATTATGAAACCCGGATCTCATCACAATCTGCCACTTATTCTCTTCTAATTCAACAACTTTCATTGAAAATTTGCAATTGCACCACGCGGTAGCCGTGTTACCCCTCATTAAAGAATCGGCATCCTTATTTACGGGACCTTTTCCACCCATCCGACAAACAAAATAACGTTGTCTCAAATTCGTGTTACGACCAACTTTCTTGTTGCTTGCTCTTTTTATACCAAACCCGAGTCGGAGTCCGATCTCATATGCCCAATTAAACGCTTCAATACTTGATGCAAAGAACAAGCTAGTCTTAAAATGATCTGAGTAATCAATACCGTCTCCATCGTTAATCACCTGCGCACGCATTTCAATAAATTAGTTATTAATTAATTATTTGCTACGGAACGAGTCGGAGTAAATAAAAAATAATATAAAAATAATACAAAGACGGTAATAAGTTATTTTATACAAAACGAGTCGGAAATGTTAAAGATAAAAATTTAATATAAAGACGGTAATTAATTAATTCAATTGTTTTATAATACAAAAACGGTATTTAATTATTTTATACACAACGAGTCGGAAATATTAAAGATAAAAATATAATATAAAGACGGAAATTAATTATTTGAATTGTCGAAAACTATAAAAAATAAAAAAAATATAATACAAAGACGGAAATTAATTATTTTATACAAAACGAGTCGGAAACAAAAAAAAAAAAAAAAAAAAAAAAAAAAAAAAAATACACGGTTGGGCCCTGGACGAAAAATTCCTTCGTCCATAATGGGCCTTGGACGAAGGAATTTTTCGTCCAGCCCAGGTATTGGACGAAAAATTCCTTCGTCCAAGGCCCATTATGGACGAAGGAATTTTTCGTCCAATACCTGGGCTGGACGAAAAATTTCTTCGTCCAGGCCCAGTCCGTGTACTTTTTTTTTTTTTTTTTCAATTGCTTTTTCAAATCAATCCGTCACAAAAACTATCATAATTCCGTCTACATTCATGGCATCTATCCTAATTCGGGATTCAAACGATAATAAAACATAAATTTTTAACAAAACTAAATCGTAAACTAACCTCGTTACTAGCTTCATTGTTGGAATCGTTGTTAAAATCGTTCCCGTTCATGTTGTTAATTACAAAACCCGACTTTTTTTTTGTTTGAAATATTTTAGTGAGACGGTGACTTGTGTTTTAGTGAGACGGAAATTGCATTTCTGTTTTGAGACGGAAATTGCATTTTGGTGAGACGGATATGGAGTTATGATATGGAGGGCAAACTTGGAAATTTACGTTAATTGTCGACGATATTTAGTAATTTGTCGACGACGTATAGCAGGACCCATACAACCATATTTTTTTAAGTTTCTTAGCATAAGACCAGCCCATTAACTAAAACCCAAATAAATAAAACTCTTGAAACAAACTACTTCGTACTCGGTAAAACTTCCCAATAAAAACTGGAACCCTTTTAAGATGTTTTAGTCTAGTGGTTAAGACGGAGGTATTGTGACAATAGGTCCCAGGTTCGAATCCCCCTTCCTCTTTATTGTAATGCGACTAAGTGCGCGCTTCGATTGACCCAAAAAAAACTTTACACGTTACAATACTGAGTTATCAAACTAAAAGTGACGGCCATACCCTTATTTTGCAATACACTATACACTATATTTTTATTTATTAACAATGCCACAAGGACCTGAACTATATAATGACTTTCATCTTATATTATGAATAAATATGAATCTCATTCAATTTGTTTGCATTGATTTTAGTCTCCATAATCTGAAGTCTGAAATATAATGTGTGTGCTTAATAAAATATGGGTTACTTCGATATTGCCCATTTGATAAAAACTTTAAGCCAATGATTATTTTTGTTGATTAGTTATCATTTTTGTTGATTAGTTATCATAAGACAGTTGATGTAGCTATTAAGATTTGTGTTGAAAATGTAATTGTCCCTGTTCAATTATATCTCCCTTTGGCTCATCATTGTGCTCACATAGATCATGTTTTAATTTTAACAGCAGGTATGTGCCTAATCAGGTAAACTGTCTAAACCCACTATGCTATGCTTATGAAATGAGTTGTGCTACGTTATACATTATGACCAGTTCATAGTAGTGTAAATTAAGTAAGTTACGGACAACTCTATTCAAGAATTAAAGTACAACTAGAATTACTGAAATTATCATAAAATTCCTGATATCACAGCAACATTTTTTGTAGTGAAAACAAAAAAAACACATTGAATATCCAAATCTTAATAAAGGTTGTCTAACTTAAGCTATATTACTAATTCATAAAATGATGAATGCGTCAATTTCTATTCGCCTCCACCTTCACAATAACATGTTTTTCTGTCGTACTCAACTGAACAACATCTTCACCATTTTCAAGCAAGCGCTTTGTAGAGGTGAGGTTCCGGGAGGTACTTGCGTTATACAACCTCTTGTGAAAAAGCATTTGATAAGTGAATGCGTTAAGATTGAGTTGATGAAATAAATCATTATGTGTGTTTATCAAATAAAGTTAATGAGTTCACTATAATTTCACTGTTTCACACCTTTTCTTTATCATTCTCCACAACACTTTCTTCTCGGGAATCCACCTTTATCCACTTTTTTATCTTAAAAATGAACTTTCGATCAAGTAAAACATATAGTTCAGTCGGATAAGAATCGGGATTTCCAAGCTGTCAATTAAACTTGTAAATAGGTAGTTGTCGTTTGGCTTTAGCGTGCTATTCATTTAGGATGAACAATCGTTAATGTTAGTATATTGATAGCCATAACTATAGATCCTGGATAATTTCATAAATCTATTACTCCTCGTAAACAGGACGTATTTGTAAAGCATGGATACCTAAAGTGGTTCTCTTTTTAAGTCTTTTGCAAATTGTTGTATCAAATCGTATCATACCTGAGGCTTGAGAATCAAACAATATGAATGTCGCATTTCCGATATGATCCACTACTTTAACCCTGTCATATTAATGAAAAAGAGGGGTTAAAAAATATGCTAGACTGATGGAATATATATATGTTAGACAGATGCTCTGTAAAATAGTTCGAAGTGATTTCATTAATTTTATAAATTATAACCTCTTGATTTTCTCTAATTTCGTCAATTGTCCTTTAAATCTATTAAATCGTCGGCAATTATTTCAGAATGGCTTGAAACTTGGGTCAGCATCAGTGATGTACTACCTCCATTTTCTCCTCTCCTGGTAATAGCAAGCGAACGACTGAAGTTATTAATAATCTGCTTGACTTGTATTCTCACATCAATTTATATGGATACAAATGTGTTGAGTAATGATTTGTATTGTGTTGAGTAATGATTTGTATTACCTCAGAAAGTCAGAATCATTGAGTATGAAATTCAAGTTAGTGTTTTTGTCCATTATTTGGGTACACTTGTTCCCATGCATAAATCATTCGTCCCTTGATGTGCCACGTCTCTTTCTCTGGCGTGATTGAATCGATAATCTTTCTCTGGCGTAATTGAATCGATAGCATCACAATTGATGTTTGACGCCATTGTAGATTCGTAGCACATTTAACGTAATATTGTGCAGCAGTTTTTGGGGAATGAGTTAGCCCTGGATATCTTGCAAACGTTACATAGATGTAGGATAAGTTAAATGCTATTGTTAGTATTTGCTGCTATTATTAAGGGATTTGGGGTTGACATGATCTATCGTTGTATATGGGTTGATTGAGAAATAATTTGGAACCAATTATGTAGGGATGTTACGTAGAGTTTTATTCCCATTATACCTCCCAGAAGATTACTTTTTGCCATTTTGTTTAGAGTTTTTTTGTCAAAGAGTACCTAATATTTAGGGTCATTTGTACCAAGGTACCTAACATTACTTTTTTTTGCCCAAAAGTACCTAATATTTATTGTTAATTTGTTGCAAAGTACCAAACGCACGTTTCCGTTTAAAAAACTTACTTTACCTTTTTATCTTTTCACATTTTATTCAACCTTTTTACATTCTTCCAGTTTCCATTTTCCCATTTTCAGTTTAACTTACTTACTTAATTTATTTACCACATCCTACTGTTATTCATCATCATTATCGAGTTCAGGTATCAACACCATCATCATCCTTTTAATAAGTCGACTTTAGGTACTAATTTTGTATATTTTTCATTATTTAAAACAATTGTTTGTTCGTCATAGTTGTGTGAATTCTTTTTTTCTAAATACTCCTATTATTTAACTTTTTAATTATCCTATTAAAGTAATAATTTTTTATCATTGTTGTTCTTTCAAACGTAATTATGATTTTAATATAGTGCTACTATGTTAAGTTTGGTTTATTGAATATTTGTGTTTTTACTTATAAGGATGACTAGCTTTGTGGATAATACGGAGTACAAGACAAGAACATAATTAATTATACGGGTAGTTTCAAAGCTTTTCATGCTAGAGAGTTTGTGATGAAAAAAATAGGGTAAATATGGAGAACTTGAATAGGATGAAATAAGGGGGGAAATAGCAGGTTTGTGAAGAAGGTTAAAAAGAGAGGAAAAAAGGAGGGAAAATGACGATTAATAATGAAGCTCCGTTACTTAATTGACGGAGTTTAACTTTTTTTAACGGAAAAGTGCATTTGGTACCATGCGACAAATAAACAATAAATATCAGGTATTTTGGGAAAAAAAATAATGTTAGATACTTTGGTGCAAACGACCCAAAATATTAGATACTCCCTAACAAAAAACCCTTTTGTTTATTCTTGTTATGATATCCCAGTGGATACACTTCATTTTGGGAATCTTTTCTATATATCTTTATATTATTTATGATTGAATGGACGACTTTGTAGGAGCATATAATTAGGAAACAATGAAACAACATATTGGATTGGACACATGAGAAGTGAGCGGGAAAAACAATGTGCTTGGGGTTCTTGTTTTATTATTTTGTATAGATAGATAGATGATTTTGGGTTGAATTCCAGGAATTGAGGTTTCCCTAGGGTTAACTAGCAAAGCTGACCCGACCCGAATGACCATACCCGATAAAGCTGACTTAGCCAAAACTGACCTGAACTTGCTTGACCCGAAACCCGAATTCACCTGACCGAACCCAAACCCGACCCGAACGTTGATTGACCCAATGTTCACCCGACTCGAGATGACCCGACCTGAAAGACCCGACCAATAAGTGACCCGATTCAAAATGACTTAATGTGAGTACCCAAAATGACCCGAAACGACAAGTACTAAGTCATATTAATATTATATGCATTAAAATAGAGTTTCATTGATTACAACAATTCCTAATAAATAGTTAAATTTACTGTTGAAGCTTGTGTCCTCCACAAATTAGTGTGATAACATTAATAAATCTCTTATAGGTTCACAAGGGTATACTACGTATTTTATCAGTTGATTAACGATTACCTAATAACGGTTGGCTTGCTAGAAAGTTTGACGTTATTATCATACAGATGGCGGTGATCAACTAGTCCCTAAAAGTCACACCTAAAGGATGTGTTTGAGAGATTTGATTATGGAAATGTAATCACATTGATGCCTTATATGACTAAAAGGTTAGTTCATATAATTGACTAAACAGTTAGTCAACGTGTTGATGAGACGATTATTTAATGTCGATTAAATAATATTAGCTGAGACGAATCAACTGTCAATTCGTAAATTGAATATAATAAGTTATATTTAATTAATGTATATAATGTTAGCTTGGACGAATTAATATGTTAATTCGTAATTAAATGTAATCGGTTATATTTAATTAGCAAGTTAAAGTATATATTATACGATATTGTCACAGACCGGCATTAATAAATCTCTGCAAATTTGTTGTGTGTAGACTTATTAATACGGAATGATATAAATGACAATTTATAAATAATACATTTTATACATTTTGTATACTACCAAAATAAGAAGATTTAATCTCCTTATTTTTGGTAAGTAGAAAAACCGAAAAAAAAAAGAGAAAATGATCTCTCTTATTTTCGGTTATATGGGCCGAAATTAGGGAGAAAATATCTCCCCTTGACCTCTCTCTTTTTCGGTTTCAATAAGAGTAGAAGGGAGATCATTTTTCTCTACCCTAATTCTCTTTTGACCTAGCCTCCTCTCATCAAAGAAAAACACAAAAACCTAAAAATTAATTAGTTAATTAGGGATCGATTCTAGCAAGAAGCAAAGGGCATATCTCATATCATCTTGGGTGCAACTGATAGGTAAATATCATTGCGATATTGTTCTTAGGCCGATTTTGCTAGGACCGAAGGTTGATTTCATATTCTCTCTATTTTGTTTATGTAATTTATTTAGTTATCATCACAATAAATTCGTTATAATCCTTATTATTAAAGGGAAGCATACAGATAATTCCCACAAGTGGTATCAGAGCCAAGGCCACGAATTTTATTTTTGATGATTTTCATAAAATGAATTCAAACAAAAAGTTGTTGAATCGAAAAAGAAGAAAAAAAAAATCACACGGCTAAAAAAAAAATTTCTTGCCGAGGAGTTTTTATTATTTCCCAGCCGGTTTTTGTTCTTTTTTTTATGCTATATTTCCATTTTTATTTTTCATATTGTTGTTTTAATAAGTTAAAATAATTTTATGAAGAATTGGTAGATGTTTGATTTAATGAAGATTAAGTTATAATGTAAATGGAAATCGTCTAGTTGTTGATGATAAATTGTTTTTTGCTATATAGTTTTTGGCATAAATGGTTCTAAATTGTTGTTTAGAATCATGTTTCATAAATTTACATGTTTAAATTATAAGGTGAATATGTCAATCTTGTTAATAGAAACAATAAACGATTTTGTTCATCAATATCATGTTTTTGCAATTTAGGGCATTATGCCGCAAAGAAAAAAAAAGAGGTTTTTGTTTTTGTTTTGTGGAAATGCCGAAACAATAAAAAAAAACAAGGGGCTGTTTTTTTTTTGTTCCAGCCGAGAGGAAGAAAGAATTTTTTTTTTTTTTCGTTTTTAGATATGCCAAGAGCATTTGAGAAAAAAAAAATGGGTTTTCTGTTTTTCCACATGCCGTGAGCAAAGGAAAAAAAAACTGTTTTTTTATTTCCCTGTTTTGCCGAGACCCAAAAGAAAAAAAAAGGATTTTGTTCTTGTTTGTTTTGGCCAATATTGATTATACATTAAATAAATAATGTATGATTAATTGTTGTGAAGAAGTTCACAATTTTAGATACCTAATTATTTTAAAGAAGTTTAAAATAATGTTGGATTAAATTCATATTACAAGCTTAATGTGAATTAAGATTAAATTAATGTGAGTAATTGTCACTTAATTTGATAATTTAAATAGGTGGTTTGGGCAAAATTAATCTACATAGTTAAAGAATTATGTCTTGCGTGTCTAATTTTATTTAGTTGATGCATTTTTAGTTGAATGAATCGTTGAATGAATTTATTTACATATTTTTGCAATCGGTTGTAATTTGTAATACCTAGTGTGGCCTTAGTCAAATTATGTTTTCGTAATGATGGAAACATAATTTTTAATGTAATTTGAGATCTCGTATCTCCGTTTGGTTTTCTTTATTTATTACGGTTTTGAAATTAGAATGTAAATAGGTTTATTATGTAATTTTAAATTGTAATTTTTGAGAAGACTAAAGATGGAGATTGGAGCTCACTCCCGCTACATGGATCAAGATGGAACATCAAGACAAGCTTCTCGGGTCCAAGGATGGATTCCAAAGTTGTATTTATGTTCATTTTGATAGATAGGCCACACTAGGACTTTTTATTGTTTTTACGTTTTCGTTCCTATTGCTTTTCATTCACATGCTAGTTAGTGCATCATTTTCCGCCTAAAACCAAACCACCTACTAAAATGCATGAAAATTGACTCATATAGGTTGTATGTTAGTTTTCATGGACATACAGATGTCACATATTTATTAAGCCATCACCTTAGTTTATTCATTCTCGTAATGCTAGATATTAGTTCACTTAAAATGAATTAAAATAAAGATGATGGGATCTTCCTCTAAAACGGAAATTGAGATTAGTCTTTATAAGGGCAAACAACTATGAATCCCTTCTTCGTCGGTAGGCATAATATGACCCCTTCTACGTTGGGTAAGTAGTTTGTGTTGACTTAATTTATCTCAACATTATAGTCCGAAGAGTTTCTCGTGATTATGATGGACTAAAGATAGAATTTACAGAAATTTATCGATCAAGAATTCTAACAGTAGAATTAGCCAAAAGGTTGTCTTATCAATTTACAGATAATTGAGTCTTGAGATCATTTATATAATTCTTGAGGGAGGTCAATTGTATAAATGCTTGAGTCTTCGCTTATAACAGTTTTGCATTAAGACTTAAAATCAAAACGATGCATATGCTTATTATTTTTATTCTTCTTTTCGCACTGTAGAATATGTTTATTTTGATAAATACTGTTTTCAACAAATGGCTGGAAATAACGAAATCCCAATGCCGAGTGCCATACTTGGACGCGAGTCCTGGCTTAAAGTTTTTATGGACAACATGAATCAGTTCACACGATTGAAGAATGATGGGTCCAACTTTGCGGACTGGGAGGCAGCACTACGGAATGCTGCCATTGCTGACGGTAAGCTCAAGTACTTAACTGAGCCAATACCGGTAAACCCAGGCCCCAATGCAGGACTTAACGAGTCACTTGCTTATAGTGATTTCGTCATGGAAGCGGGTGCGATAAATAACGTACTCATCTTTGCAATGGAAACCAATTTACAGAGACGCTTCATTGCTCAAGGTGCAAACAAGATTTTCACCACGCTCACTAACGAGTTCTCAAAAGCACCGAGAATCGTTACTTATGAGCATACCTCTCGGGGCAATTGTCTTCTGTGGTGGAAAATATCTTTTGTAGAAAGCAAGAGCTAAGCTATTCCAGTCGGTAACCCCCTGATCTTCCATGTCTAAATCACGCAGCCACTCTGCAGCACCGTCTCGTAGAGAAAAAGGAAAAAGCACCTGCTTTACTTGGTCCTGGGTCACCCCAGCAGTCAAGGGTATGGAGCAACAAGATGTAACGAACTTCTCCATATGTTTAGCAGGGTGTAATACTCCGTATTTATGGTCTTGGGGGTACTCTATCGAGTAGCCCTTACTCTGTCGAGTAAGGGCATGTTGCAGAATAAAATAGTTTCTGACCTGTTGGGCACTCGATCGAGTAGCTGGGGCACTCGATCGAGTAGGGGGGTACTCGATCGAGTACCTTGGGTACTCGATCGAGTGTCCGGTTTTACGGGGGAGTTTTCTCGGGTTTTGTTAATTACGCGATTAAGGTATTTAAACCAATTCGTCTTTGTTCTAAATCACTTTTTACAAAACCTAAAACCTGTTTAAGAGAGAAAGCAACTTGTCTTCTTCCTAATCGCGTTCTTGACAATTCCCGGAGTTCAGACGGTCGGTTTGCATCGTAGTTTGTGTCGTTGGATTCCTTGCGTCGAGGGTAAGCTTTTAATACAATTTATATAATGTTTTGTTAAGATTAGTGAAACCCTAATTTAGGAATTGGGGGTTTTTATGAATAGTAATTGAATAGTAGTATCTATGTGTTATATGTTAGGAGGAGAATTCATAGAAGAGGCGTTTTGAGACAGCTGTAGATACCGTCTGCGTGTTGTGCTTGCCAGGTAGGATTTCCTACTCAGTATTAGTCCCATAATGGGATATTGGTGATGTGCTGTAGTTAGTTGATTGATATGATGATTGTAATTGTAATTGTGATTGTGATTGTGGTTTGTTTGTGATGGTTCTCGAGATGCGTTCTCGGCTGAGTGGGGTCACTTGCGGGAGTGATCTCACGCCCTAGTTTCGCCCTTCGTGGAACCCGCCACGAAAGGGGATGTGCACATTAATGGACAGGGTTATCGCTCGTACGATGAGCGGGGCTTAGGTGGGAACGGCTGCGGTCCCCCAGCGCAGGATGGTCCAGTGGACGATCGTGATTGAGACGGTTGGTTGGATATGTGTGTGTGTGTGGCGATTCGGTGTCTGTTTGTCTTATTGTTGTTGTCTATTTTGATTGTGTGATTAATCGACCCGGTGTTGTTTTGAAAACTGCGGTGATCCATTCGGGGATGGTGAGCAGATATTGAGCGGTATAGAGATGATACGGGGATATTTGGGATGGCCACGACATGACGATAGAGTCTTCCTTGTAGTTTAGCTTTTATTTCTATTTGATTGAGAACGATTAGTTTGGAATAATGTAATGTACTTTGAGTTTGGGTTTCAAGGATTGTACTTATTCATTAAATTACTTATAATAAATGTTGTTTCTGTTTTGTCTATTTGATTATCATACCTCGGGCAACCGAGATGGTGATGTCTTCATACCTGAGTGGTCCTGGTAAGGCACTCGGAGTATGGGGGTGTTACAAATGGTATCAGAGCGACGATCCTGAAACCTGTAACCAATGAACTTAATGAACATAGGGAGTCAATTAAAATGAACCCGGGGTAAAAGTTGTAGGAGCTAGTGCAAAGGCTTGGGAGACGTCCTAAAGTCGCGGGGGTCGCCCTACAACTTTGAACCGGTCACATGGGAATGTGTTTGTTGAGTCATCTGTGTGATTGTTTAATTTGTGCAACAAAGTGATGAAGTGTGTTGATTGTTTGGTGTTGAAGTAGGAGGTTGAGCATGTGAAAGAGAATGATTATATGTTGAATATGTTAATGATGATAACAAGTTGAATGATTTACGATGTGGCTTTTAATAGCGTAATGAAATGATTTCGTAATTAGTAGAAGGATGCGTAACATGTTTATGATGATATAATATGATTTATAAATTTAGCATGTTAGTATGTGACGTAATATGCGGGTATCTCTTACGTATTGGGGGTACTTGATCGAGTGAGACTGACTCGATCGGGTAGGTTTAGCGAATTTGAGTCGAATCGAGTTTTGGGGCACTCGATCGAGTAACAAGGGTACTCGATCGAGTAAGGTCACTCGATCGAGTAGCCTAGATACTCGATCGAGTGGTTTAGAGATCAGAAGGTCTGTTTGGTTCTGGAGTTTGGGTACTCGATCGAGTACATGGGGGCACTCGATCGAGTAGCCCGTTACTCGATCGAGTGGGTCTGGATACTCGATCGAGTGGGTTCTGGGCAACGCGTGTTCGTGTTTTGAGGTTTAGTACGCGTGTTTATGTTTATCCCTTTCTTCTATAGCTTCAAGATGCCGCCCAAGAGAAATGCCTTGTACGCGAGAGCTGAGCTTATGACGACTGATGACATCGTTAAGATGTTGGAACACCAAGACGCTCTTACAGAGACCCTGAAGAGAGTGAATGAGGACAAGGATAAGAGTAAGGAGAAGGAGGTTGACCATGCTAAAGTCAGCCTCTATATCGCGAGGTTTAACCCGAAGGAGTACAAGGGGGTTGAGGAGCCTAACCACCTTGATAGTTGGCTGAGGGAGATGGAGAACATCTTGGATTTAGTTATTTGTCTGATGAGATGAGAGTGGATCAGCTGCATTCTATCCGAGGGAGGCGGTGGCAAGTGGTGGGATTCAGTAAAAGTGAGTGCCAAGGAGATATATACCAACCAGGGGTTACCTGCTATACCTTGGGAGGAGTTCCGTAGGGCTGTGAGGAAGGAGTTCGTACCAGAACATGTGAGGAGCAAGTTGAGGGAGGAGTTCGACAAGTTTAAGATGACATTTGAGATGTCGTGGCCGAGTACTACAGGCGGTTCAATGAGAAATCCAGATATCCGAGGACATGGGTTTAAGTGAGGAGAATCGGCTTTGAGGTTTGAGAGAGGGCTAACCACGAAGATTATGGATAAGTTACCCGTGGGAGTCCTTACTGATGTGAAGGAAGCATATGAGAGGGTGGGAGAGCGAGAGGCTAGTGGAGATGGCTCGGGAGAGGTCGGGTGGAGAGAAGAGGAAGTCGGAGAGCGAGGGTGGTGGCCAATCTAATTTCAAGAAAGGCAACCACAATCAATCTAAGGGATTTTCTTCGGTTACGGGTTTAGTCTTTGGAACTTCCTTTGGGCGAGGTCGTGGGAGTGCGAGCAACAGTGGGGAGTGACTGCTTTGGTTGTGGCGGCGTAGGCCACAAGAGACATGAGTGCACGAGCGCACCGGGATCTTTTCGAGAGACTGCGCACGAGCTTTGCGAGCAACAGACCGGCTGGATCATGGCCAAACCGGGAGGTCGGGGCTATCAGTGGAGGCAACCGCAACGGCGGTAATTCTTATCGAAGACACCGATGAACAACAACAACAATCAAGGGTCGGGAGCTAAGCCGACCGCATCGCCTAATCTTGTCCCGAGAGGTGGGCGAGAAGACCGATGGCAAGTTGTTCATGATGGACAAGAAGGCGGTGAGGAGGATGCGCACGTCATCACCGGTACATTTCTTGTTAATGGTATTCCTACGTTTGTTTTGTTTGATTCGGGGGCTTCTCAATCGTTTGTGTCTTGAGTCATGTATGTAAAACAGTTGGGTTTGAGAGTATATGAGTACGTTAGGGAGCAAGTTTTCATACCTTCAAAGCGAGTACGTATCGTGTGGGAGGTTGTTTAGAGATGTATCCTTGATAGTTGGGCAAGTCGATTTACCTGTAGACTTGCTAGAGTTTCCTTTTAATGGTTTTGAGATGATAGTTGGGATGGATTGGTTAGGAAAGTATAAGGCTAAGATAGACTGTCATCAAAAGAAAGTGTCCCTAAGAGGTCCTAAGGGTGTAAGTGTGTCTTATCGTGGGTTTCTAGTCAAACCCAAAGTTAAGTTGATTGCATCTGTCACTTTGAAGTCGTATCTGAGGAAGGGATGTCCTCGGATTTTGTGCCATGTGAGAGATGACCGGATAGAGAGCCCAGCGATTGACGAGATACCAGTGGTGGGAGAGTATGCAGATGTCTTTCCAGAGGAGATTCCGGGGTTGCCACCGAAGAGGAAGATAGATTTCACCGTTGAGTTGAAGCCGAGGGGATTGGGCCAATCTCTAAGGCACCGTACCGTATGGGTCCCAAGGAGATGGAGGAGCTTAGGAAACAGTTGGATGATTTGATAGAGAAGGGATACATTAGACCAAGTGTATCGCCTTGGGGAGCACCAGTTCTTTTCGTGAAGAAGAAGGATGGAACTTTGAGGTTATGCATAGATTACCGGGGAGTCGAACCGTGTGACGATAAAGAACAAGTATCCTTTGCCAAGGATAGATGACCTGTTTGATCAGTTGAGTGGTGCAACGGTCTTTTCTAAGATCGATTTGAGGTCGGGATACCATCAGGTGAAGATTAGAGATGTGGACATACCGAAGACGGCTTTCACGTCGAGGTATGGCCATTATGAGTATGTGGTGATGCCATTTGGGTTGTCTAATGCGCCGGCAGTGTTTATGGATTTGATGAATAGGATCTTGACGAGTTCTTGGATCGGTTCGTAGTAGTGTTTATCGATGACATCTTGGTCTACTCTAAGACTAAGGAGGAGCATGAGGAGCATCGGAGGATCGTGTTGCAGACCTTGAGAGATCATGAGTTGTATGCTAAGTTGTCCAAGTGTGAGTTTTGGTTGGAGAAAGTTGCTTTTTCGGGACATGTGATATCTAAAGATGGGGTAGCGGTGGATCCGGCGAAGATTGAGGCGGTGACAAAGTGGGAAGCACCGAAGGATGTTCTTGAGGTAAGGAGTTTCTTGGGTTTATTTGGATACTACGGGCGGTTCGTGAAAGATTTCTCCAAGATAGCTAGACCGATGACGACGTTGATGAGGAAAGAGAACAGGTTTCGTTGGGATGAGAGTTGTGAGAAGGCGTTCCAAACCTTAAAGGAGCGTTTGACCACCGCTCCTGTCCTAGCATTACCTGAAGGGAGCGAGAATTTCGAGGTCTATACAGATGCCTCGAAGAATGGGTTGGGATGTGTGTTGATGCAGAATGGTAAAGTGATCGCCTATGCTTCTAGGCAGTTGAAGCCTTATGAGGAGAACTACCCTACTCATGACCTGGAATTGGGTGCGGTGGTGTTTGCTCTCAAGATTTGGAGACATTACCTTTATGGAGCAATCTTTAAGGTATTTTCTGATCACAAGAGTCTCAAGTACATCTTCACGCAGAAGGAGTTGAACATGAGACAGAGGAGGTGGATGGAGCTGATTGGTGATTACGACATGGAAATCATCTACCATGAAGGAAAGGCCAACGTGGTTGCGGATGCTTTGAGTAGAAAGAGTGTACATTCCTTGTGTACAGCTCTATCTTTGATGAGGCTGAGGGATGAGGTAGCGAGCTTTGGGATTCATATGATGCAGAAAGGGGATGCTATGGGTGATATGACAGTACACATGGAGTTTTATGATGATATTCGAGGTAAACAGGCTTTGGATCCTAAGATAGTGGAGTGGAGAGCTGGAGTAGAGAAAGGGACAGTGTCCCGGTTTTCCATTCATACAGATGGTAGCTGGTGTGTTCCTAATGATGAGGAGTTGAAAAAGACAATCATGACAGAAGCGCATTGCACACCATATTCAGTTCATCCGGGTGGAGACAAGCTTTACAAAGATTTGAAGAAAACGTTTTGGTGGCCTGGGATGAAGAAAGAGACAGTGAGTTTGTGTCCGTTGTTTGACATGCCGAGAGAGTTAAAGGGGAACAGAGAAGACCACAAGGTAAGGTTCGGTCTTTGGAGGTGCCGGAGTGGAAGTGGGAATCCATTTCCATGGATTTCATTGTGGGTTTTCCGAAGAGTCAACAAGGTAACAACATGATTTGGGTGATAGTAGATCGTCGACCAAGTCACTCACTTTGTTCCAATGAAAGATACATGGACTAAGGCACAATTGGCTATGGCCTATCGAAAGAACGTGCTGAAGTTACATGGAGTCCCTAAGGACATAGTGTCTGACAGAGATGCGAGGTTTATATCAAGGTTTTGGAAGGAGTTGCAGGGATCGTTGGGAACAGCTTTGAAGATGAGTACAGCATTTCATCCTGCGACAGATGGGCAGACTGAGAGAACAATCAAGACTCTTGAGGATATGTTGCGAGCTTGTGTGATGGATTTTGGTGGTAGCTGGGAGCAGAGGTTGGACTCAATAGAGTTCTCTTACAACAACAGCTATCACACTAGTATTGGTATGGCACCGTTTGAGGCTTTGTATGGAAGGAGATGTATGAGTCCGATCTGTTGGGACGATAGTCTTTGAGGATGGTTTTAGGACCAGAGATGGTACATGAGATGGTGGAACAGATTAAGATGATCAGGGAACGGATGAGAGCGGCTCAGGATCGACAGAAGAGTTATGCAGATCTACATCGTCGGGACATAGAGTTTCAGGTTGGGGACAAGGTTCTTCTGAAAGTGTCTCCTATGCGTGGTGTCATGAGATTTGGGAAGAAAGGCAAGCTCAGTCAGAAGTTTATAGGACCTTATGAGATCTTAGAGCGAGTTGGGGAAGTGGCTTATCGTTTGGCTTTACCGGCTGCTTTGGAGAGAGTGCATAATGTGTTTCATGTATCGCAGCTGCGGAAGTATGTGAGTGACCCGTCACATGTGTTGGAGGCGGAGAGCTTAGAGCTGGATGAGTCTTTATCGTACCTCGAGGTGCCTAAGCAGATCCTAGACCGAAAAGTTAGAAAGACCAGGAGTGGTGAGACAGTTTTGCTTAAAATCCTTTGGTCTAACCATGAGACTGAGGAAGCTACATGGGAGGCGGAGGATATCATGAAAGAGCGTTACCCTTTCCTTTTTGATCAGGTATGTATGGTTACGGGGACGTAACCTTGTTTATTTTAGGGGGGTAGGAGAGGATCGCGAGAGTTTTTAAGAGTTTTTACACCCCTTGTATATGTTGTGTCGGTATGTTTGTCGGGATAAGTTGGGTTAGTAGCATGTTTTACGTTGTGTTTACGTTGACCTTCGAGTCGGGAAGCTTATGGGAGTACCTTTGTTTGGTAGTGGTTTGAACTTCGGGGACGAAGTTCCTTTTTAAGGAGGGAAGACTGTAATACTCCGTATTTATGGTCTTGGGGGTACTCTATCGAGTAGCCCTTACTCTGTCGAGTAAGGGCATGTTGCAGAATAAAATAGTTTCTGACCTGTTGGGCACTCGATCGAGTAGCTGGGGCACTCGATCGAGTAGGGGGGTACTCGATCGAGTACCTTGGGTACTCGATCGAGTGTCCGGTTTTACGGGGGAGTTTTCTCGGGTTTTGTTAATTACGCGATTAAGGTATTTAAACCAATTCGTCTTTGTTCTAAATCACTTTTTACAAAACCTAAAACCTGTTTAAGAGAGAAAGCAACTTGTCTTCTTCCTAATCGCGTTCTTGACAATTCCCGGAGTTCAGACGGTCGGTTTGCATCGTAGTTTGTGTCGTTGGATTCCTTGCGTCGAGGGTAAGCTTTTAATACAATTTATATAATGTTTTGTTAAGATTAGTGAAACCCTAATTTAGGAATTGGGGGTTTTTATGAATAGTAATTGAATAGTAGTATCTATGTGTTATATGTTAGGAGGAGAATTCATAGAAGAGGCGTTTTGAGGCAATTTGTAGATACCGTCTGCGTGTTGTGCTTGCAGGTAGGATTTCCTACTCGTATTAGTCCCATAATGGGATATTGGTGATGTCTTTGTAGTTAGTTGATTGATATGATGATTGTAATTGTAATTGTGATTGTGATTGTGGTTTGTTTGTGATGGTTCTCGAGATGCGTTCTCGGCTGAGTGGGGTCACTTGCGGGAGTGATCTCACGCCCTAGTTTCGCCCTTCGTGGAACCCGCCACGAAAGGGGATGTGCACATTAATGGACAGGGTTATCGCTCGTACGATGAGCGGGGCTTAGGTGGGAACAGCTGCGGTCCCCCAGCGGGCGGGCCGGTCCAAAGTGGACGATCGATGATTGAGACAGTTGGTTGGATATGTGTGTGTGTGTGGGGATTGTCTGTTTGTCTTATTGTTGTTGTCTATTTTGATTGTGTGATTAGTGCGACCCGGTGTTGTTTTGAAAACCTGCGGTGATCCATTCGGGGATGGTGAGCAGATATTGAGCAGGTATAGAGATGATACGGGGATAGCTGGGATGGCCACGACATGACGATAGAGTCTTCCGCTGTAGTTTAGCTTTTATTTCTATTTCAGTTGAGAACAGTTAGTTTGGAATAATGTAATGTACTTTCAGTTTGGGTTTCAAGGATTGTACTTATTCATTAAATTACTTATAATAAATGTTGTTTCTGTTTTGTCTATTTGATTATCATACCTCGGGCAACCGAGATGGTGATGTCTTCATACCTGAGTGGTCCTGGTAAGGCACTCGGAGTATGGGGGTGTTACACAGGGTCTTCAGTAGCCCCCCTTCCAAACAAATTTCTCTCAACCAGGTTAATGTAAGATGGTCTAATCTCAAAAGTTCCATTGTCTGTTGTAGGGAGTTTGAATCCTTTAGGAATGGACTTAAGAGTGAGTTCTGAGTGACTTGCTAAGGTAGGCATGATTGTAGTAGTGGCAGAAACTGAAGTGTCTTCTTCAAAAGACTAATTTTATGCAATAAAACTGGTGTATGCAGCGTCAAGCGTACTCAAGTCTTCTGCTTGACGGACTTCCTTCCAAAAATTTCGTCTAGCTCGGAAAGTCTTTTCTGGTTCAGAGTTGAATGTTACGAGCTCGTGTTGGAGCTTGTGTCCTCCACAAATTAGTGTGATAACATTTATAAATCTCTTATAGGTTCACAAGGGTATACTTCGTATTTTATCAGTTGATTAACGATTACTTAATAACGGTTGGCTTGCTAGAAAGTTTGACGTTATTATCATACTGATGGCGGTAATCAGCTGGTCCCTAAAAGTCACACTTAAAGGATGTGTTTCAGAGATGTGATTATGGAAATGTAATCACATTGATGCCTTATATGACTAAAAGGTTAGTTCATATAATTGACTAAAAGTTAGTCAACGTGTTGATGAGACGATTATTTAATGCCGATTAAATAATATTAGCTGAGACGAATTAACTGTCAATTCGTAAATTGAATATAATAAGTTATAT
This sequence comes from Silene latifolia, assembly GCF_048544455.1. Classification (NCBI taxonomy): domain Eukaryota; kingdom Viridiplantae; phylum Streptophyta; class Magnoliopsida; order Caryophyllales; family Caryophyllaceae; genus Silene; species Silene latifolia. The sequence continues at coordinate 65,429,447 of NC_133531.1, forward strand.
TTAATTAATGTATATAATGTTAGCTTGGACGAATTAATATGTTAATTCGTAATTAAATGTAATCGGTTATATTTAATTAGCAAGTTAAAGTATATATTATACGATATTGTAACAGACCGGCATTAATAAATCCACTGCAAGCTGTTGTCTGTAGACTTATTAATACAGAATGATATAAATGACAATTTATAAATAATACATTTTATACATTTTGTATACTACCAAAATAAGAAGATTTAAATCTCCTTATTTTTAAGTAGAAAAACCGAAAAAAGAGAGATTAATCTCTCTTATTTTGGTTAGCATGGGCCGAAATTAGGAGAGTAAAAATCTCCCCTTGGACTTCTCTTTTTCGGTTTTTCAATAAGAGGAGAAGGGAGATCATTTTTCTCTACCCTAATTCTAACCTAGCCTCCTCTCATCAAAGAAAAACACAAAAGCCTAAAATTAATCAGTTAATTAGGGATCGATTCTAGCAAGAAGCAAAGGGCATATCTCATATCATCTTGGGTGCAACTGATAGGTGAATATCATTGCGATATTGTTCTTAGGCCGATTTTGCTAGGACCGAAGGTTGTTTCTTCATTCTCTACTTTTGTTTATGCAATTTATTTCATGACTCGTAATCATCTTTATAAATTCGTTATAATCCTTAATTATAAGGGAAGTATACAGATTATTTCCCACAAGTTGTATCAGAGCCATGGCCACGAATTTTATTTTGATGATTTTCATAATTTGAATTTAAACAAAAGGATTTCGAATGAAAAAAAAAAAAAAAATCAATCGGCTGAAATTTTTCTTTTTTTTGCCGAGATAAGATTTTTTTTCCAGCCGGTTTTTTTGTTCTTGTTTTGATGTTATATTTCCATTTTGATTTTTCATATTGTTGTTTTAATCAGTTAAAATGATTATATGAAGAATTGGTAGATGTTTGATTTAATGAAGATTAAGTTAAAATGTAAATGGAAATCGTCATGTTGATGATATAAAAATTTGTTTTTGCTATATAGTTTTGGCATATACGGTTAATCATGTTTCATTAATTCATATGCTAATCTTGTTCTAATAGCAACAATAAACAAATTTTTTCATCTATTAGTTTTTTTTAGGGCATAATGCCGAGTAACAAAGATATTTTTTTTCCTGTTTTTCTCGGTTTTGTGATTATGCCGAGATGAATTTTTTTTTATTTTTTTTATTTGGGCTGTTATTGCAGCGATCAGGTTTTAAAAAAAAAATTCTGTTTTGTTTCGGTTTTTACAGAAAAACCGTGATTAAAATTTTTTAAAAAAAAAGGCTGTTTTTTTGCTTAAGCCGTGAGCAGAAAAAAAAAGGGGCTTTGTTTTTGTTTTTCTTCCTGTTTTTGCCAAGACCCACATAAAAAAAAAAAAAAAAAAAAAAGAGGATTTTTTTTTGTTTGTTTTGGCCAATTTTGATTATACATTAAATTTATAATGTATGATTAATTGTTGTGAAGAAGTTCACAATTATAAGATACCTAATTATTTTAAAGAAGTTTAAAATAATGTTGGATTAAATTCATATTACAAGTTTAATGTGAATTAAGATTAAATTTATAGTGAGTAATTGAGGAATTGTCACTTAATTTGATCATTTAAATAGGTGGTTTGGGAAATTAATTTACATAATTAAGGAATTATGTCTTGTATGTTTAATTTTTTTTAGTTGATGCATTTTATTTTAGTTGAATGAATCGTTGAATGAATTTATTTACGTATTTTTGCAATCGGTTGTAATTTGTAATACTTAGTGTGGCCTTAGTCAAATTATGTTTTCGTAATGATGGAAACATAATTTTTAATGTAATTTGAGATCTCGTATCTCCGTTTGGTTTTCTTTATTTATTACGGTTTTGAAATTAGAATGTAAATAGGTTTATTATGTAATTTTAAATTGTAATTTTTGAGAAGACTAAAGATGGAGATTGGAGCTCACTCCCGCTACATGGATCAAGATGGAACATCAAGACAAGCTTCTCGGTCCAAGAATGGATTCCAAAGTTGTATTTATATTCATTTTGATAGATAGGCCACACTAGGACTTTTTATTATTTTTACGTTTTCGTTCCTATTGCTTTTCATTCACATGATAGCTTATGCATCATATTTCGCCTAAAACCAAACCACCTACTAAAATGCATGAAAATTGACTCATATAGATTGTATGTTAGTTTTCATAGACATACAGATGTCACTCAGTTTAAGCCATCACCTTAGTTTATTCATTCACGCATGCTAGATATTAGTTCACTTAAAATGAATTAAAATGAAGATGATGGGATCTTCCTCTAAAACGGAAATTGAGACTAGTTTTTATAAGGGCAAACAACTATGAATCCCTTCTTCGTCGGTAGGCATAATATGACCCCTTCTACGTTGGGTAAGAGTTTCTCGTGATTATGATGGACTAAAGATAGAATTTACAGAAATTTATCGACCAAGAATTCTAACAGTAGAATTAGCCAAAAGGTTGGTTTATCAATTTGCAGATAATTGAGTCTTGGGATCATTTATATAATTCTTGAGGGAGGTCAATTGTATAAATGCATGAGTCTTCGCTTATAAAAGTTTTGCATTAAGACTTAAAATCATAACGATGCATATGCTTATTATTTTATTCTTCTTTTCGCAGTGTAGAATACGTTTATTTTGATAATATTGTTACAACAAATGGCTGGAAATAACGAAATCCCAATGTTGGGTGCCATACTTGGACGCGAGTCCCGGCTTAAAGTTTTTATGGACAACATGAATCAGTTCAAACGACTACAGAATGATGGGTCCAACTTTGCGGACTGGGAGGCAGCACTACGGAATGCTGCCATTGCTGACGGTAAGCTCAAGTACTTAACTGAGCCAATACCGGTAAACCCAGGCCCCAATGCGGGAGTTAACGAGTCACTTGCTTATAGTGATTTCGTCATGGAAGCGGGTGCGATAAAGAACGTACTCATATTTGCAATGGAAACCAATTTGCATAGACGCTTCATTGCCTAAGGTGCAAACAAGATTTTCACCACGCTCACTAACGAGTTCTCAAAAGCACCGAGAATCGTTACTAATGAGCATACCTGTCGCTTCTTTAATGCGAAACTCCAAAAGGGCCAACCGGTTAGCACACACATTCTTAACATGCTTGAGAATGTCGAGAAATTGGAGGCACTTGATTGCAAAATCAGTGAGAGCATAGTCATTGACCGAATGCTTCATTCTCTTCATGATGGTTTTGCCCTTTTCAGGGCTAACTACTACATGAATGACTTAAAGAAAAGTCCTCATGAGCTACACTCACTTCTCGTACAGACCGAGAAGGATATGAAATTGAGTGGGAGCATGAAGCAGGATGTTCTCACGATTTCCAACAAGAATAAAGGTTAGGACAAAGCTCCAGGCGACCTAACTGTAGGTAAGCCAAAGTTTAAAAAGCCAGGAAACAGTAAGAGTGGGCCTGGTGAGACTAGTGGCTCATAGGGCAAGGTAAAGAGCAAGGGCGGTGACATTGAGTGCCACCATTGTCACAAGATTGGACATTGGAGGAGGAACTGTCCCGTGTACCGTGAGGACATAAAAGCAGGCCGCGTTGTTCCTGTTGGTATGTCATCTTATATTCATATGATTGAGATTAACCATGCAAGTTTCGGAACTTGGGTACTTGATACTGGTTGTGGTTCTCATCTGTGTAATCATTTGCAGGGCCTAAGAAACATCACACCTCTCGGAAAGGGTGATGTGGACCTGCGAGTCGGGAATGGAGCTAGAGTTGCTGCAGTCTCGAAGGGAACATATGTAATCCAACTCCCTAGTGGTTTTGAGTTATTTTTAAATAACTGTTACTATGTACCCAGTTTGTCTAAGAACATTATTTCAGTTTCCGTACTCGATAAGGACGGTTTTTCATTTTTAATAAAGGATAATAGCTGTATTTTCTCTTTCAATGAAATGATTTATGGCAAAGCAGTTTCCATGAATGGAATTTACATCTTAGATCAAACCACGGAAGTTTACACGTGAATAATAAGAAATTAAAGGTTGGTGACAAAGATCAAACCTATCTATGGCATTGTCGTATGGGACACATAAATGAAAAACGTGTAAAGAAACTCGTCGATAGTGGGACTATTCCCGCATTCGATTTTTCTACATATGGCACGTGTGAATCATGTCTCATTGACAAAATGACTCGAATTTCCTTCAAAGGTGTTGGAATGCGCGCTAGTGACCTATTAGGACTCATACATACTGATGTTTGTGGACCTATGTCAAATACCGCTAGAGATGGCTATAGATATTTTATCTCTTTCACGGACGATTTGAGTAGATACGGATATGTCTACTTAATGAAGCATAAAAGTGAGTCCTTTGAGAAATTCAAGGAATACCAGAACAGGGTTGAGAACCAACTGGGTATAAAGGTTAAAGCACTCCGTTCAGATCGGGGTGGCGAATATCTTTCAAATGAGTTTGATCAACACCTTAAAGACTGTGGAATCGTTTTACAGTTAACTCCACCTGGAACACCTCAATTAAATGGTGTGTCCGAACGGAGAAATTGAACCTTACTTGATATGGTTCGATCCATGATGAGTCACACGGTAGTGCCTGATTCATTATGGGGTTTTGCTCTTTTGTCAGCTGCTCTTATACTTAACCGAAGTCCGACTAAAGCTGTCGATAAGACTCCATATGAATTGTGGAAGGGAACGGTCCCTAACTTGTCCTTTATTCGGGTTTGGGGCTGCGAGGCTTATGTCAAGTGGAGACACGAGGATAAGCTCAGCCCGCGATCGGTCAAGACATATTTTATTGGTTATCCCAAAGGAACGTTTGGTCATTACTTCTATTCGCCTACCGAACATCGAGTTTTTGTTGCGGCTAGTGCAACGTTCTTAGAGAAAGAATTTCTCTAGAACAAGACAAGTACTAGAACCTTCGAGCTGTCGGAGATTCAAGAACCAACAACCGAGGAACAGATGGAGGAAGTTATTCCTCCAACTGATGATACGGTTAACATTCCTGAGGAACCTAGGAGGTCGGGTAGAGTCTTTAATCCTCCGGACAGATACATTGGTATGGTCGAGGTGAATAATGTTTTGCTCCTAGAGAGTAATGAACCCGCTACCTATAAAGGTGCTATGGCCTGTTCCGATTCAAAGCTATGGCTCGAAGCCATGCAATCCAAGATGGACTCCATGTATGAGAATGACGTATGGAATCTTGTTGATTTACCTAATAAGGTAAAACCTCTACAGTGCAAATGGCTTTACAAAATAAAGCATTCTGTAGACGTGCAACCAGATACCTATAAGGCACGACTACTGGCAAAAGGTTTCACTCAAGTGCACGGATTGCATTATGATGAGATTTTTGCACCTGTAGTCATCCTACATTCCATTCGGATAATCTTAGCAATTGCCGCCTTTCATGACTATGAAATTTGGCAAATAGATGTGAAAACCACCTTCTTCAACGGTTATTTGGAGGAAGAGTTGTACATGGTGCAACCCGAACGTTTCATAGATCCTGAACATCCTAAGAAAGTATGCAAGCTTAAGCGTTCCATTTATGGACTTAAGCAAGCTTCTCGGAGTTTGAATCATCGTTTCGACCAGGAGATAAAAGATTATGGTTTCACTCGATCGGTCGAGGAACCATGCTTATATATCAAGTCGAGAGGGAGTAAGATTGTATTCTTGATATTGTATGTCGATGACATACTCTTGATTGGGAATGACATTCCTCTCTTATCTTAGGTTAAAGGATGGTTGAAGAACCATTTCCAGATGAAAGATCTGGGTGAGGCACAACGCATTTTGGGAATCCGTATCTACCGAGATAGATCACGACGGACGTTATCACTTTGTCAGGAGTCTTATTTGGATAAGATTCTTGAGAGGTTCAGCATGACCAACTCCAAGAAGGGGAACCTTCCAATGACGTCTGGGATGCAGTTGAGCAAGTCTCAGTCACCCACGACGCCTGAAGGGATTGAGCGCATGAGTCGTGTTCCTTATGCATCTGCAATAGGATCAATCATGTATGACATGATATGCACACGTCCAGACGTGGCATATGCATTGAGTATGACGAGTCGGTACCAAAAGAATCCAGGTGAAACACACTAGATCGCTGTTAAAAACATCCTCAAGTACCTACGGAGGACTAAGGATAGGGTATTGACTTATGGAGGCGATACTAAGCTATGCGCAATCGGTTACGCAGATGCTAGCTTCCAAACGGATCGAGATGATTCAAAATCTCAGTCCGGGTTCGTCTTCACTCTTAATGGTGCTGCGGTCAGCTGGAAGAGTTCCAAACAGAGTTTTGTAGCAGATTCTACTATTGAATCCGAGTACTATGCCGCTTCAGAAGCAGCTAAGGAAGCTATATGGATGCGTCAATGCTTACAAGGACTTACGATAGTTCCTAGTTTGAATGACCCGATCACCATCTATTGTGACAATAGAGGTGCCATCTTCCAGGCTAAGGAGCCGAAGTCTAGCAACAAGTCTAGACATGTACATCGAAAAGCTCACCTGATCCGTGATTACGTGGAGCAAGAAGAGATAGTGATTGACAAGATAGCTTCGGATGATAACATCGCGGACCCTCTCACTAAACCGTTGAATTTTGACAAGCATGAAGGACACGTTATTTCCATGGGAATTAAACGTGTTCCTAAGTTGTAGTAGTTGATTATGAATTTGATACATTATCTTTTTCATATACTATTTATAACTTCATCGTTTTAATATAATACTTTGTTTTTCATGTGGATTGTACTGACAACATTGAACGCCACAAAGTGAACTGAATTACATTATATTTTGTTTTGGTCCGTAATCGCCCATATGAGCTGTTAACTCTGGCTATTATATTGTGCAGTCGATTGATGGTGGGTTCAACGAGCCATAAGTCAAACGGTTGACTGATCGATCACAGATGCGAGATTATAACGATACCTCGTAGGACAAATTTTTGGTGACAACGTAATGGAGTCCTAAATGTTTAAAATATTCGGTGCCAGGTCGTGGATAGGACATCCATTGTGTTCCTAGAGTCGATTCTTTTGACTATCGACTGTCTGTTGAGATTAAGGCAGTTTTTGGGTGACTTTGGTTTCTTTCTCATGGTCTGCCGTAACTGGAGACTAAGTAGATTTTTTCTGGGTCATTTCATACTGTACTTACATCTGCAGGATTCGAGTTGAGGAAAATATCCAACCCTTATCAGGTTTAGTTATTTCTCAGGGCCACTCGAGGAGTTGTAACTGAAATGCATGGTCATGCTCGAATGATGATTCGTTTATCAATTAAGTTACTCTCTAGTCGGGGAAACCACTCTTGATATTGATCACTTGTAAAATACGACCTTTGTGAATACGGATTTTGCAAATTGTTTTACATTGAGTGGGAGAAATTTTAGGATATGAGAATCGGTTATCGCACATACACTTGTGAGGACAAGTGAGAGTTTGTTGGAGCTTGTGTCCTCCACAAATTAGTGTGATAACATTAATAAATCTCTTATAGGTTCACAAGGGTATACTACGTATTTTATCAGTTGATTAACGATTACCTAATAACGGTTGGGTTGCTAGAAAGTTTGACGTTATTATCATACAGATGGCGGTGATCAACTGGTCCCTTAAAGTCACACCTAAAGGATGTGTTTCAGAGATGTGATTATGGAAATGTAATCACATTGATGCCTTATATGACTAAAAGGTTAGTTCATATAATTGACTAAACAGTTAGTCAACGTGTTGAAGAGACGATTATTTAATGTCGATTAAATAATATTAGCTGAGACGAATTAACTGTCAATTCGTAAATTGAATATAATAAGTTATATTTAATTAATGTATATAATGTTAGCTTGGACGAATTAATATATTAATTCGTAATTAAATGTAATCGGTTATATTTAATTAGCAAGTTAAAGTATATATTATACGATATTGTCACGATACCAAGCATTAATAAATCCCTTTGCAAGCTGTTGTGTGTAGACTTATTAATACGGAATGATATAAATGACAATTTATAAATAATACATTTTATACATTTTGTATACTACCAAAATAAGAAGATTTAATCTCCTTATTTCTGGTAAGTAGAAAAACCGAAAAAAAAGAGAAAATGATCTCTCTTATTTTCGGTTATATGGGCCGAAATTAGGGAGAAAATATCTCCCCTTGACCTCTCTCTTTTTCGGTTTCAATAAGAGTAGAAGGGAGATCATTTTTCTCTACCCTAATTCTCTTTTGACCTAGCCTCCTCTCATTAAAAAAAAACACAAAAACCTAAAAATTAATTAGTTAATTAGGGTTCGATTCTAGCAAGAAGCAAAGGGCATATCTCATATCATCTTGGGTGCAGTTGATAGGTGAATATCTTTGCGATATTGTTCTTAGGCCGATTTTGGTAGGACCGAAGGTTGATTTCATATTCTCTCTATTTTGTTTATGTAATTTATTTAGTTATCATCACAATAAATTCGTTATAATCCTTATAATTAAAGGGAAGCATACAGATAATTCTCACATTTACAAAATAATATTTTTTAATCAATATAGTACTAAGTGAAGTGTTTTAATCATTAACCCGAAAACGACCCGATCCAAAATGACCCATACCGGAAAGTGACCCGACAACAGGTCACCCGAAACCGAAACCCGAAATGTTCTGACCCGGCTCAACCCGGCCCGAAATGTATAACAGACCCGAAATGACCCGACCCAAACTAACCCGACCCATATCCGACCCCAATTGACCCATTAAAAGTGATGAATAAGTGGAACTTTTTAACACTTCCATATTCTCTAAGATAAGAAATACGAAATTGAGGTCTCCCTAGAGATTTGAGCCATTATTATACTCAATATGTTCTCTAAGATAGTATTTTTTTATTTTTTTTGTTGGCAGCAGTAAAGAAAGTGCTTATACAATTGGCATTAGACTTATATGGTCAAATTGTAACACCCGTGAATTTCTCATTTTGACATTTAAAATTTATTTAACCGTTACTTATTTTACTTCGTAATTTTAAATTATTTAATTTTATTAATTTTATTTTAAACACGATTTTTATAAAAGTAATATTTTAAAGCTTAATTTATATAAAAATACGTATTTTAGTCGGATAGTATTAATAATAATAATATTAATGATAGTAAACTTCCGTCTTAAATTATAGTAGGTTTAAGACGAATTTCCGTCTAGCTATACACCGTCACATTTTCACATGTGAGGCTAATATATTCTCAACTTATCCCGTATCGACAACACACTACCTACTTCAATTATTTTAGGGCGATGCTCATTCATGTACGGGTTTTACTCAATCATGGACGCACATGACCATAATGCCCCTTATATTTTAATGAATTCATTTTCATACCCTTGTTTTACATACACTCTCCCTTCTTCATTTATTCTTTTCTTACTATAACTATCCCCATCCAACCACCACCCGTCCGCCAACATCCACCACCCTCACCGCCGCCTCCCTTGCGCCACCGGCTATTATTCGATCTCACATATCCGCCTCCCAACGATTATACGATATATATTAGGTTTATTTCTCTTCACTTGTTTATTCTGTTCGGTTCGATCCGACTCAATTCCAGTTACTGAGCAATCAGTTAACGATTAATATGTTCTGTGCGTGGATTGTGGTGACATTTCACATGTTTCCCTATTGGTGTTGTTCGATTTCAGGGTGGAGCTAATGAGGGGCATATGAATATACGATCTACAACTCGGAGGGAAAACTAATTAATTCCTAAATCTATAAGGATCACCTAGCTGCTTCTAACAATAACATTAAGACTAAAGAATGATCATGCATCCTCCAATCCTGAGATGAAAAATCACGACAACTGTATACTCTCGCAATAATGGTGTAGTGGTGTACCCACAAAATTATTAGGCAACAGCAAAACAAAATACATCCGAAGGCAGAAAAATAAAACTGCAGTGCTCGGAGTAAATCAAGAGTCTGTATCTTATAGAAGTAATTACAAACCCTAATTTAATTAGTATAAATCTAGTATTTCTTAATTTGATATAATACAATTAATAAAATTAAGAATTAGAATTATTACTTGATCGATACGAGAATTAACATCCATAATTGTGAAATTTGACGTTTTTGATTTATTTTGTAGATTTGATTAGTTTTGTGAGGGAGAGAATTAGAGAGACTTATAGAATTAAAGAGAATTAGGCAAAGGGCATACTATGGAAGAGTAATGAAAAAAGTACATGAATGAGTAAAACTCGTACATGAATGAGCAACTACGTTATTTTATTACCCTCACTCTCCCTCACAAAACCAATAGACCAATCCCAAAATCCCTAACCCTCTTACCCCTTTCTTTTTTCGAAAAACCTGATAAAAAAACAACAACACAGCAGCTTCAACAAGCATATAAACACCATTTTTGGCCGATTTCAAGCTCGGATTTCACGCCCATTTCTTCACCATTCCTCTTAATTTTTGTACCATTCTCCTCCTTACTTCCTCCTTCATCTTTCAAGGTAATAAAGTCTCATTTTTGTGACGGTTTCGTTTTTCGCCGTCTTATAAAAGTTTCGTCTTTTAGCTTCTTTATCCCATTTTCTTACTCTTTAATGAAGGATTTGAAGACCCGGAGCAGTTTCAGTCGGAAATTGTGCTCGTTGAGGAAGTTATAAGGTAACAGTGATATGTTACTCGACAAAAACGTCGAACTTTCGTCTTATGGGTCGTTTTATATGTTCTTGTTCGAGAAAGTTTGGTTCTTTGTGTCTTTTTATCCTTTGTATGTTAATTTCTGTCTTACTTGTGCTCAAAATTCCGTCTTAAATTGCTGTTGGAAGTGGCTGTTTTGGGACGAAAATTCCGAGTTTTGTCATGAGCGAGCTGTGTTTTCCCAGATCGGAGCCAATTATGATGATGCACGGTGTTAGAAGTGCAAATAAATTAGCCATGACACTCGTATAGTTGTATTACATGTCAAAGCAAAAACTTATATTTTGCTAATGTCGAACACAAGCATGGAAAAAATGCAGCAAGTAGAGCTTTGGTTATGAACTAAGCAAAGATGTGTTTGATGTCTATAGCACTCACATAAAAGATCAGATAAAAAAATACGATGATTCAGTAGATAGAAAGTTGGTGGCCTTGTTCTTGAACTATCGTTTTTAGTTTGTATGTTAATTTCCGTCTTAAAATTTGTCTTAATGGGGTCGAAATATAACTCAGTGTGGTTGCATAAAAACGCGAATATGGGCTGTGAGATGATTTTTGTGCTCGTTTTGGTCTATGTTTGGTTGGTGGTTCGAGCTAACTCTCTTACTTCCGTCTCAATTGTATGTCCAAGTATGTAATGGGTTGGTGATATGTGAGAAATTTTACCCCTTTCATGCTTAAAATTTTGTCTTAAGACGGCTTCAGAAATTGTCTAGAAACCATGTGTATAGATTGTTGATGGGTGTATTTTGTGGACGATTTTTGAGTTGGTTTCTTGGGTGATTTGAGCCAACTTGTTAATTTACGTCTCACGTGTATATACATGTATGATTTGGGTAACTATTAGGGACGATTGCCGCCTTACTCGTGCTTAGAAACCCGTCTCAAACTCACCCGTGTTAGCCTGGACACCCGTCATACCTGACCGGGACGACCTCCAACACCACTCAAAATATGACAGATGGACCGGCGTCGAAAAATTAGGTGGTTTAGCCACTTGAATCACTCGATTCGGAATTCGTATGAGTAAATGACGCCTGTTTTACCGTTTCAAGTTCTATAAATATATTTATCCTTCGTGTATGATGGTTGTTTATGCTTTTTATTCGTATCATGACCAAAGTTTTCTCTTGTTGACTCGTATGTGCTTATGGGTGGTTCGGATTTTGGTTTGTTTACGTTTTGTCTCGTGATTCGTATAGCGTGGCTCATAAATATCGTTCTTTTACATATTAGGCTTTAATTGTTGGATTCAATCGGTTTTATTTGTTGGGCTCCTATGGTCCAAATTGTTGAGCTCTTTTGGTCCTAAATGTTGGGCTCATTCTGTCACTTGTATTAGATTTGTTGTATTCCGTAAATTTTCACATGACGTAAACTATTCATTACTACTTGTTATATTTTATTAATTTTATTCAACCGACATGTTAAATTATGAAGTGAAATATTTATTAATATAATACTTGTATGACATATTTATTATAAATAGTTACTTGTAGTGAGTCGTATTCTAGATAATGTCTAGTATTGTTCGGTTGTGAGAGTCTTGATTCTATCGGATACTAGGGGTGAGCCATAGGCCCTCTAGTTGCGATATGATCGTCGGGAGCGATGTTCCCATCCGTACTTATGGTGATGCAGGCCATAAGTATGAATGTGATATTAATCATCCCGTCCCTGAGTCTTGGTCCTATCGGATATTAGGGGTGAGTCATATGCCCTCTAGTTGCCATATGATCATCGGGATTGATGTTCCCATCCATACTTATGGTGAGATGCAAGCCATAAGTATAAATGTGACATTAATAATCCCGTCCTATGTGCTTGTTTGTTGTATTTGGCCATGTTTTAAAGGTAACCGTTGAGCCAGATACTTGTTTGTTGTGCCTCGGACATGTTTTAAAGGTAATCTCTGAGTCGGGTACTTGTTTGTTGTATTTGGCCATGTTTTAAAGGTAACCGCTGAGCCAGATACTTGTTTGTTGTGCCTCGGACATGTTTTAAAGGTAACCTTTGAGTCGGGCACTTGTTTGTTGTATTTGGTCATGTTTTAAAGGTAACCGCTGAGCCAGATACTTGTTTGTTGTACCTCGGACATGTTTTAAAAGTAACCTCTGAGTCGGGTACTTGTTTGTAATATTTGGACATGTTTTAAAGGTAACCGTGTGGACATGGGCCACGGGGGTGCTTGGGAAACGAACAAGCGTTTGCATTTTGTATGGAGTCGCCACCAATTTTTATGGAAAATTGGAACCGTTCGAATACCTCGCGTCATGTCAAGACACAAAGTAGAGACATGAACACTAAGCAATCGTTACCCTTATCATTCTATGTCTAGAATGACTCTCGTGGATGCCAATGAACACGGGTGTTCACAGATATCTGGAGTAAGGGGTGAGGGTACGTATTAGGAAGCTCTTTTGATCGAACACCTAATCCCGCCCGCCTCGATAGCGGCCTCTACTAATGATTAGGGAAGTTATTCGTACTCGATATATCGTCGGCTATATGCATGCAATGCAACATCCAAGTTTTAATCCTAGCATGTGAGAATTAATACTAAGTCGGTTGACAATTAGTTAGCAAACAATTGGGCCGAAGTAGGATTTAACGCTCAATTACATGTGAAAACATATAAATGACATAAAAGAAATACAATAATTATGAACTATAATAATGAAAATTACAATAATTACATTGGAATAGGCGATTTATGTCGAAAATACCTTTAAAACGGATAATTTGAGAAAAAGAACGAAAGAAAGAATAAAATAAATTAACGAACAGGAATTAGCGTGATACTACGGATAATAGTTAGTTAATTACGTAAACTAATTATACTAGGTCGAGGCAGTTGAGTTCAGGACGAACTCGGCCAGAACAAAGCGCAAGAGAGAAGCTGCGTCCTTTGGAATAAGCGCGCAGAGACGCCTGCGTCATTCCTTCCTTCGATTCGCCCCGCCGTGAAGCCGTAATTGCAAGCCGTTAATGTTAATTGGTGATTTAATGATTAATTAAATTATTTACTCGGATGAAAGTGATTAGTAGGTTATTTAACATATGAATGGGTCATGAAAAAGGTAGAACATGGATGAGACGGAATTAATCGAATTGACACAAGATGGAATAATGACAGAAGTGAAAAATATTAATGAGTCAACAAATTAATTCAATTGATTAGGTTAGATACGATGGATTAATAACGAATATACGATGGATCATGTGAATAAACAGATGAAAACTATATCAAAGACGAATTTCAGAAACCCAATATTGATGAATTGAATCTCTACAACCCGGAATTGAATTTAATGACGAAAACCCGCAAATATTGGATTATTAGGGATTTAAGTCGGATTTGCGATGATTAAAGCATGTTAGTGATGAAGATTAATATACATGTGAATTAATTATGCTATTATGGCGAAGAATTAACGAAACAAACGAAACAAACAAAAGGATTTTGGAACGAATAACAGAGGACGAACGAAGAAAAAAGGAAGCAGGAACTGCGGCAGCCTCACGAAGAGGCGCAGCAGGTACTGCGCTCCTTCGAAGAGGCGCAGCAGTTGCTGCGTCCTTTCCCGACGGTTATCTACTGGAAATCCGTAAAAAGAGGTTTTAAAGCATAGTTTTAGAAATCGGTTTTAATGGTATTTTCGACATAAACCTTACAACTGATTATACAATAAATAAATGCAATAAAAAAGAGAGATTTACACCCTCAGACTTACATGTTGACGAAACGAGAAGGACTAAGATATCGATTAGTGATGCTCGACGCGAATGCAAAGAAAGTGCCCTCGTAAGAGGAAAACGATTAAGTTAATTAAGTTGATTGATGTGTAGTTGGTCAAATTGGTCGGTCATGCAAACGGGGAGGCTGGTACTCAGAAAGATCCGAGCTTACGTGGTCGAATGTTCAAGCACGTAGACGCCGAAAAGTAAGAACAAAGTCTAGAATGCAAAGGGAGAAGAGAAGGGCGGACACTCGCGTGAGAAATATGAGGAGCGAAGGCTCCTATTTATACTAATCACGTGAAGGAATTAGGGTTTCAGAGACTCTTTGGAAGTGAATCTCGGAAAGATATGAAAAAGATACGAGAAACATGCAGAAAAGGGCCTGGGAAGAGGCGCAGCAGCCCCTGCGTCTCTTGGAAGAGGCGCAAAGACTCGCTGCGTCTGTTCCCAAGGGTTTCCTCCTGCTGAAGAAAGATTTCCGTGTTTGAGTTATGGTAGGACGGAAATAATCCGGTTTTCCTTAATATCTTATGTGAATATTACGGGAAATTGCTTACTAAAAGATAAAATTTATGAAATATGGAATAGAAATATCCGGAACATTCCAGAACATTCTGACTCGGGATTTAACGGTTATCAGAAAATAGAGACGGTTTTAGGCCCGGACTCCGAATGCACTCTAATTACTGTCAAAACGACCGTATCGGGACGTAGATGACAACTAAGAGGTAAACATTAATATTTGAGCAATCACTTGACGATAATCTTACAAACTGTCACAAATCGTTCCGCGTACCAAACATGCGGCCCAATCATCACCGGGTGGTTTGCGGGAGGTGCAGAAATGAGGTGTCTACAGAGCCCCCACTTTGACTGAAGCTTGGACAAGGCGAAAGTCAAAGTATAGCCATCAGGTCAATCAAAGATTACAACCTAACGACTATGGCGACGCGAGGCGGCTCAAGGGGTCTGAGCCAAGGACCTGTCGTCGGGAACATTTTAGAGTCTGTCGACTATCGGGGAGGGTCGTTTAAAGTCCATTAGACTACGTAAGGAGGCTCGCCAGCCATAAGGAGAGACCATACCTGAGACTTCTTTCTCGAGATGCTTCTGGAGGTGCGTAGGAGCTAAGGTTGAGCATGGGAGCTAAGGGTAAGACCTAAAGGATACATAAGGATTGGTACTAGGGTGTGGGACCCTAAAGGAAAGCATCGTCGGGAGTGAGGCCTAAAGCAAGTTCAACTTAAGGGTAGCTAAAGCTTGGGTATAGGAACTCTATTGGTTTGGGAACTTGAAGGCTTATGAACCTAAAAGGATTGGGATCCCATAGTTAAAAAAATCCTAATTTCGGGTTTACGAACCTAAGAAAGAAGGCTTTGGTTTGGGAACTTCTGGAGAACGACACCCTTGTCGCACTCCGCGGGGAAACAAGAAATATTGTGAGTAGCAGGACACAGGCGGGAACTGCTGAGAGAAAATTGCTTTGGGTTGTCTTCGGGAAATAATTGCGAGTAGCAGGACACAGGCGGGAACTGCTGGGAGGAAATCTACTTAGGTAGATTGTCAATCCTTACGTCTTGAGAGAGACAGTACGTCCGCTTACTCTCGCTAGAGACACGATTGGGAATTGCTTTTTTTCGTCATGAGAGGGAAAGTATATCCGCTTACTCTCGCTGGAGACATAATGAAGGTGTGTCGAATCCCATGAAGGAATGAATGCTCGTTGCGACAAGCGAAAGGTCTTGGTATGAATGAATAATACGCAACAGTCTGCTGCGGGCTTGGAAATGCGGGCCGGAACGAAAGAAAATCGCCAAACGGACCAAAAGAATGAAAATAACACCGGGGAAGAGGCGCACCAAAGATGGGCCCACAAATAACGAACTCATAACGAATTTTTGAAAATTCGTATGGAGGGAACAGAAGGAAGAGGCGCAGCAAGAGCTGCGTCTCTTGGAAGAGGCGCAGCGCCTGCTGCGTCTATTCCCCAATTTGGTTTTCCTGCGTAAAAACGCGAAAATCAGGAGGTTTTGTTCATTCTTATCGAAACATAAATCACGCATTTCTCTCTTAAATCTTCACCATTTCCGCCAAGTTTTGATTCAAAAGCTTGCATTAAACATGACTAATCGAGGTATGTGTCTTAATCTTGCATTAATCTTCTACATTTGTCCAATTTTGAGCCGAAAAATCTAGGGTTTATGACCCTTTCGATCGAAAATTTGGGGCTTTTCCCCCAAATGAATTTGCCTTGTCAAATTGACATTAGAAATGGATGGTAGGTAGTGTTAGGAACATAACCATGTATTTGTTTCGAATTTTCATCAAGTTTTGAGCCTTTGAGTGAATTTTGAGACGGTTTTAAATTGAGTCAGAATTGCTTCGAAAATAGCCTTAGGAATGCCTATTTGCGATGAAACTCGATATTTGGGATCCTTGAATGATGGGTAAACTTTCTACCATCTCGGAATTTTGGTTTGTGACAGCTTTTTCAGGGCACTTTCTAGGGCATAATCGCCATTATAGCGAAATGCTGTCGAAATTTCGACTCGAACCCGGGACTAGGCTTCAAACTAGACTTGACTTGACCCAATTTACCACATGAGTGATCGGGTAGGTGGGAATATGGCCAAAGATGGCGAAAAAAGAGCGGTTTCAGGGCTCCCGAAGGCTCGAAAATCCTTTAACCAAGGCTTGTCGTCGTGTGACGCGGCCTGAATTTGCTTTAATGTTGCAGGTGATGAGGCTTCTACTTCTGGGAGAGCTCCCATGGAGATCGACGCCGCATCGTCGAGGAGGCTTTGGAGCGGGCCTTCACCGCCGCGGTGATGGCGCGGGGACGAGGCTCACGAGGAGGAGGCCGTCGAGGAGGAGGAGGCCCCGAGACGGGCCAACGTCGGACGAGGAGGTCGTCAGCTGAGAGGAGCTCCTGCGTGGGCTGAGACTTGGGAGAGCAGGCACCTGGTGAGGGCTGCAGAGGGTCACCTGTCCTACAGGACGGTGAAGAGTTTGGTACATAGGAATTCACTACTCATTACTCATCCTCTTTCGTTCATTTTTCCAAATTTCTATCAAATTTCATTCAAAACTAAAGACAGCTTTGTTTCAAATCACAATAGGAGGCCGGGAACATCAGGTCGTTCTCGGGTTACACGACAGCGATGGAGCACTACGAGCGGCTGTCGGCGGAGGAGAGGGCCATGATCGAGCGTGGAGCGTTCGCTCCTTTGGTTCAGGTCTGGAGGGATATCGCGAAGAGGAAGTTGCGGGCTAACCTTAGCCTGGTCCGCGCTTTCTTGGACCGATTCTGGGACACGACTTCCACGTTTCACATGCCTTTTGGTGAGGTGGGAGTCACTTTGGAGGACTACGGCATGATTTCTGGCCTGCCGTGCGGGACCGAGGAGGTGGTGTGGCCGGAGACTGCCATGAGGGCGGACTCGGCCGAGGCGAGGAGATTGATCGGCTGGAATTTGTCGCCGAAGGTGTTCACGATCTGGGTTTGATACCCAGTTCCTACGTTCGAGACTACTTTTCGGGGAAGACCCCGGCCGCCGGTGACGATTGATGGGAGGGAGACGGCTCCTCCTCCCCTGTCTGGTGAGCAGAGGGCTCGTCTCGGCTCTGGTGGTTTCGTCTTCGATTTACCTCGGAGACAAGGGCGAGAGGTGTCGACGAAGCTTCTTCCCTTTCTTTTCGACCCGAGTTCCCCGGGACGTTGGGACCGGGTCATCTCTTGGTTTTGCGGTCCTCATCCGCTTCATGAGGGCCATGGTTCGTCGGGAGTTGATGGAGAAGGGGACTTCTCCTGGTCTTTGTCGGACTGGACTCTCTTTGGAGGTATGAACCTTCCTTTAGTCCAAAGTAAATTCCTTTTCTTTATCAAATTACGAAAGATCATCATTGATTATTTTGTTTTTGCAGGCGTGGGTGTATTCCTACTTCCCGAGTCTCGCGCCCAAGAGGACGGAGCCGCTGGAGAGGGCCTATCCCGTGGTGAGGGATTGAGTGATGTGCCGGACGAAGAGCAAGCGTTCTTCTCACAACGTCTACCGGCGGGACGTGAACGCCCTTCAGCTGAGCAGCGTGAGTATCCCACTTATATTTGCTCGTGCTTCTTATATTTGCTTTTAATTGATCGTAGGAATGATCCTTTCTTTGTCACGATGGGTGCCCCGACTTGGGCGGAGTACGCCGGAGCGCCTCCTTTTGTGGGCGAGGTCCTTCGACCTAGGAGCTCGGGCCGCTCGCTGTTGAGGACGTCGATGGGTCTGTGTGGTACTTGGGCGAGCGCTTGGCTCGTCACTTTGCTCGCGGGCGTGTTGACGGTTCCGTCGATCCTCCCAGACGATGTTGGGAGCCTTCGAGGCCGAGAGGGAGGCGGATTTGGCTGGTGCCAGTGGTGACGCCCTTCTTCTTCCTGGCGAGGACTACTCGGCGTTCCTTTACGGGAGGTTGGCGTACTGGCCGGTAGTGGTGAGTATCTTTTATTTTTTCTCTTGATCCGATTATGAGATTTATGATGAAAGATCATCGATTAATGAGAAACATTTGTCTTTGTAGGAGGTCGAGGCGGCGGGCATCGAGCCCCCAGAGTACCCCGAGACCCTCGAGTACACTGACGCGACCGGGAGGACGACGATCTCCGAGCTGCGTGACTTTGACGTAGCGGTGACGGATCTTGGCTTGGATGATGGGGCAAAGATCCGATTCGGAGGGTGAGCCTCTAACTTGTATAACCTTTGTGTAAGAACACATTCGGTTTTGTTCAATTGTTTGAGAATTTCTTTTTGAAAATGCAGGTTGCGCCGTCTCGGTTTGTGGCGTTGTGGAGGGTGGCCAACCGGCTGCGAGCTACTGCCGTCGAGGCACTTGTCGGCGGTCGAGGTCGTCAGGTATGAACCTTACACCTGTTTCCATTTTTGATTTTTGATTTTCTAATTTTGCTTGTATTGATTGACATGAGCCAATTTATCGTTTAGGGTGACCGCGAGCTGGAGCGAGAGCTGACCCAGTCTCGGGAGGAGACAGCTCACGTGTTGAGGGAGCTCGAGGTTCGGGATGCCGAGATCGCCGCTCTTGTGGCGAGAGTTGCAGAGTTAGGGCGCCATGATAGTTTTGTGTAGCTTTTTTTTGTTTGTTGGCCGTGTCTTGTACATTTGTACATTGGGACTATCATTTTGAACATTTTTGGACTTTGTTTTGGGGCTCGAGCCCCCGCTTTGTACATTTCCTCCGTTTGGTATATATACGATGGCCCGAGTGCCTTTTTTTGTTGGGTTGTGTTGCTTGTATCTGCAGTTAGTTTCGAACAGGTTTGGTAGATGACGGTTTTACGCCGTCATGTCCGAAATTTACATAGAAAAAACACGCAAAGCATACATTTTTATATACATATGGCCTTAATTAGCGCAAAATGAGAGACTCAAAAGAACGCGAAAAATGCAAAAATGCAAAAATTTTGCCGGAAATGACCGGACGGTAGGGAGGGTTACCCCCTAAAAAAAGAAAAAATAGAAATCTATAAGTTTAGAAATGAAATTAAAGAATAGAAATCAATATATACAAGTTGAAATTAAAATGAAAATTATTTCCTAAAATGAAAATGAAATTTATTTCCTAGAATGAAAATAAACAAGTGTGATATAGTGGCAGAAATGTCGATGTCGCTTCGAAATGCGCGCCCGCGAAATTATGAAACCTGAAACATGGTAATCTTCCCGTATTTACCAAAATAATAACCTGTAGGAATAGGAAATTATTCGTTATGGAATTAGGAAAGATCCAACGCGGAAAATCACAGAAGTGAAGATCAGGAAGAGGCGCAGCATGAGCTGCGTCCCTTTGAAGAGGCGCAGCAAGTGCTGCGCCTGTTCCCAGGTTGTTCCGTTCTGACGGATTTTTGGAAACAGCAATTAGTATAAATAGAAACGTTGATGGAGCGTTTATTCACACAAATCTTCCGCCTCATCTTCGTCTAAATACACAAAATTCTTCAAAATAAATTTTCTCATCATGAATACTTTGGAGATCCGCTTGAAGGAATGGACCAACGAGTTTTCAAATATGGAGAAGCATGATATGGGCTCTTATAACTTTGGATCGTTGTTGAGTTTGAAACTCATCAAGGTCGTGAAACCGTTCTTGGATGCTTGCCTTGACTATTGGGACCCAAATTACCATGTTTTTGCATTCCCTGGAGGTGATATTTGCCCCTTTCCTGAAGAGATTGCTGCTATTGGTGGATGGGACCCCGAACATTTGCCTGCCATTCCTTCTGCTTCTCAAGGGTACAAAAGCAAATTTAGAGATTTGCTTGGATTGACTAGACTTGAGGTGGAACGTCTAGTTACCTCAAAAGGTGTGAGAATGTTGGACTTCATAGATCGATTTATCAACAGGGCCGACCCCACCGTTTCTCATGTTGCTAGGCGGAGGGCATTTGGCTTTTGCTTGTTGCATGTGTACGTCTTCCAAGGGCATGTTGATGAAGACTTGAGAGGTGATCCCCGTCTTTTGGGCCTTGTTGAGCAGATGGAGCTGCGCAGGAGCCCAGCTTGCTTATGCTTAGGAGAGATCATATTGGGCTTGGATAATAGGAAATCCAACCGTGATCTGCCATTCTTGGGGAGTCCCGTCATTTTGCAGGTAAAAGACATTTTTTCTTCTTTTTTTTTTTGGTTTTCTTTTTTTTTTTTTTTTTTTTTTGGTTTTTTTTTTTTTTTTTGATGTCTAATACCTGCTTTTGGTAGGTTTGGCTTATGGAACGGCTCTGCTTGATCGAGCCCCCAGTTCATGCGCTTTCCTATCATGCCCGCTCGATCGCGATGAGGACAAGGTTGTATATGGTGGACTTCACGCGGGTTTGTGACTATTGGAAGAACAAGCTGAGGAGTGATGATGGCCCGTTGATCAGGTGGGTCGTACCGTGGTGGCACCTCAAGTCCGTCACTGGGGTGTCTTCTTTGGATCCCACTAGGTCGGTGCGCATTCCCGGACTGGAGTTTATGGTATGCATCTTTCCGGAAAGGCTGATGAGGCAAGTTGGACTGAAACAGACGATTCCGAGGCTTGATACCGTCCCGCAGACTGCTATGGCGCTTACTACAGAGAGCCGAAGAGAGTGGGCTATCAAATGGGCCCAAAGAAACATATGGTTCTTGAATTTCTCCGCCAACGCTTTATGGGTGTCGGATTCTTATCTGAGGTGGAGAAAGGCTACAACTCCGGAAGAGCGGGAGAAATTGAGGAAGCGCGAGCCTATCGACTACAAGGTGCGCGATGGAGAGAAAGAGAAGGAGAAGCATCTGACCGAGGGAGAAGAAGAAGTCGGGTTTCAAGTTGTTCATCCTTCGAAGAAACCGAAGACTACTCCTGTCGCAGAGATGGTGATTGGCAAGAATGGAAAAGCTAGACCTCGAGAAAGACCGTTAGTGATTAGGTCTGAAGTGGCGCAAGAGCGTCCGGCTCGAGGTCGTGACAAGAAATATGACAAGAATGACAAGGGCAAGGGGAAGATGGAGGAATAGCCCAAGTCTCTTTATTATTATTTGATCATTTATTATTATTATTGTTGTTGTAATAAAAAGGAGGGATTTTTAGAATCCTAGCCTATTCTATTTTTTTTATTATGTAGCGTATTATTATTAGAAGAAAATGAATGAAATAAAAAGGTTAAGTGGTTATGAAACCGTGGTGATTTTCTATTTATTATTCTTGTCGAATTTCAAATGCAATGCAAATGTCCTTCTATTTACATTTTAGATATAATGGGTTGAATCTCGTGAAGGATTGCCTACGTATTCACTTAAAAAGCGAAATCAAACCCTTGCGCGTAGTTCGAGTAAATGTAAAAGAATAATTGTTCGAAGCAAGAGCTTATAATGAACGTAGAAAATAAGCATGAGCTTTTGCTTACTCCGAAGGTGCGAATTTAGTTTGTTTGATGATACGAGGATGACAAAATTGTCAAAATGCAAGAGCACAGTGACATTTAGCTTATTTTAGCTTGGCTAGGGGCCGTTTATTTAGTGCAGCAAGAGCGACACGTGGGGTTACGCGAGGCGCGTTTTCATTCCTATTCTAGGCATAGTACCGTTTCAGTTGGTCAAGGTTTGTTGGGTTTGAAAACTCATTCCCATCTAGGTCTGTGATCCTAACCGCACCCCCTGGGAGTATGGATTTGACTAGAAATGGTCCGGCCTAATTAGGTTTGAATTTTCCCCGTGGGTCAACAGGTAAGAGAGCTCTAACCGATTTGAGCACTAAGTCTCCTTCTTTGATGTTTCTTGGCCTAACCCTTTTGTTGAAAGCTCGTTTGATACGTGCTTGGTATGTTTGGACATTATGCAAGGCGCGCAGCCTTCGTTCATCCAGGAGGATGAGCTCTTCATATCTATCCCTCTTCCAATCGGCCTCCGGGATTTGACTTTCTAGCAAAATACGCAAGGATGGTATTTCTAGCTCGACTGGTTGTACAGCTTCCATGCCGTAGGTCAAATAGAAAGGAGTAGCCCCAGTGGGCGTCCTAACAAATGTACGATACCCCCATAAAGCAAAGGGTATCTTGCTTGGCCAATCTCTATAATTGTCAATCATTTTCTTGAGAATCGTGACAACATTCTTATTTGCCGCCTCTACCGCGCCGTTAGTCTGTGGTCTATAGGGCGAAGAGTGGTGATGCTTAATCTTGTATTTGGCTAGCAATTGCTCGGTTTCAGCTTGGAAATGTGATCCATTATCGCTAATGATCTCATGTGGGCAACCATATCGACAGATGATGTTGTTTTGTATGAATTTTGCCACATTTTTAGCTGTAAGACCAGTGTAGGAAGCCGCTTCTACCCATTTGGTGAAATAGTCGATTGCTACTAGAATGAAACAGTGACCTCCTGTTCCGGCGGGGGTTATCTTCCCGATTATGTCAATTCCTCATGCAGAAAATGGCCAAGGGGATGTCATTGTATAGAGCAATGAAGGAGGGACATGTTGTACATTCCCGAAGATTTGGCAGTTGTGGCAATGTCTTACGTATTTGATGCGATCGGACTCCATTGTGGTCCAATAATATCCCAAACGTGTGATTTTCTTTGCCATCATGGGCCCACTCATGTGAGGACCGCATTCTCCGTCATGGACTTCTTCCATCACCTTTCGTGCCTGTGAATGATCAAGGCAACGTAGGACTACACCAAGAGGTGTTATTTTGTATAATTCTCCCTGCATTAGAATGTATTGGGAAGCTAGTAGGCGTATAGCGCGTTGTCCCCTCTTGTCCATATCTGGTGGATATGTACCATTAAGCTTAAAATTCAGGATTGCTTGGAACCAGGGTTCCTGCGCGATTTCCTCTTCATCGGTGATTTGGTGGACATAAGCCGGCTCTGACCGTCGCTCGATGCACAAAGGCATTTCCACCATGTGATCTGGCATATTAATCAACGATGCAAGTTTCGCAAGAGCGTCTGCAAATTTCCTCCCGAGGTAGGTGTAGGTAGGTTACGTGATCGAAGAATTGAGCGACTTGGTCTATTCTAGCCTGATAGGGTGCGAGGCTTTCGCTTCGGATTTTCCAAGATCCTGTAACTTGGTTAATGATTAGTGATGAATCCCCATGTACTCGGAGGTTTTTAATGCCCAAGCTCACTGCCGCTTGTAGTCCAATGAGACAAGCTTCGTATTCTGCAGCATTGTTTGTTACCTCGAAGTCGAGTTTGACAGCAATGGGTGTATGCTCGCCTTCAGGAGAAATGAGCAACACTCCTATTCCGAATCCTCTTAAGTTTGATGCTCCATCAAAGTATAGGTCCCAGGAGTCCACATCAGTTTGGAGTATATCCTCGTCTGGAAATGACCAAGTATCTATTGTTTGTGCGTCATCGATAGGATTTTCTGCGAAGAATTCGGCGACGGCGCGACCTTTTATGACTTTCAGTGGCACGTATTGGAGGTCGAATTCTGAGAGCATCAAGGTCCATCTTGCTAGACGTCCGTTGAGAACGGGTTTCTCGAAGAGGTATTTGACTGGATCCATTTTGGAGTATATCTTGACGGAGTAGCTAAGCGTGTAATGGCGTAGCTTCTTCGTTGCCCACACAAGAGCGAGGCATGTCTTTTCGAGTTGTGAGTATTTGCACTCGTATTCCAAGAACTTCTTACTTAGGTAGTAGATAACTCTTTCTTCACTTCCTACAGTTTGAGCCAGCATGGCACCCATGGCTGTTTCGGTTACTGTGAGATATAAACCAAGAGGTTGATCTCGTTGAGGTGGCATGAGCACTGGTGGTTTAGCTAGTATCTCCTTTATCCGGTCGAATGCCTTTTGACAATCATCATCCCACATGGTATGGTCTGTTTTCTTGAGTTTCTTGAAGATAGGCTCACAAATCATCGTAAGTTTCGATATGAATCGACTTATATATTGCACTTTTCCTAGGAATCCTCTGACTTCTTTTTCTGTTTGGGGTTGTGGCATTTCGATCAGAGCTTTGATTTTGGAAGGATCTATTTCTATACCTCGTTGGCTAACAACGTATCCCAGGAGTTTACCAGATGTTACCCCGAATGTGCATTTCTGAGGATTGAGCCTCATGTTGTACTTTCGTAGTCTTGTGAAGAACTTTTGAAGGTTCGCGATATGTCCCTCTCTTTCCTTAGATTTGACAATCATGTCGTCTACATATACCTCAACTTCTTTGTGCATCATGTCATGTAGGAGTGTAGTTGCGGTGCGTTGATATGTAGCTCCGGCGTTGATTAATCCAAACGACATTACCGTATAGCAGTAGGTTCCCCATTGGGTGACGAACGCGGTCTTGTGCATATCTTCCATGGCCATCTTGATTTAGTTATAACCCGCATACCCATCCATGAAGGATAGTAATGCGTGGTCCGCAGTATTGTCTACCAATATGTCGATGTGAGGTAGAGGGAAGTCATCTTTTGGACTTGCTTTGTTTAAGTCCCTAAAGTCAACACAAACACGGATTCTCCCATCCTTTTTGGGTACGGGCACTATGTTAGCTACCCAGTCGGAATACTCGGAAACTTTGATGAACCCAGCTTTGAATTGCTTGTCAACTTCTTCCTTAATCTTTAGAGCCCACTCCGTTCTCATTCGTCAAAGCTTCTGTTTCACAGGTTTGAAACCTGGCTTAATCGGAATCCTATGTTCAGCGATATCCCTGTCGATCCCTGGCATGTCTTTGTAGGACCAAGCAAAAACATCTTTGAATTAATTTAGGAGGTCTATGAAGTCGGCCCTTTCGGTGGAGCTCAAGGTAGTCCCTATCCTAAGTTCTTGGGGTTCTAGTTCGGTTCCTACGTTGATGGGTTCGGTATCTTCTATTACTGGTCCCCCTTCCCCTTCCTGTAGTATTTCTTTGGCTACGTAGGGAGGTATTTCGATTGAGTCTGGGTCTTGGTCATCCTCGATCATCGTAAATGAATTGCACTCAAGATAACACAAAGAGTAAGCGTAACCTCGATTTATTCATATTAAAATTTGAGTAAAGTTGAAACAAAGAAGCCAACTGATCCATGGTCGGTGGCGGCAAAGGGACAGATGGTTTGGGGCATTTCCGAACTACCGTGACTACTCGAGACTAAGCTAGGAGAAGCGAAGGGAGTGGGGATGACGACAGGAGTAGACTCTCTAATGACTTCTCTAGACTCCGACTCGACTCGACTCGACTCCGACTCGAACTCATCGTCTTCGGTTCTCCTTTGAACATCTCTCCTTCTCCAGTGGTGAGCTTGAAGAGTCTTCCTTGATTGTTGGTCCATTTGATAGATTTTCTCCATCCTTTATTTGTCTTGCGTCGGTTTCGTGATCAACGTGGTGGGGTTGAAGCGATCGTCTTGAAGTATCATAGTAATGATCTCATCTCGCGCGCCCTAACGAATCGATCTTCTCCAAACAATAGGCTAACAGCTTGTTCGTCTAAGCAAGGTGCTTGACGGGTTTTGACGGTAGGAACCGTTTCTGGAGGGATGAAGTAGCAATCGTGAAAGATCTCGATTCCGGCTAACTTCCTCTCGAGATAATGCCAAGGTTCGGGAAATCCGTGAAAGAGTTCTAGACTTCCTTCTTGAACAAAGTATCCATTTAAAGTAGGGAGATATGGCCTCATTTGGACTCCTACGTGCTTGCAGTTTTGGACTTGGGCAAGCATTTCGAGAACTTCCTCCTTTGTAGGCTTGTACCCTAGTCAAAGTGGTATCCTTGTTGAGTTGCCTTCCTTGTATGGTGCGAAGGTATTCTTCCGAATAGGGTTCAAAGGCATTCCAGGGAAGTATCCCTGGGATTTGAGTATGTGGTTGACCACCAAGTTAGAGTAGGGGTTATAGTATAAAGGTGCCAACTCACTTTCTATGACGCTTACACTTTGGAAGCCCCCAAGTTCGTATACGGGATCCGCAAGGACTTGATTGTTCGACTGTTTTTTTATTATTGCCTTGATGGGTGACGAAGTGATCGTCACTACTTTGCCGTTTAGTGGGATCTTGATCTTTTGATGAAGGGTGGATGTTACCGCTTTGGAAGCATGAATCCAAGGCCTTCCCAGAAGTATGTTGAATGAAGCTTCAATGTCCACTATTTGGAAGCTAACCTTTCGTTCGATTGGTCCCGTGGCTATGGTTAAGTTAGCAAGTCCTACTACCTTTCGTCGTGTACCATCGTATGCACGCACACCCTGATTGGTAGGGGTCCAATCCGACTCTTTCATGCCTAGCTTGTATGCCGTTTTGAGGGGTATGACGTTGACCGCGGAGCCATCATCCACCAAGGTCATTGGCACATTCTTCTTTAGACAAATGACAGTGATGTATAGAGCAAGGTTGTGACTAGCGCCAAAAGGTGGCAAGTCTTCGTCTGAGAAAGTAATAGGATTACTTAGCTTAGGTGATTCTTGGAAGACCAAGTTGACTACATCTTCAGGAGTGGAGTTATGTGCTACATTTAGTTTGGCCAAAGCTTGCAGTAAAGCTTGGCGATGTGGGAATGAGCTTGCTACTAGTTGCGGTGAAAGATCAGCCTTTGTTTTTCGTAATTGCTTGAGCAAATGATCGGTGGAGTCATCTTCGTTGTCATTTGGTGTGACGACGTTGGTTGGACCATTTTGAGTAGTGCTTTGATATGGGCGACCCGAACGAGTTAGGTGGTCCACATCTTGGTCTTCACCATTTTGGACTATTTCTTTGACTAGGGAGTTTTCAATGAGATATTCGTCCTCATCATCATCGGCCCAAACTCCATTGATTGCAGCTAGTTCCCTCATTCTCACGATATCGTCTTCTAGTCGTATGATTTGATCGACTAGTTTATCTACCACGGTGATTATTTCTTGCATAGTGGCATTTTGAGAGAAGATTAGTGGCACACGTTCTTCGGGTATTGCGTTGGGATTGCGTAAGGTTGTTACCATGTTTTCTAGTTCCCAAACTTGCCTATCTACACTTCTTGCCCATGTGATGAAGTCGGAGATGGTAGGGGAGATGGTAGAGTAGAGCCCTTCATTCTCGATTGCATGAATTTCATTTTCGATGGGAGAAATGAGGTGTGAGCAATCTAAAGTAGATTCATCACTTGTGATCACTAGAACTCCAAGAGGATTCTGAGTGTTGTTGGGCTTACCTCCCGGTGGTATTGGGAGTCGACCATCTTCAATCATGTCTTGAAGCACGTTTTTCAACTTGTAGCATTTTTCTGTGTCGTGCCCCTTGCCCCTATGGTATTCACAGTATGAGTTCTCGTCCCAAAACTTAGACTTCCTTTCGGGTTCGGGAGTAGGTCCAATGGGTTGGAGTTTACCTTGCTTCATTAGCCTCATTAGAGCATTGGAGTAAGTGTCCCCAAGGTTTGTGAATTTCCTTGGTGGGGTAGTTTTCTTGGATGGCTCGAGAAGGTTAACTTCATCGGTCTTACTAGTAGAGCCGTATGAACGACTTGTGGACCCTTGATATCCTCGACCTACCGTTTTGGACAAGAGTCCTTTACGGATGTCGTCTTCAATCCTTGTCCCTAGTACGGTCAAGTCTTTGAAAGTCTTGATGTTTTGGTATCTCAAATGATTGGCATAGATGGGCTTGAGATTATCCACAAACTTCTCCACAAGAGTAGCCTCGTCCGGGCGTTCTACTAGTTGAGTCCTAGTCTTCCTCCACCTACTTAGGAAGTCGGTGAATCCTTTTTTGTCATTTTGGGTAAGAACCTCTAGAGTACGCATGTTGACTTGGATCTCGGCATTATCCGCATATTGCTTGGAGAACTCGATTGCGGCATCTTCCCAAGTAGCGACCTTCTTGTGATCTAAAGAGTAGAACCATTGCCTTGGGATGGTATCAAGAGATGAAGGAAAGATCCTTAAGAACATCTCGGGTTTGATGCCTTTGATAGACATGTAATCCTTGAAGGCACGAATGTGGTTCAAAGGGTTCTCCTGTCCCTTGAACTTAGGGATATCCGCCATACTAAAGTTAGTTGGCAATTTGCAATTGACGGCCTCATACTTGCGATTGTTCTCCCTATAAATATCGTCACCCTTAAGGTACATCAATTGCTCCTCTAGGTATTGGAGCCTTTTCTCAGCTACAGTCATTCCCATGAGAGGATTTTCATCCTTGGATTCGTTGTCAGAGTCACGTAGTACTTCACTTTCATGAGGAGGCAACCTTCCCTCCACGGCAAAGATACGGCCTTCGATGAGCTCAAGGCGGTCATAGGTTTGTTCTTGAGTAGATTGCATTTGGGCTAGCGCGGCTAGGATTCGATCATTACTATTTTGAAGTTGGTTGAAGTTTGCTTCATCACTTGATCCCGGCATCTTGGAAACTGGATAAGATATCGGCGATGAATCAAAACACGATCGACCATTCCAACACACTTGCTAAAAAGAGGAAAAGTTTTGACTCGTGAAGTGGGTGTGTGCCACTTGTGTTGAGTGAGTTTTGAAGAAAGACATGGTCTTTGAAAATGTGTGTCCTAGTCAACTATAGTGTAGTTGTAGGAGTGGACTCGAAGTGAGGTTTTGAAATGGGTTTGTGGCCCGAATTTTGACACGACAAATGGACAGAGTTTTGACCGGATTTTGCGCTAATTAAGAGCCCATTTCGAAATTTTGCTTGAAAACGGGTTTTGAGTTTTTTGAAAAATCGTCATGGTTTTGTTTAGAAATGGTGATCATGTAAGGTATACATTTTTACACAAGCATTATAACGGGATGCTGAGTGCATTTAGAAAAGGTTTTGGTTTAAAGGGTGGGTTGCCATACCGAACCATCAAACCCGAAGTCTGTCGAGAGGCTCGTGCCAAACAAGAGTAAGGCCGATTCCTAGTCCATTTCCTCAAGCAGTGAAGGCCCTTGATACAAACAAGAGTAAGCATCATGGTATGGATGACGTCAATCGCTATCCATCCTTAGGCCCAAATAAGAATTAGGACCGTTTAGACGGGACGATTGGTCGAATGGGTTGGGTTGGGCCTAGGAAGGCCGAATAAAACGGTCTAGGAAGACCGAGTTATGAAAACCGACAATTGTCTTGTACAAACTATTCCCTAACCTTGTTCAAGTTTCACCCTTGCTACACGTAAGTCTATTATCCCCAGCGGAGTCGCCAAACTGTGGACATGGGCCACGGGGGCGCTTGGGAAACGAACAAGCGTTTGCATTTTGTATGGAGTCGCCACCAATTTTTATTGGAAATTGGAACCATTCGAGTACCTCGCGTCATGTCAAGACACAAAGTAGAGACATGAACACTAAGCAATCGTTACCCTTAGCATTCTATGTCTAGAATGACTCTCGTGGATGCCAATGAACACGGGTGTTCACAGATATCTGGAGTAAGGGGTGAGGGTACGTATTAGGAAGCTCTTTTGATCGAACACCTAATCCCGCCCGCCTCGATAGCGGCCTCTACTAATGATTAGGGAAGTTATTCGTACTCGATATATCGTCGGCTATATGCATGCAATGCAACATCCAAGTTTTAATCCTAGCATGTGAGAATTAATACTAAGTCAGTTGACAATTAGTTAGCAAACAATTGGGTCGAAGTAGGATTTAACGCTCAATTACATGTGAAAACATATAAATGACATAAAAGAAATATAATAATTATGAACTATAATAATGAAAATGACAATAATTACATTGGAATAGGCGATTTATGTCGAAAATACCTTTAAAACGGATAATTTGAGAAAAAGAAAGAAAGAAAGAATAAAATAAATTAACGAACAGAAATTAGCGTGATACTACGGATAATAGTTAGTTAATTACGTAAACTAATTATACTAGGTCGAGGCAGAAACGAGTTCGGGACGTAACTCGGCCAGAAAAAGCGCAGAGAGCTGCGTCCTTTGAATAGCGCAGCAGACGCCGCTGCGTCTGTTTCCTTGGCTCGATTCCGGGCCGTGAAGCCGTAATTGCAAGCCGTTAATGTTAATTGGTGATTTAATGATTAATTAAATTATTTACTCAGATGAAAGTGATTAGTAGGTTACTTAACATATGAATGGGTCATGAAAACAGTAGAACATGGATGAGACGGAATTAATCGAATTGACACAAGATGGAATAATGACATAAGTGAAAAATATTAATGAGTCAACAAATTAATTCAATTGATTAGGTTAGATACGATGGATTAATAACGAATATACGATGGATCATGTGAATAAACAGATGAAAACTATATCAAAGACAATTCCTAAACCCAATATTGATGAATTGAATCTCTACAACCCGGAATTGAATTTAATGACGAAAACCCGCAAATATTGGATTATTAGGGATTTAAGTCGGATTTGCGATGATTAAAGCATGTTAGTGATGAAGATTAATATACATGTGAATTAATTATGCTATTATGGCGAAGAATTAACGAAACAAACGAAACAATCAAAAGGATTTTGGAACGAATAACAGAGGACGAACAAAGAAAAAAGGAAGCAGGAACTGCGGCAGCCTCACGAAGAGGCGCAGCAGGTATGCTGCGCTCCTTCAAGAGGCGAGGCGATTCTTTGCGTCCTTTCCCGACGGTTATCTACTGGAAATCCGTAAAAAGAGGTTTTAAAGCATAGTTTTAGAAATCGGTTTTAATGGTATTTTCGACATAAACCTTACAACTGATTATACAATAAATAAATGCAATAAAAAAGAGAGATTTACACCCTCAGACTTACATGTTGACGAAACGAGAAGGACTAAGATATCGATTAGTGATGCTCGACGCGAATGCAAAGAAAGTGCCCTCGTAAGAGGAAAACGATTAAGTTAATTAAGTTGATTGATGTGTAGTTGGTCAAATTGGTCGGTCATGCAAACGGGGAGGCTGGTACTCAGAAAGATCCGAGCTTACGTGGTCGAATGTTCAAGCACGTAGACGCCGAAAAGTAAGAACAAAGTCTAGAATGCAAAGGGAGAAGAGAAGGGCGGACACTCGCGTGAGAAATATGAGGAGCGAAGGCTCCTATTTATACTAATCACGTGAAGGAATTAGGGTTTCGGAGACTCTTTGGAAGTGAATCTCGGAAAGATATGAAAAAGATACGAGAAACATGCAGAAAAGGGCCTGGGAAGAGGCGCAGCAGCCACTGCGTCTCTTGGAAGAGGCGCAGCACCTGCTGCGTCTGTTCCCAAGGGGTTTCCTCCTAGCTGAAGAAAGATTTCCGTGTTTGAGTTATGGTAGGACGGAAATAATCCGGTTTTCCTTAATATCTTATGTGAATATTACGGGAAATTGCTTACTAAAAGATAAAATTTATGAAATATGGAATAGAAATATCCGGAACATTCCAGAACATTCTGACTCGGGATTTAACGGTTATCAGAAAATGGAGACGGTTTTAGGCCCGGACTCCGAATGTACTCTAATTACTGTCAAAACGACCGTATCGAGACGTAGATGACAACTAAGAGGTAAACATTAATATTTGAGCAATCACTTGACGATAATCTTACGAACTGTCACAAATCGTTCCGCGTACCAAACATGCGGCCCAATCATCACCGGGTGGTTTGCGGGAGGTGCAGAAATGAGGTGTCTACAAACCGCTGAGCCAGATACTTTATATGTTGTGTCTCAGACATGTTTTAAAGGTAACCTCTGAGTCGGACACTTGTTTGTAGTATTTGGACATGTTTTAAAGGTAACCGCTAAGCCAGATACTTTATGTGTTGTGCCTCGGACATGTTTTAAAGGTAACCTCTGAGTCGGGCACTTGTTTGTAGTATTTGGATATGTTTTAAAGGTAACCGCTGAGGCAGATACTTTAGAGGTCGTGCCTTGGACATGTTTTAAAAATAACCGCTGAGCCAAGGTACTTAAGGATTTGTGTCTCGGACATGCTTTAAAGGTAGCCTCTAAGCCGGATGCTTTGCTTATTATGTGATTATAGTAGTCTCATTTCGTGTATTGTATTATTTGGCTTTCAAAGTTCATGGCTAAGGTTTCCATTCACATGTTTCATGATGTTAATCTTATTTATCCGTGACTTATGATATTCTATCGTGTTTATAGTTGTATTATCATTTATGACGTTTTAGTTAGATTGTCTTATATGTATGTATCATATGCCTTATCTATGATTGACTACGTATGTTTTGAATGTTAGTCTCATATATCAATGCTTGCATCAAATGGTTATATTCATGATGTTCTAATATGTTCTTGTTTATCTGTGTTTCAACATTTTGTGACTACGAGAACCTTGAGTTACTCCCCACTGACTGTGGCGTTCATGTTTACATGAATGACAGGTTGTGAAGATGCTTACGTGGGGAAGACGTGTGGGCTAGCGAGAACTAAACCTTGGACTAGTAGTTGGTTTATTAGGATTGCTTAGACTCACCTTTTATCTTGTGTAATTCGAGGGATATATTTTCCCTCACCTTTGACTATCGCGTTTGTATAATTTAATCTTTATTTCCGTATTCTTTATTTGTCTTTTAGATTTTTATGAACCCGTGCTTTATAAACTTTAAAAGTTTCAAAAATTTCCTAAAATTCCGCATTTTATAAGTTATATTATCGGCATTATTGCGGGGTGTCACACAAATGCACTTTTTTTTAGTAATATCATAAACTAAGACAACTAAGTAACTACATCGGCTTAGATCAATTAGTTGATGGCGTACGGCTGGTTGCACACGAAGATCTACATCAACATCCAACTCATTCTTGAAAGGACGATTAGATCTGGCCAAATGAACGAGCATATCTTTACTTAGCTTAATTGACAAAGTTTCGGAGAAATACCTGCAACAAGACACAAAAATGTGCCTCGGAGATTTATCCTCTTGGCTATGATAAACACCATAAAGAGACCTATGAGCTCCTTGAACCATCGAGAATGCGCAAAGTGCACTTACGCCACTAGGACGTAGAAAGAAAAGGCAGAAAGCAGACCAACATCTACCTCCAGAGGAGAAAAAACTCCTACACTTTGAACAACAATCCTTGCGGACAAACAACTCATAGCCTAGAAAAGTGAGTAAAGAGATAGCTAATGATGTAGAAATCAGTCTATACAGTCCCCTAACCAAAACCATCTCAACAGGCGAGAGAGAGATGAGCACAACACAATCCTGTTGCAATATTACCGTCATCATTATTAAGCCCAGAATAATCTGACGAACTAGCACCCCAATGTTTAAGGGACAAGACACCCTTAGCCAAAATGAGGTTATTATGTGACGAACTACCACTCCAAAGAATAAGAGACAGGACACCTTTAGCAAAGAGGAGGTAATTATTATTTGGAATACTGAAAAACAAAATACACAAGGACTAAACAACATAAGAAGATTGTATTGGAGACCACTGCATCCGACCAAACCAACACCACTACCAAACACCTACTCAAACCTATCAAGTCACTTCCCAAACAGAAAAACCCCACCAACCAAGAACTCATAACAGACGAAGAAACCGGCGACCCCATTCCTCACATCAAGACCAACAAAAATGACCCGACTGACACACAAAAACGAACCAAATCCAACCACAACTCCAAAACAAGTCCCCTGAGACCTGAAACTTACATGCAACAAGACCAACACAGAAAACTGACCAGACAGACAACCACAGATGTAGCCTATTGGTGGGAAAAGGGGTGAGGGGAGAGGGGACACCAAAACGGCCAAATCCATAACCATTAAACAACACTACAGATCAAACAAGATGGGTTATACCCATCGACATAGGACAGGGACAAAGAGCCTTACCAGGGGTGGGGGAAAAAGCGGGGGGAAAAGAGAGACACCCTGGCCAGGGTTGCATGCAAGATCGGCGCAGATAAGATAGAGAAGCGGAGGCACGGGAAGGCATGAGGATCAAGGAGGCAGCAACCGTCTTAGCCAAAACGGAGTCGGGATGAGCCGAGGCACACCGGAATGAGATCAGACCAACAAGGTGAAATTAGGGGACGCGAAGTGACTACTCGCCGGAGATAGGCCAAGGAATGAACCCATCTCCTGCGAAATGGTAGGGAGAGTAAAGGGAGGTAGGGGTGGGAAAAGGAGGCGGCAGATCAAAGAGCTTTAATTTAGGATTTTTTGTTTTTTAGAGAGAATGGGGAGAAAAAACTAGAGAGATAAGTACTTCTTGCTAGTTGGATTTTGGATTTGGTTCTCTAAGATAGTAAGGACTGCGGAATAATGGTTATCTAGCAAAATTATGTAACCGAACCGGATATTAATTCTTTTTCGAATACGCGGTTTTCTAAAACATCTTTTTCAAAAATCAGACTGGTTTAGAATCGAGTGCCTGAAAATTTTAGAAACTACAAACCGCATGCTGCATTCCCGCGTTCGTGTATGGCAAATGAGATCGTTGTGGGCAGTTTGTGTGATGCCCACGAAGCCACTGTGGTCACTTCATTTATTAATTGCGCCGCCGCCGCTGATGTTCGTCCAACATACACGAAATTCACTACGTGCAATCGAACAAAACCCACGACATGCCCAGACTATTTCGTGAACGACGACACACCAACCTTGTCCATCTTGAGTCGATGTTCTCGTTGTCAGCACTTGTGCGATTGGAAGTTATTGTGCATCATTTGATTAGCTTGCTGGGTATTATGTCATTCCGGGTCGTTCTCTATAATCTATTTAATAAATTGATTGATTGTGGTGTTTTTTGTCAAACGAGTTGACCACCTTAGTGCATCAATTAATGAGTCATTTTCAGTTGTTTAATCCAGATTATTTTTTGGTGGTATGTTAGAATTTCATTCAATTTAGGATAATATTGTCAATTATAATCATATGAGATAAAAATGTAAGAATGATTACATATTTACACTATCAAAGATGAAGATGTATGAATTACGGAAAAGGTACTCCCTCTATTTTTTTATATATGACTTTTTCACATTTCGAGACATACACTTCTCTCTTCAATATCTCTCAAATTATATGCTTAAATATAGTGATATGTATACTCATATGAAAAAGTTTTTTCATAAGGAATTTAATGGTATAATTTTTATAATTTTTTACCAAATATATTTTTGTAAATATTAAAGTCAAAGGCTCGCCTCGAAAAAGCAAAACGTCATATATTAAAAAATGGAGTGAGTAATAAATAAAGAAAAGAGTAAGTTGGATTTTGGATTGTTTATTGTAAAAGGGCAATTATGTTTTTGTTTTTGTGCAATGTATGCACGTTATATATAGAGTTTTACTTTTTTTTAGTGTATTATATTTATGAAATTTAAATGAATCCATTTTTGAAATAATGGTCAAAAATAAAATATTTGTCGTTTTGGGTCGGTTTTGAAAATATTTGTCAAAATAGTGTCCACGTAGGCTCGGGATTTCTGGACCTAAAACACGCCACTACCAATGGCGTGTTTATAATGAGTACGGAAAGAAACTTCATTAAAAAATGGACTAAAACAAACACGCCATTGGGAATGGCGGGTTTTGGAGGGGAAACACGCCACCCCTAATGGCGTGTCTTATGTAATTTTTTTTTTTTTTTAAATTTTATTTTAAAGTTCAGTCAGTTGAGGAAAAAAATTGTTGTAAAGACACGCCACTACTAATGGCGTGTTTCCTTCACAAAACACGCCATTAGTAGTGGCGTGTTTCAGGTCTAGAAATCCCGAGCCTACG
The DNA here is from genome assembly GCF_048544455.1 of Silene latifolia. Classification (NCBI taxonomy): domain Eukaryota; kingdom Viridiplantae; phylum Streptophyta; class Magnoliopsida; order Caryophyllales; family Caryophyllaceae; genus Silene; species Silene latifolia. Next base: position 65,466,072 of record NC_133531.1, read on the forward strand.
TGGACACCATTTTGACAAATATTTTCAAAACCGACCAAAAACGACAAATATTTTATTTTTGACTATTATTTCAAAAATGGACTCAATTTAAAATAACTAATCTTTTTCTTTTTTTTTTTTTTTTTTTTACGTTTCTCATCGTTATGTTTTGATTTAAAAAATCAAAATCAAAATCGTATTAATCATGAAATGAGTATTTCAATGAAAGTTTTTCTTATTACCGAGAGATTAATGGTGTTATTTTATAAAATTTTACTGATAATATATTTTCAGCCGTAACTTTTTATCATAGAAAATCAATGAATTTTTTTCGTATGATTCTTTAAACAAAAGAAAAAAAAGAATTTCTTTTTATCCTCCCCTTATATAAAAGAGAGCAAGGTGTGATACTATTGTAATGAATAGTAATATGAATAGTTGAACTATATTATATTTTATTGCCTTGGTTTGGGTTTTGTGTTGGGTAGTTGCAGTTCGTTGTTTTTCGCAGGCCGATTTATGGGCTTCGTTGTTTGTTTTGTGCAAATGGTTGGGCTATGCAGTTCGTTGGTTCTAGCAGCCCGATTTTTGGGCTTCGTTGTTTGTTGTGTGCAAATGGTTGGGCTACTACAACTTCTCTGTAAACAAACTTTATATTTGAACTGTTTCATTTCCTACTTTTTACTTCCGTTTGGATTTTTTACGGCCACAAAATTTCAGCTAGGCCTTATCACCATTGTAAGGCCATGTTACACATATGCTTACTAGATTTTTTGGGTGTTTTTGAATCGAGTGGAATTGAATCGAAAACAATGGTAGAAAGTTACGTACAACTTTAGCCAGTTTGTAGAATGGACGGGATTTTTCTTTGTACAGTATCGATAATGTAGCTAGGCAGCGACGTACGACATTTATCAAATTCGTAAATTTAAATCACCTAATTTGTCGGAAGTTTAATTTAACATCTCTTTGGCTAATCATTATTAAATTGAAGATCATGGCCTGTGAACGACATACGTCGATTAATTAACTTAAAATGTACTGAAAAGGATTATCCATTTAGTGAACTATAGGTAATTAGGAATTACTAACTGACGCAAACTGTTTATAGCATGTGTCAATTACCTTATAATGTATTGTGGCGGGCTATGCGTCTATTAAATGTTTGGGAAACGTCGTACATAACACAATTCACAAATGGACATTTGTGCACCATTTTTCCATAAATAATTGCTTTCAAGAAGTTTACGAACTTGCATAATTACAATCTTTGAACGTTTACATTGTTTTGGTGGCGTGTCTTCTGAGCGGTTATATTATATAATTTAAAGTTAAAGAGATAATGTGATTTATTATGATTGTAAGCGGTTACATCGATAATTACGTGCATAAACATTATTATATTTAAAAATATATATAAAATAGGTGTATGGCTGGGGGCATTTCAGAGAGGGTATGGTCTTATGGGCTTAATGAATAGTATCTTAGGGGGGATTGTGTGGGGTCAGAGGTGTGGTGTCCTCTTACAAAGTGAGGGAGGTAAGGTGAAAGGACTTAAACGTGTTAGGGTAGCTTGCAAGCATGTATAAGCATGTGTATTAAGTAAGTGGGCAAGGTTTACTGATGTAACCGTACTTAGTATGAACAGTAACAAGTACTGGCTGTGTTTGATGCTGGCAAGGTTATAAAAGGAGCAGTACACTGGTGAGAAAATGGGCGTCTCAATTTACAGTTTAGAGGTGTACTTCTGAATGCTTTCTTAAATTTAATGCTCTTATTTTAGATTATAATTTCTTCGTTGATATGTATTTGTTGCTTAGTTGTTGTCTTTGTGTTGCAGGAAAAGAAATCCATAGCAGCTGGAGCAGACTTACTGCAGAGGTATATTGATTGAAGATAGCAATTTTCTTACGTGCCGAGTTTCTATTTTAATGAGTTTATTTATCTGTGCTTGTTTAAATGAGATTAATAGGTCATTTTTTTTTTTTAGTTATCGCGTACAGGAACCGTGTTTTGGTGTGTAGACAAACATTGGTTGGGTCAAATGTTGTTTGTGTGGTGGGTTTGTGCGAAAGTCTGAGATGTTGCTGTGTCTTATTGGTCAGTGTGGAGTTATATTTAACATGTTCCAGTGATATATTAGGAGTATGTTGTTAGCGGTTGTCTTTACATACATCAGCTTTAATTTAGAGCATGCTGCGTGATCTGGTTTAAAGTAGGGAATTATAACATGCCTGTACAGGTTTTTTCTGAGATGGCCGAAAAAAAAAAGGAGTACAGAATTTCGTTCTGTGCTTTATTGTCTGATGCTGTCAGAGTATTTGGTTGGCCTGAACCTATTTATAGCCACACAGATGTGCAAGTTAATCAGGCCAATTTAGTCTTGCGAAGGTCTGTAGGTCCTGCAGCCTGTTTCTTTAAAGGTGAAAAGAAGGGATCAATGTCTGAATCGGAGGAAGACGCTGCTGAACAGGCTGTGGACTACTTAGTTCAGAAAAAACAGATAGTTGTTGACGATGTCAATTTGGAACGGTGTGGGATTTATAAGGCTTGTTGTGAGTTTTATAAGCGGAGGCGGGAGGCTCTGCAATGTGCTGAATGGGGACCATCGAAAGCTGAGTTGGACGCCCGTGCACAGAAAACAATAAAGGTTCCGAGTACATTACCTAAGATGGTGACTGCTGACCTTTGGGCCATCTGGCTCCAAGTGGTGGTGGAATATGAAATAACTGTGGATGCTCTGGACTTTCTCGTCCAGCCAAATGGCCGTTATGTTTGCTGTTTCACAGTAACCTGGCCAAATCATCCTTCTAGAGAGAAGTATTTCATAGGCGACAATAAGGAAACTGTTGATAAAGCAAGGCAAAGCTTGGCTAAAAGGGTCATTCTTTATTTTCAGACAGTGTATGGCTTCACTGTTAAAGATGCAAATTTCAACAGGATGAAGTATTCTCAGATTCAGTTTGGCTTCCAGCGTGGTAGGTACCGGTCTGTCCAAGCAAGCCAGATTTGCGTGGCTTCTGATCTTGAAGCAGTGCCTCTTTTTATTGCATCTGAATGTAAAACTCCTGAAGGACAAAGCAATAATGGAATACGTGCTGGTTTTACATTGCCACCGCCTCCGAAGAAGAAAAGGGATTGTGGCGGGAAAGCGTTTCAAATTCACGAGCAGCTGCAGTAGGCAAGCCCGAGGCCAATGGTGGTTGCCTGCTTTTTGATTGGGGTTTTGGTATGACAGCCGCTGACAAGCGAGATCTAGAAAAACCTTAGGAAGTTGTAGCTGCTTTCTATGTACTATTAGACTATTAGATGTAATAAAGCTGCCTAGCATTTGGTTGTTACAACAGGTAGCAAGACCCAGTAATTAGTCATTGATTACATCTTTTGCTCCCTCCCATTTAGTAAAACATCTCTAGGCTCTTCATTTGAATTGTCCTAAGATTGATATGAACTTTTTGTGTTAGTGGGATGTTTAAATTTGTAGAATCATGAATGTTATTTTGCTGTGTACTGTGAATTGGTGTCTTTTGTAATTGATATGAAAATTCACTATTAAATGTGCACTATTAATTTGAACGTTGGTTGTAAACCGAACTTTCACATTGCAAGATTTAGTTTTCCTATACTGCGATGACGGCCATGAACACTTACTTGTACCATTTTTAAGGAAGCAAATTAATAAGCATTTTTGGTGAGTAGTAGAGGCAATTGTTTTAAAAATCATATATTAAACATGGTAATATCGGCTAAACATCAGTGTGGTGTGTAGATGTAATGGAAATTGTGTTTAATTTATGGCAGGTCGTCCCTGCTTCCGTTGGACCGTCAAACTGGAAACCTAGAATTAGTATCTCCTGCCAAATGGGGGATCCGACTGAAACAGGTTATTGCTCTTTTAAAGAAGCTTTTAAACCAATATAAATCAACAAATTTGCATACAAAAGTCCGCCGCTGCTCTTTCATTGGTGATCTTATGGCCTAATTTTGAATTAGAAAGACATGCAATACCCACTTTACATATAATTGTTGACTTCTAATCAGAGTTCATTAAGTTGTTCTCAAAAAATAGATATCTGAAGAGACATATCTGAACATTAAAGTGAGTAGCGGATGCATGTCAGTACAGAGTAAGATATTTCCTGCGGTGTTAAAAGGTGATTGGAACTGATAACAGCTAAACATTCTAGGTAATGTACCAGCTGATGTAAATAGAACAAAACTGAAGAGGGGAAGGCCAACTGGTAAAAGACACAGAGGCAATTCAACCAACAACCTTCAAGAAACGGTCATCCAGTCACAGTTTCAGACTATTACTAACCCTGTCGAACAGGTTCCCACAACTAGCAAACGGCAGCGTAGGCGTGAAAAAGGTTTTAAAACGATATATTTTATGGGTATGTTTAGCCAAAATTTAACGGCCTATCTATAACTTCCAGATGTTCACAAACTGCAGTTCAACAGTCTACAGCACCAGAACAAATACCGGAACAACCATATAGATCACGACGGACAAACATTTCAGATGGTCTGTCAATGAGAAGTGCAAATAAAGGGCAAAAGAGGGCACGTGCTACCAAAAAAAGTAATTAGTTATCAATATATCTGATTTACAAATCTTTACAGGTCACTTCAAAATTTATGCAAATTAACTGATTTATTTGACAGAAATGGCAGATGCTTTGGGTGGGAAGCCTGTGCCATTTGAACCTGTTAATTTAAAACAGCCAACCTATTGTGCTCATTGTGGAGCAAAGAAATTTGAGTTCGAGTCGGCGTGCTATGTTGCTGTAACGGAGAAATTCAATTGGCTGTTAATGAATATCCGGAAGAATTACTTCAATTGTATACTGCAAGGGATGAACAGTCAAAGCATTTCCAGATATATTCCAGGTTATATAATAACCTTTTTGCTTTCAGTTCTTTGGGGGGAACTTTTGGAGCAGAAACTTACAAAGGGATATACGTGTTCAAAGCACAGGGCCAGGTTTATCATAATTTGCCAGATCTAATACCTATGGATAATATTCCTAGGTACTTGCAGCTATATTTTTATGATGGCCAATATGAAAAGGAAAATCGGTTGCGACTGTTTTCTAATTTGAATGAACAAATGATCACTCTTCTAATGGGAATTATGGATGATAATCCATATGGGAAGTTCTTTAGATCATTACAAGAAGTAGAGGTCACTGAGAATACAAGGATAGTTTTGAGCACTGATCCAGCGAACGATCAGCGTGTATATAATGCACCCACATCTGATGAAGTTGCAGCAGTTTGGCCAGATAACACAGCTATGCAGGGAAATGAAGGTCCTCATATTATTGCATATGGAAAAGGTTAAAAAAACCATAGAATTCGGCATTTTTATGGGTGTTATGATCCTCTACAGTACCCACTGCTATTGCCAAAGGGAGATAGTGGGTGGCACCAAGGACTGAAAAAAAAATCCAGCCCAACATTTAATGCTGAATCAAATACTTCATTTCCGATGTCTACAGTTACTGATGACATGCCTGAAACTCTTATTGACGCCGAAATAGCAAGTAAGTTACTTTTTGGGGCTTTTTTTTGGTAAAAGGAACATTTGTATCGTAACTTACAAATTTAAACAATGCATTGAAGTCCTTAAAGTTTTATAATATATTGATGAACATTGTGCAGATAGTGCTAGGAGGCATACAAGAGCAGATAAGCGTATTTCTTGTCGGGAATATTACGCATACAAATTCCAGATTAGGCCCGGTAACTTTCTGCTGAGAGGAGGTAGGATTTTCCAGCAGTACATAGTGGATATGTATGTGAAGATTGAAAATACACGCCTCGACTTTTTACGATTGAATCAGGATACTATAAGAGCAGACCTGTATCAAGGGATTCTAGATACGTTGCAGCTTGGAGAGAACTGTGCAAATAATGTGGGAAAGAGGATAGTGCTCCCTCCTTCCTTCCTAGGGGGGCCAAGAGATATGAGGAGAAGATATTTAAATGCAATGGCACTTGTGCAAAAATATGGTAAACCTGATCTCTTTATAACTATGACGTGCAATCCTAACTGGCCAGAAATAAAAGCAGAGCTCTCGCCTGGGGAAGAAGCACATAATAGGCCAGATTTGGTCGCCAGGGTATTTCATGCAAAGCTAACAATGCTTAGAAAGCAGATTAAGGAAAAACAGATATTTGGGGAAGTTGCAGCTATGATTAATGTAGTTGAGTTCCAAAAGCGTGGGTTACCGCATGCACACTTTCTCATTATCCTCAAACCTGCATACAAAATTACTGCCCCTGAAAAGTTTGATAGATATGTATCAGCAGAAATACCTTCAAATGATAACCCACACTTAAGAGCAGCTGTGTTAAAACACATGATGCACGGGCCATGTGGTGTTGATTTCCCAAAATGCCCATGTATGAAAGTTAAAGATAAGCAAAAAAAATGCGAAAAAAATTATCCCAAAAACTTTAGAGAATTTACCACAAATGGCAAAGACTCATATCCATTGTATAAGCGTAGGGATACTGGTGAACAAGTTGTTGTGAGAAAAGGGAAACTTGATAATAGATCTGTGGTTCCTTACAACCCTTATTTACTTGCCATGTTTGACTGTCACTTAAATGTAGAGGTTTGCTCTACTATTAATGCAGTCAAGTATTTGTATAAATATGTATACAAAGGTCATGATCGAATCTTATTCAAAGTGGCGGAAGGGACTGCTTCTATGTTGGTGGATGAAATTGAAATGTATCAATCTGGTAGGTGGGTGTCACCTCCAGAGGCAGCGTGGCGGATTTTTGGTTTCAACCTGTTCGATACATACCCACCTGTGCAGCCTTTGCCAGTTCACACACCCAATGGTCAGTTGGTCAGGTTTTCAGAGAACGAAGAACTGGCAAACGTCGTTGCTGACGAAGCAAGGGCCAAAACTATGCTCACTGAATTTTTCAAAACCAATTCAAGCATGGAAGACAGCCAACGATATCTGTACAGTGAGTTCCCTGAGCATTTTGTCTAGAATGATAAAAAGAAATTTTGGAAACCAAGGGATCGTGGAGTAGTGGTTGGAAGGGTTGCGCATGCTTCGCCAGGAGAAGGTGAGCGCTATTACTTAAGGTTGCTTCTGGCGCATGTTAGGAGCCCTAAATCATTTGAAGACCTCAAAACAGTGGACGGTATTTGCTGCGTATCATTTCAAGAAGCAGCATTAAAGAGGGGAATTCTTGAAGAAGATAATGCTTCAGATATGTGTATGGATGAAGCTGTCCAAGTTGAGATGCCAAATGCTCTTAGGAGACTGTTTGCAACTATACTTATTTTCAGCTGCCCAAACAATCCTGCTGAATTTTGGGAAAAATATTACTGCCCACTCTCGGAAGATTTTCGAAAACAGTTTCCTGGGGATGAAGCAAAGGTGTTGCAGCTAACAGCAGGGAAGGTCGAGCAGTTTTTGGAAGGGATGGGGAAGACGTTTAAACAGTTTGGTTTGGACCATTTACACTTTGAACAACAAGCAATATTACAGTGTACAAGGGATATCAGTGATGCTTTGAACGCTCCAGTGCCCCTTCTACAACTTGCTTCTCGAAAAAAGTTAAATGTTAGGCAACGCACTGCCTACAAGTCAATCATTGAACATGTAAAGGCTGCAAAAGGAGGCGCATTTTTTATAGATGGACCAGGTGGGACTGGGAAGACTTTCTTGTATGGAGCTTTGTATGCGAAGGTTCGTTCAATGGGTAAAATATGCTTACCAACAGCTACCTCTGGAATAGCTGCATCAAATTTGCCCACTGGGCGAACCACCCATTCCAGGTTTAAAATCCCTCTTGATACTGAAGAAACATTAACGTGCGATGTCCCTAAACAAGGGGGATTAGCATGCTTAATAAGGGAAGATGCCTTGATCATTTGGGATGAAGCTTCAATGGCGAAAAGAGAGAATATTGAGGCTGTAAATATGCTATTCCAAGATGTATGCAATAGTTCACTGTTATTTGGTGGCAAAGTAATAGTTTTTGGGGGAGACTTTCTCCAGGTACTGCCTGTTCTTCCAAGGCGTACACAACAGGAAGCAGTTGAAGCTAGCATTGTCAGTTCTCCTATTTGGCAAGAGCTAACCAAATTTCAGCTAACTGAGAATATAAGGGCAAAGGAAGACCCCGTTTTTTCAGAATTTCTACTCAAGTTGGGCAATGGAGAATTGCAAACAGAGGAAAGCAGTTTAGTGGCATTGCCAGAACAGCTGATCCTTGAAATAAAAAAGGGAGAAACACCAGAACAGACATTGATTAACAATGTCTTCCCAGAGATTAAGCATACGACTTTTACCCCTGAAATTTTCAACGACCGAGCCATTTTGACCCCACGGAATGTTGATGTTGACACTATAAATAGTATGCTTATTGATGAATTTCCTGGGACAAAGCACATTTACCATAGTTTTGATAGCGTTGTGGATGACAACTCAAATGTATATCCCGCTGAATTTCTAAACTCTCTCTGCCCTGCTGGAATGACACCACATGAATTAATTTTGAAGGAAAATTCTCCAGTCATATTATTACGCAATTTGGATCCTGCAGCGGGTCTATGCAATGGTACGCGCCTCATATGCAAACGTTTTTCCCAAATATGATTGAGTGTGAAATTTCAATTGGATTTTATAAAGAAGAGCGTGTTTTCCTTTCTAGGATTACACTCAAACCGTCTAAGAATTCTAGATTTCCAATCAATTTCCAAAGAAAACAGTTTCCTATTAAGTTAAGCTTTGCTATGACAATAAATAAAGCACAAGGACAGACGTTGCAACGCGTAGGTGTGTACCTACCTAGATCTTGCTTTTCACATGGACAGTTATACGTAGCATTATCACGAGCCCGTTCAGCTAAGGAGTTGAAAGTGCTGCACAATCCAAGCGCAGGTGATGTTAATGGAAATTTGGTGCGGAATGTGGTTTCATTTGAGGTACTGAGAAGAGCAGGGTTTAGAGAACATCCTCAGGTAATCATACACAATCATGCTCCCTTTACATATATATATATAAATATAAAAATGTCTGTGGTGCCAGCAGTTGATGCCGCATTTCAAATTGTGCATATTTACAGGTTGGAGAAACATCAATATGAAGCCAATCTGTATTACTCAGGTGTTTGCATAAAAACGTCTGTCGTGCCAGCAACTGATGCCGCATTTCAAATTGTGCATATTTATAGGTTGGAGAAAGATCAATATGAAGCCAATCTGTATTACTCAGGTGTTTGCAAATCACACAAGGACATTTAACGGAAAATAAGACAGGAAATGTCCTTATTTGCTTTGTAAAAATGCTTAGGATTTAGCTTGAATCTTTGGTTGAAGATGTTTTGGGAAGTTTAGGATGTAATGTTACTATATTTTGAAGCTGTTTCAATGTGGTGTCAGGCTTTTTAATTGAAAGGCAAACAGAAGCCAGACATTGTGTATTTTGGTTTTGAAAATGAATGTTTGATTATCAGTTATTTAACCAAACAAAAAGCATATACCTTTGCTTATTACCTGTGCAAAGAAAGATGACTATTACACAATTGGCAATCAAGCTTTGCTATAATAGCAATCTGGCCTCACTTACGGCAGCAAATTTTATACGCTAAAAAATGCATATAGAGTGAAGTTGCGATCCTAAAATAGTCTAGGTTAAGATAATTAACAAAATTAGATATCAAATACAAGATATACAAATATTGCTATCCAAAAAAGCAAAGTATTATCACTTTATAATTTTATAATATAATAAATAAACAAGTAATAGGTTGTACTGTTTTCTCTATATTTGTAGCTTCAGAGAATTGTCTTTTTCATATACTATCAAAGTAGACAAATGTTTGAAACTGCCTTTCATGTCATTATCACTATACCCAAAAAAAGTACAATGTTTCACATGACAAATTACTAAAAGAGATTTATTTATAAATCCAAATATTTAAACAAGTTAAATGAATTGTACAATCGTACTATAAATTGATAGTAAACAGTAGAAAGTATGGGCTATAGATTGCAAACGATCCTTTCCTATGCAACACACCAAATTTTTTAAACAAAAAAGTACTTACAACAGTAAACTAATGGACAAGTCACACCAGTAGTACTGATGAACAGCAAGAAGGAGAGTCCGTAGCAGGATAGGGAATGGTCTGCTTGTTCATTTCCTTGGCAACACACAATCAGACTGATTTTAAAAAGCCTTACTGCACAGAGTTGACAAGTGAATAATAACATTCAGACAAATTTAAGGAACACACCCCAAAAGCAAGAAAATTATTCCTATCATCTGAATTCCAAAGAAAAAGCTAAGGTAAGGCGTTGTATATTGACAGGCCATACACTAACTCATGAAAAAATCCCAAAAAAAATTATGTATAGTATTGAATATATAGATAATCAAAGCTTCCAAATGAAACATGTTTGGTTTATAAACAACATGGATGTCAGAGTAAGCTTTATCAGGCTTAATGTCTTACTAAACAGCCTTATTTATTTGCAGGAATTATGAAGCCTGAGAAAAAAATGGTGAAGGACTTGAATGATAAGGTCGGGCAACATTCTATTCGCCTCAAAGTTATTGAGAAGAGCAACACACAAATTTCGCCAAAAAGTAAAGGCCTCAATTACCAGAGAATTGTTTTCCAGGATGAAGAGGTAAGTCTTAAATTCAATGTTACTTTCAATGAAGTTAAATATCGAGTGATGTAGGTCAAATAGATATAGCATTTTAACTATATACTATTAAATCAGAAGTGTATTAATGTGGAGAAATAAGATAATAACAAGTGATTATCACTTTGGAAACAACCAGACAGCTTTAATTTAAGATATGTACTTCTCAGATGAGTCCATTCTGTTAATTTGCATTTACAGCAGTATTAAGAACAAGCTTTCCAGCAGATTTGACTACTATATTAAAACAGGGCTGTCGCATAACAACTCACTCTAAATTGTGAGTGGCAAATGATACACAGTTTAATTGTAATTTCATTAATACAGGGTGGAAAAATAAGAACTACTCTGTATGACGATGAAATAGAAGCGTATGAAAATATAATTTATGATAAAATGGAATATGACATTTGCAATGCAAAGATCAAGCTAATGCCTGAGAAGTATCGTCGCAATAATGACCATCCATATCAACTAAGCTTTGGTGCTCAAACCATCATTACACCCGTTGAAGGGTGCAATCCTCCTACAGGTCCAGACTACATCAGCATAGCTGCAATACCCAGAATGGTGACAGCTGATGATAGATATGGTAGTAAATATTTCCGTTATTGGTGATGTTTCAATATCTTTATATAAGTTTAACTCTACTCTTGTGTTTGCTAACTTAAATGGCAATTGAATATTAACTTGCTAAATAATCAATGATGTTTAGATATTCTGGCTATACTAATCCATGTTGAAGTGCTGCGAGAGCTCCCGCGTCCAGATGGAGCAGCCTTACCTGTACGTGAATTAGTTGTTATGGATCCCAGGTTAGATAAAACAAGATAATCAGTTACATAACACAAATTAGATTTCATTTAAAATTGGCAAATTAATCAGCTGATGAAGGAACCTACCTCATGCAGCACAGAACAGCCACTAATCATAACAGCTTGGGCAGAGATTGCAGCTAGAGAATGCGAACAGCTTAAAGAAATGGTGGACACATTACCAATTGTTGGTTTCACCTGTCTGAAACCCTCATATCACAAAGGTGTACAATCATATATATGGTTAGCATTCATGATAATCATTGCAGCCTCAAAACTACAAGTAACTATTCTATTTATGCTAATTAAATAGGCTTCTCAGTTGCAACTACTTCAGCAACATTTATCAAGTTCAACCCTGATGGAGATAAGGCCGAAAACCTCCGTGCTTGGTAAGCCTAATTATCTTGATGCGTTAGCAATTGAAATGGTTAATGAACTTCCATAAATATTATCTGATTAATGAGTGAAATTAGGAAAAACGCAAATAAGGCAGCAGTATCTGCTAAACACCAACAGGTCATGGAAACTCGTCAACCTGAAAGAAAGCGTATACCAACAACCATCAAAAACCTGCGATCTAAAAGGTATGTGCTTCTATTGAAAGACACCTAAATAAATACCCAAATAAAATACTGTTGCTACAAATGATTTCCACAAGAAGGCGTAAATTATACATATCAAATCACAATTTTTGGTTTTAACAAAAACGGAAGTGTTGATTATTAGAATTTCACTGGTGAACATAGGCCCCAGGTACATTGCAAGACGAACGTCACTGGCTTCATGTATCAATTCCTGAATTTGATCGAAAAGACATCCGTTTCTACCTCGGATGTAGTCATTGTGGTACAGCAAGCAAGAAAGAAAACAATGTTACCTACAACTGCGAAACATGCAAGAGGCAAAGTGTCAAATCCATACCTAGGTAATGACCAAATTCGTAAACAAAATAACACAGCGAGAAGCATATATGCCATGCAGAAATCTTATATAATGTTTTTCAAAATCGTGAACATAGGATGACCATCACATTCGAAGCACTTGACAAAACAGGATCGTTCATGTTCACTACGTTCAATGTCGATTCAGAAAAACTGCTGGGGAAAAATGTAGAAGAACTCTACAACATGGCAGAGCCAGTAAGTTCAGTTACAGTCAATCTAAGAATTCCTGTTACCAATAATAATGTAGCAGCTATCCTTTGAAAGAAACCCTATTTGCTTCAAATGCTACATAGAAATTTAGACCAAAATCTTATGTACATAGATATTAACTGGCAAAAAACGGTGACTGCAGGAAAAACAACAATACCTAACAGATGCTGAAATTCGAATCCGAGCAGGGACCATTTACCTGCAAGTTGGACCTGCAGCAGCACTCTCAAGGAATGGGGTGCTAAAGTGGGTAATCAAATAAGTCTCGCTTAACTAGAAACGTGTTCTAAGAAGAAGCAGCTATCTATTTTGAAGCACCCGTCCAGTGCATAAATAAGTGCTTCACATTTTGACCTTTTCATAAACCCAAAAGTTGAAATGCTGGTAAACTGCAAAACGCAAATGGCAAAAGTGAGATGAATGCAGCTGCTACGAATCAAAGCTGCTCATAGTGAAGCACAAGAAGGACAACCATGTAAAATATGTAGTTATTTACAAGTAACAAGTATATCAGCAGCTTCTTTAGAACACAAAATCAATTAAGTTAAGTCGAATTTTATAGCCCAAGTAACCCTTTAAATTCAGAATGTATTATGTTAACAGCAGTTGAAATGAGTATTACCTTACTTTGGTTTACACTGGCGCATTAATTTGCAAAGTAAACTTCGCATATTAAACAAAAAGATAATCGAAAATAAGCGCTACGAATCAAACATACAAAATGCCAAAACAAATATAAGTTATATAAAAACACAGACATATCTCATGATACTATAATATATAATGAATGCAACTAAAACTAATCAACATACGCTCTCAAACTGCAAAATCCAATTGAACAGTAACACTCTCTGATACTTTTTAGAACGAAGAAACAGTTCTGTTGTACAATAACACAGTGGAAACTAATACTGTTGATGCTGACTATACGTGTACAGTTATACAAGTAAGGAACCAATTTCCTTCCAAATTATATGCCCACCAAACAAGAAATCCATTGCTATAAAAATCCTCCACAAATTCATGGTTACAAAACTTGCATAAACCTAAATATAATAGTTTGAAATGACCTCTTTCAGAAAACTTGCAAGGGAGGCTGCAGGCCAAGGTGGATTATATTCTATCAAGTTGAAGGTTATTGACAAACAAAGCAGCCATTCTATATTACAAAACAACACAATGGAGTACGAAACTATAACATTTCAAGATGATGAGGTAAATTCCTAAATTAATGCTTCAGTGTTTACAGACCAAAAAAGGTAAATATCAAAATTAAAATTGATATTTAATTAATGTTCAACGGTAGAAGTATCTCTTTTCAAAAACAACAGCATTGCTTAACTGCAAATTTAAGAAATAACTATCACTACTGCAGGGAACTAATCTGCAATGTGTCCTGCACAATGAAGAAATACAAATGTATAAAGATATTATACTCAATAAAATGGCCTACGAAATTTACAACCCAACCATCATAGCCCTGCTTGGTGAAGATTGCCAAAATTTAGTTGATCAAGTGTATCAATTGTCATTCAACAATGACCCTAATCGTAATTGACCTATTTTCGATGAGCAACCTGAGGACCAAACAAACTACCAATTTATTGCATCCATTCCAAGGCAAATCAAAATACATGACCGCTATGGTAAGGAATGATTAATTGGTTCAGTTTATACCCAAAAAATAGGAAAATTTATATAGCAATTTGAGCTTCAAACTAACAAATAAAGAGGTAATCTGAATTTGCAGATGTACTAGGGATACTTATTTATGTAAATACCAATTGTCAAGTACCTAGATCAAATGGCCAACATTGGAATGTTTGTGAGGTATTTATTGTTGATCAAAGGTATGTCCATTTGTTAGATAGTCTATTCATAACCTTCAATGTTTGAGTCATGTTTGAATAAAACACCCTATTTAAATGCATTTTAAACATGTAGTTCTGAGCAATTGATGACAGTAACGGCATGGGAAGGCATGGCTATTGAGGAGTGTCGGAATCTGTGTTCACTTGCAACATCCTTTCCAGTAGTAGCATTTACGGCACTACGTGCAGCTTACAGAAAAGGTGATTTCAATACTTACACAGAGAATGCAAGTGCAAGCCAATATTTAAGGAACTATATAAAGCACAGATCTAACTGAGCTAAACTTCTAGGGTTTTCACTTACGACAACAGAACAAACAGTGGTCAACTTAGCTCCAATAGGGAACAAAGCTGCTTTGCTAAATGCATGGTAAGAGCTCGCACAATAAGATACTTGAGACTTCATTTTCAGCTGCTTAGGAATAACATAACTTATATGTCAGGGGAGAAGCACATCAAGAACTTCTAAATATTAGGAAGCAACAACTCTTAGATGTGCTCTATCCAAAAGAAGGGCGCAAAATTATTACAATGGCACAGTTGTTACAAAAAAAAAGTATGCAGTAAGCTTTACAAACAATAACCATACATAACTTCATGTTTTTAAATATTAATGAATATAACTAAATCTGTGCACAACAAAACAGGTAACTGAGACTCTCCAAGAAGAAAAACACTGGTTAAAGGTGGAACTTACTAATTTTGACATTAGTAAACTACAATTATATCTGGGCTGCAGCAACTGCGGAAGAATCAATGACAAGGCCATAGACGTAACATACACATGTAGCAAATGCTTGAAAGTAGGTGTTATCTCCTCTCCAAGGTAAAGAACAGCTTCTTATACAAATGTGGTCAGTCCAATGCATTGACCTGTACACAATATATATCTTTAAAAAGTGCAAACAGATTGCAGATTACATTTGACGCTGCAGACGAAACAGGCAGTTCCTTTTTCACGGCTTATAATGAAAATGCAGAGATACTTCTAGAAATCGAAGCAACTCTTTTGTACTCAATGACTCCACAGGTAATTCAGCAGCATCAAAATCTAATTTCTACGATAAATGAATACATATAACCTTTAAAATGTCCAGATTTAACAAGCGCAAATATTTCTTCAAAATTAAGATGATATATTAAAGGCTGATAATAAATCAACAACAAACTAATAAATATTCATGCAGGAAAAGGAGGAGTACTTGCTCCAAATTGAAAGACAAGTTAGAGATAATCCAGTATACATTCAAGTTAGACCATCATCAGCTCTTGCCAGATGCAGAAAGCTCTATTGGGTGCTACAACAAATTTCTTTTGTATAAACTATGAGATTACAGAAAGACTGATGCAAATAATGTGGACTTCAGATCTCAAATCTAGAGTTTAAGAAACGAACAAGAGATGATAACTACTGTTTGTCAAATAATGTTGTATCATTTCAATGAAACAATGTTCAATTTAATCTATTTGTATTATGTTATGAATACATCAAATATATGAGCCTGTTTTTACTTATGTTCAGCTATAACAACAACCAACATTGACAATTGCTGAATGTAGGACTAAATGACTTAGGTGGATGAATCAAACAATATAGGAAAAAATAATACATAAATCAGACAACTCAAGATATCTACCAAACATACATTCATTATTAATAAATTCCAGAATATAACCAGCTTGCAGATAAAATATTATACTGCTAAATTGCAACTCAACTGAGTAGAAACTAACTGACATCATGTTTAGTTTGTAACTGTCCTATTACCATAGAAATGACAATACCTATATAAATGTAACTTTAACTAACATTGCAAGCAAACAATATCCAAGGGATGGCTTCAAGATACCAAATACACAGGGCCATGCTTATAGAGACAAATGTGTAAGAAAGTACCACTACAAAGAGTCCATTTAAATAGAAACTTGAAGTGATCTATACAAACAACTTTCTACAAAAACATACAGTCAACCTACCAGGTGAAACATTACTCTACACAATAAAAGATAATTTAATGACAATTTCTAATTTTTATGACAACATTTAGCTAATATAAATAATTGCACAATAATTTTACAGATAATATGAAACCTATCAGCAGATCAGCGAAAGAACTTGTGGGGAAAACAAGAAGATGTTCAATTAAACTCAAAGTCATTGAGAAGACAAATGTGCACAAAGGAATGGCTGGTTCTGAACTAGACTATCAAATATTCAAGTTTGAAGATGACGAGGTAATTACTTAAGTACATATATTCATGGCTAAATGTTATTTTGATCCGAAAGAGATGATAACAAAATCACCAATTCAGGTCCAATATTGTTTTCAGGAAGTTTGAATAAACACATACCAAACTAAACAATAATAACACAGAAAGGAACATCCTGAAAAATATAATTTTAAATCAAACGTTGACACACAAACAAAAAGGGACACCCAAAAAACAGCAACTTTAATAAGATCATCTATATGCTGCAGGGAACTGAGGTTCAAACTCTACTGTGTGACGAAGACCTAGAAGTTTTCAAAGATATTATGCAGGATGACCTATCGTACGAGATTTCCAATTTTAAACTGAAGTTGATGCCTGTTGACGAATGGGAAGACCCAGAAAAGGAAATATATGAACTAATTTTCATTCAAGATACCTTTGTGCTGCCTATTTCAGAGCCTCAACATCCTCTGGAACTTGACTTCATTTTAATAGCATCTATTCCAAGGTCTGTGGAGCTTAATCATAAGTATGGTAAGCCTTAATTATATAAATTATGCAAAATTTATTAATTTATGCATAAGAGATTACGAAGTAAATCACAACTAAAGTATATTAATTTCTAATGGCAATTATCTGCAAATTGAAGATGTTCTAGGAATTGTTATATACGTAGACACTACCACCAAAATTCCTTGTGAAAATAGCAGCTATGAGAATATCTGTGAAGTTATGATCATTGATCAAAGGTTAGCACATACCTAAATAATCTTTAAACAAAGTAAATTAAGTTTTACTATTACTTTTAAAACTACATTTTAAAAAGAAGACAATTCTTTGGCTAAATGTGTAGTTCTGAACAACTAATGCTCATAACGGCTTGGGAAAAACTGGCTAGCGAGCAATGCCAGGCTTTGCAAAGCATCACACCATCATTTCCCGTGGTTAGCTTTGCAGCTGTGAGATCATCTTACAGAAAAGGTGTGAATATTAAAGCAAATAAATTGATTATTTGGAACAACATCACTTCTTTTGAACCTCATCTTAAAGCCCATGTCGTAAAAATGCAGGATTTTCGCTTACAACTACTCATTCAACATATATATCAATTGAACCAGAAGGCCAAGAGGCTGATGCACTACGTGACTGGTAGGGTTCCCAGATAACTTCACACATGAAGTTCATAGAAGTTTAATATATCTAACAATTTGTGGAAAATTTAAAGGAGGAAAGCGAACACACAAATTCTGGCTGCAAAGCATCAACAAATATTTCAAGTTCGCCATCAAAGCAATGATCGTGCTATAACTACAATAGGCAGCCTTCTTAAGAAAAACGTAAGAAAATATTATAACTGTAAAAAATAATTACCTGACATATATCAAGTATGTCTTTACGACTAATAACATAAGGAAATGGATAACTAGGTATTCTATAACTCTGCAATTATAGCTGATTAATAAGATTGGATTATCTTATCTCTAAGGTGAGTAATACCCTGCAAGAGGAAAAACACTGGCTATGTGTGCAGCTGACTGAATTTGAGCTGAAAGATATTCACTTCTACCTTGGCTGTAGCAAATGCGGGTCAGGAAGTTATGAAAGCATGGGAGAGGGATATACATGTACTTTCTGTTTTACAGAGAATGTTATTTCCTTACCAAGGTAAATAATCGTTAAGATATGCCTGCATCACACTGAAAATTCCATAAATAACATGCCTGTCCTCTGATAACTGTAGGATGAAGTTCATATTTGTTGCAGTAGATAGCACGGGAACTTATTGCTTCACTGCTAACTACAAAAATTCCGAAAAAATACTTCAGATCAGTGCATCAACCCTGTACTCAATGCTTCCAAAGGTGCAGCCCGTTTTCATAAATATCTTTCTAAAGCGATGCATTTACATTTAAAAAGACGAACCAAAACAACAGCATACCTTTTTTGGGTTGCGAAAGATATTAATGCTCTATATAAATGCAGGAAAAACAGGAATGCCTTATCCGCATTGAGAAAGAGCTGAAAACTAAGGCAATTTATATACAAGTTGTACCTGTTACATCACTATCTCGCGCTCAAATCCTAAAGTGGGTGCTCGAAGAAGTCTCTATAACCTAATCCAACATCTCCAAAACTAGGTTAATAAGTTTGGCAGGGGTTTTGTTGCATGGCCAGATTTTGAAGAAATTGCAACATAAGTCCGTAGAATTAGTTATGTCCTGCAAGGTAGCAAACTACCAATTTTATCCCAAATAAAAATGTAAAGTATGCTTTGGGAAAATTATGTTTAGCAGTTAATCATCTCTTTTATAACAAAAGAATTAGTCTTCTGGTCTACAGTCTACCGCATTTACGACATCTCCCTTCCAAAAATGCCGCAACAGCTACAATGCCGCCTAATTATAAGTGACTATCCGTGAACAAACTTACCTATTTGACAAATAAATTGGCGAAAGAGCAAAGACTATTGTCATTCAGCTGATATTACAAATACCCAAAAAATCAACAACAATTATAAAACTGCACTAATAAAAAACAAACAACCCACCTGAAATTGTACATACTGAAACTTTATAAAATTTTCGCAGCATACTCAGTAGATAAAAAAATGTCTAGTCTAATCAATTACAGGTATACAGTTGAAAGCCAATGCCATTGTTCTGTCTATCCCCTATCAGAAAATGTTGATTATACAAACTCACAAATCAGGACAAGAAATACCAACATCAACTTTAATCAAAAAAAAAAAGTTAAAGGGAATCCAAGGCTACACAGCAAGCCTCAGTAGACAACATTCTACATGCATTGGCCTAATCAATACTTTTACAGAGGATGCCTCAAAAGCAATTTCAGTCTTTAATCTGTCATCTGTACATATAACAAAGGCATAAATTTTTCTTTTTTTTTTCCATAAATAAAAAAAATTTCAAATACTTTATAAAGCTGAAAAACTAATATTCATCCCAACAACAAACAAATCAATACATCTTCCTTAGATATACACTCACAAGAACATCCTACCCCACCCAAAAAACTGAAATGGCTACCAATCTTGCAAAACCATATTCGTGTATTTTAGTCAATGCACCAAGCCATTATCACAAGGGACAAAAAGTTTGTAAAAGTTTTACCAAACTCAGGAATACTTTAATCAGCCTGGGATACTTAGTCACAAAAGTAAAGCCAATCTGGGCTGCAAATGAGTTTACGGGAGTGCTGATTGTGGAATTTGGCTGTACAATACAACATAGCATTTCTGCATTGAAGCTTGCTAAGATGTTTGATAAGGCTAATCATGGTTATAATAGCTGGTCTAACAGTAACAATGATGATGTCCAGCCATACCTATGGGTGGCCACAACAAGGGATCATCAGTATATACGTCCAGGAACTGTTGACTATGTAGCCATAACAGATTATGTCAGGGATCAAGCTACAATACTCGCAGATGGAGAGGCTAACAGCGCATACTCTCATACTCTTCTTGTGTTCGATGAAATGTAACTGTCCAAAAAAAGGTATTACGGTTAAAGACACTGTCTAGCACCTAAGGAAATCAATTAATACTGCACTATTCCAATTCTGAATCCAGTGTTTATGTAATTCCTGTCCTTAAATTTAGTTATCATGAATAAATGTTTTCTGAAAAATAATGTGTCAAACTTTCCTAAAAAAAATATTTTGTAACTCCAGAAATTAATCTTTAATGTCAACAGCACCCATCAACAGTCTACAATTTCATTGTTTACATTTCATATTAGTCATTACAACGATCTGCAATACTCATATCACAGTCTAAATCTGTAAAAAAAAAAAAAAAAAAAAAACTGACGGTAAACTACAGGTCAGTCAATAACCATTAGTTAAGCCAGGCAAAGAATGCAGACCATTGAACACGAATTAACAATAAATTGCCAGTTTCACATTAAGTACGAATTTCAACGTATGGACAAAAAATAACAATCAATTTGCAGTTTGAAATGCAATTAATAAGGAAAACCATTGAATCTAAACTGCATATGAACAGCCAATGAATCAATAAATTGCTATATAAATTCCCAATACAATATTAAACAACACCAATAAATACATCACTATATTAAAGCAACAAATTTGCAACAGGAATCATATCCAACAAATCAAAACCACAGATAAAACACCCCCAAAAAAGAGCCTGCAAACACAGAAATGGCCAATGTCTTTGTATACCCATACACCTGCATCTTAGCGAATGTTCCTGGCAAAATAGAAGGAGGCATATACGTCCCACGAAATCTCAGCAATCTCGCTAACGTCCTAAACAACCAGGGATACAACCTTGAAGGAATCTGCACTACGACTTCCACAGCAGCGAGACATTTCAATGGAATTGTCCGACTTGAGTTTGGTGAAGATGATACAGCCTGCAAGTTGGCATTCAAATTAGCAGAAAAATTTGAGCAAGTAGGACGTGGAAGAGAAGACTACTATGCAACATACAGGCCAGAACAAGGGCCATATCTTTGGATAGCTACAAGGCGAGATTCAGAGTACTTTGGGTGTAAACCAACCTGTATAAAGGTCCCGTACGCATTGAAAAAACAAGGAAAAGACATGGCCGAAGACGATGATATTAATATGTACAGCTACATAAATATAGCAATTTGAATTCAAAAATATGAAATTACAGAATAACATGAACTAAGTATGTATCCATCAACAATGTTAAACAATAAACATATTTTAGTTATACAATTACTCATTTAAAAAACCAGATTTAATAGAATTGATTTAGAACAAATTAAAATTTGCAGCAAATGCTTTACTGATACAGACAGACAGTATTGCATTAAAGGACGACCAGATTCCTTCTGCAAAACCAAAAGTAAGCAGCATGCCTGTCAACACATAACAAGTTCCAATAAAAAGGAAACCCAAAACCTGCTATACAACACATGTAGCAGAATATATACAATTTCAATGCGTAAGTTAAAAGCTAACAATATACGAACCATTTGTCTATAAATATTCATATCTAAACAACCATTCAAACACAAAAACAAGAACATCAACTACCACACAAATATTATGTCTATCAACTACATTAAACCATTTTCATGTGTTTTAGCAAATGCACCTGGCCATTATGAAAATGGTAAGTATGTTTGCAAAAGCTTCACAATAGTAAAACATACCCTGAGAGCCCTTGGATACTTAGTCAAAAAAATCAGGATTGTTTGGGAGACAAATGAAGATGAGTTTGCAAGAGTTGTTATAATCGAGTTTGGGTCTTCAACTGACGAATGCATTTCTGCTTTCAAACTTTCTAAAATGTTTGAGAAAGTAAATCGGGGTCGGGCCAATTTCCAAACAACGGCGTCTACAGAACTTCAAAGATACCAACCATACCTGTGGATTGCGACTGACTATGATCGACAGTACTTCGAAACAAGAAATGTAGAATATGAACCGGTATCTATTGTTCTTAGAAATGCAGCAGATTATGAAGCTAATGGAGAAGAAATATCTGCATACGGAAATGTTTATGCGGCTTTTATTCAAATGTACATGTTAGATTAATCCAATGTACCAATATTTACAAGCAATGAATATAATGCTACTATTCGAATGCCAAATGCAGCCAACATAGATTATTAAATTTAAACCTACATATCATAAAATCGATTAAAACAAATTTATAATTGAACATTCGAAAACATTGAAAAGGCAAAAATCGTATATCTTGGGGTACCGCGCGCATCGCGCGCGGTGCAACCAACTAGTATCATAAAAAGATTGGAGATAATTTTGTATAGAATGTAAAATATTACTAATGACATAAATATATAAATCTGAATGAATATGTGTATTATTACCCACCATACTTATAGCATATGCTAAAAATAACTAAACTTTATTTTAGGAAATTTGTTTAGGCGGGAAAATTTGAAGTTTCGCGTATTCTTTTAGTAAATAGGGATTTGGCCGATAAAAGGAAAAAGTTAAAAATAATTAAGAAAAAAAAACTCACGAGAGTAATACATGATTGTAGGGTTTTTCAAGGGTTTAAGCTCACTTGTTTAATTGCTTTCGCCCAAACCATCAAAATCCTTTCCCATTTGATCAATCAATCAAATCCCACGAAAACTCAATTAACATGCTAAAATCCCCAAATTCCTCTGATAAACCCTAAAAAAATCACCCAAATTTCTCAACCAACATCAACAATGAATTCCCTAACCACAAGAACAAAACCCATTTCACAACTCCTAAAACCCACCTCAAGAACCCTCTTCATTTCCCTCTTTTCCACTTCTTCACCATCATCATCGCCCCATTATAATTCCTCCTCCTCGTCGTTGTCGTCTCGACGACACGATGAGGAGAGCAGGAGTGTGAGGGTTTCAGTGTGGTGGGACATAGAGAATTGTGGGGTACCATCTGGGGTTAATGTTTTCAAGATTGCACAATCAATTACATCTGCTGTAAGAGCAAATGGGATTAAAGGTCCTGTTCAAATCACTGCATTTGGCGACATTTTGTGTCTTAATAGGTCTAATCAAGAAGCTTTGTCTAGCACTGGTGTTAATCTCATTCATATTCCTAATGGTATGTATTGATTTTCTCATAATTCTGTTTTATTTGCAATTTATTAATAATGGTTGTTACTTTTGTTGTTAATTAGTGATTTCGTGATGAGTTTATTTGTTTACATCTGCTGTTAGAGCAAATTGGGTTTTGTTTTGAGTTGTTGGGGGGTTACGTTAGCGAATTTTTGAGGCATTTTGATGAATTTAGCTTAGGTTACTGTTTTTTGTGGTTTCTGAATGTGGCATTTTTGATAGATTGAATTCTTAATTTCTCATGTCTTCTCAAACAATGGAAAACGGTCTTTTTTTTGGCACGCTCTTACTCTGCTTATAAATTCAAAAGATAGGCACGGTTTACTTGTGGTTGCTAATGGAGATTGTGGAAAGAAAATACTCAGTAATTAAGTCGGGATTTAAAATGGCGTGTTGTTCTTGTCTGTTGTGGGACTTCAATGAACGGTAGAAATGAAAGCAGGCTGTGCTGGTTAAAAGTGTATTGTGGAAATGTGGAAATGTCTGGTTTTGCCAATCTCACACCTCTTTGTGTTTTGTCTAGAATTTCATAATCATTATATTTACTCATATTATGTACGGAACAAATCAGTAACGGTTTCAAAGGATTATTCATGTCAGCCAACCCCAAATAATTTAGGGATTAAGGCTCTATGTTGTTGTATTAAGGAATAACGAGTGTCTCAAAATGCGGGTGTCTCTTTCTCGCGAGTACCAGGATAACAACTCCTTTCCTGTGCATTGTATCCTGTCAGGTGGGAAGAACAGTGCTGACAGGTCCCTTCTTGTGGATCTTATGTATTGGGTATCTCAGAACCCTCCACCGGCACATATTTTTTTGATATCAGGTGATAAGGACTTTGCTGGTATTTTACATAAACTGAGAATGAGCAATTACAACATACTGTTAGCTGCCAGAGAAGTTAAAAACACTTCAGGTGTCCTCTATAGTGCAGCAAGCATCATGTGGTACTGGAATGAGCTAGCCAAAGGAGAGAACCTTTCCGGCAAGCATTTTAACCAACCTCCAGATGGCCCTTTCAATTCTTGGTATGGCCATTATCGAGGGCCCCTCCAAGACCCATTTACTGTTTCTGAGCTGCAAAAGTACTCGGAGGCCGAAGATTCATTGAACCCCGAGCTAGCATCGGACTCCCGGCTACGACCTGTACCAATGGCGATTTTGAGGCAGTTGCGCCGTGTTTTGAATTCACACGTTGAAGGACTTAAAATTTCCGAACTTCGTGATCTGTTTATAAAAGACAAAGTGGTACTCGATAAAGACTTTTACGGTCATAAGAAGTTCTCTCGGTTTCTTATGGCTTTTCCTCGTATTGTAAAGGTTGAACATCGTCCTGATGGTCAGTTCTTTGTGAAACCGGTATCAACTACAAGTCCAAAACCTGTTGAAAGCAAATGTGCGCAGTTGACTGCTAAAGAAAATGACAAGACTCCAAAGATTACAAGAATGGTGGTGGTTAAGATGCCAGCTGAAGAGGCATCTGAGAAAAAAGTGGATGAGATTATGAATAATATGAAAGAGAAGCCAGCTGAAGAGGCATCTGAGAAAAAGGTGGATGAGATTATGACTAGTATGGAAGAGAAACCAGCGGAAGAGACCTCTGAGAAAATAGCGTCAGATGCTTTCGTAAGTGAGAATGGCGTGGCTTCTATCAAGGATCCAAATGGGAAAGGAGTTTCTAATGTAGAGATAGTTGAGAGTCCTATGACCCCTACCGAAGAACACAATCCAAAACACAAAAACGGCTTTTTCAAAAACCTTTGGACAAAATTGTTTCAGGGTAGCATGGATTCCGAACGAGAGGATGGTAGTTCTGAGAGACTTACATCTAATGTTATCCCAGAAAAGCCAGTATCCGAAAAAATGCAGAGTAAATCAAGCAATGCTATGGACCTTGTTGCAAAAACTGATACTATTGAAAAGTCTGAAGCTTCTTTAGGACGGGATTTTAGTCCTGAGAGACTTACAAATGTGGTCCTAGAAAAGTCGATTTCTGAAAAAAACCCGAGTGAATCAAGAAATGCGTTGAGCCCCGTTGCCAAAACTGACACACTTGGAAACTCTGAAGCTAGTTTAGGTTTCATTGCTAAGATAATAAACTGGTGTAAAACTTGGAGGAATGAGACAGGTGTCGATAAGCCAAATAAATTTCAATCACCCACTATAGATCCAAGTCCTGTTGAAGAAGATGCAAGGAAATCTGATGATCTCCCACCCATGAAAAAGTTGGTCAATGAAGCTTCACCCCCAAGAAAGCATGACCTTTTCACGAAGGATCCATTTTGGAGTGCTCTTCGATCTTTTTTCAAAACACACCGAGGATCAGAAATTGTCTTCAAAGCACTATCAAGGTACACTATTCTGTCCTTGGCAAATCCTATCTTTTCTGGTGCCGCGGGGTTAGTAATTGGAGAGTGCATGAAAAAGGTGCGATTTAGACACTATTGTGTCTGTTTGGTTTATAATGTTGGATGTGGAACTCCTATAAGTTTACAATATTTCACTCTTCTTTAGTTCGAACAGAATAGAACTCAGGACATTCTTGGTTTTTTTCTTTATATCACATGCTTAGTTTCCACTGCTCTGTCCATGCACTAGTTTATTGAGTAAAGGTCTGTCTTATTATGTCTAAAAGATACCTTGACACTAACCCTTTCATAGAAGGCAGTTAGCCTCTGTTGCATGTCTGTTTTTTTTTGCCCTCATAATAAATTTGGAGCTTGAAAGGCAATTTTTGACTTTTATGAGGATTCAGAATTTCAGATTTTGCATTGGGCTTTTTCATTAACTGATATAAATATCAGCTATTCTACCATAATTTTTCTTGATAGAAAGAAAATGGTTTCATGTGCTGTGATTGCTTGAGCTTCAGCCACTCGAATTTTCGATCTTCCTTTTTATTTCTCATCAAACGTAATGGCGAAAGCCAGGATCTTTCAGAAAATAGATTCCTATTCGAAGAGTGCATAACCGCATGGTTAAACTCACACTAACCCGTCAATTTGGGGGCAAATGAGGCGTGCGGCTCATATTGGGATTAGGACCCAAAGGAAACTTGGGCCAAGAAATTCTGACCCCCTGTCAGAATGGTTTGTGGATTACGAGCAGCTATAGCAGCTGAACCGACTAAGATAGCACGAATCCAACGTTTATAGTTGAAAAGAGGAGAAAGAAGGGTTTTTTCAAACCAGAATAGGTTTTTTCAAACCAGAATAGGTTTTTCTTTTCTTCTTTAAGTATTTCTAACTTCGAGATATGTTTGAACAAGTGACTAAGATGCCCTTTGAGAAGATTTATCAAAGGGGGGCCTCTATGTTGTACACATGTTACCTTTCCTCTGTATTGCAGACTCCTGAAATCCGTCTTTTGTATGATGATGGTGGCAACAATAGTCATATTCGGACATTGTGTGGCCTGCTCTGTATGATACCAAATTTCTCCTTACCAAAACCCTTCTTGTAGACCATCTATAATACTATGATGTTGCAATAGTAGTCGTATTTGGGCATTTTGTGGCTCATTTTGTGGTTTAATCTGTATGCCATCAAATGGTGTTAAATGAATATTGCGTATATCTGGGCTCAAATTTAGCAATCGTAACTGTTCATAAATTTTCTTTTTCAATTCTCACGATTATTATTAGGTTTTGCTGTTTTTAAGTTATGATTTTCAGAGCAAAAAATTATATGACATGTTCTCACGTACGAGACAATTTCTTAGCCCTTAGAGATTGCTTGGGATGAATTGATTGTTATTAGGGTAATAGAGTGTAAAATGAAAAAAAGGAAACTGGTGGCGGTGAAGTGAAAGGTAAAAGGGGGATGAGAAAATAAGGTAATAACTTCCCCACCCTAGGGTTAATGCATTACCCCATATGAGAGTAATAGTTTCTCCACATTCCCCTTGTTTGAGCTCTATTACCCCAGTAATAATTACGCCTATCCTAAGCGAAACCTTATATACGGAGTATATAAAGATTTGGGTTGGCCGTACATGTGAGGCCTTCTCATAGGAGACTCACTATTTGCAATTTTTATATTATTGTTTAGTAACTCACTTTTGGAAAGCTGATCACTCTTTTTGTATTAGGGAGCAGATTGCTTATAAGCTACGAAAGGAGGGGCCCTTGTTTCTTCGACCTCTTCAGTCAATTGATATTCATCACTTGGTTGATTTACTAATTACAGAGAAGAAATGGATTAAGGAGTTACCTACCCAAAACCCTCGATTTAAACTCGTTTCTCTATATGAAGAATCTTCGGCTCCCACACAACCTCATAACCCAACCGGGTTAAGTTCCATATTCTCGAATCCTCAGTCTCCTGATAATTCTCAGTTAAGGGTTTCCTCCATTGCTCCCAAGAAGATTTCAGAAAAATCCAGGACTGAGATCCTGTCTGATTGTCAGAAACTCTTGGATAAGATTTTAACTCGGCATCCTGATGGCTTCAATATGGCTCTTTTCAAAAAGCGGTTTCTAGAGAAATATGGATACGCTCTCGACCACCAAAAACTCGGATATCCGAAACTTGTTTCTCTCCTTCAGGTAATGCCCGGGGTTAAAGTAGAAGCCGACCAGGTTTTTCCTGATAATGTGGTTTACTCTCCTGGGGTTCAATCCTTGGGTTTGAAGAAGTCAACCGGATCAGACACTGAACTGTCTGACTCAGCTCGGAAAGATGATGAAGTGGAGTCGCCCTGGGAAGAACTTGGGCCTGTTACCAAGTCGGATCTTAGCCTAAATGGGTCTTATGTCGAATATGAATCAGCCATGTCTGTGGAGGATGAGTTTTCAGACTCAGAAAAAGAGGATCAGTCATGTTCGTCAAATCCGGTCAAAGGGGAGGAGCAAATTAATTCAAAGGTGGTCGAGGGTGACAACTCGTTGTTGCAAATCCTGAATTCCTGGTATAGCACCAACGACGAGAGCGACCCGAGAGGCAATAGGCCGGATTCTGAGAGCCCACCCGATTTTTGTGAGGATGAAACCAGCCGGCTAGGATCATTGATTGCTGAGGTTAAAGGTCAAGCTGGGTCTACCAGCAGCAATGGATATAAACACGGGTCAAAAAAGAAATACACATTTGTTGCTGAAGGGGCCGAGGTTGAGAAGGGGATTCTAATTGATGGGATTTTAGGGAGTTTAAAGAAGTCTGGTGAAGTAAGGGTGTAAGGTGAAGGCCTTTTTTGTGATTTTCTTGGGTGGAGCATAGAGACACCTGGGATGTTGGTTTTGTCTGAGAAATCATCTGAGTCTTAGAATAACATGTTCTAGGGTATTTATTATCTCCATTTTTCTTTAATATTTATCCCATTTTTTCGCAGTCTTAGAATAAATAACATGTTCTACGAAATATTGTTACTGCAAAAATAATTTTATGAATGGTTTGGCTCTCAAGCTTTTGCCTTAGATGTAGATGGAAACCATTAATTTTGTGTAAGATTTTTGTACGAATACATTCAAATTATAATTGTTATCTCGAAGCTTTAGTGTAGGATGAGGTTGTTATAAGTCCCAGGATGGTTAGTATTTGAGTAACGGTAAAATAAAACAATGGGGAAAGCAAGGGCCAAGGGGAGAGAGATGGGAAATTGAGCTACGGTAGGTTGGTTGGTGACACTTCATCGCTTTAGCATGGTGAACATGAGTGTTTTCCTATTGAATAGTGATAGGGCGTCACCGGGTGACGCCCAAATTGGGTGTCATTCTCTCACAACTATTATTTATTTTTTCTTTCACTACCCGCATTTATTATTGTTAATTTCAATAATCTCGTTGCTGCTAATATGATTTTCACTACCCCGCTACTATTATTGTTGCTTTTACTAGCCACATGGGTGGTTACTATCATATTAGTAAATTATCTAGTTGTATTAGAGTTATACATTTAAATAAATCTGAAATATTAGATTAGAAGATTATTTAAGAGCAATCATTATTATTTACTAATTAAATTATAAATCTAATGAATTATGAGATATTATTGATGCGTGCTTATTTCATACAATTATTCTATTCATTTGTACACATTTCTATGCTTATTTATTAGCGACTAGCTACTATTCTCCCATGAATCGGCTACTTTGGGTTACTTTGCGTTTTATGCATGTTTGGACCCAAGGCGAGCTAAACAAGCCAAAACCTGTTCCCGTTATTGCATTTTTGATATTGGAAGAGTTGGAGCTCGGAAATTGTCGTCTCGAGATACGTGAGCAAATGAGGAAGCACTTTTGAAAAGAAGAGTCGTTGCTGAGCTGTGACATTAGTCGATCGACCAATTGTTTTGGTCGATCGACTAAAGTGAATTTATGCTGAAGTTGGTTTAGTCGATCGACTAGATTTTCAGTCGATCGACTAAATTCCAGAACAGGCCGTGTTTGTTTAAGTTTTATTTCGGCCCTTTAGTTGCTTGTTTAATAATTTTCCTTTATTATTATTTAAGGGGAACTCAGAACAATATTAAGTTATCTTTTGCTTGGCTAAAAACACTGTTAAACGTAACTTTGCTCGAGAATTTTCGGATCGCAAATTTTGTAATCTTTCTTCCTTATTTCGGTAATGAATTAACCTTCATTCTTCAAGTTTTTAATTTCTATTGGTTTGCTCTTATTAGTTGCAAGTTTTATGCTAGATCGTTATTTATATTTCGCCATCATGTTTAATCCAAATTTCGTTATTATTATTGTTGAATTTTTCGTACCAATTTTGCGTAGCTAATTTTCCCTTCCTAGGATTAGGGAAGCCATGGTTATAATACGGTCTTAATTACGTGATTAGGCCTGGCTTATTATTTGTCTGAGTTGTTAATTGTAGCATTTAATTGCATTTAATTGACTAAGTGCACGTAATTTATTATTTGACCCGAGAAACTTTGACCTAGATCGAAAGATTGGAAGAAGTCAGACCTGCTACAAACAATAGACCATGCTAATTAGAGCGAAAGTTAGATTAGTACTCTAGGGCCAATAGCGGACTGGAAGGACCTTTTCACTACCCCTCAGACCGTATTTATGCCGATCGTTGACCTTACCTTTGATTGTTGTTGACCATGGCGACCCGACATCCTAGCCTTTTTATATTAATTGAAATCCCTTTTCTACATTTATTTCTTCTTTACTTGCTATTTAGTTGATAGACAAAACCAATCAACCCCTGAAAATTGTGACTAAGACGGACTTATAATTAGCAAATAGAACCATTTGTCTCCCTGTGGATACGATCTCGACTTCCTTTACTGCATTAGTTTAGGCCAGTTGGTTTATCTTTGATATGCGATTTAACCTGTCAAACTTTGGCGTCGTTGCCCGGGGAAGCAACAATTTTCTGTTTGCTTATTTTAGTTTGTCTCGTCTTAGGGAACATTAGTTCCTTGAGACCGTTCTCATTCCTTTCTTTAGTGTTTTGTTTATGCCAAGGTCTCACAGGTCCGAGCTGTGGGAAATAATCTGTATACTTCCCTTATAATTAAGGATTATAACGAATTTATAAAGATGATTGCGAGTCATGAAATAAATTGCATAAACAAAAGTAGAGAATGAAGAAACAACCTTCGGTCCTAGGAAAATCGGCCTAAGAACAATATCGCAATGATATTCACCTATCAGTTGCACCCAAGATGATATGAGATATGCCCTTTGCTTCTTGCTAGAATCGATCCCTAATTAACTGATTAATTTTAGGTTTTTGTGTTTTTCTTTGATGAGAGGAGGCTAGGTTAGAATTAGGGTAGAGAAAAATGATCTCCCTTCTCCTCTTATTGAAAAACCGAAAAAGAGAAGTCCAAGGGGAGATTTTTACTCTCATAATTTCGGCCCATGCTAACCAAAATAAGAGAGATTAATCTCTCTTTTTTCGGTTTTTCTACTTAAAAATAAGGAGATTTAAATCTTCTTATTTTGGTAGTATACAAAATGTATAAAATGTATTATTTATAAATTGTCATTTATATCATTCCGTATTAATAAGTCTACGAGACAACGACTTAAAGTGGATTTATTAATGCCGATGTCAGTGACAATATCGTATAATATATACTTTAACTTGCTAGTTAAATATAACCGATTACATTTAATTACGAATTAACATATTAATTCGCCCAAGCTAACATTATATACATTAATTAAATATAACTTATTATATTCAATTTACGAATTGATGATTAATTGTCTCGGCTAATATTATTTAATCGGCATTAAATAATCGTCTCATCAACACGTTGACTAAATGTTTAGTCAATTATATGAACTAACCTTTTAGTCATATAAGACATCAATGTGATTACATTTCCATAATCACATCTCTCAAACACATCCTTTAGGTGTGACTTTTAGGGACCAATTGATTACCGCCATCAGTATGATAATAACGTCAAACTTTCTAGCAAGCCAACCGTTATTAAGTAATCGTTAATCAACTGATAAAATACGAAGTATACCCTTGTGAACCTATAAGAGATTTATAAATGTTATCACACTAATTTGTGGAGGACACAAGCTCCAACAAACTCCCACTTGTCCTCACAAGTGTATGTGCGATAACCGATTCTCATATCCTAAAATTTCTCCCACTCAATGTAAAACAATTTGCAAAATCCGTATTCACAAAGGTCGTATTTTACAAGTGATCAATATCAAGAGTGGTTTCCCGACTAGAGAGTAACTTAACCGATAAACGAATCATCATTCGAGCATGGCCATGCATTTGAGTTACAACTCCTCGAGTAGCCCCGAGAAATAACTAAACTCGATAAGGGTTGGATATTTTCCTCAACTCGAATCCCCTGAGATGTAAGCACAATATGAAATGACCAGAAAAAATCTACTTAGTCTCCGATTTACGGCAGACCATGAGAAAGAAACCAAAGTCACCCAAAAGCGCCTTAATCTCAAGAGACAGTCGATAGTCAAAAGAATCGACTCTAGGAACACAATGAATGTCCTATCCACGACCTGGCACCGAATGTTTTAAACATTTAGGACTCCATTACGTTGTCACCAAAAATTTGTCCTACGAGGTATCGTTATAATCTCGCATCTGTGATCGATCAGTCAACCGTTTGACTTATGGCTCGTTGAACCCACCATCAATCGATGGCACAATATAATAGCGAGTTATCACTCATATGAGCGATTACGGACCAAAACAAATATAATGTAATTCAGTTCACTTTGTGGCGTTCAATGTTGTCAGTACAATCCACATGAAAAACAAAATATTATATTAAAACGATGAAGTTATAAATAGTATATGAAAAAGATAATGTATCAAATCCATAATCAACTACTACAACTCAGGAACACGTTTAATTCCCATGGAAATAACGTGCCCTTCATGCTTATCAAAATTCAATGGTTTAGTGAGAGGGTCCGCGATGTTATCATCCGAAGCTATCTTGTCAATCACTATCTCTTCTTGCTCCACGTAATCACGGATCAGGTGAGCTTTCCGATGTACATGTCTAGATTTGTTGCTAGACTTTGGCTCCTTAGCCTGGAAGATGACACCTCTATTGTCACAATAGATGGTGATCGGGTCATTCGAACTAGGAACTATCGTAAGTCCTTGTAAGAATTGACGCATCCATATCGCTTCCTTTGCTGCCTCCGAAGCGGCATAGTACTCAGATTCAGTGGTAGAATCTGCTACAATATCCTATTTGGAACTCTTCCAGCTGACCACAGCACCATTAAGAGTGAAGACGAACCCGGACTGAGATTTTGAATCATCTCGATCCGTTTGGAAGCTAGCATATGCGTAACCGATTGCGCATAGCTTAGTATCGTCTCCATAAGTCAATACCCTATCCTTAGTCCTCCGTAGGTACTTGAGGATGTTTTTAACAGCTATCCAGTGTGTTTCACCTGGATTCTTTTGGTAACGACTCGTCATACTCAATGCATATGCCACGTCTGGACGTGTGCATATCATGGCATACATGATTGATCCTATTGCAGATGCATAAGGAACACGACTCATGCGCTAAATCCCTTCAGCGTCGTGGGTGATCGAGACTTGCTCAACCGCATCCCAGACGTCATTGGAAGGTTCCCCTTCTTGGAGTTGGTCATGCTGAACCTTTCAAGAACCTTATCCAAATAAGACTCCTGACTAAGTGATAACGTCCGTCGTGATCTATCTCGGTAGATACGGATTCCCAATATGCGTTGTGCCTCACCCAGATCTTTCATCTGGAAATGGTTCTTCAACCATCCTTTAACCGAAGATAAGAGAAGAATGTCATTCCCAATCAAGAGTATGTCATCGACATACAATATCAAGAAAACAATCTTGCTCCCACTCGACTTGATATATAAGCATGGTTCCTCGACCGATCGAGTGAAACTATACTCTTTTATCACCTGGTCGAAACGATGATTCCAACTTCGAGAAGCTTGCTTAAGTCCATAAATGGAACGCTTAAGCTTGCATACTTTCTTAGGATGTTCAGGATCTATGAAACCTTCGGGTTGCACCATGTACAACTCTTCCTCCAAATAACCGTTTAAGAAGGCGGTTTTCACATCCATTTGCCAAATTTCATAGTCATGAAAAGCGGCAATCGCTAAGATTATCCGAATGGAACGTAGCATGACTACAGGTGCAAAAATCTCATCATAATGCAATCCGTGCACTTGAGTGAAACCTTTTGCCACTAGTCATGCCTTATAGGTATGTGGTTGCGCGTCTACAGAATGCTTTATTTTGTAAAGCCATTTTGCCTTCAGAGAGGTTTTACCTTATTAGGTAAATCAACAAGATCCCATACGTCATTCTCATACATGGAGTCCATCTCGGATTGCATGGCTTCGAGCCATAGCTTTGAGTCGGAACAGGCCATAGCACCGTTATAGGTAGCGGGTTCATTACTCTCTAGGAGCAAAACGTCATTTTTCTCGACCATACCAATGTATCTGTCCGAAGGATTAGATACTCTACCCGACCTCCTAGGTTCCTCAGGAATATTAACCGTATCATCAGTTGGAGGAACTACTTCCTCCATCTGTTCCTCGGTTGTTGGTTCTTTAATCTCCGACAGCTCGAAGGTTCTATTACTTGTCTTGTTCTCGAGAAATTCTTTCTCTAAGAACGTCGCACTAGCCGCAACAAAAACTCGATCTTCGGTAGGCGAATAGAAGTAATGACCAAACGTTCCTTTTGGATAACCAATAAAGTATGTCTTGACCGATCGCGGGCCGAGCTTATCCTCGTGTCTCCACTTGACATAAGCCTCGCAGCCCCAAACCCGAATGAAGGACAAGTTGGGGACCGTTCCCTTCCACATTTCATATGGAGTCTTGTCGCTGACTTTAGTCGGACTTCGGTTAAGTATAAGAGCGGTGACAAAGAGCAATACCCCATAATGAATCGGCACTACCGTGTGACTCATCATGGATCGAACCATATCAAGTAAGGTTCGATTTCTCCGTTCGGACACACCATTTAATTGAGGTGTTCCAGGTGGAGTTAACTGCAAAACGATTCCACAGTCTTTAAGGTGTTGATCAAACTCATTTGAAAGATATTCGCCACCCCGATCTGAACGGAGTGCTTTAACCTTTCTACCCAGTTGGTTCTCAACCCTGTTCTGGTATTCCTTGAATTTCTCAAAGGACTCACTTTTATGCTTCATTAAGTAGACATATCCGTATCTACTCAAATCGTCCGTGAAAGTGATAAAATATCTATAGCCATCTCTAGCGGTAATTGACATAGGTCCACAAACATCAGTATGTATGAGTCCTAATAGGTCACTAGCGCGCATTCCAACACCTTTGAAGGAAATTCGAGTCATTTTGCCAATGAGACATGATTCACACGTGCCATATGTAGAAAATTCGAATGCGGGAATAGTCCCATTATCGACAAGTTTCTTTACGCGTTTCTCATTTATGTGTCCCATTCGACAATGCCATAGATATGTTTGATCTTTGTCACCAACCTTTAATTTCTTATTATTCACGTGTAATACTTCCGTGGTTTGATCTAAGATGTAAATTCGATTCATGGAAACCGCTTTGCCATAAATCATTTCATTGAAAGAGAAAATACAGCTATTATCCTTTATTAAAAATGAAATTTCGTCTTTATCAAGTACGGAAAATGAAATAATGTTCTTAGACAAACTGGGTACATAGTAACAGTTATTTAAAAATAACTCAAAACCACTAGGGAGTTGGATTACATATGTTCCCTTCGAGACAAGAAAGCAACTCGGCTCCATTCCCGACTGCAGTCCACATCACCCTTTCCGAGAGGTGTGATGTTTCTTAGACCTCGCAAATGATTACCTGAGATGAGAACCACAACCAAGATTATCAAGTACCCAAGTTCGAAACTTGCATGGTTAATCTCAATCATATGAATATAAGATGACATACCAACGGGAATGACGCGGCTCGCTTTTATGTACTCACGGTACACGGGACAGTTCCTCCTCCAATGTCGATCTTGTGACAATGGTGGCATTCAATGTCACCGCCCTTGCTCTTTGCCTTGCCCCGTGAGCCACTAGTCTCACCAGGCCCCTCTTCTTGTTTCTGGCTTTTTAAACTTTGGCTTACCTACAGTTAGGTCGCCTGGAGCTTTGTCCTTACCTTTATTCTTGTTGGAAATCGTGAGAACATCCTGCTTCATGCTCCCACTCAATTTCATATCCTTCTCGGTCTGTACGAGAAGTGAGTGTAGCTCATGAGGACTTTTCTTTAAGTCATTCATGTAGTAGTTCGCCCTGAAAAGGACAAAACCATCATGAAGAGAATGAAGCATTCGGTCAATGACTATGCTCTCACTGATTTTGCAATCAAGTGCCTCCAATTTCTCGACATTCTCAATCATGTTAAGAATGTGTGGGCTAACCGGTTGGCCCTTTTGGAGTTTCGCATCAAAGAAGCGACAAGTATGCTTATAAGTAACGATTCTCAGTGCTTTTGAGAACTCGTTAGTGAGCGTGGTGAAAATTTTGTTTGCACCTTGGGCAATGAAGCGTCTCTGCAAATTGGTTTCCATTGCAAATATGAGTACGTTCTTTATCGCACCCGCTTCCATGACGAAATCACTATAAGCAAGTGACTCGTTAACTCCCGCATTGGGGCCTGGGTTTACCGGTATTGGCTCAGTTAAGTACTTGAGCTTACCGTCAGCAATGGCAGCATTCCGTAGTGCTGCCTCCCAGTCCGCAAAGTTGGACCCATCATTCTGTAGTCGTTTGAACTGATTCATGTTGTCCATAAAAACTTTAAGCCAGGACTCGCGTCCAAGTGTGGCACTCGACATTGGGATTTCGTTATTTCCAGCCATTTGTTGTAACAGTATTATCAAAATAAACGTATTCTACACTGCGAAAAGAAGAATAAAATAATAAGCATATGCATCGTTATGACTTTAAGTCTTAATGCAAAACTTTTATAAGCGAAGACTCATGCATTTATACAATTGATCTCCCTCAAGAATTATATAAATGATCCCAAGACTCAATTATCTGCAAATTGATAAACCAACCTTTTGGCTAATTCTACTGTTAGAATTCTTGGTCGATAAATTTCTGTAAATTCTATCTTTAGTCCATCATAATCACGAGAAACTCTTCGGACTATAATGTTGAGATAAACTAAGTCAAAACAAACTACTTACCCAACGTAGAAGGGGTCATATTATGCCTACCGACGAAGAAGGGATTCATAGTTGTTTGCCCTTATAAAGACTAGTCTCAATTTCCGTTTTAGAGGAAGATCCCATCATCTTCATTTTAAGTGAACTAATATCTAGCATGCGTGAATGAATAAACTAAGGTGATGGCTTAAACTGAGTGACATCTGTATGTCTATGAAAACTAACATACAATCTATATGAGTCAATTTTCATGCATTTTAGTAAGTGGTTTGGTTTTAGGCGGAATATGATGCATAAACTATCATGTGAATGAAAAGCAATAGGAACGAAAACGTAAAAATAATAAAAAGTCCTAATGTGGCCTATCTATCAAAATGAATATAAATACAACTTTGGAATCCATCCTTGGATCGAGAAGCTTGTCTTGATGTTCCATCTTGATCCATGTAGCGGGAGTGAGCTCCAATCTCCATCTTTAGTCTTCTCAAAAATTACAATTTAAAATTACATAATAAACCTATTTACATTGTAATTTCAAAACCGTAATAAATAAAGAAAACCAAACGGAGATACGAGATCTCAAATTACATTAAAAATTATGTTTCCATCATTACGAAAACATAATTTGACTAAGGCCACACCAGGTATTACAAATTACAACCGATTGCAAAAATACGTAAATAAATTCATTCAATGATTCATTCAACTAAAATAAAATGCATCAACTAAAAAAAATTAAACATACAAGACATAATTTCTTAATTATGTAGATTAATTTCCCAAACCACCTATTTAAATGATCAAATTAAGTGACAATTCCTCAATTACTCACTATAAATGTAATCTTAATTCACATTAAACTTGTAATATGAATTTAATCCAACATTATTTTAAACTTCTTTAAAATAATTAGGTATCTTATAATTGTGAACTTCTTCACAACAATTAATCATACATTATAAATTTAATGTATAATCAAAATTGGCCAAAACAAACAAAAAAAAAATCCTTTTTTTTTTTTTTTTTTTTTTTTATGTGGGTCTCGGCAAAAACAGGAAGAAAAACAAAAACACAGCCCCCTTTTTTTTTGCTCACGCGTTAAGCAAAAAAACAACCTTTTTTTTTTTTTTTTTTTTTTTTTTTTTTTTTTTTAATTTTAATCATGGTTTTTCTGTAAAAACCAAAACAAAACAGAATTTTTTTTTAAAACCTGATCGCTGCAATAACAGCCCAAATAAAAAAAAATTCATCTCGGCATAATCACAAAACCGAGAAAAACAGGAAAAAAAATTATCTTTGTTACTCGGCATTATGCCCTAAAAAAAACTAATAGATGAACAAATTCGTTTATTGTTGCTATTAGAACAAGATTAGCATATGAATTAATGAAACATGATTAACCGTATATGCCAAAACTATATAGCAAAAACAATTTTTTATATCATCAACATGACGATTTCCATTTACATTTTAACTTAATCTTCATTAAATCAAACATCTACCAATTCTTCATATAATCATTTTAACTGATTAAAACAACAATATGAAAAATCAAAATGGAAATATAACATCAAAACAAGAACAAAAAAACCGGCTGGAAAAAAAAATCTTATCTCGGCAAAAAAAAAAATTCAGCCGATTGATTTTTTTTTTTTTTTTTTTTTCATTCGAAATCCCTTTGTTTAAATTCAAATTATGAAAATCATCAAAATAAAATTCGTGGCCATGGCTCTGATACCACTTGTGGGAAATAATCTGTATACTTCCCTTATAATTAAGGATTATAACGAATTTATAAAGATGATTACGAGTCATGAAATAAATTGCATAAACAAAAGTAGAGAATGAAGAAACAACCTTCGGTCCTAGGAAAATCGGCCTAAGAACAATATCGCAATGATATTCACCTATCAGTTGCACCCAAGATGATATGAGATATGCCCTTTGCTTCTTGCTAGAATCGATCCCTAATTAACTGATTAATTTTAGGTTTTTGTGTTTTTCTTTGATGAGAGGAGGCTAGGTTAGAATTAGGGTAGAGAAAAATGATCTCCCTTCTCCTCTTATTGAAAAACCGAAAAAGAGAAGTTCAAGGGGAGATTTTTACTCTCCTAATTTCGGCCCATGCTAACCAAAATAAGAGAGATTAATCTCTCTTTTTTCGGTTTTTCTACTTAAAAATAAGGAGATTTAAATCTTCTTATTTTGGTAGTATACAAAATGTATAAAATGTATTATTTATAAATTGTCATTTATATCATTCCGTATTAATAAGTCTACAGACAACAGCTTGCAGTGGATTTATTAATGCCGGTCTGTGACAATATCGTATAATATATACTTTAACTTGCTAGTTAAATATAACCGATTACATTTAATTACGAATTAACATATTAATTCGTCCAAGCTAACATTATATACATTAATTAAATATAACTTATTATATTCAATTTACGAATTGACAGTTAATTCGTCTCAGCTAATATTATTTAATCGGCATTAAATAATCGTCTCATCAACACGTTGACTAACTGTTTAGTCAATTATATGAACTAACCTTTTAGTCATATAAGGCATCAATGTGATTACATTTCCATAATCACATCTCTCAAACACATCCTTTAGGTGTGACTTTTAGGGACCGGTGATTACACGCTTATCGAGTATGATAATAACGTCAAACTTTCTAGCAAGCCAACCGTTATTAAGTAATCGTTAATCAATTGATAAAATACGAAGTATACCCTTGTGAACCTATAAGAGATTTATAAATGTTATCACACTAATTTGTGGAGGACACAAGCTCCAACACGAGCTCGTAACATTCAACTCTGAACCGGAAAAGACTTTCCGAGCTAGACGAAATTTTTGGAAGGAAGTCCGTCAAGCAGAAGACTTGAGTACGCTTGACGCTGCATACGCCAGTTTTATTGCAGAAAATTAGTCTTTTGAAGAAGACACTTCAGTTTCTGCCACTACTACAATCATGCCTACCTTAGCAAGTCACTCAGAACTCACTCTAAGTCCATTCCTAAAGGATTCAAACTCCCTACAACAGACAATAGAACTTTTGAGATTAGACCATCTTACATTAACTTGGTAGAGAGAAATTTGTTTGGAAGGGGGGCTGCTGAAGACCCTGCTAAACATATGGAGAAGTTCGTTACATCTTGCTGCTCCATACCCTTGACTGCTGGGGTGACCCAGGACCAAGTAAAGCAGGTGCTTTTTCCTTTTTCTCTACGAGACGGTGCTGTAGAGTGGCTGCGTGATTTAGACATGGAAGATCAGGGGGTTACCGACTGGAATAGCTTAGCTCTTGCTTTCTACAAAAGATATTTTCCACCACAGAAGACAATTGCCCCGAGAAGTCAAATCACAAGCTTAAAAAAAAGTCCCATTGAAGACTTAAATGAGGCATGGGTTCGTTTTAAGAGACTGGTTCGTTCAGTCCCTCACTACGGGTTTCAGAAGTGGTTTCTCTACAACCAGTTTTACAACGGATTGTATGACGACTATCGGGTTCTACTTGATTCTTCAGCCAACGGGAGATTCCAGGAGAATACTAATGACGCTAATGCCTGGAAGCTAATTGATCAGATAGCTACCCACACTGCCAAATATGGTAACCCCAAAGGTAGTATGAGAGAGGGTGGATCAGATGGAGCTGTTGCAGCTCGGTTTGAGGCATTGACTTCCCAGATTGCTGAACTGAAGACATCCCAGTCTTTGGGAAACCAGCAAACATTTCACGCCATGATCCAACAGGAAACACCTTGTGAGCGATGTGGTATTGCAGAACATAGTGTATAGCTGATCAAGTGCGGGCCGGACCGTTTGCCCCAGCTCGTTCGGCCCGCTAGTATAGCGGGCTTGGACAAGAAAAAACAAAAATTAAATGGGTAACGGATGTAACACTCCCATCTACTAAGGATCCTTAACAAGACCTTCCCTAGAAGATAAGGATGTTACCATCTCGGTTGCCCGAGGACAGTAATAATCAAATGTTGATAAAAGAACAGTTATGTTAAATTACAAGTGATACAAACAAAATAAAAGGTACAACTCGTGACAACTATCAACTATGTGAAACTATCTCTGCCATGACTCGTGGTAGACTTGTCCCTCCAAGCACCCAGCTATGATCCTAACATCAACCTGTTAAGACCGACTGCTCACCATAGTGGATCACAGCAGACACAACACAAGAAGATAACACAACAACACCACACAAGGTCTGTAACTGAAGGAACAATACAAAGCCAGACACAGCAACACGCATACACCATCTCCTCCAATCGTCCACACACCTATGACTGCCCGAAGGTCCAGTCCTGCCAGATTACCAATTGCAACCAGTGATCCACAACGCCAGTGGGGGACCGCAGCCATTCCCACCTAAGCCCGGCTCATCTAATCCGAGCGATAACCCATGTTCCTTAATGTGCACATCCCTTCTGTGACGGGTTCCACAGAGGGCGAATCAAGGGCGTGAAGCCACTCTCGCAAGTGACTCCACTCAGCCGAGGCCGCACCTCGCGAACCAGAGACAAACAAACAACAATGATCAGCAACAACCAATCTACACCACCAACAACGACACTAAACCAATTATACAATACAATCGACACACTAGACAACCAACAGTACTGAGTAGGAAAACCTACCTTTAGCAAACCGCAGCAATTCCGCACACGACCATAAGACAACAAGCAACCCCCGTAACCACCTATAACAAACAATATAACCATCTATTACTACTACCACAATCAAAAACGAAACCAAGGGAGACAATGATGATGATGACA
The DNA here is from genome assembly GCF_048544455.1 of Silene latifolia. Taxonomy (NCBI): domain Eukaryota; kingdom Viridiplantae; phylum Streptophyta; class Magnoliopsida; order Caryophyllales; family Caryophyllaceae; genus Silene; species Silene latifolia. The sequence goes on from NC_133531.1 coordinate 65,507,818, forward strand.
ACATACCTATACATAGCATTCCGGCGACAAGACCTCTACCCAGCGAAGCATCCCATCCCCATGGTGACTCCACCCTCAAAGGCTCCAAAAGGGTGACTCAATGTGAGGGAGAAATGATATGACGACATCTAGGTTTAGGAGAAAAGGAAAGGAAAATATTTGGGTTTCACGATATTACGATATATAATGCCCTGCACATATGCCATCTCGTGTAGGATCCTGTAGACACCTCATTTCTGCACCTCCCGCAAACCACCCGGTGATGATTGGGCCGCATGTTTGGTACGCGGAACAATTTGTGACAGTTCTTAAGTTTATTGTCAAGTGATTGTTCAAACATTTATGTCTACCTCTTAATTGTCATCTACGCGCCGATACGGTCGTTTTGACAGTAATTAGAGTACATTTTGAGCCCGGGCCTAAAACCGTCTTCATTTTCTGATAACCGCTAAAATCCCGAGTCAGAATGTTCTGGAATGTTCCGGATATTTCTATTCTATATTTCACAATCTTTTAATCTTTGGTAAAGAATTTCCCGTAATATTCATACAAAATATTAAGAAAAATAAGATTAATCCGTTATTCCATAAATTAAACACGGAAATCTTTCTTCCGGAGGAGGAAACGACTTGGGAACAGACGCAGCAGGTGCTGCGCCTCTTCCAAGGGACGCAATGCATGCTGCGCCTCTTCCCAAGTCCTTTTCTCCGTATTTTTCGTATCTTTTTATATCGTTTCGAGATTCACTTCCAAAGTCTCTCCGAAAACCCTAATTCCTTCACGTGATTAGTATAAATAGGCGCCTTCGCTCCTCATATTTCTCACGCGAGTGTCCACCCTTCTCTTCTCCCTTTGCATTTTAGACCACGTTCTTACTTTTTGGCGTCTACGTGCTTGAACTTTCGACCACGTAAGCTCGGATCTTTCTGAGTACTAGCCTCGTTTTGCATGACTGACCAATTTGACCAACTCCACCATAATCAACTTTAATCAATCTTAATCTTTTTCCTCTTACGAGAGCACTTTCGTAACATTCGAGTCGAGCATCACTAATACATAAACTTAGTTCATCTCGTTTCGTCAAACATGTAAGTCTGAGGGTGTAAATCCTTCTTTATTTATTGTTATTTACTTTTTGTAATCGTCATGTAAGATTTATGTCGAAAGTACTTCTAAAACCGATTTGTAAAACCATGTTTAAAACCCTTTTTACGGATTATCAGGAGACAGACGTCGAGTTGCTGCACCTCTTCGAAGGGACGCAGCACCTGCTGCGCCTCTTCGTGAGGCTGCCGCAGTTCCTGCTTCCTTTCTTCTTCCTTCATCCCCTGTTAGTTTCACTCCTTTGTTTCCTTTCGTCATTGTTTACTCTTGTTTCGTTCACATGATAGTTTTGCATATTATTAATCACTGTTAGTATATAATTCATCATTAAATCCTGACTTAAATCCCTTATAACCAATATTTGCGGGTTTTCGTCATTAAAATCAATCTGGGCTGTAGAGATTCGATTCATTCATATCGAGTTTCTGGAATTCGATCTTTGATATATTCTCACCTGTTCACCCGTCATTAGTTCTTCATTAATTCGTCATATTTAACCTAATTAGTTCACTCATGTCACTAATCAATCTTTCATTCATGTAATTAATTCGTTTATATCAATTTCATCCATGTTTTATCGTTTTTATGACTCATTCACATGTAATTAATGTATTAAATCACTTTCATCCGAGTCGAATATCGTAATCAATCATTAAATTCACCCACAAATATTAACGATTTGCGTTCGGCTTCACGGCCGAACTCGGCCTTGGGAAGACGCGAAGAATCGCCGCCTCTTCAGAGGCGCGCTTTCTGCTGCGCCTATTCCAGGTTGATTTCTGTCTCTGAACTTCCGTTCTGCCTTGACCTAGTTTAATTAGTTTACGTATTCAATTAATTGTCATTTGTATTATCGTTAATAATCTGTCCGTTTATTTATTCTTTTTCCCAAATTATCCGTTTTAAAGGTATTTTCGACATAAATCATTAATCCAATTGTAATTGTAATTATTGTATTATTGTATTTCTTTTATCGCATTGTTTGTATGCCTTCACATGTAATTGAATCTAAATCCCTACTTTGACTCAAATATATGTTAAATTAATTGTTCACCGACTTAGTCTAATTCTCACATGTTAGGATTAAAACGTTGGATGTTGCATTGCATCCATATAATCGACAATATATCAAGTATAAATAACTTCACTAATCATTAGTAGAGGCCACTATCGAGGCGGGCGGGATTAGGTGTTCGATCAAAAGAGCTTCCTAATACGTACCCTCACCCCTTACTCCAGATCTCTGTGAACATCCGTGTTCATTGGCATCCACGAGAGTCATTCTAGACATAGAATGCTAAGGGTAACGAGTTCTTGGTGTTCATGTCACTACTTTGTGTCTTGACATGACGAGAAGTATTCGAACGGTTTCCAATTTTCCACAATAAATTGGTGGCGACTCCACAAATGCAAACGCTTGTTTCCCAAGCGCCCCCATGACCCGTGTCCACAGTTTGGCGACTCCGCTGGGGATAATACACTTATGTGTAGCCAAAAGGGTGAAATTTGAACAAGGTTAGGGAATAGTTTGTACAAGACAATTTTCGGTTTTCATAACTCGGTCTTCCTAGATCGTTTTATTCCGCCTTCCTAGGCCCAACCCAACTCATTCGACTAATCGTCCCGTCTAAACGGTCCTAATTCTTATTTGGGCCTAAGGATGGATAGCGATTGACGTCATCCATACCATGGTACTTACTCTTGTTTATATCAAGGACTTTCACTACTTGAGAAAATGGACTAGGAATCGGCCTTACTCTTGTTTGGTACGAGCCTCTCCACAGACTGCGGGTTTGATTGTTCAGTATGGCAACCCACCCTTTAAACCAAAACCCTTTTAAATGCACTCAGCATCCCGTTATAATGCTTGTATATATGTTTGTACCTTACGTGATCACCATTTCTAAACGAAACCATGACGATTTTTGTAAAATCAAAATCCCTTTAAAATGTAAATTTCGAAAAAGCCAATGATTAGCGCAAAACCGAGTCAAAACTCTGTCCATTTGTCGAGTCAAAATTCCGGGCCCAAGCCCATTTCAAAACCTCACTTTGAGTCCACTCCTACAACTACACCATAGTTGACTAGGACACCCATTTTCAAACTTTGTCATCTTTTCAAAACTCACTTGACACAAGTGGCACACACCGACTTCCCAAGTCAAAACATTTCTTTCTTAGTAAGTGTGCTAGAATGGTCGATTGTATTTTGATTCGTCGTCGATCTCTTATCCAGTTTCCAAGATGCCCGAAACAAGCGACGTAAGCACCGACTAACCCCAGAATGGTAATGATCAAATCCTAACCGCGCTAGCTCACCTCCAAGTTACTCAAGAACAAGTGCACGACCGCCTCAATACAATCGAAGGCCGAATTTATACCGTAGAAACGAGGTTGCCTCCTCGGGAAAGTGAAGTAGATGATGGCTTTGTGAACACCTTCGGGGAAGAAAACCCTCCCATATGAATGACTGCAGCTGAGAAACGACTCCAATATTTGGAGGAACAATTGATGTATCTTAAAGGGGATGACATTTATAGGGAAAATAACCGTAAGTATGAGGCCGTGAATTCCAAGTTGCCAACCAACTTCAATATGACGGATATCCCTAGATACAAGGGGCACGAAAACCCTTTGAATCACATCCGTGCTTTCAAGGACTACATGTCTATCAAAGGCATCAAATCCGAGATGTTCTTAAGGATCTTTCCTTCATCTCTTAACACCATCCCAAAGCAATGGTTCTACTCTCTATAAAATAAGAAGATCGCTACTTGGGAAGATGCCGCGATCGAGTTTGCTAAGCAATATGCGGATAATGCTGAAATCCAAGTTAACATGCGCACTTTAGAGGTTCTTACCCAAAATGACAAAGAAGGTTTCACCGACTTCCTAAGTAGGTGGAGGAAGACTAGTACCCAACTAGTTGAATGCCCAGATGAAGCTACCCTCGTGGAAAAGTTCGTGGACAACCTAAAACCCATCTATGCAAGTCATTTGATATACCAAAACATCAAAACTTTCAAAGATTTAACCGTACTAGGAACAAGGATCGAAGATGACATCCGTAAAGGGCTCTTTTCCAAAACGGTAGGCCGAGGATATCAAGGCTCAACAAGTCGTTCTTACGGCTCCACTAGCAAGACCGATGAAGTTAACCTCCTCGAGCCGTCCAAGAAGAGTACCCCACCGAGGAAATTTACAAATCTTGGGGACACTTACTCCAATGCTCTAAAAAGGTTGATGAAACAAGGCAAACTCCAACCCAAAGGCCCTACACCCGAACCGGAAAAGAAATCCAAGTTCTGGGACGAGAATTCATACTGCGAATATCATAGGGGTAAGGGACATGACACAGAAAAATGCTACAAATTGAAAAATGTGCTCCAAGACATGATTGAGGATGGTCGACTACCAATACCGCCAGGAGGTATGCCCAACAACACTCAGAATCCTCTTGGAATTCTAGTGATCATAAGTGAAGAGTTTACCTTAGATTGTTCACACCTCATTTCTCCAGTCGAAGATGAGATCCACGCGATTGAGAATGAAGGGTTTTACTCTACCATTTCCCCTACCATTACCGACTTCATCGCATGGGCAAGGAGTGTGTATAGGCAAGTTTCAGGATTGGAAAATGTGGTGACAACTTTACATGACCCCAATGCAACACCTAAAGAACATGCACCACTAATTTTCTCCCAAAATGCTACTATGCAAGAAGTAGTCGCCGTGGTTGATAAACTAATCGACAAAATTATACAATTAGAGGACGAGATCATGAGAATGAGGGAACTAGCTACAGTCAATGGTGTATGGGCCGATGATGATGAGGACGAGTATCTCATTGAACACTCCCTAGTCAAGAAAATAATCCAAAATGGTGAAGACCAAGATGTGGACCACCTAACTCATTCGGGGCGTCCATATCAAAGTACTACTCAAAATGGTCCAACCAACGTTATCACACCAAATGATAATGAAGATGACTCTACTGACCATTTGCTAAAGCAATTACAGAAGACAAAGGCTGATCTTTCAGTCTGGAAACTAGTAGCAAGCTCATTCCCACATCGCCAAGCTTTACTACAAGCTTTGGCCAAACTAAACGTAGCACATAAATCCACACCCGACGACGTAGTCAACTTGGTCTTCCAAGAATCACCGAAACTAAGTAATCCTATTACTTTCTCAGATGAAGATTTGCCACCCTTTGGCGCTAGTCACAACTTGGCTCTTTACATCACTGTCGTTTGTTTAAAGAGGAATGTGCCAATGACCTTGGTGGATGATGGCTCCGCGGTCAACGTCATACCCTTGAAAACGGCATACAAACTAGGCATGAAAGAGTCGGATTGGACCCCTACCAATCAAGGTGTCCGCGCATATGATGGTACACGACGAAAGGTAGTAGGACTCGTTAACCTAACCATAGCCACAGGGCCAAATGAGCGAAAGGTTAATTTCCAAATAGTGGACATTAAAGCTTCCTTCAACATACTTCTGGGAAGACCTTGGATTCACGCTTCCAAAGCAGTAACATCCACCCTTCACCAAAAGCTCAAAATCCCACTAAATGGCAAAGTGGTGACGATCACTTCGTCACCCATCAAGGCAATAATCGAAAAGAAGTCAAATAATCAAGTCCTTGCGGATCCAGTATATGAACTTGGGGGCTTTCAAAGCACAAGTGTCATAGAAAGTGAGTTGGCACCCCTATACTACGATCCCTACTCCAACTTGGTGGTTAACCACATACTCAAATCCCAGGGATACTTCCCGGGAATGCCTTTGAACCCAGCCCGAAGAAACACCTTCGCACCCTACAAGTAAGGCAACTAAAAAAGAATACCACTTGGACTAGGATACAAACCCACTAAAGAGGAAGTTCTCGAGATGCTCGCTCAAGTTCAAAGCCGTAAGCACGTAGGAGTCCAAATGCGACCATATCTCCCTACCCTGAATGGATACTTCGTTAGGGAAGGAAGTAAAAACTCTTTCACGGATTCACGAACCTTGGCACTATCTCGGAAGGAAGCTAGCCGGAATCGAGATCTTTCAGGATTGATACTTCATTCCTCCAGAAACGGTTCCTACCGTCAAGGCTCGTCAAGCACCTTGCTTAGACGAACAAGCTGTTAGTCTACTATTTGGAGAAGATCGATTTGTTAGAGCCGCGTAGGATGAGATCATTACCATGATACTTCAAGACGATCACTTCAACCCTACCGCGTAAATCACAGAAACAAACGCGAACCAAAGAGAAAGGATGGAGAAAATCAATCAAGTGGACCAACAATCAAGGAAGACTCTTCAAGCTCACCACTGGAGAAGGAGAGATGTTCAAGGGAGAACCAGAAGACGATGAATTCGAGTCAGAGTCAGAGTCGGAGTCAGAGTCGGAGTCTAGAGAAGTTACTAGGGAGTCTCCTCCTGTCGTCGTCCCCATTCTCTTTCTTTCTCCTAGCTTAGCCTCAAATAGTAATGGTAGTTCGGGAAATGTCCCAACAACTGTCCCTTTACTTTACCGCCGACCACGGATCGGATGGCTTCCTTGTTTCAACTTTTCTCAAACTTTAATATGAATAAATCGGGTTCTGCTTACTCTTTGTGTTATCTTGAATGCAATTCTGTTTACAATGAAACTGAGGATGACCCAGACCCAGACTCAATTGAGATACCTCCCTACATAGCCAATGAAATACTACAAGAGGGGGAAGGGGGACCAGTAATACAGAACACCGAACCCATCAATGTAGGAACCGAACTAGAACCCCAAGAACTTAGGATAGGGACTACCTTGAGCTCTACCGAAAGGGCCAGTTTCATAGACCTCCTACACGAGTTCAAAGACGTTTTCGCTTGGTCCTACAAAGACATGCCAGGGATCAACAGGGATATCGCCGAACATAGAATCCCAATTAAGCCAGGTTTCAAGCCGGTGAAATAGAAGCTTCGTTGAATGAGGACAGAATGGGCTCTCAAGATTAAGGAAGAAGTCGATAAGCAATTCAAAGCTGGGTTCATCAAAGTTTCCGAGTACTCTGACTGGGTAGCCAACATAGTACCCGTACCCAAAAAGGATGGGAGAATCCGTGTTTGTGTTGATTTTAGAGACTTAAACAAAGCAAGTCCTAAAGATGACTTTCCTCTACCACATATCGACATATTGGTGGACAATACCGCAGATCACGCGTTACTATCCTTCATGGATGGGTACGCGGGATACAACCAAATCAAGATGGCCATATAAGACATGCATAAGACCGCCTTTGTCACTCAATGAGGAACCTATTGCTATACGGTCATGCCGTTTGGGTTAATCAACGCCGGAGCTACATATAAACGCACCACAACTACACTCCTACATGACATGATGCATAAAGAAGTTGAGGTATACGTAGACGACATGATTGTCAAGTCCAAGGATAGAGAGGGGCATATTGCGAACCTTCGCAAATTCTTCTCAAGGCTACGAAAGTACAACATGAGGCTCAATCCTCAGAAGTGCGCATTCGGAGTAACATCTGGCAAACTCCTAGGATACGTCGTTAGCCAACGAGGTATAGAAATAGACCCTTCCAAGATCAAAGCTCTGATTGAAATGCCACAACCTCAAACGGAAAAAGAAGTCAGAGGAATCCTGGGAAAAGTGCAATATATAAGTCGATTCATATCGAAACTCACCATGATCTGTGAACCTATCTTCAAAAAGCTCAAGAAAACAGATCACACCATGTGGGATGATGACTGTCAAAAGGCATTCGACCGAATCAAGGAGATATTAGCTAAACCACCAGTGCTCATGCCACCTCAACAAGATCAACCTCTTGGTTTATATCTCACAGTAACCGAAACAGCCATGGGCGCCATGCTAGATCAAACCGTAGGAAAGGAAGAAAGGGCTATATACTACCTTAGTAAGAAGTTCCTGGAGTACGAGTGCAAATATTCACAACTCGAAAAGACATGCCTCGCTCTTGTGTGGGCAACGAAGAAGCTACATCATTACATGCTTAGCTACTCCGTCAAAATATACTCCAAAATGGACCCTGTCAAATACCTCTTCCAGAAACCCGTCCTCAACGGACGCCTATCAAGATGGACCTTGATGCTCTCAGAGTTCGATCTCAAATACGTGCCTCTGAAAGTTATAAAAGGGCGCGCCGTTGCCGAATTCTTTACAGAAAATCCCATCAATGATGCACAAACAAAAGATACTTGGTCATTTACAGACGAGGATATACTCCAAACCGATGTAGACTCGTGGGACCTTTACTTTGATGGAGCATCAAACCTAAGAGGATTCGGAATATGAGTGTTGCTCATTTCTCCTGAAGGCGAGCATACACCGATCTCTGTCAAACTCGACTTCGAGGTGACAAATAATGCTGCAGAATACGAAGCTTGTCTCATTGGACTACAAGCGGCAGTGAGCTTAGGCATTAAAAACCTCCGAGTGCATGGGGATTTGTTAGAAATCTATATCTCTTTACTTAACATATTCATATATGTTTTAATTTTAATTTAGTCATAAAATTAAAAGATGATCTTATGCATGCAAACAATAAAAGAATAAGAAAGAAATCATTATCTTACATTGAAGATTTTGAATTATTTGGGCACAAGTGAGTTCTCCTACTCATTTGTTCTTGAGCTTCCTAAAATGGATGAACAAGGATTCAAGTAGAGAATCCCTCCCAAGGAATAATATCCAAGGTAACAACTTATTAAAATTAATATTATTATTACTAGAATAATATTAATTTGGAATAAAATTGACCAAAATATTATTTATGTTCTCTTATTTTTCGGCTAAGAGAAGGGGAGAAAGAGGAAGATTTTATATCACTAAAAACTCTTATTTTTAGATGTGTGATGAATGAATAATACACTAATAGTTTTAGTAGTGTATATTAGGTAAAAAATAGAAGAAAAAACCCATGGTTTTTCTTCACCAAAACCGGGTAGGAGGGGAGTATTGATGCCCAATGCATGAGCAAGGTGCTCTTCACAATAACCACTAGGTATGCATGGCTAGGTTTAGGAAGAAATGATTATGTTTACCACTTACATAATCAACATAATATTTTCCTAATACTCCCCATTATTTCGGTTATATTAGATAAAATGGACTCCATTTTATCTTTGTCAATTTGTCACATGTCACATGTCATGTAAAATTGTTATGTATTTTTAACATATTAAAAATCAACGCATTATTAAAAATACATCATATACAAAATTGATTTAGTAATTCATAATTACTTGTACCAAAATAATTTACCAATTATAAATCACAACATCTTGTATTTATAATAAATTATTCATTCAAATGCAATTGTTTCCTTAAACAATAATTTCATCTAAGTAATAAAACAATTCGATCACTTAGACCGTATCTTATTTAATCAGATTACAATGAGACACGTAAATATTACTTCCAAAATCGTCCGTCAATTTTAAGTAATTTAATTAACCCGTATCATCATTCGATCAATTAAATGATCAATTAAGAATGTTACCCTTTAGGTATGACCTAAGGGGATCAACTGATCACCACCGTCGCACGGCAGTAATGTCAAACTCTAGTCAGCCAATCATTACCGATATGTGTGGAGCAGTTGACAGTAAAATATTACTTCCCAATTGTATTCTTTAAAATGAGACTTAAACATGTGATCATCATGATCAACAGTTGTGATCGCATTATTGTCGGAGGACACATATTCCAACATTCTCACACTTGTCCTCGACAAGTATGCGTCACCAATTCTCTTGTCCTATTACTATCTCCCACTCAATGCAAGGTGTCTTTCGGGTCGTACTTGCAAGTGATCATATCGAGAGTGGTTTCCTCGATTTGGAGAATAACTGATTGACCGGATTTATCTACCATAGATATCTTCCGAGCGTGGCCACGCATTTCCAGTTCATTACTCCTCGAGTGGCCCTGAGATATTGTTATAACCCTGACAAGGGGTGGACAATTCCTATCGCACTTATTCCCTTCGACTAGCCACATCCATCATAACCCAAAATATGCCCATTTGACCCCATTTACGAAGGTCGTAGTAACACAAATCAAAGTTAATCTGAAACTGTGCCATCTTAGGCGAATAGTCTTTAGTCAAAAGAATCGACTCATTAGAATACTATAGTAGCTCTCGCCACGACCAGGCTATATAAATTTGCCAGAACTCTATAAGCGGTCATAAGGCCCGACAAAGTATTCCTAACAGTCTGCCTATGTGATCGACTAGTCATTCTCATATGACTCCATGGCACTTGAACTTACCATCAACCGCATCACACTCTAGTCACTTTGAGACGTCACCTCATGTAAGTAACTATGGGCGAATACAATGCTAATCCGGGTTCACTTTAACGGGGTTCAATTGTCTCTACAACCCGTTTGGATGTAACAAAGTATAAGGTGAGTTAATAATAACTCAAACGACAAATGTCGACATCACATTCGGGTAGTCAATACCGTATTACAACCTTGTGATGCATATCGTAAGTGTATTAACACTAGTTGATTGCAATAGAAGTTTTAACATACCATTTGTCCATGTGTTCAAACTTCTTTTATCACATTTCTCCTTTACATTCATGTTATCTCTCATAGTATGAACCTTACCAAGTACACATATAGGTTCCCAACCTCGGTTTGGGTTCTTTATCTTGAAAGAACTCCCTGGTTGTTTATCACACAACCAATGAATTTTGTGGTGTATGATTTGACTTGCACTGGTCAAGTACTCCACCCACTCACAATGCACTAGGTAAATGTTTTGTAGAGTCTTGCAACAATTGTCAAGATGATTAGCCTAGTACTTCTCGCAAGTCCCAGCATATTAGAAAATATTAGTTTTGAGTAATTTCTTACTTCAACTAAGTACTTTTCCAAACTTCTTATTTCTCCTTTTAGCTTGAAAAGCTTAGGATTTTCATAAATCCTTACATGTGTTCGAAGTTTAATATGTGCAACCTCTTGACACATAATAGAGTGTTTTGTTCAATCACTGAAATCGTTCATCGGATTCTCCTCGAGAATTCATGACGATTCTTCTATGGCTTGCCAATGATTCATCATGCTCTTATGCATATGATTCATTATTGGACATGTGCATGATTATTCTAATGGCAGAAACATTAGTAATTAATAATCATGTGGTCAACCATTTCTAGGTTCAATGAACGACCATGACTGCTAATGGCAATTCCATTTTCATTGACATGAATAACCTACGTTTCTCGTTGATTCGATGTGTATGTCTCAATACCTATCCAACATCTCATGATGTGATTGGATTCATCATAGTCCATTTTCATCCAGAATTGAAAACTCAAATACTTCTTTGTGAAAGAAAGTATTAGCTCGTCATTCTCAATGAGTAATGAGTTATTAACTTTTACAAGATGATTGCTCCCACTAAATTCCATGTCTCCACATGATAATTTCCAACTCCCACTTAATTCCACATGTTTCGTTATTGACTACTCAATCGAAACATTTCAAGAATTGAAATATATATTGCTTTGCTAAGTTATTAAGATAAAACCATATATGTTCCCATCATATCCTATCAAAATACCAATTTTGAAGAGGTTTCATCTTAACCTTATGGAAAGAGATTCTAATCTCTAACTCATTCATATTGTGATGATGCGTAGCAATGTCATTATTTAAATGTGAATTAAAATAATCAACATAATATTTTTCTAATACTCCCCATTATTTCGGTTATATTAGATAAAATGGACTCCATTTTATCTTTGTCAATTTGTCAATTTGTCTCATGTCACATGTTATGTAAAATTGTTATGTATTTTTAACATATTAAAAATCAACGCATTAATAAAAATACGTCATATACAAAATTGATTTAGTAATTCATAATTACTTGTACCAAAATAATTTACCAATTATAAATCACAACATCTTATATTTATAATAAATTATTCATTCAAATGCAATTGTTTCCTTAAACAATAATTTCAGCTAAGTAATAAAACAATTCGATCACTTAGACCGTATCTTATTTAATCAGATTACAATGAGACACGTAAATATTACTTCCAAAATCGTCCGTCAATTTTAAGTAATTTAATTAACCCGTATCATCATACGATCAATTAAATGATCAATTAAGAATGTTACCCTTTAGGTATGACCTAAGGGGATCAACTGATCACCACCGTCGCACGATAGTAATGTCAAACTCTAGTCAGCCAATCATTACCGATATGTGTGGACCAGTTGATAGTAAAATATTATTTCCCAATTGTATTCTTTAAAATGAGACTTAATCATGTGATCATCATGATCAACAGTTGTGATCGCATTATTGTCGGAGGACACATATTCCAACAGGATTCGTCCTGATCATCAATCAAGTTACGGGATCTTGGAAAATCCGAAGCGAAAGCTTATCACCTTATCAAGCCAGAATAGACCAGGTTGCCCAATTCTTTGATCACGTGACCTATCTACACCTACCTCGGGAAGAAAATCAATTTGAAGATGCTCTTGCAAAACTTGCATGTTTGATTAATATGCCAGATAACATGGTGGAAATGCCTTTATGTATCGAACGACGATTAGAGCCAACTTATTTCCACCAAATCACCGATGAAGAGGAAGTCACAGAGGAACCTTGGTTCCAAGCAATCCTAAATTTCAAGCTCAACGGTACCTATCCACCAGATATGGACAAAAGGGGACAACGTGCTATATGCCTACTAGCTTCCCAATATGTTCTCATGCGAGGAGAGTTATACAAAAGAACACCTCTTGGTGTAATCCTACGTTGCCTTGATCATTCACAGGCGCGGAAAGTGATGGAAGAGGTCCATGATGGAGAATGCGGTCCTCACATGAGTGGGCCCATGATGGCAAATAAAATCACACGTTTGGGGTATTATTGGACTACAATGAAATCCGATTGCATCAAATACGTAAGACATTGCCACAACTGCCAAATCTTCGGGAATGTACAGTATGCCCCTCCTTCATTGCTCTATACGATGACATCTCCTTGGCCATTTTCTGCCTGGGGAATTGATATAATCGGGAAGATAACTCCAGCCGGAACAGGAGGTCACTGTTTCATCCTAGTGGCAATTAACTATTTCACCAAATGGGTAGAAGCGGCTTCCTACACTAGTCTCACGGCTAAAAATGTAGCAAAGTTCATACAAAACAACATCATCTGTCGATACGGTTGCCCACATGAGATCATTAGTGATAATGGATCACATTTCCAAGCTGAAACTGAGCAATTGCTAGCCAAGTACAAAATTAGGCATCACCACTCTTCGCCATATAGACCACACGACTAATGGGCGCGGAGAGGCAAAACAAGAACGTTGTCACAATTCTCAAGAAAATGATTGACAACTATCGAGATTGGCCAAGCAAGATACCCTTTGCTTTGTGGGGATATCGTACACCTGTTAGGACGCCCACTGGGGCCACCCCTTTCTATTTGACCTACGGCATGGAATCTGTACAGCCACTCGAGTTATAAATACCATCATTGCGTATCTTACTCGAAAGTCAAATCCCAGAAGCCGATTGGAAGAGGGATAGATATGAAGAACTCATCCTCCTGGATGAACGTAGGCTACGCAAATTACATAATGTACAAACATATCAAGCACGTATCAAATGAGCCTTCAACAAAAGGGTCAAGCCAAGGAACATCAAGGAAGGAGACTTAGTACTCAAGTCGATTAGAGCTCTTTTACCTGTCGATCCACGAGGAAAATTCAAACCTAATTGGGCTGGGCCATTTCTAGTCAAGTCCATACTTCCAGGGGGTGCGGTTAGAATCACAGACCTAGATGGGAATGAATTTAACAACCCGATGAACCTTGACCAACTAAAGCGGTATTATGCCTAGAATAGGAACAAAAACGCGCCTCGCGTAACCTCACGTGTCGCTCTTGTGGCACTACATAAACGGCCCCTGGCCAAGCTGAAATAAGCTAATGTCACCATGCTCTTGCATTTTGACAATTTGTCATCCTCATATCGTCAAATAAACTAAATTGCACCTTAAGAGTAAGTAAAAAGCTCATGCTTATCTTCTAAGTTCATTACAAGCTCTTGCTTAGAACAATTATTCTTTTACATTTATTCGAACTACGCGCAAGGGTTTGATTTCATTTTTTTAATGAATACGTAGGCAATCCTTCGTAGGATACAACCCATTAATTTCAAAATGTAAATAGCAGGACATTTGCAGTTGCATTTGGAATTCGACAAGAATAATAAATAGAATATCACAACGGTTTCATAACCAATTAACCTCCTTTATTTCATTCATTTTCTAATAATAATAATAGTACGCAACATAATAATAATAATAATGCTAAAGATAAACAAAAAAAATAAAATAGGCTAGGATTCTAAAAACCCCACCTTCTTATTACAATAATAATAAATAATAATAAGGACTTGGGCTATTCCTCCATTTTCCCTTTTCCCTTGTCATTTTTGTCATATTTCTTGTCACGACCTCGAGCCGGACGCTCTTGCGCCACTTCAGACCTAATCACCAACAGTCTTTCTCGAGGTCTAGCCTTCCCATTCTTGTCAATCACTTTGTCCACGGCAGGAGAGGTCTTCGATTTCTTTGAAGGATGAACAACTCGAAACCCGGCTTCTTCCTCTCCCTTAGTCAGATGATTCTCTTTCTCCTTTTCCACCTCGCGCACCTTGTAGTCAACGGGCTCGCGCTTCCTCAATCTCTCACGCTCCTCCGGAGTAGTAGCTTTCCTCCACCGCAGATAGGAGTCCGACACCCATAAGGCACTAACAGAAGAGTTCAAGAACCATACGTTTCTTTGAGCCCATTTAATGGCCCACTCCCTTCGACTCTCAGTAGTAAGCGCCATGGCAGTCTGCGGGATAGTGTCAAGCTTCGGGATTGTCTGCTTCAGTCCAACCTGTCTCATCAGCCTCTCCGGGAAGATGCATACCATGAATTCCAAGTCAGGAATGCGCACAGATCGGGTAGGATCCAAGGAAGATACCCAAAGTGATGATTTGAGATGACACCATGGTACGATCCATCTAATCAAGGGGCCATCATCACTCTTCAATTTGTTTTCCCAATAATTGCAGACTCGAGTGAAGTCCACCATGTAGAGCCTAGTCCTCATAGTAATTGAGCGAGCATGATAGGCAGGAACATTAACTGGGGGCTCGATCAATCGAAGACGCTCCATAAGCCAAACCTACCAAAAAGGGTGTTGAAAAAAAAAAAAAAAAAAAAAAAGAAAAAAGAAGAGAAGAAATTCTTTATTCTCCTACCTGCAAAATAATGGGACTTCCCAAATAAGGTAGGTCACGATTGGCTTTCCTGTTATCCAAACCCAATAGGATCTCTCCTAAACATAAACAGGCTGGGCTCCCGCGCAGTTCCATTTGCTCAACTAGGCTCAGGAAACGGGGATCACCTCTCAAGTCCTCATCAACATGCCCTTGAAGGACATATACATGTAACAAGCAAATGCCAAATGCCCTTCGCCTAGCAACATAAGAGATGGTGGGGTCGGCCTTGTTAATGAATCGGTCAATAAAGTCCAACATTCGCACTCCTTTCAAGGTCACTGGATGGTCCACCTCGATTCTTCTCAACCCAAGCAAGTCTCTAAATTTGTTCTTATACCCTTGTGAAGTAGAAGGAATAGCAAGCAAGTGTTCTGGGTCCCACCCACCGATCGCAACAACTTCTTCAGGAAATGGACAAATGTCACCTCCGGGGAAAGCAAAAACGTGATAACTCGGGTCCCAATAATCAAGACAAGCATCTAGGAATGGTCTGACCACCTTGATAAGCCTTAAACTCAACAACGATCCAAGGTTATAAGCACCCATGTCATATTTCTCCACACTGGAAAACTCATTGGTCCACTCTTTTAGACGAATCTCTAAAGTATTCATGATGAAGGATTGTTTTGAGAGTTTTATGTAATAAGACGAAGGAAGAGACGAAAGAATTGTGTGAATAAAACCTCTATCGACGTTTCTATTTATACTAAAAGCTGTTTCCTAAAATCCGTCAGGACGGATACACCGGGGAACAAAGCGCGAAGACTCGCCGCGCTTCTTCAAGCTTCTTCAATGACTCCCGCTTCGCCTCTTCCTCAAAGAACGTTTCGTGATTTTCGCGTTGGATCTTTCCTAAATTCCTTAGCGAATAATTTCCTATTCATACGGGTTATTATTTTGGTAAATACGTCAAAGTTACCATAGTTTGTGTTTCCTAATTCCACGGGCACGCATTTCGAGGCAATATCAGCATTTTCGTCATTTTAGCACACTTATATATTTCTTTCTATTTTTCTTTTTTCGGGGAATAATTTCTCCAATTTAATGTAATTTATTTCAAATATATATTTCTTTTTATTTTTCCTTTTTTTTGGGGAATCATTCCACTCCCGTCCTACATTACATTTCTAACTTATAGGTTTCATTTTTTTTCATTTTTTTTGGGGGTAACCCTCCCTACCGTCCGGTCATTTCCGGCAAATTTTTTGCATTTTTGCATTTTTGCACTTTTGCACTTTTGAGTCATTCGTTTTGCGCTAATTTAGGCCATATATACAAATGTATGTTTTACGTGAATTTCTATGTAAATTTCGGCAAAAGATGACATGACGGCGTAAACCGTCATCTACCAAACCTGTTCAAAAGCTAACCTGCAGGAACAAACAACACAACCCAGCAGCAAAGGCACTCAGGCCATTGTATATACAACCAAAAGAGGGACATGTACAACAAACTGGGGGCTCGAGCCCCAAGCAAAATCCAAAATGTCCAAAATGTGGGTCCTAAAATGTACAAATGTGCAAGATACAGCCAACAACAGCCAACAACAAAAAAACTACTGCGTGTCGCCGCCTAACTCCGCAACTCTCGCCTCGAGAGTGGCAATCTCGGCGTCACGAACCTCGAGCTCCCTCAACAAACGAGCTGTCTCCTCCCGAGACTGAGCCAACTCGCGCTCCCTCTGCAAGCAAAACAATTGGCTCATGTCAATCATTTCAAACAATTATAGAAAAATTAGAAAGTTCAAAAATGAAGTAGACGAAGGGTTCATACCTGACGACCTCGACCGCCGACAAGTGCCTCGACGGCAGTAGCTCGCAGCCGGTTGGCTACCCTCCATAATGCCACAAACCGAGACGGCGCAACCTGCATTTTCAAATAAGAAGTTTTCAATAATTGGATAAGTTCAATCAAATGTGTTCTTACATAAAAATCATACAAATTAATGACTCACCCTCCGAATAATATGCTGCCACTCGTCCAAGCCAGCATCCGTCACAGCCACATAAGAGTCACGCAGCTCGGAGATCGTCCTCCTCCCGGTCGCGTCAGTGTACTCGAGGGTCTCGGGGTACTCTGGGGGCTCAATGCCCGCCGCCTCAACCTCCTATAAAGACAAAGGATTGCCATTAAATCGATGATCATTCATCATGCTTTCGAAATGGTCATAAGGAGAGTAAATGCTCACCACAACCGGCCAGTACGCCAACCTCCCGTAGAGGAACGCCGAGTAGTCCTCACCAGGAAGAAGGAGGGCGTCGCCACCAACGCCAGCCAAGTCAGCCTCCATCTCAGACTCAGAAGGCTCCCTGAACATCGTCCTACGAGGATCGATGGGAACCGTCAAGACATCCCGAGAGCACTGACGAGCCAAGCGCTCGCCCAAATACCACACGGGACCCATCGACGTCCTCAACAGCAACTGGCTCGAGCTCCTAGGCCGAAAGACCTCAGCCACGAAAGGAGGAGCGTCGGCGTACTCCGCCCAAGGCCTGGGTACCCATTGGGAAAAGACAAGCAAGAAATCATTCTTATGATCGGTTAAAAAGTAATAAAGAAGCAAAACGAATATGAGTGAGATGCTCACGCTGTCCAGCTGAAGAGCGTTCACGTCCCGCCGGTAGACACCATGAGAGAAACGCTTGCTCCTCATGCGACACATCACCCAATCCCTCACAACGGGTTAGGCCCTCTCCAGTGGCTCCGTCCTCTTGGGCGAGAGGCTTGGAAAGTAGGAGTACACCCACGCCTGTGAAGCAAGATAGTCAATAACGATCTTTCGTAATTCGATAAGGAAAAGAAGTGATTTTAGTCTAAATGAAGGTTCATACCTCCAACAGTAGTCCAGGGCCGATAGCAGTAGGAGAAGTCCCCTTCTCCCTCAACTCCGGACGAACCATGGCCCTCATGAAGCGGATGAGGACCGCAAAACCAGCAGTGACCCAGTCCCAATGTCCTAGGGAGCTCAGGTCAGAAAGAAAGGGAAGAAGCTTCGTCGACAGCCTCTCTCCCTTGTCCTCGAGGTAGATCAAACACAAGAACCACCAGAGCCACAAGCGGGCCCTCTGCTCAGCTGTACAGGGAGGAGGAGCCGTCTCCCTCCAGTTAATCACCACCAGCGTCGGGGTCTTCCCCGCAAAGTAGTCTCGGACGTAAGAACTAGGCACCAAACCAGGCACTGCAGCAGCCTTCGGCGCCAAGTTCCAGCCGATCAACCTCCTAGCCTCGGCCGAGTGCACCCTCATGGCAGTCTCCGACCACTCCACCGCCTCGGTCCCACACGGCAGACCAGAGATCATGCCGTAGTCCTCCAACGTGACTCCCACTTCACCAAAAGGCATGTGAAAAGTGGAAGTCATGTCCCAGAATCGGTCCAAGAAAGCGCGGACCAGGCTAAGGTTAGCCCGCAGCTTCCTCTTCGCGATATCCCTCCAAGCCTGCACCAGGGCGCCAAATGCTCCCCGCTCGATCATGGCTAGCTCCTCCACCGACAGCCTCTCATAGCACGCCATCGCCGTCGTGTAGCCCGAGAATGATCTGATGTTCCCGGCCTCCTATTGCGATTTGAAACAAAAGCTATCTTTAGTTTGAATGAAATTGGAAAAGATATGAGCAAATGAAATGAAAGAAGATGAATGATGAGTAATGAATCCAAGATTACCAAGCTCTACACCGTCTTGTAGGACATGTGACCCTCCGCAGCCCAAAGCAAGTGCCTGCTGTCCTAGGTCTCAACCCACGCAGGTGCTCCCCTCAGCTGACGACCACCTCGCCCAACATTGGCCCGCCTCGGGGTCTCCTCCTCCTCCTCCTCCTCCTCCTCCTCGAGGACCCCGTCCTCAGCAGCTGCCCCAACAGCAGTGAAAGCCTCCTCGAGAGCACGAGAAGCGTCAATGGCCGTGTCTATGTCCATGGGAGCTCTCCCAGAAGTGGAAGCCTCGTCACCTGCATTGTTAAAGTAATTTTAGGCCTCGTCAAGTGTCGACGAACCTTGATTAGGGGATTTTCGAGTTTTAGAAGCCCCGAAGTCGCTCTTTTCTCGCCATCTTTGGCCGTATTCCCATAAACCCGATCACTCATGTGGTAATTTAGGTTAAGTAAAGCCTAAGTTGAAGCCTAGTCATGGGTTCGAGTCGAAATTTCGACAGCATTTCGTTATAACGACGATTATGCCCTAGAAAAGTGTCCTGAAAAAGCCGTCACAAACCAAAATTCCGAGATGGTAGGAAGTTTAACCATCATCCAAGGATTCCAAATATCAAGTTTCATCGCAATTGGGCAATCCTAAGGCTATTTTCGAAGCAATTTACGGTTTAGCTGTGAAACCGCACAATTTCACTCAAATGCCCAAAACTCAACGAAAATTCGAAACAAATACATGGTTATGATCCTTATACTACCAATTAGCCATTTACAAGGTCAATTTTACAAGGCAAGATTATTTGGGGGAAAAGCCCCAAATTTTCGACATTTTAGGGTTGAAAACCCTGAATTTTGTCGATCCAATTCGTCCATTATAGAAGATTAATGCAAGAATGATATACATACCTCAATTAGTCATGGAAAATGCAAGCTTTTGGATCAAATTTTGGTGGAAATGTTTGAGATTTGAGAGAGAAATTGATAAATTGTGTTTCGAAATAATGAAATGAAACCCCTGTTTCATCGCGCTTTTACGCAGGAAAGACACCCCCAGGAAAAGACGCTGCAGGTACTGCGCCTCTTCTTCAACTTCCATTCATACGAATCTTTGGTGCGCCTCTTCCCCGATGCCATTTTATCTTTTTTGGTCCGTTTGACGATTATTCTTCGCTCAGACCCGCATTTCAAAGCCAACTGTAGACTATCGTGCATTATTTATTGCTTCCAAGACCTTGCTTGTCACAACGAGCAAGTATTCTCTGACAGGTGTTTCGACACGCCTTCATTATATTCCCCCAGCGAGAGTAAGCGGATAGACAATCCCTCTCGAGACATGGAGATAAGTTCCCGATAAGGTTTCCCCAACGAGAGTTCACGACATACAATCGTCCTTCTCAAGTTCTTCTGAAGTTTGTTTGAAGACGACCCAAGCAAATTTCTCCCAGCAGTTCCCGCCTGTGTCCTGCTACTCACGATATTTCTTGTTTCCCCACGGAGTGCGATAAAGGTGTCGTTCTCCAGACGTTCCCAGACTGGCAGAGTTCTTACACTCGAGCCTTAGTTACCTCTTAGGTTGAACTTATGTTTGGCCTCCTCCCCATCTTTTATGTCTTACCCTTAACTCCTATGCTTACCCCTTTAGCTCCTATGCTTACCCTTCGCTCCTATGCACCTCCAGAAGCATCTCGAGAAAGAAGTTTCGGGTATGGTATCTTCTTACGGCTGGCGAGCTTTCTTACGTAGTCTAATGGACTTTAAACGACCCTCCCCGATAGTCGACAGACTCTAAAATGTTCCCGACGACAGGTCATTGGCTCAGACCCCTTGAGCCACCTCGCGTCGCCATAGTCGTCAGGTTGTAATATTCGATTGACCTGATGGCTATACTTTGACTTTCGTCTTGTCCAAGCCTTAGTCAAAGTGGGGGCTCTATAGACACCTCATTTCTGCACCTTCCGCAAACCACCCGGTGATGATTGGGCCGCATGTTTGGTACGCGGAACGATTTGTGACAGTTCGTAAGTTTATTGTCAAGTGATTGCTCAAACATTTATGTCTACCTCTTAATTGTCATCTACGCGCCGATACGGTAATTTTGACAGTAATTAGAGTACATTTGGAGTCCGGGCCTAAAACCGTCTTCATTTTCTGATAACCGCTAAAATCCCGAGTCAGAATGTTCTGGAATGTTCCGGATATTTCTATTCCATATTTCACAATCTTTTAATCTTTGGTAAAGAATTTTCCGTAATATTCATACAAAATATTAAGGAAAATAAGGTTAATCCGTTATTCCATAAATTAAACACGGAAATCTTTCTTCCGCAGGAGGAAACCACTTGGGAACAGACGCAGCAGGTGTTGCGCCTCTTCAAAAGGACGCAGTGCATGCTGCGCCTCTTCCCAAGTCCTTTTCTGCGTATTTTTCGTATCTTTTCATATCTTTTCGAGATTCACTTCCAAAGTCTCTCCGAAAACCCTAATTCCTTCACGTGATTAGTATAAATAGGAGCCTTCGCTCCTCATATTTCTCACGCGAGTGTCCGCCCTTCTCTTCTCCCTTTGCATTCTAGACCACGTTCTTACTTTTTGGCGTCTACGTGCTTGAACTTTCGACCACGTAAGCTCGGATCTTTCTGAGTACCAGCCTCGTTTTACATGACCGACCAATTTGACCAACTCCACCATAATCAACTTTAATCAATCTTAATCGTTTTCCTCTTACGAGGGTACTTTCGTTACATTCGAGTCGAGCATCACTAAAACATAAACTTAGTTCATCTCGTTTCGTCAAACATGTAAGTCCGAGGGTGTAAATCCTTCTTTATTTATTGTTATTTACTTTTTGTAATCATCATGTAAGATTTATGTCGAAAGTACTTCTAAAACCGATTTGTAAAACCATGTTTAAAACCCTTTTTACGGATTATCAGGAGACAGACATCGAGAAAGGACGCAGCAACTGCTGCACCTCTTCGAAGGGACGCAGCACCTGCTGCGCCTCTTCGTGAGGCTGCCGCAGTTCCTGCTTCCTTTCTTCTTCCTTCGTCCCCTGTTAGTTTCGTTCCTTTGTTTCCTTTCGTCATTGTTTGCTCTTGTTTCGTTCACATGATAGTTCTGCATATTATTAATCACTATTAGTATATAATTCATCATTAAATCCCGACTTAAATCCCTTATAACCAATATTTGCGGGTTTTCGTCATTAAAATCAATCCAGGTTGTACAGATTCGATTCATTCATATCGAGTTTCTGGAATTCGATCTTTGATATATTCCCACCTGTTCGTCCGTCATTAGTTCTTCATTAATTGGTCATATTTAACCTAATTAGTTCACTCATGTCACTAATCAATCTTTCATTCATGTAATTAATTTGTTTACATCGATTTCATCCATGTTTTATCGTTTTTATGACTCATTCACATGTAATTAATGTATTAAATCACTTTCATCCGAGTCGAATATCGTAATAAATAATTAAATTCACCCACAAATATTAACGATTTGCAGTTCCGGCTTCACAGCCAGAACTCAACCATGGAACACGCAAAGAATCGCCTGCGCCTCTTCAGAGGCGGCTGCTGCTACTGTTCCAGGTTGATTTCTGTCTCTGAACTTCCGTTCTGCCTTGACCTAGTTTAATTAGTTTACGTATTCAATTAATTGTCATTCGTATTATCGTTAATAATCTGTCCGTTTATTTATTCTTTTTCCCGAATTATCCGTTTTAAAGGTATTTTCGACATAAATCATTCATCCAATTGTAATTATTGTAATTTTCATTATTGTATTATTGTATTTCTTTTATCGCATTGTTTGTATGCCTTCACATGTAATTGAATCTAAATCCCTACTTTGACTCAAATATATGTTAAATTAATTGTTCACCGACTTAGTCTAATTCTCACATGTTAGGATTAAAACGTTGGATGTTGCATTGCATGCATATAATCAACAATATATCAAGTATAAATAACTTCCCTAATCATTAGTAGAGGACGCTATCGAGGCGGGCGGGATTAGGTGTTCGATCAAAAGAGCTTCCTAATACGTACCCTTACCCCTTACTCCAGATCTCTGTGAACATCCGTCTTCATTGGCATCCACGAGAGTCATTCTAGACATAGAATGCTAAGGGTAACGAGTTCTTGGTGTTCATGTCACTACCTTGTGTCTTGACATGGCGCGAAGTATTCGAACGGTTTCCAATTTTCCACAATAAATTGGTGGCGACTCCACAAATGTAAACGTTGTTTCTTAAGCGCCCCCGTGGCCCGTGTCCACAGATCCGGAGTGTGAAAGTGGCAGATACCTTATCTGTGAGCTCACTCACCCGCATATCAGGAATAAAGAACAAAGGGTAGCTGGGATACTGGTACTGTGGAGGCACGGGCTGCTCTGGCTAGGTCTCAGCAACTCTGTCTCTCACCCGTCTCGGACCCCTCCCAACTCTAAGTTGTCGATCCTCAGGTCTAGCCTGATCCCCCTTAGTCGGCTCTTGCATCACCTCCGAAATAGTATCATCAATGAGGTAATACTGCCGAGTAGGAGTCTCCTCATCATCATCGTCCGATGCCACCACCGCCGCCGTCAAAGGCTCAGTCACAGGAAGGTGCTCAGGATCAGGTGTCCTCATCCAACTCATACCCCATACTCTCCTAGCTAACCCACCAGCCTCCAAAGTCCTCAACCATTTCTGGTCAATGAAGTAGTCTCGGTCCAAGGTAGGCATAGATGGGACCATAGGTGTAAGCGCCGAGGAGGCCTCAAAAGTGGTTAACCACTCAGCTAACCGTGTGGCAATGGCACCACAACTCAAGTACCGGGTCGCAGAGGTGGCCATCAAAGCTAGGCTAGCAAAGACTATGGCCGGGGCACTAAAAGAAACTCTCTGGGCTCGGGTGGGGTTGAGATAGGCAACTAGCAACATCACCTCATGTGAGTTCAACTTACTCACATCCTTTCGGTCATAGAGTAGGCAGGTCAAGGCATGAAGGAAGATCTTTAGGGTGACATGTTGAACATCATTTATAAATGTGTTACTCGAAGTGGAGGCGTTCTTGCCGGTAAAACAAGGCATGTAACTAGCCCCGCACTCAGTCGGGATATCCCTAAGGGTTCCCTTCTCCGGTCGAGCAAGACCAAGGTGAGTAGAAAACATGTCCATGGTCAAGAGGAAACTGGTGTTCATGAGACAAAACTGTATGCTCTTAGCTTCCGCATCATAGGTAAAAGAGCTCATGAACTCTAAGGTCAAGAAAGAGTAGGAGTGCTTCCTAAGACGATACAAACCCGTCAAACCCAAGGTCCCAAAGATATGCCTCACATCTGTCTCTATCTTAAGGTCCTCAAGGATGGTGGTGTCGATACATCGAGTTGGTTTCATACGGCATTTCTGTAGTTCAACAAAAGCCTCTCTTTGCTTAAAGTCAGCAGAGACAACGATAGGATACTCGGGAACCGGTTTAACACTGGGTCCCTGGCTCCCCTCCCCAACTTCGGGCTCAGAGGCCCTTCCCCTCTTACTCTGACGGGTGACAGCTGCATGTCTCGGCATCTGTTTCAACATATATTTAGGCACACAAACGGACGTTTACTTGAAGAAAATAAAATTGTCAAAGTACACTCATGGAGGAAGAAACAACAATGCAACCTAGTTTTCACCAAAACAACCAACAAATTTTTTTTTTTCAAAACATGCTACTCCCACATCTCATAAAAGACGGTCTCATGGCTTTCAAAATACGAAGATTGCAACATTAACTAGCATATTGGGGTACTAATCCCCTCAAAATAGTTTCACAAAAATAAAATAAAAAAATAACCATCATAAAGATTTGAGGCGAATTTCAGTTTGTGGCGCTTTTAAGAAGGAGTTTTAAGACAAAATTTTGGGTGAAATTAGTCAAAACCAACACCAAATATGATACCCACAACATATATTACTCAATTTTCCCTTTTACATACTCAAAAGACAAACAAAAATTCAATTTGTAACCCAAACCCTAGAAATTTCGGTCCACTTATGTTCTCATATTGGTTTGATTTTTCTACTTCTAGCATCAATAATCAATAAACTAGAGCAATTTTACCAAAATACAACAATTATAAACAAAAATCCATGAGTATAAATCGAATTTTTCAGAAAAACTAAAATTTTAATATGTTTCTAATTGATTAAAAGCAAAGAAAAAGAGTAATATTCTTACCTTGAATGATTTGAAAAAGAGTAGAACGAATTAACAAGAAGAAAACAAGGAGATTAAGCACACACTTCACCAAGGTTGTTGAGAGAAAAGAGGATTTGAGAGAATTAGGGTTAGAGTGAAACGAAATAAGAAGAAAAATGGAATTGGGAAAGTATAAGAATCCCGATAAAACAAGAGTATAACAGCACTTACTCGATTGAGTAAGTTGGGTACTCGATCGAGTTGGAGTTACTCGATCAATTTTTCGCTGGAAGATCAAACAGTTTCGATCCAATAACCCCACAACTAGATCGAGTAAGGTCTACTCGGTTGTGTAGGCACTCGTACTCGGTCGAGTAAGATTAGGAACGAGATTAAAAGTTACGAGTTCGGTTAGCGGTTCCTGCAAAACAACAACTCGCCTCGATTCCAAAGTATATTTAGAACTCGTAATTGATTATTTCATCCAATTACGATACATTAATACTAACTCAAATGTAACACAACTATTTCATCCGAACATTACACATATCATTCCGTCCTATATCAAACATTATGCAAGACAATTCAACTATGGCATCAATTTATACATATGTACAATCAACACATTATTCTACGTTTACTTACGCATATGCAAATTCTGTCATTCGACATGTGATCACACTACACCAAGCATCCATTTAGCAATATAGTTACCACTTACTACTCAAGTTTGCTCAAAGTTTCAAACATGTCATAACAATTCATCAACCAGATATCTAACATAACTATGCCATGTCACAAGAGTACACAACAATATTCATCCATTGCATTTCCCAACATTACTTGACAACTTTTATTAACTAGAACGCATATAAAGACTCACAACTCATTATCACTATAACATTATCCAATACTCGTATGCAACTCCTCGCACATTCACCATCTTTATCATATCCACACACACACTTCCAACGATTCACAGCCCTTCACGGTTCATCATTACTATTTGCATTCACTAGACATTACCATAAACTCCATCACAGCTATATCTAACCCATATACCATACACCACTATGCACATAATTCCCGACTTAAAATCCCCATACTCGGTGGCTAACATAAGCATATTGGGGCCATGATTTTGAAATGAGGGCGCCTTCTCACCCAAAATCAAGCATCAACCGGGGCTCCCAACATACATACACCAGGTTCATTTTATTGGACTCACTGCGTCGCTCTGATACCACTTTGTAACACCCCCATCTACCAAGGAGCCTTAACAAGACCTACCCCAGCAGATAAGGACGTTACCATCTCAGTTGCCCGAGGATAGTAATAATCAAATGTCGATAAAAGAACAGTTATGTTAAATTACAAGTGATACAAATAAAATAAAAGGTACAACTCGTGACAACTATCAACTATGTGAAACTATCTCTGCCATGACTTGTGGTAGACTTGTCCCTCCAAGCACCCAACTATGATCCTGACATCAACTTGCTAAGACCGACTGCTCACCATAGTGGATCACGGCAGACACAACACAAGAAGACAACACAACAACACCACACAAGGTTAGTAACTGAAGGAACAAAACAAAGGCAGACACAACAACACAACAACACGCATACACCATCTCCTCCAATCATCCACACACCTCTGAATACCCGAAGGTCCAGTCCTGCCAGATTACAAGTCATAACCAATGATCCACAACGCTAGTAGGGGACCACAGCCGTCCCCACTTAAGCCCTGCTCATCTAATCCGAGCGATAACCCATGTTCCTTAATGTGCACATCCCCTCTGTGGCGGGTTCCACAGAGGGCGAATCAAGGGCGTGAAGCCACTCCCGCAAGTGACTACAAAATCTACTTACCTAATCCTACACGCCACCCTAATCCTACACGCCACCCTACTCTCATTCCTAATCCGACACAAATTCAATTTACCATAATTCATATTGACTATACCCCATAAATACCCCACCTCCATCCGTCATAATCACCTCACAACTCTAAAAAATTTACCTCTCTCAATACTTTTCCACACTCAACCTCCAAAAATTAATCATCATCATGACACTTCCTTCAACCCGCCTCCACTCACCTTCAACTCAGTCCACAACTCGGACCGGGTCCTCTAAACCACCATGCAACAAATCCCTTACTCCTACCAAAGCTTCTTCACCTCAACAAACCATAAGCCTACCAATCCCGATCATAACCAGGTTGATCCTAACCTAGAGGGGAAACGACGAAAGCTTAACAAGGGTAAAAAGAAGGTTGTTGGTTTTGAGGGTTCGGTTGAAGAAACCGTGGTATTAGTCAATCAAGATGGTCCTCAAAGTGCTATGCTTCGTGGATACATGCCGAATGCAACATTGACAGGTCTTGATAAGGTTAGACTTACCGCGGATGAAAGGGCTCGGGTAAACCGTGTTATGCGGTATGGTATTCATGGAGGTCGGTCCTATTCCGAAAAGTGGTATGGAAAAATTGAAGGTTTACAATTTTTCAAGGATTTCTTAACCTATCAAGAATGGAAAAAGGTGAGCTTTTTTGTTGATCCCGTATATCCGATTGAGGTAATACAATTTTACTCTTCCGTTTCTATGAGGAATAACATGTTGCATGCAATGGTCAATGAGTCCGAAGTCACCATCTCCCTTGCTGATTTTTGTGCTCTGTTTTCGGTCCCTGATGATGGATCGAAATTAACCCGAGTGCGGAATGGGGAGATGTGACCGAGGAAGAGAAGCTACAAATTAAGCGATCTTTCGATGATGGTGCTACGGGGTCAAGTAATATGTTAGCGGGATCTTTTACTCCGAAGTTGAAATTCTTTTTAAATATTCTTTGGAATACGGTTGTCCCGAGGAGAGGTGGTCGTGATAAGTTGTCGAGTTATGAAATGGTGTTGGTTTCAAAGTGGCTTGAAGGAACTAAGGTTAATCTTCCTCGTCTTGTTTTTCATCGGATTATTCAAACAAGTATTTCCGCCACCGAGGAGAAATTGTATATTACCTTGGACTTGCCGTTTGGGATGTGTATTTCTCGACTTTTGGAAAGAAAAGGGGTTGTCGGTCCTACTAGCTACGGTGTCATGGTCAAAGACGAGATGTGTGACGCTCATCTAAAGTTCATGAAGATTGGTGCGATTGGACCCAACTTGGTGTTCTTGGCTAAGGGTAACGTGGTGGAGAAGTCTTTGGATGTGGTGTCGGTTGTGGAACAGAAATTGGACTAGTTTATGACGAGTATTTGTGAAAAATTAGGTGTGCAAAATAAGTTGATTGCGGAGTTGGTCTCGGGTTTGGGTAAGGACAAGGATGGGGATTCGATTTCGAATGGTTCGGGTAATGCGCCGAGGTCCTAGCCTATTTGCATGGGTTGGAAGATCGTGTTAATGCTATGGCTCATGATGCGGCTAGAGCGGCTAAGGAGTACGTTCGTCATTCCGGGTCATTGGCTAATTTGGCTAGTCAAGGAGGGGCGATTTGGCGTGAAGGGAAGGATATGCATGAGGATATGGGGGTCATTTATGAGGCTACTAAAACCTTGTCCTTAAAGGTGCTCAATTTTGAGACGTGTCTCACGGCACAAGCTAACCATGTCCGTTCGTGCTTTGATCGTCTTGACTCCCTTGAGTTTAGGACTCGTCCCGGTTATGTGAACCCGAATGTCGTGAAACACGACTATCCTTAAACCCGCTACAATCCTTTCCTTGCTTCTTTTTATTAGACTTTATATTTTGGATTTATGTCTAATTCGGCCCATTTTGGCTTACTCTTCTATTCGGCCCATTAGGCTTTAATACTTTTTAATCAATTCGGCCCATTGGCATTAGATTACTTGGTTTGTAGTAGACGTATGCTATATTTTGCGTGCTTATCGTATATTATTTTCTCGTTTTATAATCTTTCTTTACATGATTAATACGTGTCTTGATCTATATTATTCTAGTTGTTTCATGTCTTTTCTCGTCTTTTCGATGATGTCAAGAGGGGGAAGAAATGATCATGACTTAAGTATTTGCCTAAGCTTGCTCCTTGTCAGAACCTTTAATCTCTTAAGGTCCTTAGATGCTATACTTTGTATATAAGTGGATTGTTCTTGCGTTCAACTGACTATGACTTTGATAGTATTATGTTGAGGGGGAAATTACACTTAGTCACAAATCGTAAGAGATTTGTCATCTTCAAAAAGGGGGAATTTGTTGGACCATATAGATATGTGTTTGAGTTTTGATAATGACAAGTTTGTGCTTCGTGTTATATATACTCTTACGCGTAATCGTTTGTTTAGTCTTTAATAGATTGACTTCAGTTTACAAGTTTAGCAAGTAATGTTATAGCAACTTTGGCTATAACATTGAAGATTTGTGAAGCATCGTTCAAGTAATGTTATAGCAGCTTGAGCTATAACATTGAAGATTCTTAAAGCATCATAGTAATTGTAACAAGTTTTAAGTATGATGATCACTCAAGCAAAAGGCTCGATTAAGTCTATAACAAGCTCAAGATGAAGAGCTTATGATCAAGATAAACAGAAGATCCTATCACTGAAGATCTCCAGGAAGATTAGCTAGTATAGGTCTTCATTTAATAACGGTACTTTAAGAATTAATATTTGGAAGGTAAAGTTATAGCTATTTCACCTATAACTTTACTTACCAAGCTTAAGGTTATAGTTGTTTCTACTATAACTTTGAGTAGCAATTTTATGGCACGATTTTAATAGTTTTAAAATCATTTTCAAAAGATAAAATTCCTCAAATGTGTTTCAAAATCATGTGTGTATATGATAGAGATGAAATATGGGTTGTTATAATGAATAATTTGCATTTCTCTATTGGTTAGTAAAACGGCTTATGGGTCGTCATGCTACCTAGGGGTTGCTAGATTATTTGACCTAACCCTAATCCAAGGAGTGGATTGTCGACATAGCTGGAACTACCAAGGGTTTGGCCGCACGGCCTTGAGCCGTCTTAGTTTCGTGAGTTCTCTAGTATAAGTAACCTATCTAGTTAAATCTAATAATATATTTTCAAGATATTCTCATATCTTAAATATATATTTGATTTAATTTGTTTAGTTATCCGAAAATCATCCCCCTAAAACTAAAAGATTAAGGATTCTTAAAATTTTTCCCGCTCAATTAATTGACAACTAAAGTGGGACCCAATTAAAAATATTTTATTATTATTGATTGACATATCATTAATAGAGGCAAAATCTCTTTACGTATGAGGTAGGCCCTATAATTATTCTTATATTGATTTCATACAATTAATAGAGGCAAAATTTGTGTACGGGCCCTATTGAAAATATTTCAATCAACTTCTTATTTTAGTAAATGATTACTCATCTATAAATTTTTCCTATAATAACTAAAACTAAAAGATTATGTCATTTATAAATTTTTTTCGATCAATTCAATAACATAGGAGTGACTCTATATTACATTATGTTATTCCATAATAGTCCGCTATCATTATTTTTAACAATAAAAATAGGTTCACAAAAAATAACTTAATCTAAAAGTTCTTTGAATAATAAACTTTTTTCTAAAAAAAGTGTACTAACATTATAAGCCGTACATTTCAACAATATATTAAAAGTACAACTCATTTATGTAAACATTTAAAATTTACCAACCCTCTATATGCACAACTCTTGCAACTGTCGTGCTTTAGCATGGGATCTCTACTAGTAGAGATTAAATTAAGGTAAGATAAGATTTACTTTTATCTTATTTACCTAATTTACGTTATCCCGTTAAATCTAATAATATTTTTACAAGATATTCTCATATCTTAAATATATATTTGATTTAATTTGTTTACTTATCCGAAAATCATAGAGATTAAATTAAGATAAGATAAGATTTAATTTTATCTTATTTACCTAATTTAAGTTATCTCTTGGATTAATTTAAGGAAAAGATAGGATTTGTTTTTTGCGAAATAGTCTACCTATCTCATGGCATCTATTAGGGTTTCGATCCAAAACCCTAATCTTCCTCTCTACTATAAATACACATGATAGTTTTTCATTAAAAATAGCTTTTCGAAATACATAATTCCTTGCAAACAAATTGAGTTTTACTTCTAGTACTTTCATTGTTTTGCATTTGAAAATATTTACGAAAAGTCGTGCTCTTAGAATTGCTTATTATTCTTAAGGTTACGTTATAAGATAATAGTACTTCATATTGTTTCTTTCTCGTTCAATTGTGTGAACACTTAGAAGAACAATCAAGTGCTTTCTTAGTAACTTAAGATAGTCAAATCGAATATCTAGTGATATTCAAATTGAGTTATAACTAGAGTTAGTTATATGAGTTGGGTTGATAATTTTGTAATCCGGAGAAAGGTACTAAAATTATTAATCGAGAATAGTGGACGTAGGCTTCGACGTGTGAAGCTGAACCACTTCAAAATCGTGTGTCTTTGATACCTTCGTTTTCGTTCATTTCATTACGTTCATAATCACTTAGTTAATTAGTTAAAGTTTAATCAATAAACTTTAAGTAATTAATTGTTTTGATATAAAATAAAAAAATGGGCATAAGTTTTTAAATACTCAATTCACCCCCCCCCCTCGAGTATTTCGACTATGATAGACTCTTCAGTAATGATGGAGGAGTCAGGGAGTATTGGTTTTAATAATTTAATTTAATTTTATTTTATTTAATTTTGTTTTTTCTTTAAAAAAAAAGGTTGTGACCTGATTATTAGGTAATAAGTTACCGGGTGTAGTTTGAGAAGATGAAGTTAATAGTACGGTTTATTCCGAGATTAAATATAGTTGAGATTATTCTAAGAAAATCACCCATAGTTTGGATTATTCTTATCAAATAACCCAATTATTTATACCTGTTGATTTCATTATGTTAGATATGGTTGAAGATACTCAGATTCCTATAATCCTGGGTAGGCCATTTTTGCAGACAGCAGGCGCTATTATTGATGTCAAACAGGGACATTTGACTCTCGAGGTAGGGGATGATAAGGTGACATTTACTTTGGCTAGCACGCTGGCTAAGCCTATGATAGAGGATACATGTTATGCTATAGACATTGTAGATGAATCTATGTTTGATTATTGGACGGGATCCCTTCTTGGGGACCCATTAGAAGCTTTGATAGCTCTTGATGATTTTGAAGAGGATGTACAGGTTGATTACAGGACGATGAAGGTTGCTCTAAAAGGTAAGGAGTTTACTATTGAGAAAGGTGAGACGGTAAATTCTATTTTGGAAACCTCTTGTGCTACGGAGGTAAAGATACTAGAGCGTAAACCTCTTCCTTCTCATCTTAAATATGTGTTCTTAGATGATTCCGGCAATATCCTGTTATTGTTAATGCTAAACTTGGTGATAACCAACTTTCAGCTTTGTTGGCCGTTTTTAAGAAAAACAGGAAAGCTTTAGGATACAGTTTGGCTGATCTAAAGGGCATCAATCCTGATATTTGTATGCACGGAATTGAGCTAGAGGAAGGACATAAGCCTTGCCAGCAGGGTCAGCGAAAGTTGAATCCGAAGATGCAGGATGTGGTTATGGCGGAAGTAATGAAGCTATTTGATGCAGGTATTATATACACCATTGGTAACTCCAAGTGGGTAAGTCCGGTTCAGGTAGTCCCAAAGAAAGGAGGGACTACAGTAGTGAAAAATGAGAAAAATGAATTAATACCAACTAGAGTAGTAACGGGCTGGCGGATGTGCATTGATTATAGACAGTTAAATGCCGCCACAAAGAAAGATCAGTTTCCCCTTCCTTTTATTGATCAGATCGTAGAGAGAGATTAGCGTCACATAAATTTTTCTGTTATTTAAATGGATATTCAGGTTTCTTTCACATCCGAATCCATCCTGACGATCAGGAAAAGACTACTTTTACTTGCCCACATGGTGTTTTTGCTTATCGCAGAATGCCGTTTGGATTGTGTAATGCTCCAACTACCTTTCAGAGGTGCATGATGGGGATATTTTATGAGTATATAGAGTCAATTATGGAGGTATTTATGGACGATTTCAGCGTATATGGTAATGATTTTGATGATTGTTTGACTAACGGTGAGAAAGTTTTGCAGCGATGTATCAAGGTTAATTTAGTGCTGAATTGGGAAAAGTGTCATTTCATGGTTAACGAGGGCATTGTCCTTGGGCACTTAGTATCCGATAAGGGTATCTATGTTGATAAAGAAAAGGTGCAAGTGATTGAGCAACTGCCTCCTCCCGTTAATGTTAAGGGAGTTAGGAGTTTCCTTGGTCAAGTTGGCTTTTATCGCCGGTTTATTACGGACTTTTCTAAAATTGCTAAACCACTTACACAAGTTTTGCTTAAGGATGCTCCATTCAATTTTACTGATGAATGTATTACTGCTTTTAACAGGTTGAAGCAGACTTTGATTACAACACCGATTATTCAGCCTCGAGACTGAAGCTGCCTTTTGAGATTTTGTGCGATGCTAGTGGTTATGCAGTTGGCGCGGTGCTAGGCCATCAGAAATAAAAAGGCTTTGAGTACTATTTACTATACGAGCCGAACTCTGGATGAGGCTCAGGTGAAATATGCAACTACAGAGAAGGAGCTGTTAGCTATGGTATACGCACTGGAGAAATTTAGGTCTTATTTATTAGGTTTGAAAGTTACTGTATTTTCTGACCATGCAGCGCTGAGGTACCTATTTGCTAAGAAAGAGGCCAAGCCAAGATTATTGCGATGGATACTCCTTCTTCAGGAGTTTGATTTGGAGATTAAAGACAAGAAAGGGACTGAGAATTTGGTAGCTGATCATTTATCACGCCTACCATTGCAAGAAGGGGAGATTCTTGACCTATTGATGACTCTTTCCCTGATGATATTTTATTGGCTATTTCTAGTGCTGAAACTCTTTGGTATGCTGATTATTTTAATTTTATTATAGGTGATTTATTGCCTCCTGACTTGTCATATTAGCAGAGGAAGCGGTTCCTTCATGACGTGAAGCAGTACTTCTGGGATGATTGATGTGAACATTATTTGCGCACATTTAGTCCCCTAATTGAGCCTATTTTGCATACTTTTATAACATTTCATGACCATTTTATCCGTCAAATCCTTCCTATTTGCTTTCCTAGTGCATTTTACATGTTTTGTAGGAAAGAAGATAATAAGGCGGAAATTCCCGTCTTTCGTGCATATTTGGAAGCTTATTGACAATATTTGATGGACTAAGTATGAAGAGGAAGCAAGAATGATGACCAAGGAAGAAGAAATAAAGAGTATATGGAGGCATCTTAGGCTTAAAAGCAAAAAAAAAGGGAATATCAGCTCAACCCGCGCGGGTCAAGTCTATCTGGAGCAGGATACTGATGAACCCGCTCGGGTCATTTTCAACCCGCTCGGGTTGAGGCTCAGGACGTCCATATTTTGCTCGGGACGGGCGTATTCCTGGACAGGAGACTTTTTCCTTGCTACGTGAACTACAATCAGCCCGTCTTCACCCTTGGACGCCCAGATTCGGCAAGCAACAAAGAAAGAAGCCCTTCTCTCGAAAAATACCGGGTCTTCCTTGCTCAACTTAAAAAGTGTAATTACTAGTTTAGCCCTTAGTTAACCCTAATGCATCCTCCCTAATTTTCACTATAAATACCCCATTAGTCTAAATAAAGGAGCATGTTCTTCTTATCAATAATTAGTGTAGTTAATATCAATCAAATCTCTCTTTAATATTGTAATCAAGTATTAATCAAGTTTTAATCCAAGTTTTGGTTCTTTAATCTCTCTTTTGTTCATCCTTTATTTTGGGTAATTGAAGATTATTTGGGTTATTATTGGGAGATTGACAACCTCTCAATCAAGCATTCAAGTACTTCTTTTATCTTTGCTTTATTATTGGAATCATTAGTAGGTATAATCTCTTAATCCCTTTTTAATTATTGTTAATTACTTTCATTTGTTCATCATGTTTCATATT
The DNA here is from genome assembly GCF_048544455.1 of Silene latifolia. NCBI lineage: Eukaryota > Viridiplantae > Streptophyta > Magnoliopsida > Caryophyllales > Caryophyllaceae > Silene > Silene latifolia. The sequence continues at coordinate 65,543,051 of NC_133531.1, forward strand.
GTTGGTATGATTGACAACCTTGCTAGCATGTTCAACATGATGATGAGTGAGTAGTCTCTTAGCTAGGGTTAATGGGTGATTAGGGGAAACCAACATGGGGAATGATTCATGCTTAAATTAATATGCTTTCATGTTTTATTTGCTTGCTTGTTTTGATCTCAACTCATGCACATGTTATGTTTGATGAAATGCTAAGCCTATGAATCCTTGCATTTACCACCATCACCTATCTTTTCAATGAGACTTGTAAGACATAACCCAACTCGAGTCTCATTAGACCATGCATGTTGTTGAGTAGGGAAGATTAAGTCGACTTGTAGGTGTTGTACAATCTAATCGATTCGGCTCCGGGACCCAAACTTTCCTAGGATTGTAAGATATAACCCAACTCAATCCATCACAACAATAATTGCTTGCTTATAATTTGAGAACATGTTTGTATGATCATATCCCATGATTCCCCTATGATCCCATGACACCCTAGTGCTTTTTAATCAATTGTTTACATCTTTCCTTTTGTTGCTTGTTTATTGCTTTTATTAGATTAGAATCATCAACCCATTTTAATTGTGACAACCCCAAGCATAACCATAATTAGATTGAATAATTTGAGTAACCACCGTCCCATGGATCGACCTCGACTTACCACTAGCTAGTTGTATGTTGAGTATTATAAATGTGTTTGATTGGATGAGCGACGACATCACCCCATCAATGATCCTTATCTGTTTAAGGACTGTATTGATGGTCTTTACAGACGGTGTATACTGCTGTGGAAGACTAAAGATATCCTAGAAGCATGTCATTCTTCCTCCTATGATGGTCACCATCACCACGGTCCCTCTAGGACCGTGGTTAAGGTACTTCAGTCTGGTTTTTATTGGCCATCCATGTTTAAAGATGCTAAAGACTTTATTTTAGCTTGTGATGCGTGTCATCGGACGAGAAATATTTCAACGAGACATGAGATGCCTCAAGTTGGCATTTTATAGGTTGGAGTTTTCTATGTCTGGGGCATTGACTACCGAGGACTATTCCCGTCTAGTAAAGGCAACACGTATATTCTAGTAGTTGTTGATTATATGTCCAAGTGGGTAGAGGCCGTTGCTTTGGTCCATTGTGATGCAAAGACTTTTATCCAACTTTTCAAAAAGGTAATGTTCCCTCGGTTTGATGTCCCTCGAGTTGTCATCAGCGATGGAGTATGCATTTTAAAGAAACACAACTTATTGCTCTTATGTCCAATTATGGTGTAGAACATTGTAGAGGTTTGGGGTATCATCATCAAACTAGTGGTCAGGTAGAAGTTTCCGATTGGTAACTTAAAAAATTTTAGCTAAAGTTGTGTCTGAATCACGAAAAGATTGGAGCATGAAACTCGATGATACTTTATGGGCATATATGACTGCATTTCAAACACCAATCATGTATCGCCGTATCGTTTAGTCTATGGTAGGTCTTGCCATTTTCTTGTGGAGTTAGAGCATAAAGCATGGTGGGCAATTTGTGAACTTAATTTTGATTCTAAACTGTGTGGTGAGAAACGTTTGTTGCAGTTAGATGAGCTAGAGGAATTTCATCTGAATGCCTTTGACAGTGCTCGTATCTATAAAGAGAAGACCAAGAGAGGGCACGACAAGCGAATCGTACCGCGTGAGTTTCATGTAGGAGAGAAGGTGCTACTGTTCAATGCCCGACTCCGTCTATTTCCTGGTAAGATGAAGTTCAAGTGGAGTGGCCCTTATACGGTAACCTCTGTTTCCAAATTCGGGTCAGTTGAGCTAAAAAACTCTGCGGGAGTGAAGTTTAAGGCAAATGGTCACCAAGTGAAGCATTACTATGGGACCAATGACTTTGTTGGAGTGGTCGAGTTGCTATACTTCGACCCTATTTCTGAGCTTGAAGATTGAGGTAACAAGAGTCGAGCGGGACCTTAAAAAGTAGAGCTGACCGGGAGGCAACCCAGGTTGTATACATTTTGTAGTTTAGTTTATGAACTCTTTAATTAGTGTGTGTTTGTTTTAATTGCTTTTTAGTTTAGTACTTGTTGTAGTGTGCTTATGAATTCGTTGTGTGCACATCCCGCCTTTATTGGAAATTTGTGGTTGTTTTTCAGGTATTTTTCCAAGGCAGATCATCGTTTACGACCTTTACGCGTAAAGAGGAAGAAATTATGCTGAATGTACGTGGTGTAAAAGTCGATCGACTGGAAACTCTAGTCGATCGACTAAATTGAAAGTGCAGGTTTTGATAAAAAGTCGATCGAATGAATTTTTAGTCGGTCGACAAAGGCGCAAGTGTAGATTATTTTGAAAAAGTCGATCGACTATATCGCCAGTCGATCGACTAAATTGAAGCAGCCAGCGGTTGTTTAATTAACATAAGGGAGTCCCTTTTCCCTTTCTTTTATTCATAAACAAACAACAGAAAAAAAAAAAAGAAAAGGAATTGAGATAGAGCAATAACGTGCGACTAACCCGTCTTCCTCCTTCTCTCTTTTTCAATCCTCTTGCTTGTTTTTATTGTAATTTCCTCCTAATTTTCATCTGTCTACCTCACACAAGTAAGTTTTCCCTCCACTAATCTCCTTTCGCCTTTTGTTTCAATAATTATAAGCCTTTTTCCACTCAATTTAATTCGAATTAGTGTTTACAAATTTTGGGGTTTTCTGATTTTAGTGTCCAAATCGTGTTTATCATGCTTAATCTACCCTTTTTGATGTCTCAAATAATTAATTTCAAAATTAGGGTTAGTTTTTTGGTCGATTTGGGGGAATGTTTATGCGATGTGTGCGATTTAGCCTGTCAATTATATTTTTTCGGAACTCTAGATTGATTTTTTTACTTTTTAATAGTTTGCAAAATATAACATACTTATATTATATTTGTGTATGTTAAATAATTAACATCTTTATACAAATTAATGTCATAAGTGGGGCTTGTTTATATTAAGAAAACTCATCATATTCTGGTGTTCTCTAAACTTATATTCAACCAAAATTATATAATATTTATATTGAAGTCCCTTGTTCAGGTCCATCACACAGCGCTATCGATTAAAAACTATATTGTATTATTAAATTGTATAGATTTATTTAATTATATAAAAGTCTCTTGGTTTCTGGAATATATATATATATATATATATATATATATATATATATATATATATATATATATATATATATAGAGAGAGAGAGAGAGAGAGAGAGAGAGAGAGACAGACAGACAGACAGAGAAGGGATCAACTAAGTCCCTTATATCTTATAAGTCCATAAGTCTTAATGTGGGCTGTTGGATGGAGGGGATGGAGGGATGAGATTTCATCTCAATGAATGGCCACAAATGAATCTCCTCTAAATGCCTCCTTAACTTAATCATCCCATTCACTAATCATTCATTCATCTTTCATTAATTCATTATCACAATCATCTCCTCCTCTCTCTACATCTCACTTTTCTCTCCTCTCTAAAAAAAACCCAAAAAAACCAAATCCCAAAAAACCAAAACCCAAATAAATCACCCAACTCCTCTCTTCCTCATTCACCACCACCCAACCCGACACCACCCCACGACCCACAACCACCGCCGCTGCCGGTTTTTTATTTTTTTTCGTTTTGATGTTTATTTTTTATGTTTTGAGTTGTTTTTTTTCATTCGTTATTTTTATTGTGTTTTATTTTATTTATTTTCTTTTAGTTGTCTTTTATTTTGTTTATTCTTGTCTTTTTATCTATTTTCTCAATTCTTGCTTTTTTTTAGATTTTTTTCTTAATATTTTGGGTTTTCAAATCTCGTTTTTATTTTGTAAAATTCTTTTATTTTGATCTTAGATCTCCAAAAATAAATCTCATATAATAAGTTAATTTTAATCTTTTGAAAAAATAACCTTATTATCTCGTTTTGTGGTGGTAGTTTGGTGGTGATTGTTAAAGTTATACAAAAATGGACTAAAGTTATACAAAATCAGACTAAAGTTATACAAATATGGATTAAAGTTATACAAATATGCACTAAGTTCATACAAACAGTACTTATATAAATTCCAATTAATTTATCGAAAATGACTAAAGTTATACAAAAATGGACTAAAGTTATACAAAAATGGACTAAAGTTATACAAATATGGACTAAACGTATAACTCCACTCAGTAAATGTATAACTTCTACTCAGTAAATGTATAACTCTAGTAACGATATGAGTAACTTCTACTCAACGAAGGTATAACTCTAGTAGGAATGTGTGTAACTTCTATAAAAGTATAACTTTTGTTTTCTCATTTCTCTTTGTTGACAAAAGAAAAAAATATAAGTATAACAACAACAAAAATAACAAATAAAAACCAACACTACAAATTTGAATTTATATAAGTACTGTTTGTATGAATTTAGTCAAAAATTGTGCAACTTTAGTCCATTTTTTTTTATAAATTTAGTCCTTATTTGTATAACTTTAGTCCATATTTGTATAACTTTAGTCTATTTTTGTATAACTTTTACTCATTTTCGATAAATTAGTTGGAATGTATATAATTTTATGTAACTTTAGTCCAATTTTTTGTATAACTTTAGTTCAAATTTGAATTGATATAAGTACTGTTTGTATAAATTTAGTCCATATTTGTATAACTTTAGTCAATGTTTGTATAACTTTAGTCTTTATTTGTATAACTTTAGTCCATATTTGTATAACTTTAGTCCGTTTTTGTATAACTTTAGTCCATTTTTGCATAATTTTAGTTCATATTTGTATAACTTTAGTCTTTTTTTGTATAACTTTTAGTCATTTTCAATAAATTAGTTTGAATTTATATAATTTTTTGTAACTTTAGTCCAATTTTTTGTATAACTTTAGTCCAAATCGTAAAACTTTAGTCCAAAAGTGTATAACTTTACTCCAAAATCGTATAACTCTAGTCCAAAATAAATAAAATTATGTAACTTTAGGAATATAAATTCAGATTTGAACCAACACATAAGAAGATGATAGTAAAGTTACACATATCAAAATGTAATATAAGACATATTTGAAATAAAAAAATATAAAATAAGTAAATAACAACACACAACAAAATAGTATAAATTGTATAACTTTAATGTTTGAAGGGTATAACTTTAGTCGTATACTTTAGTCGTAAATAGTACAACTTTTATAAAAACCAACCACGACTTCACCATCAACAAATATTAAATCTGAAAAAATTAAATAACAACCACGACTTCACCATCAATAACCAACAAAAATTAAAAAACCAAATAAAGATAAAAAAATAAAGTAAATCTGACAAAAACACTAAAAAAACAAAATAACAACGACGACAATAACAAAAAAAAACGAAAAAACCAAATAACAATAACAAAAAAAAAAACAAAATAACTTTAGTCGTAAATAGTATAAATTTAATATGGCAAGAGTATAACTTTAGTCATAAAAACAATTAAGGAAATACAATACAATAACAATATTATTGATTAAAAACAACAAAGATAAAAAATTAAGGAAATATAATACAATAACAATAATTGAAATAAAAAACGTCAGATCTAAAAATTTAAATATCGTGTGTATAACTTTAATGTACGCAGTGTATAACTTTAATAGACAAGATGTATAACTTTAGTCCAAAAAATCAAATAACAATAACAACCAAATAACAATAACAACCAAATAACAAAATAAAAAAAAATAACAAAAACAAAAACAAAAAACAAAAACAAAAAACAAAGAACAAAAACAAAACAAAAACGTAAATCTGAAAAAATGAAGAACAAAGAAATTGAGGAGGGTGGTGAGGCGTGAATCTGAAAAAACAAATAACAATAAAAAAAATCAGATTTGGGACGGAGGTGGTGTTGTCGGCAAGTGGTGTTGTCGGCAGGTGTGGTCGGGTTGGCAGGTGTCGGCAGGGTAGGTGTGGTCGGGTTGGCAGGTGAGGTCGTGACTATGGTTGTCGATGGTGGTTGGAATGGTTGTCGATGTCAGTGGTGGTGGGAATGTTGTCGGGGTAGTAGGAGGAAGGCGTGTGGGGAATGGTGGTCGTGGGTGCGTCGATTGGCGACGGTGGTCTGAAGCGGAGTTGGGGGTGGTGGGAAGCCGAGATCTGGGCAGCAGGAGGAAGGCGATGTTGGTGTTGTCGGGGCAGTAGGATTAAGGCGATGTTGGTGTTGTCGGGTCTGGTGGCGGTGCGGTGGTGAGTGGACGGTGCCGACAGTGGGAGCAGGGGAAGAGGAGATCTGGTGGTTTGAGGTGGTTGGTGGTTTCGTTTTCGGCTGGTGTTTTGATTTTATTTTGGGTTTTTTCTGAGTAATTAAATTGGTTTTTTTTGTTTGGTTTTGTTTGATGAGAGAAAAAGGAGAGATTGTTTGATATAGAGAGAGGTGATACGTGCATTTTATATAGTCTTTTTTGGCCTTTTCATGCACGTATTTCTATGCTTTTATCGTAGTTTTATGCTACGAAATGCCCCGAATATGCTACTTTGGATTATTTTGTCTTATTTGCAGGAATGAACCAGAAAGTAGTGAAATCAAGCTTTTTATCGTCTGTTTTGCATGCATTTGGAGGAAGAGTGAATTTGGAGCGGAATTATAGTTGTCTTGGGATGCGTGAAGCTGTTTCGGGAGCTAAAAAGACAAGTCATAGCCAACTAACGAGAACAAGTAGCTGCTGAAGTTAGTTTTCACTCGATCGAGTGCTTTTCTAGTCGATCGTGTGGTTTTAGGTCATATAATAAGTCGATCGAGCACTTTATATGGTCGATCGACCTGTTGCTATTTAGTGTTTAGTCGATCGAGTAAGATTTTTGGTCGATCGAACAGTTTAAGCTCTGGTTTACTCGATCGAGTAGTTTAAAACCACTCGATCGAGTGGATTCTCTTACGGGCTTGGGCTTTTTAGTTTATTTCCGTCATTAGGTTAAATAAATCCTGTTTTCTTATAAATAGGAAGGTATTTCGTCATTTTTATAGGTGCTTTTGCTGGGGGAAATCACACGTTACTTTCCTCTGGTTACTGTTTTAATACTACTTTCTATTCTGCCTCCTATTTTTCCGAATCCTTACTCTGTAACTTTCTCTTCCCTTTTATTCTTCCTTGTTTCTTTATTGCTTTTATTATTTCTCTATTTAGTTGTCATGTCCTATGTTATTAGATTAGCAATTGCTAGTGTAGTATCCCGAGCCATGCGTAGCTAATTCCTTTAATATGTTAGGACTAGGGAAACCGTGGTAGCAATATGTTAGGATCGACATGATTAGATTAGTTTTGCGACAAGAATTGTATTAAGCAATATAATTGTGATTAGGTTGAATGAATGCATGCAGGAGACCGATTAATTAGTTATCCCCGATCTGGATCGAAAGATTGGGAGGGAAGGCTTGCTTAATTACAATAGGTGATACCTAATTAGGGCGAAAGCTAAGTTAGGGAGACCCTAGGGAGATTAGAGACCGAAAGGGTATAATCGTAGGTTTAAGGACCGAAAGGTGACGACCTCGCTCTTCTTATCAATAATTTAATCGATTCAGTTGACCCAATAGTGTAGCTGCCACGGTAGACCGATTCCTAGCATATTTCTTTCTTTTATCTGATTTACCCCTGTATTTATTCATTATTTCCTCTTGCCTTAATTCTATTAGTTTAGTCAAAACATTTCAAACCCCCAACTTGTGACATTAGATAGACCGAATAGACAAGTAGATAGTAAACCGCCTCCCTGTGGAGATCGACCCTACTTATCGCTAGCTTCTGTTAGTTATATTTAGGCATCTATTTTTGGTACATAATGACCGTATCAAGAGGGAAGGAATGTGTGATAATGAGGGATGTATGGATTAGTGAGGACCTTAATTGCAATGAGGAGCTAATTAGATGAGAGTGAATTGTGGCCATCCATTTAGATGCAATCTCATCCATCCATACCATACATCTAATGGTGCATATGAGGACTTAGGGACTCATTATATATGAGGGACTTACGAGAATCGATATATATATATATATATATATATATATATATATATATATATATATATATATATATATATATATATATATATATAGGGGCGGGTTCAGGTACGAACTAGCTTATCGTACGAACCGTACGAACCATCTAAAAAGGAAAGTTCAAGCGCGGTAATAAAACTCACCCTCATCTAAAAACTCATCCCAACAAAAAAAAAAAAAAATTGATCGAAGAAACGTGATCTCCATTGCTGCAAATCATCCTACTTTCCGCCATTATTGTTCCTGTCACATGCGAATCTAAGAGGTAAGCTTTTACTCAGATTAGGGTTTACAAAATTTAAATCGTAAATTAGGGTTTGAACAAATTGAAATTCTTAAAATTAGGGTTTACCAATTTTAATCGTATTTTGAGATTTTGATGGTAATTTAGTTTGTGTTTTGATACTATTTTTAGGATGGTTATAATTTCATCATCTTCTACTGATTCAGGTATGAATTATTGTTGTTAATACATTTTTGGGAACTATTTTTTCAATTAAATTTGGGATCCATTTCTAAAATTGCTTAAGGTGTTGTAGGTGATAACGGAAAAGAGGATGAATCAATGACAGAAGAAGTTATAGGTACACATTACTGTTTTTTCTTTTTGCGGAATGTCAGATACATGTATCTACTAAACTGAAGTAGTGTATATAGGATCACAAAGATGTGTACCTCTGTATAATTTTTCTAGCTGTGGATAATTTTTCTGACTGTTTTTGTATTTTTTTTGGGTGGTTTAATGAGGGTAACAAGATATATCTCTAACAGAATAAAATTCTTAGCCAAAGATACATCTCTGGCTGTTAGATACATCATTCCAGCTATTTTGAAAAAAAAATGTATCTGCCTAGCTAAAACAGTGTATCTGCCTAGCTAAAATAGTGTACCTAATGTGGCTTGGGTGGGAAAATCTGTGCTCCGTATGTGATAAATACTCGTACTGATTATGATTTTGTGCACCGTAGAGCAGTCTTTCAAAAAATTAAGCTAGTATAGCATTTGAAAATTTTTGGATGAATGTTTAGCAGTTTGAAAATCGAAAACTTTTTTCTCTCTGCACAAATTGTTGATGTATAGTCACATATGAATTATTGTATCTAATTTGAATGAGATGTGTACCTGTGCAGATAGTATACCTGCTACTAATGTCCATGCCTCAGATATACTGGTTGTACTTCCCTTGACAGATGCAACAGGTACGCAAAAATGTAGCGAAAGCATGTATCTAATATCATAGTAATGTGTACCTATGGACTATATTTTTTCTTGATTTTGTACTCGGAACATAATGCGTTTCCTATTGTGTGTCATTTCTGTGCAGGAAAGATAGTTGCTTCTAATGTTGATGCTCTAATGAACAATGATATACCTCCTATGATTCCATTGACTAATGCACCAGGTAAAAAAATTGTGGTTTGTTCATTTACAAGGTTTGATTTAACTAATATAATGTACTTGCCTTAAAAATAACAACCTTTTGGTTAAATTGTCTTGTAGAAACCCCACAAGTTGGTTTTGAAAACACAATTTTTGGATTCCCAAGTCTGTCCGGAAGATCTAAAACCAATCAACGGTATGACGTTTTCAAATTTGGAAGATGGAATAGATTTTTACAACAAATACGCAAAAGTTTGTGGGTTTATTCCAAGGTTAGATTCAACAAAATTGGTTAATGGGATTGTTACACACAAGCGCTGTGTGTATAATAAAGAAGGCAAAAGTAGGAACAAGGGGACTAAAAGAAAGAGGACTGTTACGAGAACAGGATGTGAAGCTAAGGTTAGTTTTAAGAGAATTGACACCGGTGAATACCAAATTTATGATTTTGTTGAGGTACACACACACGCAATGGTTACCCCAGCTACAATGGTTCATATGAAACCATCTAGGAATTTGAATCTCTTTCACAAGAAAATGATCATGGATAATTCAAGGGTAAATCATGGTCCAGTGGATTCCTTTAGAATGTTTAAGGAATATGTAAAAGGGTACAAAAATGTTGGGGCTTCTTTAGAAGGTTTCAAAAACTTTTCAAGGGATGTTAAGAAATATATCAAGGAATATGATCTTTGAGATGTTATTGGAAACTTTCATGCTTAAAAAAAAAAGGCTATGTCTCCATCATTTTATTTCGACTTTGAGGTGGATGATGAAAAAAGACTAAGTAAGGTTTTTTGGGCAGATCCAATCTCAATTAAAAACTATGCCCTTTTTGGGGAAGCCGTCTCTTTTGATGCTACTTATAACTTCAATGAGTATAAAATGGTGTTTTGTCCGTTCACTGGTGTGGACAACCATAAAAGATGCGTCACTTTTGCGGGTGGTTTGTTAAGAAAGGAAGATGGAGAATCATTTACCTGGTTATTTGAGAATTTTGTGAAGGCTATGGGTGATTGCTATCCTACTACAATTATAATCGACCAATGCAAAGGCATCAATCAAGTCTGTAAAAGATGTGTTTGGTGACAAAACACAACACCGATTATGCATGTGGCATATAATGAAAAAGTTGCCAGACAAAGTCGGGCCGACAATTTGCCAAAACACAAACTTTTTGAAGGAAATAAATTCTATTGTTTGGGATGGAGAGATTGATACACAAGAATTCGAATTGAGATGGAAATCAATGCTTTCTTTGTATGAGCTTTCTGATCATGAGTGGCTGAAGTCAATGTTTGACATTCGTTCAAGTTGGATTCCTGCCTACTTCAGAGACATATATCTTGGTGGGATTATGCGCATAACATCAAGGGCAGAATCTGAAAATAGCTTCTTTGGAAATTTCACAAACCCGCACCTCACTCTTGTTGAGTTTTGGATGCGTTTCCATTCGGCTATGGATGCGTAGCGTTGGAAATATGCTAAGGTGATTTGCCGATGATAAGAACTCTTCTCCAAAATTATCAACACCTCTCCTTCTAGAAAAAAAACCTCTGAATTTTACACCACCACTGTTTTTTTATCAATTTCAAGAAGAACTCCAAGCTGCGTGTTTTACTTGTGGTCTTTCACCGAGGACAACTGAAGACAACAATGAGCATATTTCAATAATGGACCGCGAGAAAGACAAGGTATACACAGTTGATTTAAGTTGTAATAAATTTTCTTGTTCATGTAAGATGTTTGAAAGGATTGGGTTACTTTGTAAGCATGTTCTGTGGGTGTTAAAAGATAGAGGGTTTGATGATATCCCTACAGAGTATCTATTAGACAGATGGGGCAAATATGCAACTTGTCGTCCCATTTTTAATGTTGTTGGGACAACCCTCTTAGCTGATTGTATGTCAATAGAAAACCACCAAAGTAAGATAAGTGAATTGTGGTCGGAAGTATTTACTTCAGTTTCGCTTGTTGAAGATAATGAGGAACTTGGTGATGAGCTGCTTGAACTTCTTCGCGCTTTCAACGAGAAATTGGTGATTTCAGTTAAGCGTGGCAAGTCAAAAAACAAGAAAGCTGAAATTGAGATGCTTATTGGCTCGAAAATACCGTCTGAAGTTAGTGTTCTACCACCAGAAAAGTGTAAGAATAAGGGATCAGGAAGACGGATTACTTCAAACAAGGAAAAGGCAGTACAAGAAAATGCAAAGCCCTTGAGGAAATGTCGTGCTTGCGGTGAAATGACTCATCATGATAGTAGGAATTGCCCAAGTCGAGCCACTCAAAAGTGAGTCCAGTTTGATTTCAGCTAGAAAAAGTTTAAGTTGTATTAAGTATTCTAAAAACTTTCTAGTATGTAAAGACTTCTAAGAAGTATGTTGTATTTGACTTTAAATAGTGGTCTTTCTAGTAAGTGATCATTTCTGATGCCGGAGTTTTCGTGACCGTTTATGCGATCTATCGATTCGCAATGACATATGGATTAGTACGTATGATATGTATATACGGCATTCCGTTGGTGGTTTTAAACATGTTTGTAGTCTTAGTCACGTACCTACACCATACACATCCATCGGTACCATATTACGACTCATCCGAGTGGAGTTGGCTAAGAGGTGCATTATCGACTGTCGACCAGGATTATGGCACGCTTATGAACAAGATATTTCACCATTGTACCGATGCTCATGTAATTCACCATCTATTTGCATCAATGCCGCATTATAATGCTCGGGAAGGAGCGGCGAGGCGATAAAGCGATACTCGGAGAGTATTATCGGTCCGATAACACCGTTTCATAAAGCCTTATGGAGGGAAGCCAAAGAATGTCTTTACGTTGTGGCTAAGAATGTCTTTCTAGTAAGTAGGAATTGCCCAAGTCGGAAAGTGTTATTTGGTTGTCTAATGTCTCACATAATTAAAAATAAAATATACTAACTTTTATTGTGTACCCTCAAAAGTCGAGGTGTGACACACATAATTAAAAATAAAATATAAATACAAATTGAAGATTAAGTTCTTTATTTTAAAAATTGATGAAACCATGGGAATAGTGAATTGATGTAGTTTTTCTCGTATTCGAAACCGTCATTCACAGGACCCATCTGAAACCGTCATTTACTTGGAATTAAACGAAGAATGAGTTTCAATTCTTTTTGGATTAAACCGTCATTTACACATTTCTAGACATTTCATCTGCCTTAATTATTTACCACACATTTACACAATTCTAGACATTTCTAGACATCGTGGCAAGTGCCATGAATGTGGTTATTTACAACGTTTCACACCAAACATTCATTCGTTTAACTCTATCCATTGCATCTGCCTATTTACAAAGTTGCATCTGCCTATTCACAAACGTTTCACACCAAACCTATTATTTCTATATAAATAGGTTTTACAATCTCTTTGTTTCAAAAAACTTCAAACTTAATCCATACTGAATTCCCTCTCAACCATTATGTCTTCTAATAATTCATCTGATGCATCCTATGCATCTGATAACTCCTATGAATCTGATGCATCCTATGCATCTGATGCATCCTATGCATCTGATGCATCCTTTGATTCAGTAGAAAGTTTCGGACGCCATTCCGAAATATCGTACGTCAAACTTGTGATGTGTATTCTTTATAATTTGCCAAGCACAAGAGATGGGTTTGGAAAGGAAACTCTCTCATATGATCTTGACAGATTAATACAAATTATTCGGGGTTCTGGATTAAATTTAGTTCAAGCTATCCACCCGGCTATTACTGACAATGGGTCGTTCAAGGGACATGCAATGATTTAGTTTGGAGGGGGAGATGAGCGCAAATGCTTCCTTCAAGCTCGCAAACTGGAGCGCGCTTTTTCAAATAATGAAGCTTCGAGGTGGTGGTTTGAAAACGTTAAACCTCCGTCAGGACCATATTTATGGGTTGCTAATAGAGATGATTTGGGACTGGTCGCATATTTGTATGCGAAGGGGCCTTCCTTTGAGTTCGGGACAATTCCGCTTGCATGGGAAAACGACCCGGTGGATTGGGTTGAAGGTGATAATGATGTTTTCAGTGATATTCGTTTTGAAATCCGCAATTACTTTCCGGATTATTAATTTGTACTGTACTTTTTATAACGTTGGTTATATTTTATTAACTTCAAAGATGGTGATTGTGTTGAAGGTGATAATGATCATTTTACTTTTTATAATGTTTTAGTAAAATGAAAGCACTCCAATTATCATTGTTTCGCAAACAATTATTGTTTGACTATTAAATTTACCAATGTGAATTTTTGTAACTTACTTTTATTTAGCCCAAATTATATCACAAACTATAGAATAAGACGATCTTATATGCTGAGATTTATCTTATACTTGTGGATCTAAATACATTTATCGTGAACATTGTATGTCCTGCTATTTTAGCCTAGGAAGAATGGGATAGATCAAATATATGATGTGCTATATATGTAGAAGTTGGAAGATCAAATAATTGATTGTTGTTAAATGAAAGAACAACAAAGCGAACGCAAAAAGAATATGTGTATCCACAAAGTCGGGGATGTGTATCCACAAAGCCAGTGATGTGTATCCAGACAGCCGACAATGTGTATCCACACAGATGCAGGTGTGTATCCACACAGCCATGGGTGTGTATCCACACAACAGCTGGGGTGTATCTGTACCCAGAAAGTAATATATGTGTATTTACACAACCATTAATGTGTACCGACGCAATAACCGCAAGATGTCTTAGCACTTCTCATTTAAGAGTACTTTAATACTATAGCGGTAAAACATCAAAGTCATGTTACAAATGTGAAGGATTGAAACAAAAATGTTCCTGGAATGTTTGAACACAACACTATTAAATTCAAATACATTCCACTACGCACAACACATCCTCAAAACACACTCCCATCTACGAACTCACCTGGTCATAAAACATGAAAAAAGTAACGTTAAGTTAGTTTAAAATAATTTTATATGTAAAATGAAATTAACATCTCCGGCACATAAGTGCCTACAAAACAGTAGGGATGTGTATCTGTGAAGCCGGGGCTGTGTATTCAGAAACCAGCGGGTGTGTATCCAAACAGCCAGAGATGTGTATCCACACTAGTTGGATACACATCTCAATATCTATATTAATATTACCAACTTGATGAAAGTAGACATTATAATCAATGGCAAGTGGGAGTTAGTCTTGTGTAAAATGATTTTACACTAATATAGTTATAAAACGGATCTAAACACAAACTCTATTAGTAGCTAAACAAAAGTGATTTAAAGATTCCGTCTTACAATAAATTTGTGTAAAACCGCCGAACACGAATAATTGTGTTTGTTTTCCTCCCAAAATATATAAAGGCACGGAAAAAATGTAAACGTCTCAAGGATGAGAAGGTAAAATCTGCCATTTGGTGAAGGGAAATGAACTCTAAAACTAGTGGAGAGACATTTGGTGACATGGATAACTAACTATAAACTACTACAGAAATTACTATCAGGTGTGTATGCAGCCAGAGATGTGTAACCGCACATTCGATATGTGTATCTAGACACCAACAATGCGTAACCGCACATTCTCACGGTGTGTATGCGGGAGACAAATTGCAGATTGTGTATACAGACAGACTACATTTGTGTATCCAAGCGGCACGGTGGGATGTATCTCGCATGACCCCAAGAACTCGTAACCTCACAACCTCGTGGACCGGATAAGTGTATCCACACGGCGGGAGGTGTGTATCTACACACCGAAAGAAGTCTATCCAAAGCAATTCAAGATTGTGTACCCCTACTAATGTATTCTATCTCACCTACATATATGTACCTATCAGTTCCACATATTCAAAAATTACCTTTGCAGTATTTTTTTCCCACTTGAGTAGTTTCAACATAATTTGTCGACGATAAGCAATCATATTCTGCAAATTAAAAAACATTGATAACAACGGTAAAATACGATAAAATAGAGAAATTAAAAACTGACATTTAGCTAATTTGGCAAGCTTACTTTGAAATAGTTTTGGTCCTCCCATAATTTCCTATCGTGTATTGCACCCTCCAGAAACTTCATAACAAATAGTCCGCAATCATAAATACACATACAGTTAAGATTATTAGACTAAAAAAACGCAACCATTTTCGGACTAATAAATAAAGGATTTTTAGAAAACTTACGTGTTTTCTTCTTTGAGGTACATTGATAACAACAGTAGTAAACAAGATGATGCCCTTAAGATGATTGTAACCCTTGTGGCCCTCAAACTGACTTGCAACATGGAACACCTTTGAATGACAACAACTTATCAAAAATAGTAATAAAATAATTTCATCCTAACTGATAATAAAAATGCAAAAATATAAGAAAAAAGTAGGGGCCATACAATATCCTCCACATAAGAATTATACTCCTCAATATCATCTGCTTTTTCTAACTTTGGCTTGCATGAGTCCAAGATATAGTTTTCCTGTTTCTTGAGGTCCGACACACAAGCTAACCAATGATTACCATTTTTGCCAATTGTGAAAAACACCTACGAATGTCATAGCAGCAAAGGTCATACAATGACATTCCACCCAACGCCAAAACAACTTTTCTGGTAGATTCCCAACAAATTTACCTTTTCAGGCTTGTAGTGCATCTTAAGATGAGGGCACCAGACAATATTCCCTTTCTGAGGCCTTAATGCGGGCTTAACATACTGAAAATTATAAAATTGTTTAGATATTGAGGACTAATACATCCGAAAAAAACGCATTTTCAAATCAATCAACATGTATAAAAATGCATTTTTGAATCAAAACCGCATTTTCGAATCAATCTTAATTATCTACCTAGACTGTTGTTGGCAAGTAGAGAATATCAGTCCTATCATATGTGCACATCACACCATACATATCAAGCACCTACATATAAATGATCATGTTCTAAATATCACAAAAAGATTAGTATAAATAATAATAATAATACTAATAAAGGTGTAGGAAAACTTACCAAATCCATTATCCAAAGGTCCGATTTTGCAAACTTTGCATTCCTTTTCGACACACTCGCCATCCACTCAAAGTATTCACAAGAGTCTCGTCTAAACGTAAATGAATATAATTAGAACATAAAAGTGCATCAACAAAATTTAATTGTGCAAATATGTTATCGATTTCACAACTTACTGGATGCCTTTACCCCTTTTCATTACAACAGCAAGAAGTTCCGTGTCTGTGAGTTGACGTTGACATTGATGTTGTGACTTCCTTCTCATTTGGAACTCTTGGTCAACTGCTTCAAATCTAGAAAAAATAAGGGACAAAACAAAAAATTAAATTTATCAAGAAAATTACAACTTCATTAGAAAGTAATTTATGATTATATTTACTCAAAGGAATAGAGGGATACCTCGTATCAAAACTCAAAGATCCAGCTTTTGATAAGAGTTTATCCTTGATTTATTACCGTCGAAACAACAAACGAGAGCAAACTCTTGCAAAGCAAAAAGCTTAACTTGGTTGTGCTACAAAACAAATATGAATATATGTTAAGCATTACATGTGTCTAGAAACAAATTGGAATATATCTTAAACATTATAGACTAGCAAATTGATTGAATTGTATCTAGGTAGCTAGATGTATACTATATGAAATCATAACTTACATCATTTAGACCCAAAGGGAAACCCTTTCTAGTGCCTCTGTACTTCTCCAACAAACGCATGAGATAAATCCCAGGATCAACTCCATCACCCATATTTGATTTTGAATATACTCCTCTCTCACCGATTCTTGACGTCTTGTATAGATGGAATCTTGTTTCGGACCAAGCAATTCATAACAAATTGTACCTGCATTTGGCAAAATTGTTTAGCAAACCAAAATAAATATGACATTCAGAAAAGGACTTTACAGGTCATACCGTAGACTCAATAATTTTTGTATAATTCACAGATTTTGGCTTCATCACATGCAGGATTTCCAACTTCATTGCTATGAAGTTAAAACAAAACACAAATGGCGTCTCAGAGATTATTGGAACAAAAATCTGCAATTTCATGTTAAAAAGTCAGAAAACTTGCAGTTTAAAAATAGTAGTAAACTGGCACATTGAATAAAAAACTTGCGGTTTAAAACGCAAATATTTACTTACGAGATTTGCTCCCGCAAAATTGTGATTAATGCCGGTAGTCTGAGTAGCAATAAGGGGATCCAGGTGATTAGAAAAAAAATTATAAGAAAATGTAGCGGAGTGTGACTGCAAAAGAGATAAACATGAGTAATCCCAAGAATATCATCAGATTATTATACAAAACTTACTTCTTCATCGGTTTGCGGGAGATACACCCTATACGGTGAATGAGTGCTCTACGTGTTTCACTTTCATTCAAAATGAAACACCAAGCATGTATGATGATTTAGGCACTATGTCACCCGTCACTACCGTCTTCAAATCGCCCGACTAAGTTTATGGTTATCACATTGGAAGAGGATCTCACTGAATAAACATGTATCGATAAAAGTTAGTTACGACAATCATACTTTATAAACAAAAAAAGTGTCTAACACAAATTCATAGACAATGTTAGAAAAATCATACCTTTCATCAGATGTCTCTGAAAATACATATTCCAATACATCTTTTTCAACTTTATTCAAATTCCCAGCAACTAAAATACTTCTTTGAAGGAAAGGAGATTTGAAAAATTGTGATTCAACTCTCTTTCTCTTAAGCATTGCTCTTGTAATGTGCACTGGTTCTTTTGGTGGCAATGAGGAAATCGGTTCAACAACAATTGGTTCCACAACTTCAACCCCATCTCCAATATTTAGAGCAATATCACAGAACTTTTTTAACTCATCTTCTTGTGATTGTGATTTTGAACTTAGTAATCTAAATGAAGGTGGGGTAAAATCATTATCCGATGGGAGGGAAGGTGGTGTAAACTTTGGAGGGGAGGGGTGTATAAACCGTGGAGACCGTCGAACAAATGTAGAAGATTTTTGTTTCCTCTCAAAATTCAGTGGCTCAAACTCTTGAGACTCAGAGTCCAAAACAATATGAGAAGCTGGCTTAGCTTTGGTGTTGTGAAACAGAACTCAAGCCGTTACACAAGTTGGTTTGTTGATAACATTACTTTTCTCCTTTGCTGGCCGTTTTCCCAAAGCAATTTCTAATTTAAGAAGAGTTGCCAACAACTCATCCTCATTATCAAATTTGAGTTTACCAAACTTAGTAAGTGGATCCTGCTCCTCACTATCACCTTCATTACAAACAGCTCCATTATCTCCCACGTTGTCGCCTCCTCTCTTGTTCACTTTTTCAGCCTACCTTCTCTTCCACTCGACAGACTCATCAACTTTATTCACAGGAATATTCAATCCCTCTGTTGTAGGTTGTGATGAATAAGAGCAATCACTTAAAGCAGACGCGATTTGAGCCATCTGTTGTACAATCTTACTGTCAGGATAATTCATTCTAGCTTCTACCAAAGACTTTGAGAAGCTAGAATAGGCAAGAGCAAGATTGTTTGCATCTGTTTGCCAATTTCTTGAAAGTAAACATCTTGCTCCGCCTCTGTCCTCCTCTTTGTCTCGAGTAGCCTTCGGGTCCTCAGTAGGCTTTGGGTCCTCAGTAATCTCAGTAGGCTTTGGGTGCTCAGTAGCCTCAGGCATATCCAATTGTATTGGGATAGTAAAAGTTACATGCTGAACCGTAGCCTTGACAATGCGACATAGAACACCTCCGGTACCAAACCCATCCTTCATCTCATCCTTAAGCCTAGATTTTATCCTTTCTTTCGTCCATGATGCTATTGTTGGGAATACCCGAGGGACTGAAAAATAACTGAAGGATACTCTATCAAGATAGATGAAAACGAATACCATGATAGGCCCAGCAAAATTATCATTTTCAAACATTCTCCAATCTTTAACAGCTTCAATAAACTGTTGTCTGGTAAATTTGCACCAGTTAAATAATGCAACAGCTGAAATATCTTCTAAACACTTCAACACTCGTAAGCTGGCACAAGTCCCTTTTACGCCCATCAAAAATGCTGAGACAATGAATACAATAAAGTTTCTTTTAAACTCTTCCCCGCCGTCTCTTTGGCTAATTATCAGTTGTAATATATCCTTAACATCAACCTTTGTGGGATCTTTTGTATTGAATTGTCTCAACCATCTACTCTTTAACTTAACAAAGTCAACACTCCTATCTGTTGAGGAAGCTATCGTGACATCATTTGCACCCATAGGAATACCAAGTGATAAATGAACATCTTCATCCGTTATTTGAAGTTGCCCTTTCATATAGGAGCATGACGATATGTTGAATTTGGTGACTAACCAATGCGCAAGAGCACCTGGAACCATATCTGTCCGGAGATTAAGAACCCCACCAAAGCCCATGTCCTTTACATCAGCTACTTGTTTTGCACTCAAATTACTGTTGATAAATGTCAACAACATTTTAGGTGACATACGTGTCCTCAAATAACACTGCCCCAAGCCATCATCATCTTTTAAATTCGTTTTAACAGCTTTCTTGCATCGACTTCTCTTAGTAATAGCATTCTGGGTTTGCTTGCTTGTACTTGCACCATCGTTATATAACGTCAACTTATCCATGTGTGCTAATCTGAAAATATGATTAAAATGTGTGGTTAAAAACATGTGTATCTATAAACCAAAAAATACCATTGACAAAATACATTATTCACGAATGACAAGAATTTTACATTGTGAAAAAGATAAATGGAATAAGAAGCAAAAATAGGAAGCACAAATCTGAAAGAAAGTGAGACAATGACATTTGACACACACCTACTAAACTTTAAATAGTGAATCTAGCGTGCTAGATGTAAGTATCTAACTACTGTAAAACATGTATGTACCTAAGAAATAAGAGCTATGTATCTATCAGACGGAAAAAGGATCAAAAAACGGATGTAAATCATAAAATTAAACTAAAAAAAGTAAAAAATTATACAAAAGAAGATGATGCTAATATTGGATACAAAAGTAAAAAATTATATTACAAATAGAGAGTACGCAAAATGTTAAACAACTTACTACAAATTATACAAAAGAAGTACATAATTATACAAAGGTTTATAACAACTACATAATTATACATAATAACTACTAAAAAAAAAGAGAAAAATTACACATAAACTAGCTTGCACTATATGTCAAGCGGGAAAGGGAAATCAAAAAAAGAGAAATTTTCACGAGTAATTAGCAAATCTGCTGCAATGGAAATTGCTGTGCTTCTTGTCTCAGATGGCAGAGCTCTAAGCAACAACAACATTTCGCCAATTGCAATATCATTAGGAATGTTAAGATGCATATTAGGACTTTCACTTTTTGCCTGGTGAAAATGCAGGATGAACTTTGCTATCATATTGTCCGTTAAAAAACATTTGCAGCTTTGATAAAGGATGTTAGGACCCCTACGAGCAATCCGTACCCCATTCAAATCATTTAGAACTAAAGACCCCAAGAATGCCATGTCAACACGAGGTGCATTTCAATGTATGAGAAAGAGTTGACACCAATTTCTACAAACCATTGCCATATTTGCCTTATCTTCGTACAAATCAAGTCGTGTGAATATCTCATTCATTAAATGTTGATTATTAAAAACATCATATTGTGCTTCAGAGCTTGTGCCATTGACGGTAACTTCCTTTAACGGATCAAATGAAAACTCCATTCCCTTTTGCTTTTCAGATACATAATTACTAATAAAGTTTTCTTTATCTTCTGCTAGAATATTAACAACACACCCATTGCACCAATTTTCCATAGATGATTATGTAGACTTAATTAAGAATAAAGTATTTGGACCTACATTTTTAGCAAGTTAGGAAAAAAAGAAAATTAGGTACAAAAAAATAAACTGAAAATAACTAAGATGAAATTTAATTCTGTTTCGACACAACTCCCGCACATGTGTAACCTATAGAAGTAGCATGTGTATCCTATAGAAGTAGCATGTGTATGTTGTAGGCAAGAGATGTATACCTAGAGGTAAAAGTACAGCTATGAACACAGCAACACATGCTAATATTGGAAGACACACAGGCTAACGCTACCAGATACATGAAAACAAATTCGCATCCAAGAAGAGTATCATGTGTATTCCAGAATCGACAAATGTGTATCCAAAATACAAAAAGACCTAATATGGCATCCTAATTGTGGACTTAGCCCAAAAAACGTGAGACTCTTCTGAATTATGACCCAAAGACAAAAATCGCAAACATTAAAATAGTTCCATCCATTTTTAAAAGAGATATTGTCACTTTGTCAGTCACTGCCAGTAAGAGATCTATATCTAGTGGTAAGGTACAGCTATGAACACAGCAACACATGCTAATATTAGAAGATACATAGGCTAATGCTACCAGATACATGAAAGCAATCTGTGTATCCAGTAAAAG
The DNA here is from genome assembly GCF_048544455.1 of Silene latifolia. Lineage (NCBI taxonomy): Eukaryota > Viridiplantae > Streptophyta > Magnoliopsida > Caryophyllales > Caryophyllaceae > Silene > Silene latifolia. Next base: position 65,564,868 of record NC_133531.1, read on the forward strand.
AAGCATGTGTATTCCGTAAGTTACAAATGTGTATCCAGAATACCAAAAGACCTAATATGGCATACTAATTGTGGACTTAGCCCAAAAAAAATAAGAGAGTGTTCTAAATTATGACCCAGTAGGAAAAAAATCGCGAACTATTTTATATAAGAAGGTACATCGGCTAATGCTACCGGATACATGAAGAAATTTGTGTATCCAGTGAAAGAAGCATGTGGATTCCGTAAGTGACAAATGTGTATCCAGAATAACAAAGACCTAAGATGGCATCCTAATTGTGGACTTTGCCCAAACCGTGAGACTCTTCTGAATTATGACCCAGCACAAAAATCGCGAACATGAAAATAAAATGGACGGACATGCACAAGCTACTGCTACTGCATACAGGAAACAGTTGTGTGGATCCTATAGAAGGAGCATGCGTATCCTGTATGTAAGAGATGTGTATCTAGAATTAAAATACACCAATAAAACACAGCATAACTGAGCACGATAGAAAACGTCACCGTCGGAAGGCAATGGGAGCTCAAGTCGCCACCGTCGCCTTCGCGAGCGGTCGTCGGTGATGTCGCCGTCGGGGGGCGGTGGTCGGAGATGAGAGAGAAGTCCTCACCGTCGAGGATAAGAGTGAGATGCACGGGAGTGTTTGTGAAATTGTGAGTGACAGTTGTGGTTTATTAAAAAAGTACACAGTGAGGGGTATTAGTAGTTCGTACGGTTCGCACCGTAATTTGGTTCGTACAGGATCCTATAGGAATGGGATCATGTGAGTATACATTATCTTTTTGAGGATTGAGGATTCATTACAATATCAGAGGTTCTTCAATACAATATCACAGGTGACTCGATAAAATACCACAAAAAAAAATACCTGTGCAAAAAAAAAATTACTATTTTTTTAATTTTTTTTTTTTTGGCAAAGGTCAGATTTTTCGTGATATTCTATTGAAGAACCTGTGATATTGTATTCACTAATCCTCAATCCTCAAATATTTAGGAGTTCTCACCGGATCCCAACTCTCTCTCTCTCTCTCTCTCTCTCTCTCTCTCTCTCTCTCTCTCTCTCTATATATATATATATATATATATATATATATATAGTATTGATTGATTATCATAAATTTGCCTCCCCGGTACTAAACCGCTCTGATTTTCGGAAATTAAGTGAAGAAGTACTTTGTTTATTCTATTAGCACGTACTTTACTTATGATTTTGTAGACAACATTGCACAAGCTAATTGGTCGAAACTGAGAAATATGCTCCGGACTCGAGACCTTATGGATTAATAGTGCAATTTTCTATATACGAAGTTAGCGATTCCTCAGTATATGTGCAATTTTGCACTTACATGTCTAACTTGTTGGATGCTAAACTTATGTTTAGCGATTATATGACATGTGCTCAAAATAATTTATTTCTATTTGATCAAATATACTATTTGATATAGCAGTTGGTCGATCTCTCTTCAAACAGGCCATTTTTGGCTGAAATAATAAGACGGGATTTTGTAACCATTTTAAAGTCAAATGCGACCAACCATTATACAAAAACAAGGTATCACTCACTGTATCATTGTGGTTACATTTAAGTTTTAACCATAAAATGGTCACATATGTCCGTCTGAAACTTCAGACGACAAGTGGCCGTCTGAAACAAGTATTTGCGTTTATATATATATATATATATATATATATATATATATATATATATATATATATATATATATATATATATATATATATATATATATATATATATATATAATATCCAAGGTTGAGCAAAACCGGATATCCGATCCGGATTTCAAAACCGGATTCGGATATCCGAAAATATGGAATCCGAAAATTTGGAGATCTATATTTCAGAAACCGGATTCGATTCAGATTTAAATGTACAGTAAAAATTCCGATGTGGCTGGTGGTATTGGGCTATTGGCAGACTAAAACTAAAGGCAATTTCGGTCCATTTCGCATTTTGCAACCCACTAAAAAAGGTAACATCTTCGATCGCATAAATTACAATTCTTGATCGCATAAATTACAAGTGTCGATCGCATAAATGGCAAGTCTTAATTGCATAAATTACAAGTTTTTATTACAAATTTCAAAACTAGTCTAAAAACCGCATATACTAAATATAAAGTTTCCTCTTTTTTTTCCTTATAATTTTTTGAAATTTGGATCGGATTCGGATATTCGGTTTTAAGAAAATCACGATCTACATCCGATCCAGTTTATTCGGAAAAAACCTGATTGGATACCCAATTTAAATGGTATCCATATATTCAGATTTTTTTTCGGATTCGGAAAAACAATTGGATCGGATATTTCTTGCTCAGCCCTAGTAATATCCCTTAAGAAAATATGATGAACAAATTAAGACTTTAAGGAATAGGATAATTTTGATTTACCATTGAGGTAATATAAGAGGAAAAAAATATGGGTAAGACTACGCAATAAATAAATTAGTCTCCATTTAAATTTATTGGAGAATGAGTCATTGTAATAAGAGATCGATTCTCCCTAAATTGATAAAATATCATTTTATATTGAGAAAATTGTTGATTACAACCTCTTAAAAACCACTTTTTAAAAATTACAGCCTTATATAATTTTTTTTGTAAATTACATCCATAATATTACTTCTAATGAGAAGTTACAGCGAAAACATATATTCAGGCGGAAAATTAATACAAATTTGAATTTCGCTCACTTAAGTTCATCTTTTATGACGAAATTGCCCTTACCTTCATCTTTTATATTCTCTTATGTTCTTCACATTTCATTTGGCTATCATCTCTTTTAATTCTCCATAGCTTCGACATTTTCACCTAATAAATCTTTCAATTTACCCCTTTCTTCAACATCTATTCTAATCAATTTAATTGAATGAGACAAATGATAAGAATAATACCTCAAATATAGACAATAAAAAGAAGAACATACCAACTCATACAGCTACCCCTAAACCATCGTCGGTCTAATGATTAATTTACTTAATCCGAGGACTTACAGAAAACGGTACTACCCCTTTGGCGAATATACATGCTTTGATCTGGGGTTGGCACCCCTACCAAATGCTTATGAAAAATTAAAATAAGACTAAAAACTAATTTTAGACATAAACCGTAAAATTCAATTCAATTTTAGTAATAGAAATTAAGGGAAATGGGCAATGAATTTCAGTAAGGGGAATGGAGAATGGATTTGAGTAGGAAAAAGATTTTGTTCAAATTTAAAATAATTACGGTGTATAAACACTTATTCTTCCAAGTAGAAATTAGGGGAAATTTTTAGAGAGTTATGAGGAAGATACGAGATTTTAGGGTAAAATGATATGATAGAGGTAAGAAATCTGGGTAAGTAAGTTATAACACAAGACAAGGGTATATCGATCATATTTTTAAAAAATTCACCAGAATCCTCAACTTGGCTCAATTTTGGAAGAAAAGTGTTATTATGGATGTAATTTACAAAAAAATTATATAAGGCTGTAATTTTCAAAAAGTGGTTTTTAAAAGGTTGTAATTAACAATTTTCTCTTTTATATTATGATGATACAAGACCACAAATTTCATCCTACAGCCAGTTGTATATGAGCATTATACAACTGACCCAATTATCCAACCTAATATTAAAAAGAAAAAAAAAGAAAAAAAAACCCTAAACCACTCAAAAAACAATCGTACAATCATTGAGCCTCTCAACTATCCACACTTCTCTGAAAAAACCTCCATTGCTCTCCAATTCATTCTATAATGGAAAAAGCTTTGCAATCGACAATATATTTAGGTTTTATGTTCTTGATGATTTAGGTTTTTACTGAATAATATGATCTCTTGTGTTATTCTCTGTATTTTTCATTCCAGGTTTTGGTAAACCTTGGTAATCTAGAAAAATCTAGAGACATAACCTAGGTAATCTACAAAAATTTCGAGTTCATGAACACTAATCTCGTAAAACAATTATATATTACAGACTGGTTGTATGCTACTTTTATATCGTAATTCATCTTGTCTATTCCCTTTCTTAGGCCTTCGAAAAGACAAAAAACGGTAAAGAAGAAGACACTGATGATGACGATGATTTGGGCTCCATAAGAAAGGTTTCGAGCTCCGTACGTGACTACTCGAACTCCGTAAGAAAGGTTTCAAGCTCTGTAATTTTATACGCTAAAATTGTAATAAACCTATGTATAATTTTTTTAAAGAAATGTTTTGAGCTTCATACATAACTATTCGAGCACTACAAGAAAGGTTTTGAGCTCTGTAATTTTATACGCTAAAATTGCAATAAACCATGACTTTGTACAAATATTTTTTAAGAAAGGTTTCGAGCTACATACGTAACTATTCAAGCTTTGTAAGAAAGATTTCGAGCTTTATAATTTTATACACAAAAATTGCAATAAACTAGGACTATAGATGAAAAAGTAATATTGAATGCATAGATAATTGAGTAACTGCATAATTGAGAATCAGTTAAAAAAACATGGAGAAAGAGAGAGAGAGAGAAAAAAAATTGACTGCGTTAAATATTCAGTTACTGAGTATTTGATTTAGGTTACATAAAGTAGGGAAACAAAAATTAGGATTAGGGGAGAAAAAGATAAAACTAGCCTTACTTGTATAATAAAACTATACCACATGAGGTATAGTCTACTAACTGATACAAGACCGTCTCACATTAAATAGATAGAACACCGTCTTAAATTATAATGACGAGAGACTATCTCGCATTAAATAGGTAGGAGATCGTCTCACGTTAAATAGATATGATATCTCTCAAATTAAATAGATAGGATTTTGTCTCCTATTAGATAGATAGGAGAACGTTTTAATTAACTAGATAAAAGACTATCTCGTATAAATAAATAGGATACCATCTCAATTAAATGGATAAGAGACCGTTTCACATTAAATATATTGGAGACTATCTCAATATTATAATGATAAGAGATTGTCTTGCATTATATTACCGCTCACAATTTGTCATATTTTTGAGTATATTGACGAATAGATAGGTAATAAGACTATTATAGTAGCAACTCAACCGATATGCTTTAATTTATCGCTTAATCGTAACATATATAATTCCTTAATTATGGAGATACAAGAAAAAAAACTGCAGCAAGTATAAGTGTGATATTAAGGCAATATTTTTTTTTTCTTTAAAAACTTATATGCAGTGCATAGAATAAGGAAAATATAATGATTTAAGATAAAAATAGACACTATACTTACCATACACATTCACACACTAACTTTTATTCGATAAATTTGTGCGATTAGTACCTCAATTACAAGATCAAGATCAACAAGTATAGCGATAATTAATGGAGGAGCCTTGAGATTATAAGTCTTGATATGTCTCTTATTCTGCCACCCAAAATGAAGAACATATAATAGTGTGGGTTGACTAATTGCATCTTGGGAGTGAAACGCACTAACAATTAGCATGATATGAGGCCTTAAAAAAAATCAATAGATAAAAAATGACTTCTCTCTAGCTTATAGTGAGAGTTTTTCTCTCTCTACTGAGAGTTACCTTAAAAATCATCTTATATCTTATTATTTAAACTCTTCATCTTTCTCCTAAAGTCCCACAAAATAATCATTTGCATGCAGGCAAAGGTTCTGCTTTTGAGTGTTCTTCTACAAAAACCGTTACAGTTGCCCAATAAAGCTCTTTTGCTTCTACATGTCCTCCGTTCATCTTCTCGAACCCTAATTTTTCATAATATATATATATATATATATATATATATATATATATATATATATATATATATATATATATATATATATATATATATTCAAACTACCTTTCAACTGTATGTTCATATTCTCTACTTTAACCAAAATTGATCTCTTTATGATCTTATTTTCATTATCTACCTTAAACATTATGCATAATCCACAACAAACAATCGATTTTTAGGCAGGATCGTCATATTCCTTTTGAGGAACCTAGAGAGTTTGATTTTGGATGGCGTTTCCCGAGGACAAGTCCAGTTGTTGCTATAAATCCTGATTTCTTGGGTGACACTTTCTTCTTTTGGAATAAATGTTTGTTGGGTTATTTTGTGGATGATATTTGATTATTATATGTCATTTATCTCTCTACTATGCATTTTGAAATGTTTTGACACTGTTTTGCTTGCATTTTACGCCATATTCTCATTCTTATGGATTTCCATCTCATTTTGTAGGTGTTTGGACTACAATGGAGGAATTAGGGCAAGCAAAGGGATTGTATGGACAAGTGTGCATGGTAGAGGAGGAAGAAGAAGCTGAGAAGGCCTCTCGGCCGGTCAGCCGACAGCCAGCTCAGAGACCTCCCCTTACAGTTGGCGAGAAAATTGAAGAAAAGTGGAAACGTCCTCGGCATCGGTCAGCGCCCCGGAGGCCGTCCAACCGGCTCCGAGCACATATTGTTGAAGACTAGAAGCAAAGAAGCAAAGAAAGGCTCGTAGCCGGTGCAACGGTAGCCTAGTGCCTCACTATGAAGACACACAGGTCTATTTTGAAGATTTTTGCCCATGCTTAGAAGTTCTTGGCGCCGGTTGGCTACCCGACGGGCGGTGGCCCGACCTAAGATGCAAATGTAGCCTTTTCTCTTTACTTGACTAAATTTCAACTTATAAAAACCGAGTATAAACCCACTTCATGCTCGAGTTCAACCCCGATTATTACTTAAATTGGGTTAATTATAAATTTTCTTTTGATAGGGTTTGACGACTTTACCCTCATTAGTGGATTACATGCTCTTTTCTGATACTGCACTCATGAGGTATGTTCAGATGCATTGGGCTCTCAGAGGATATATTGTGATAGATCAAATAGGCGATATTTATGCCATCTTTTGTAGTAATGATGAGGACATGGCAAAGCTTTGGATAAGAATATTATTGTCTTCAGAGGAGCTTTAATAGTTTTATCTAGGTGGTTCACTGAAACTGTTCCTAGAACAGTTAGGTTTCTTCTTGTATGTCTTTGAGTAATGATCTATGGGTTCCCTTTTGAGTATTTTAACATACATGTGGGAAATGTTATAGAGCAGCTTATTTGTAATCAATATATGGTTGAACCCTTTGAGTTTATTCCTAAGAATGATTACATCGTATTAAGGTTTGTGTTTATCTGAATGATCCTCTTGTGCCTGGGTTCTTATTAGCATGCATGGATGGTTTCTTAATATGGATACAATTTAAGTATGAGGAGATTTTCAAGTATTGTACTAGGTGTGGAAGGATCAGGCTAAAGTATTCAAGATGTAGGGGAAATTTGTTTAACATTAGGTCTTCAATCAATGGAGCTCTAGATTCGGTTATCATCAAGGCCTTTATGGTATTTCAAACAACTCGTGAATTTTCCATGTTTAATTTAGATCTTTGTACTCATCCTAGTACCACTAAATACATTAAGTCAAGAGTTAAACTTGTTCCGAACGCGAATAGATTTATGCCTGTAGATTCGGATCCTGAGAGGATTGGGCATTTTGACCTTGGTATCACTCCAAGGGGCAGGATTAGGTTGGAGGATAGGTTTAACATGAATTATCAACCGTTTTTTTGGTCCAGTTGTCTTTCCAAATGGGGCTAGTGTTCCCGATGAGTCATCGAGGCAGAATGAGGACATGCATAGAGAGCGTGTCCAACCTGGTAATCATGGTCATCAGGATGTTGTTGAACCTGTGGTTAATCAACCAGCTGATGTGAACCTGAATGACACTCGTGTTCAGGACCCGAGAACTCTGGATTTTAATTCTAATGCGATGCATGCGGATGAGAATGTATTCATTAATCCTCTGAATCAGGAAATTATGGAGGAGTTGGATAGACATTCTAACCCTCTGCATGTTAATCATGAGAGGATTGCTCTTAATAGTGAGCATGGGCAGGTTGATTTGGATGCAGAGATGGAGGAAAATGTCGTAAAGGATATTTTGATTGAGGATAATGGACAAGCTTTTGGTGCTAGGAATGGTTTCGTCAATCTTAATGATTATCCTTGTGTTCAGTTTGTAAGGGATGTTGATGATCTAGGGAAGAATTGGTGGATTATGATCTTGAGACACAAGAATTAATTTTCAACAGACTAGAAGGTAATAGAAATAGAGCTCGACTTGAGGATGACACCAATGGGTACAACCAGGCCTTCAATATTACAGTTGATTTTCATATTATTTGTCAGGATCCTCCTGTTGATCCTGATGAAGAGAACTTATACCAAGGTGAGCTAAATCTAGATTTTTTCATCTCATGTTGCTTTATTATCTCCTCGAGGTGTTCTACGCAATTGAGGAGTTCACCTGATACTGTTTTTGAGGATGCGACAAATGAAATAAACAATTATGATGTTGCCATTGAGGATTTAAATGTCTTATTATCTCTGAGTTTGACGGGTAATTCCGATAACTCTAATGATGGGAGGGGTGTGGTTGAGAACTGTACTGAAGTTGTGGCTGTTATAGATGGAAGTCGTGGTGAGAAGACATCTACTGTGTTGGGAGCTGATGAGAATTTTGAATTGGAATTTCCGTGGGCGTCTACCAAATGTAGTTAGCATTCTGATTTATGGAAAGTGGTTCAGTCATTTAAGAGGGAGTTGGATTCTTATACTATTATGAAGGAAGATGCTATACTGGGTTCTAAAAGAAAGGCCATTACTAATCTTGATTTGATTTGTCTTCACGAGGAAGTTCTCAATACCGAAGAAGTTGTTTTATTCATTCAACGTATGGGAAAAAGGTGGAAAGGTGTTGAGTCCTCGAATGATAGTGACAACTAGGAGGTTCTGTCAAGGTTTTCTAGTTTTAGTAATAATCCAGATACTCCTAAGTCCTAAAGGTTTGGCTGCTATTATTGAAAATAATGAGATCTTATCTGCTGAAGATGGTAATGTCTGTACTAAAAACTCATTCATAATGTTTGTGAAAGAAGTTAAATTATGTTCTACTTCATCGAGTTCTTGAGATTCGGGTGTTGCGGGGGTTGACCTTTCTCAACCTCCTTTGAATTTATGAGGGTTTATATTGGAATTATCGGGGTTTAAATGATATGGTCGCCCCCACAATTCCTAAAGCTAGGGCGATATTATCTAGTTCTTATTTTGATATTGTTTTCTTACCCGAAACAAAGTGTAAGGTTTCTTTATTTGATCCTTTGTTTCGCTCCCTTGACTTTTGTAATAGCTCGGGCATAGATGCTCAAGGTACTAAAGGGGGATTATGGTTAGGTATTAAGGATGTTTTTTGTGTGTGGAAATGTAAGTAATATTAAGCTCAGCCAAACTAGGCTCGCACCATCATACAAAATATCCATTTTCACACGTCTACCCAATACATTAAACAAACAAAATAGCTACAACAATAATCTTCCTCACATCAGTCCTCTTTGCTTGCACCAAGCAATATCTCCTTGTTTCAGATTCTCCAGCTTGCATTGCATCAACTTCAATCGACAACCATGTTGAACAGTTGCTACTAGCTTACTAGGACTAATCACATAATGCTCATGTCTACACAAATTCCTGACAGTCCAAACCTGATATTGAACTGCAGTCACCATAGCACACAATACCAGCCTTACAAAACCCGAGCATTTCCTTAACTTAAGCATCCTTTCTGCAGTCACATCCCCATGCAATCTGGTATTTACCCATCCCATAAATTTGCCATAGCATTAAGTGATGTACCTGCATTTGACAAACAGATGCTCATGGTTCTCAGTATCCTCTCCACATAGATAACAATTGGTCTGAGTAATAATTCCCATTTTGAACAGCCTATCCATAGTAAGCAACCTCTCTTGCTTGATTAACCAGGCAATGAACGAATGCTTATTCACATTTAACCTATTCCACACAATGGTATACCATAGGACCTTCACATCAGTGTCCTGCATCAACCAGTCATATCCTGCAGTAATAGATAATAGAGTACTCCACATCTTTACCCAACCACTTATTATCAATGTAAGCCTCTTTGAATCTATTTTTCACATCACAAATCTTCCTCCATGCCTAGGAAGTAGAAGTACCAGGATTATAATCATTCCAGGCCCTTCCTTTCATATAAATTTTGTCTATCCATCTAATCCAAAGATGATCGTTTTTACTGACCATCCACCACACAAGTTTGCCAACAGCTTCAATATTCCACACTCTACTGTCCAGCAAACCCAGGCCACCATGTTCCTTACTTTTGCAGATAGTTTTCCATGCTACTAATGGAGCTTTAGAGTAAGTATCATTGCCTTCCCATAAGAAATTCCGACACAGTGCCTGAATTCTATCCATCACACCTGCGGGCAAAATGAAAATCTGTGCCCAGTAGTTATGAAGAGTAGCTAGCACAGATTTCACCAGAATCAGTCTGCCAGAATAAGAGATTTTCCTTTTGTTCCAACTCCTTATCCTTTTGATCATTCTATCAACCAGAGCATTACAGTCAACCTTAGTGAGTCTTTTGTGAGAAATTTAGACCCCTAGATACTTAAAGGGTAAAGCCCCCTTCTTAAACCTAGTGTGTTCCAAAATCTCAACTGCAATGTCAGGTTGAAGGCCATTGAGGATAATATCAGACTTCTCATTGCTAATCTGTAAACCAGATTCCCCAGAAAAACATGAAAAAACTTTCATGAAAGTGAATATAGAGGAGATATTACCTTTACAAAATAGTAATAAGTCATCCGCAAACATGAGATGAGACAACTTGAGATCTCTACAGAGTGAGTAATAGCTGAAATGAGGGCCAGTGCAAACCTCTTCAAGTATTAAGGATGTTAGTTTATTCTTTTGTGTCTTTGTTTGTCAAAATTTTATCCTTGTAAAAGTTAATCATTGTAATGTTCGTTGTTGGTAATTGTGTCTTGTTTATCAGGAATTAAAACCCCATCTTAGAAGAGGAGTATGGGAGGAATTAAGTGTGGGGATCAATACTTTCTTGGATCATTTTCTTCTTATAGGCGACTTTAATCAAGTCGAGTACCAAACGGACAAATGGGGTGACAGAGGTGGTGTTATTGACGGTGTTAATTATTGCTTTCGTGATTGGAAAGTTTCGCATAAACTTCTGGATATTCCTTGTAAAGGTCCAAAATTCACTTGGTCCAATAATAGCACTAATGAGGAAAAGATTTATAAAAGGCTAGATAAGGGCTATGGATCTCCAAATTGGAAAGAAGTGTTTTTAAATACGGGTATTCAACGTCTTCCTATCCAAATTTATGATCATGCCCCTATTATTATTGATACTAACTTGATTAAGGAAGATGAAAGAAGACCTTATAAGATTGAGGCTTGAAACTTTAATTACAGTGAATGCATGTCTCTTATTCAACCAACTTGGATGTGGAATTTTATGGGTACCTCCTCTTGCTTGTTACTTAAGAAATTATCAATTACTAGGACTATGATGAAAAATTGGTCTCTCAATAAGAGGAAAGAGTGGCGTGGTCATTGGACTAATTTTGATTTAGAGCTTACTTTAGCTACCAATAATTCAATTGACTTGGGGGATCATTCCAACTTTGATACAATCAGAAGTAATGTTGTTAAGTAATCCAAAAACCTTGCCTCTTATTGGAGACAAAGGGTGAAACTTAGTTGGTCTACGGATGGAGATACTTGTTCCAAGTATTTCTTCAATTAGGTTAAATATAGGGTTGGAAAAAACTTCATAATGGGTATTAATACAACAGAACAATGGTGGATATTTGAAAGAAAGAAGATTGAAGTCGCCTTTGTTGATGATTATAGGAGTATTTTTCAAGTTAAGATACTAACTCAAGTATGGATGATTATATGGTGGAGCAACAGTTCTTTGATATTAAGAAAAATTTTCTTTCTGAAAATGACAATGCAAGGACTATTTGAGTCATTTTTATACTAAAAAAGAAGTGCGAAAAGCTGTCTTTCAATTGGGTTCTCTTAAGTCACCTAGTCCAGATGGTTTTCCAGCTTTGTTTTATGAAAGATGTTGGCACTTTACTCAAGAGATGTATTAAATGCGGTTCTTCATGTGCTAAACTCTGGTGAAATTTTGAATGAGATGAATAAGACCTTTATAACTCTAATTCCTAAATGTCCAAACCCGGAACGTATGGATCAGTATCGACCAATTAGTCTGTGTAGTGTGATTATGAAGATAGTAATGAAATGTATTGCTAATATATTGAAGAAGCTCATGGATTCTTTGGTTGGTCCTTTTCAAAATGCTTTTGTCCCGGGAAGGTGTATTTATGATAATATACTAATTGTGCATGAACTTATTCATAAAATTTCATCTTCAACGAGTGGGAAGTCAGCTAGAATGGCTTTAACGGCGGATATGAGCAAGGCATATGATAGGTTAAGATGAAATTTTATTGAAGCAATGCTTACAAAGATGGGTTTCCCGCGAAAGGTTATTATGCTCATTATGACCTGTATTTCAACAGTTTCATATGACATACTTATTAATGGTATTCCTTCTACATCGATAACACCAAACTGGGGTATTTGTCAGGGAGACCCTTTATCGCCATATATTTTTGTTTTAAGCCCGAAGCTGCTATCACTAAATCTACTGAAGGCGGAAAATCACAAGCTTTTAAGTGGTATATCGTTAAGTAGAAATGGAATGACTTTTTCTTATTTACTATCTGCGGATGATTCCATTTTCTTTATGGAAGGTCAGAAAGAGAGTTGTTAGGTACTTTCTTCTATTTTTGGTGGTTATTGTCGGGCGCCAAGTCAAGTCATTATTCATGCTAAGTCAGCCCTAGTTCCACACTCTCTTTTGCCAGCTCATGTATGTCCTCCTTTTAAAGCTCCTATTTCAAACTCCTTAGGACTTTATTTGGGCTTGCCATCTGATGTTAGTAATTCTTTAGAGAAATTTTATAAAAAAGGTCTTTTTAAATTTTTAATTGAAAAGGTTGAAAAAAGGATTTCGTCTTGGAATGGTCTTTTACTCTCTCTAGCTGGTTGGTTAACTCTAATTTTGTCTGTCTTGTCCTCTATCTCTATTTACTTTCTATCGGTATTTAAAATGTAAACCCCCGCGTTAAAGCGGAAAAATTAACTAATAAATTGCAACGAAAATCATGGATTTTTCAAACGTTTTAAAGTTTAACAAGAAGGTTCACTAAATATAACGAAACGAGTGCAACGATAAGCAAACTTAGGTTATTACAAACCAAGTCTAGAAAACGAGGGGCAAAAGATATCCCACGAATAACAAGTCTAAAAGGTGAGTCTGAGCATAACGATAAATAAAAATCCAACGGTCAAGGTACTCGCTAGCTCACACATTTCTTCAACCCATAAATGCACCAACTAATACCTGTCATTCATGACACATGAATGCCGGAGTTAGTGGGGAGTAACACAAGGTTCTCCTAGCCACATTATATCAAAATGAACATAACAAAGAACTCAAATAAGGCAAGGCATAATAAATACAGGATACAATTCACTTGAACAAATAAGCATGTGATCATTCGTGTTAGAATAATAAGAGGAAACAAGATAGAATAGAAAATGAGCATGTCATAGGCATATTTAAATAAGTGATGTAAAGGAAATAACATATATACGATTAGTTAATCACAAGCACGAATTCCAATGAAATATGACATATGCAACTATCCAAATTATACAAGACTAGTACTTAAATCATGTGAGATAGATAAACGAGTAGTCAATCATCGCAATACATATAGTTAAAAACCATAACCATTACTTTGGAAATCTTCTAACAAACATTGCACGAGACGTGGCTATTAACGTCACGTGCGTACTCATGGCTTGCATCTCACCATAAGAATGGATGGGAGCATCAATCCCAGTGATCGTATCGCAACTAGAAGGCTTACATCTCACCTCTAGTGTCAGATAGGACCAAGATTCTTACATTCAACCACATAAGACGTAAACTCTCGTGTAGAAAGACATATGCCAATGACCATAATCAAGCAAGACATTTACTTCTCTAAGATTCAATCCTTTCTGGTAGGACGACGATATAATATACGGTCCTAGTCTAAACCTGGTCATACTCTCGGGATGTAAAATTACCCGATTCGACATGCGGCAGAACAGCCCGCATCCAAGACTCGATCGACAGAACGGAAGTCGAGTACCCTGAATTCGGCAGAACGACACGAAAGAGGCAAAAAGAGCCTGAGTTAACCAACACTTGGCAGAACGACACAAGTAAGGCGTAAAGATAAGTCAACCAAGAAGGCATAGCATTATGGCATTTTCACAAAAATACGACTCATTACAAATAGTCACCCAAGATGGTATCTCACCTTTGACAATGGATAAAGAATCGATAATGAATAAGTAAGAACTCGAATATGAATTATACAACATCGTTTCATACTTTTATGACATGAGCAAACATTACATTTCATATTTATATGTTACTTAAGCGTAGTATAAACAACCGATAACAAATGAATTAAGTATTAAGAAACACGAGGCAAAATGTAAACAAGCTAAAACCGACATTTAACATGTAAATGAGACATAGGCAAGGTGTTCCAATGATAACCAATTGTCAACACACCATACGCAAGCATTCGAACCAAGGTAAATATGCATAACCAACAAGAAACCTAACCCCAATTCAAAACAACAAGTTTAAACTCGATTATAACAAGGGTCAACTTCAAAAGGTCATAACTAGAGTTCTATACAAGAAAATGCCGTGAAACCAATTGGAGGTGATATCTTATCCTCTTACGGTTCTAACGGTACGCCATAAGCGCGAACAGACACGAAATGAGAGAGATATGACCATTTTAGTAAAATGCGATTGTGCAGGAAATTTCACCCGCCGGGTGAAATTTCACCCTTCGTGAATCTTTACCAAAAATCAATTTTTTCCATCTGGTGAAATTTTCATCCACCTGGTGAAATTTCACCCCTCGTAAATAAGACCCATTTTTCTAATAGAAACTTCACCCAATTGAATAAGAATATGTAATTAACAAGAAATTTCACATGTATACTTGAGACGGAAATCAATAGTTTACATATTCAAACAACCAACTTACCCAATTGTTTTAAAATCAAAAGTTTACATACTCTAAACAACTAATTATACTCAATTTATTCTCAAATAAAATATTTTCAAACTAACAATTTCATGACATGATTAAACACAAATATTAAGCATGATTAAGATGGTTTACTCACTAATTCATCCATGGAAACACTCATGTAACCCAAAAGATTGGAAACTTTTTCAACCAACCATGAGATGGTTTCTCATACAAACTCATTCAACAACAAACATGTGAAACAAGTAAAGATTCAAACTTTAACATACATATGAACAAACTAAAACATATAAACACACAAATTTGACATAATATCGAGTAGCCTATCACCGTTACCTTATTAAGCCCTTAATCTCTAATGGAATCGTCTAAGTTACAAGAATCCACTTTCGGGTCAACTAATCCTTCTCCTAAACATAAGAAAACACAAATTAAGACTAAGATTCAAAATTAGAAAAGGGGTACCGTGTAGAATATGGGTCGGCAGCCCTATATATGGAGGAAACTCGGTTCCTTTCTTACCTAAAAAGATGGAGGGCGGTAAGAGGAAGATTTTGGCACGAAAAACACTTGATTCAGATGAGAAATGAGGGAGTTATGGAGTTTGAAGAATGTAAGATGGGTTTGTGCAAAAATGGTGGTTAAGATGTTTGGTGAGTGAATAGTGTGCTGAGATTTTTGAGGGAGAAGGGGATGTTAGGGTTGAGTAATGGGTTTGGGTGGAGGGAAATGAATAAGAGAAAGGCCCATATGTCGTGTTAGGCCAAAACTCTTAAGATGAGTCGATTTGACTTAAAAATATGTCTTAAAGCTATCTATACATGTAGGATGGATATTATTATTATTATTCATATAAAACAACATTTTTACAGAAATGAGTTTAAAATATAAATAGAACAATAAAATAGCTAATTAAATTATAAATGTCAAAACGGAAATTTCGCGGGTGTTACATATGTTTGTAAGTGTGACTAACAACATTGATTCTATGTTGTCATAGTTTTGGTGAATGGGTTGTCGTATTGGGAAAACCATTAGTAGGTGTAGTAAAAAATTTCTAAGTCAGTCTAAGTCTTTAGGAGGTCTTTGTATTAGGAATATTAAGTGTCTTAATTCGGCTCTTTGGGCTAAATTAGCCTGGAGAATGATTGTTTTCCCCTCATTGTTAATTAGTCGAACTTTGGGGCATAAATATGGCGGTTGCGGTTTCTATATGGCCATTCTGCTTCCCCACGTACTGTAAATTTATCCTGGGGTGGTAGGAGTATCTTATGGGGTTTGGATTTGATTAAATCCGCGGGTGTCTGGAATATTAATGTGAATTCTTCTCTTATTGTTTGGGAATCTAAATGGGTTGAGGGGAGGTATCCGTCTCCTAATGAACCGGAGCTTCTTCAAGGCAGTCATAACCTGCTTTTTCGACAAGTTAAGCACCTCATAAAGGAGAATCCTACGTCTCGGGATGATCGGCTAATTTTCAATTTCTTTGACACCCAAACTGCAAGTATGGTCATGGCTATCCCTATTAGTTCAACTCTTTCTGAAGATTGACTCTATTGGGATGAATCTACAATTGGTAATTATTCGGTTAAGCAAGGGTACTTCTTGGCACATCAACAACACTGGAGTCTTAATGCATCTTATAAGGATTTGTCAAGATTAGGGGTTGATTACAAAAACTTTGTATGTAAAATTTTGTGGCACCTTCCTTGACCTAAGGTATGGTCTATTTTGCTTTGTAAAATTCTGACCGACACTCTCCCTATTGCAAAGCAATTTCTAAGACGTAAATTAGAATGATATTGCTTGGAGTATCTATTATCCGAGACCTGTTCCTGTATTGAGACTTTGACCATTTGTTTAGGGATTTGAGGTTGCTAAAAGATTATGGATGAGAAGTAATCTTGGTATAAGGGCTGATAGTGCTACCCATTTGAATTTGAAGAATTGGATTGTAAACTAGATTTCACTTTTTCTTAAGTCCGATGATAATAATTTAGATGTCATCTCTTTTATGTGTACTTTGTGAACGATCTGGAAAGTGCGGAATTGCAACATTTTCGGCCCCTCAGTGTGTAACGTTACGACGACAATTCGTATTTATGAAGCTAATTTTAATGTAGTTGTGTCTGCAATTGCAGAACTCAACACTTCTTTACCCCCGGGTTTCACAAATATGGTAAATGATGTTGAACTCATGGATTTTAATTAACGGTTGAAATCTGGCGAATAAATTCTTATTCGCGGTGACGAAAGCCATTATCTTAAGTCCTTCATATGTGTTGATGCTTTTTGGAATTCAACACACAAAATAACGATTGCTTGGTTTGTTATGAGCATGTCAGTAATTACGGTTCCTTTTCTTTGTCGTCCTATGCGCAAAGTACGGAACAAGCGGGAGGAATTCTAGTAGCGCATTCGGCCGAGTACAACAGAGTACTCGACCGCGTGGCACTCCACTTAACCGAGTGTCCTTTGGGAAATTGACCAGCTCCTAATTGTGAGTCACTCGGCCGAGTGGCTGGTGCACTCGACCGAGTGCCACCGAGCACTCCACCAAGTATACGGACTTGGGCGCAGTTTTGGCGAGTTTTGCTACGTGTGTTTGGGCCTTAGTATATAAGCTTCTTTTTCATATTTCCCTTCATTATACGACACTAAACATTTCCAGACTTCCTTTCTACCTTTAAAAACCCTCTCAAAATTCCCAACAACCTTATCCTTTGGAAATCTTATCTTATCTTAAAGATTTGGTGTTCAAACTTTAACCTTTTTCATTTCTTTACATTTGTAAGTATTATTTATCCTTTTTCCTTTATTTATTTTGTTACAAAACCTTAGATTTTGGGAGAGTTGTCATACGGGAATTTAATTAGGGTTTGATTAATTAAGTGGGTTAATTAAGGGTTAAGTATTATTAATATTGTAGGATGTATTTGTGATAGTTATTTCATTAATTGTTATAGGAGACTTCCTAGAGGAGCCCTTCTTGTGTGCGTGCTTTGTTGCTTGAAGATTTGCAAGAGGTAGGGTTTCCTTATTCGGTCTTAGTAATATGGTTCTTTACATTTGTGTTAATTGCCATGAATTCCATATTATGTCATAATTGCATTATAACATGATTAGTTGAAAAATTAATGTTGGTTGCACATTAGTAATGTACATTCACCAAGTTATGATGTTGGGTAAGTAGTCTTAACTTCACATATTCATTTGAATTGTATTATAATGTGAATTAGGAGAATTGTTGGTAATTAATTTGGTTTAAATGGAGAACTTGTGCATTCATGTCATATTGTGGTTCATGATTATGTGGAAAGATATAATTGGCATTTATTGTATGCATTGGCTACTTGTGGATGTTAGAGGAGATTGTTGGTGAAGTATTTGTGTATTGTGTTGGGTTGTTAAGGAGACGTAAGACGGATCAGGAGACCGTCTTACGATTGGGTTGCCTCTTGGAGTTTCCCACTCCTAGAGGGACGTGCACGTTCATGACTTGAGTATGGAGGGACTCATGTGATGTCACGACGTGTGGCGGGGGGCAGTTAGCTCTCAGGTTCGACACTATGGGCGTGTCCCTAGTGTCTTGTTACGGACTGCGGTCTGGCTGTAGGTGACGGTGTTTATGCCGTCACGGGGTTTTTTTTGAAGGAGTGGTGATCGGAGGTCACATGTGTTATTCATAATTCATGTTTACGTATCGTGTTTGCATTTCATATTGTATACTCTTGTTATATTGTAGGCACTCTCATTATTGAGACTGATCGTAAATGTTTTCAAATATCTGTGGTGAACCATATGATATTTCGATCATATGGGGAGCAATGAATTGACAAGTAGTTTGAGCATGTTGATGAGTTGGGGCTAATGCGTGCTGATTATATGCTATTAAACTTCAATTTGGGCAAGCATTTAACTGCAATTTATATCCTATTTATTATTATATTCCTCGTGTTTGCTACTTTGGGTACATGTTATGGTTTTTACAGGTTAATCGCCCAAATGTGCAAATGTAAGCCAAATCCTATCAACAAAGGTGAGACGAGCTCCCGTTCCTAATCTTGATGTAAATGAAGCTCAAAAACCATTCTTTTGGAGTACTTAATGACGTAAGGAACCTTATTGAGTAAAAGAAGAGCTTCACATTACTAATGCCTACTTTAAAGAGCCATAACTAGAATTCTAGAACTGATAATCAAGTGATTTAAACTGGAGGTGAAAGCTTATCCTTTTAGCTTTCCAACACTATGAAAAACGCTTGATTTGCCATGTAACAAAGAAATGGCAACCATTTGAAGTTTCATGCGCGCTGTAGGAATTGCACGACGCTTAATGCTCGATCGACTTATACAGGAGGTCGATAGACCACCCCTTAGAACTGTCGATAGACAGTCCTCTATCGACACAGGAAGAGCAATTTGGAGAGAGTGCAGCCATTGTCGATCGACCATGTATGGGTGTCGAACGACCTTACCTGGCTGTTGATTGACCTTAAGCCTTTGTCGATAGACATGCTCCAATGTTGATTGATCAATCCACTTTTATACGTTAGTCTTGCTTGTTTTATTTCCTATTTTGGGCTTGGACTATATAAGCTCTTGAAAACCTTCTATTAGGTTAACTATTTTTCTACTAAAAAACATTATTACGTAATTTTCTTCTCTAAAAATTTTTAGATCGAGAAACTTTGCAATTTCTCTCTTCATCCTTTGCTACACGGATTATTTGTAATTGAATTCAACCTTTATTTATTTTTCTCTACTTTGCTTATTTTCTGTTTTCTCCCTTATTAGTATTAATTATATGTTTAATTCCTTTTGTCCCTTTCTCTACATGAATTCTCTTTTAATTTCATCAATTGTTATTGAATTTCTTATTTTCATTATGAGTAGCTAATTTCCCCCTTGCTAGGATTATGAGAGCTATGGATTTGTGATGGTCTTATATTAGACTATGGTTCTGGCATAATTATTGTTTTTGTATTGTGAAATGTAGCAAATAATTGTGATTAATTGGTTAAGTGCACGTACCTAGTTAATTGAACCGTATACTCAGACCTAAGTCAAAAGTCTGGTGAGAGTTAGACCTTCTACAAACAATAGAGTGCCCTAATAAGTTGCGAGAGCCCGTTAGAAGCATTCTAGGGCGAAAAGTGGACCGAGAGGACTTTTTCATTACCCTGCAGACGGTCTTATGACCGACCCTTGACCTTAGACTTGACTTTTTCATTTTCCACGGTGAAACTAATTCCTAGCTCTTCCTCTTATTATATTTAAACTCAGTTCCTCGCTTTTTAATCCTCTTTCTCTACAACTTTTAGTTTAGTAAAACAAAACGAACAGACCCCATTTGGTTACTTAGACAGACTTAATTTGATAGGTAGAACACTAAAAGCCTCCCTGTGGATACGATCACGACTTCCCTATTGCTATATTAGTTAGAGACCAGTTGGTTTATTTTTGATAGGTTGCGACAGCCGTATCAGGCTTCGAGCGGTCTCCTTTGAGCGTGTCGCTAATTTTCTTGTCTTAGCCTTTAATGTTATAATTAGACTTCATTTTATTTAATTTGGGTTTGTATAATTGAGATTGTTATTTGAATCCCCGAATATGTAATAACTTTATTTAACTATATACTTATCTATTTTAAATGCTTTTATTTCGATTGTTCGCACTACTACCTTGGGAAACCAAGTTGTGTAGAACGCTCATTGACTAGGATGACCTTGAGGAAGGTCTCCCAATTAACTAGGGTGTTACAGGCTATTTTGGAGGTTCTGAAAGGGCTTGGAATATGAAACGTCTGCATATTTTTGTCGCTTCCGACTGAATTCGGATCCTTTCTCAGATTATTGAAGGTAAGTGAAGAGTCTATCACACCCGAAATACTCGAGAGGGGGGGGGGGGTGAATTGAGTATTTAAAAATTATGCCTACTTTTTATTTTATATCAAGGTAATTAATTACTTAAAGTTTATTGATTAAACTTTAACTAATTAACTAATTGATTATGAATGTAATGAAATAACTGAAACGAAAGATGCAAAGACACACGATATTTGAAGTGGTTCAGCTTCACACGTCGAAGCCTACGTCCACTATTCTCGATTAATAATTTTAGTACCTTACTCCGGATTACAAAATTATCAACCCAACTCGTATAGTTAACTCTAACTATAACTCGATTTGAATATCACTAGATATTCGATTTGACTATCTTAAGTTACAAAGAAAGCACTTGATTGTTTTTCTAAGTGTTCACACAATTGAACGAGTAAGAAACAATATGAAGTACTATTATCTTATGACGTAATCTTAAAGAAAGATAAGCAATTTGAAGAGCACGACTTTTCGTAAATATTTTCTAAAACAAAACAATAAAACAATTAAGAATTAAACTCGAATATGTTTTGCAAAGTTTGTGGTATTTCGAAAAGCTTAGATAAATGAAGAATGATCAATTGTATTTATAGTAGAAGTGGGTACTAGGGTTTGCTCGAAACCCTAGGATGCCGTGAGATAGGCGGCAAGGGTATAAGAGATAAATTTTTATCTCTTCCCTAAATTTAATCCAAGATATTTTAGTTTAAGTAAATAAGATAAAAGTAAATCTTATTTAACAAGTAAAACTATATCTTTAAGATGTTAGGATAAGTAAACAAATCAAATCATATATTATGAAGATAGGAAAATATCTTATATAAATATAAGCTAGATTTGATTAGATAGATTACTTAAACACAACCACCTCACACGCCCCAACGGTTTTTGCAGCCTAACTAACTTGGTGAAACCCTAGGCCCGTGTCCAATCTTGGATAAAACCTATCTCCTTGGATTAGGGTTAGATTAGATAGACTAGCAATCCCTAGGTAGCATGACGACCCATAAGTCGTTTTACTAACCAATAGGAATATGCAATTCACCAATTATAATAACCCATAATTCAACTCTACTATATACACAAAAGATTTCGAAATATGTTTAAAAGAATTTTATCCTTTGAAAAATGATTTTAAAACTATTAAAATCGTGCCTTTAAAATGCTACCTAAAGTTATAGTAGAAACAGCTATAACTTTAAGTTTGGTTAGTAAAGTTATAGGTGAAATAGCTATAACTTTACTTCCCAATATTCTTATCTTAAGATACCGTCATTAGATGAAGACCTATACTAACTAATCTTCCTGGAGATCTTCAGTAAAGGATCTTATCTTTATCTTGACCAAAAGCTCTTCATCTTGAGCTTTGTTAAAGACTTGATCTAGCCTTTTGCTTAAATGATCATCATACTTGAAACTTGATACAGTTGCTTATGATGCCTTAAAAACTTCTAATGTTATAGCTCAAGCTGCTATAACATGACTTGAATGACGCTTCACAAATCTTCAATGTTATAGCTAAGAGAGCTATAACATTACTTGCTAAACCTGTAAACCTAAGTTAATCTAACAAAGACTTGAACAAACAATTACAAGCAAGAGTATATAAAATAAAGCATACACTTGTCATTATCAAAACTTAATCATATATCTATATGGTCCAACAAATTCCCCCTTTTTGATGATGACAAGTCTCTTAAGATTTGTGACTAAGTGTAAGTTCCCCCTCAACATAATACTATAAAAAGTCATAGACAGTTGAACGCAAGAACAATCACTTATATACAAAGTATAGCTTCTAAGGACCTTAAGAGATTAAAGATTCCGACAAGGAGCAAGCTTAGGCAAATACTTAAGTCACGAAGATTTCTTCCCCCTCTGGACATCATCGAAAAGACGAGAAAAGACATAAAACAACTAGAATAATATTAGTCGAGACACAATGTAAGGATGCAACGAGATATTAGAAAACGAGAAAGTAATCTACATTAACATGCCAAAATAGAAAATAAGCATACTACAAACCAAATTAGTCTAATTGCCAACTGGGCCGAATGAGAACAAGAGTTTTAAGCCAAATGGGCCGAATGAGAAGTAAGCCAAAATGGGCCGAATTAGACAATTATTCAAAATATAAAGTCTAACAAAAGAAAAGGCAAGGAAAAGAGGAGGACGGGTTTAAGGAATGTCACGTTTCACGACATTTGGGTTGACATAACCGGGACGGGTCCTAAACTCAAGAGAGTCGAGATGATCAAAGCATGAACGGACGTGATTAGCTTGAGCCGTGAGACACCGCTCAAAATTAAGCACCTTCATTGACAAGGCTTGAGTAGCCTCGTACACAACCCGCATATCCTCATGCATAGCCTTCCCTTCCTTCAACAAAGCCCCACCTTGACTAGCCAAATTAGCCAATGAACTAGAATGACGAACACACTCCTTTGCCGCCCTAGCCGCATCCTTAGCCATAGCATCACCTCGTGCTTCAAGCCCATGTAAATAAGACAAGACTTCACCATGATCCGAACCCTTCGAACCCGAAGCCTCACCCTTGTCTTTTCCCAAACCCGAGACCAATTCCACAACCATCTTATTTTGTGCATCCAATTTCTCACAAATACTTGCCATAAACACTTCCAATTTTTGTTCAATAACCGAGACCACATCAGACGATTTCTCCACCACATTCCCTTTTGACAAAAACACCAAGTCGGGTCCAATAGCACCGACTTTCATCAATTTAAGATGAGTGTCACACATCTCATCTTTCACCTTTACACCATAACTAGAAATCCCAATCACCCCTTTTTGTTCCAAAAGCCGAGAGACCCACATGCCATAAGGCAAATCCAAAGTTGTATAAAATTTTTCCTCAGTGACACAAACACTAGTTTGAATGATTTTATGAAACACAAGACAAGGAAGACTAACTTTGGTTCCCTCGAGCCACCTAGACAACAACAACATCTCATAGCTAGACAACTTATCACGACCACTCCTTCTCGGAACAACCGTGTTCCAAATGAAATTAAGAAAGAATTTCAATTTTGGGGTAAACGACCCCGCAAGCATGTTACTCGACCCCGTAGCATCAACATCAAACGACTTCTTAATTTTAAGCTTCTCTTCCTCCATCACATCTCCCCATTCCGCTTTTCGGATTTATTTCGATCCCATCATCGAGGGACCGAAACAGAGTACAAAAATCGGCAAGGGAGATTTTGACTTCGGTATCATTCACCACCGCATGCAACACATTATTTTTGACAGAGACGGAAGAATAAAATTGGATTACCTCTATAGGATAAACCGGACCAACAAAGGAACAAACTTTCTTCCATTCTTGAAAATTCAAGAAATCCTTAAAGAATTGCAAGACTTCGATTTTTCCATACCACTTTTCGGAATAGAGACGACCACCATGAATACCGTACCTCATAACATTGTTGACACGGGTTCTTTCATCCGCGGTGAGTCGAAGCGTATCAAGCCCCTTTGATGTTGCATTCGGCATATATTCCCGAAACATTGTCCTTTGGGGACCTTCTTGAGTAGCTACAACCTCAGTCTCTTCCACCGAGTCTTCAAACCCCACGGCCTTCTTTTTCCCTTTATTCAACTTCCGTCTTTTCCCTTCTAAGTTAGGATCAACCCGATTATGATCGGGGTTAGTTGGTTTTTGGTTTGATGAAGGTGAGGGAGTTTTGATAGGGACATAGATTTTAGTGCATGAAGGTTTGGAGGACCCGGTCCGAGTTGTGGACCGACTTGAGGGCGAGTGAAAACGGGTTGAGGGAGGAGTCATGATGGTGAAAGGATTTTGGAGGTTGAGTGTGTAGAAAAGTCTAAAAAGTGATCTTTGGGTTTTGTATTTGTGATGGTGATGGTGACGGTAGGAGGGAGTATTTATGGGAGTTGGAATCTTATTATGGTAATAGAGATTTAAGGGAAGTAGGATAGTGGAGGTGGCGTGTGGAGAGGAGTTAGGTAAATTTCCTTTTTTTTTTTTTTTTTTTTTTATTAAAAGATTTACCAAAAGATAGACAAGTGGTTAGGGTAAAAGATATGGTAAGATATATAAGGATAAAGTAAGATATGGTAAGAGATAAACTTATGGAAATTTCGGTTTTGGCAGGAAAAACGAGCAGTTGGTTACGACTCTTGGCTCATAATAAACTTAAAATATATATGACTAGAAAATGGAATATTCTCATAATATAATATAAAGTTGACATAAATAAAAGTGCAACTAAAAATACGGACACAGTCATACAATCTCGTCAAATCTAGTCAGTCATATAGAGAATAAAATTTTTGTGACAAGTTTAGTTGCCACCAATTAAACCAATTTCCAATCGTAAAATCTCAAAACGTTCTCTAGCCAATGCTTTGGTAAAAATGTCAGCCCATTGTTTTTCTGTACTACAAAATTCCAGTCTTATGTTGCCCTTATCTACATGATCCCGTAGAAAATGGTGTCTAATGTCTATATGCTTAGTTCGTGAGTGCTGTGCAGGATTTTTAGAGATAATTATAGCACTTGTGTTGTCACATAGAATAGGTATACGCCCTACATTAACACCATAATCACATAGTTGTTGCTTAAGCCATAAAAGTTGAGAACATACCGATCAAAGAAGAATGTATTCGGCTTCAGAGAGATAATGCAAAGAATTTTGCTTCTTGGATCCCCACGTGATGATACATGGTCCAACAAATGTGGCTATGCCGGAAGTACTTTTTCTGTCAAGTGAACATCCTGCATAATCTGCATCTGAATACCCTATGAGATCGAAATTACACTCAAGAGGATACCACAGATATAATTTAGATGTACCAATCAAATAGTTCAAGATTCTCTTAACTGCAATCATGTGCGATTCTTTAGGGCACGATTGAAATCGAGCACAAACGCATACACTAAACATAATATCCGGACGACTAGCAGTTAAATAAAGAAGTGAGCCAATCATACCTCGATAAGTTGTCTCATCGACAGACTTACCATTTTCATCCAAGGTCAACTTCTTCTCAGTACCCATAGGAGTTGGCTTAGAATTAGAATTTTCCATACCGAATTTCTTGATTAGCTCCTTGATGTATTTTTGTTGGTGTATCATAATCCCTTCAGGAGTTTGTTGGATTTGGAGTCCAAGGAAGAACTTGAGTTCTCCCATCATGCTCATCTCGAATTCTGAGGTCATTAAATCTGAAAAATACTTGCATAGACGATTATTAGTTGAACCAAAAATAATATCGTCAACATAAATTTGTACGACTAATAAATTGGAAACCTCAGTTTTCAGGAATAGGGTTTTGTCGACAGATCCTCTTTTAAAACCACTTTCTAGAAGATATTTTGACAATCTGTCGTACCACGATCTCGGAGCTTGTTTCAAACCATACAAAGCTTTATCCAATTTGAAAACGTGGTTTTGAAACTTGCTATCGAGAAATCCTGGGGGTTGTTCAACAAAAACCTCCTCATTCAAATAACCGTTAAGAAAAGTTGTTTTAACGTCCATTTGAAAAAGTTTTATTCCTTTATGAGCAGCAAATGCTATTAATAATCTAATAGCCTCAAGTCTGGCTACAGGAGCGAAGGTCTCATCGTAGTCAATTCCTTCTTGTTGATTATACCCTTGTACAACCAATCTAGCTTTGTTTCGAACAATAACTCCTGTATCGTCCAGCTTGTTTCTAAACACCCATCTCGTACCGATGACCGTTCGATCTTTAGGTCTTGGAACCTAATGCCACACTTTGTTTCGTTCGAACTGTTGAAGTTCTTCTTGCATAGCAACGATCCAATCTGGTTCGGCAAGTGCTTCTTTGATATTTGTTGGCTCAATGGTTGACAAAAAGGAGTAGAAAGAGCAAAAGTTGTTAAGTCTTCTCCGAGTTCGAACGCCTTCATTCAAACTTCCTAGGATGGTTTCCATTGGATGGGAATCCTTATATTTCCATTTCTTAGAAGTGCGAGGCACATCTTCATCTGAACTCGTCTCGCCTTCTTCGAATGATTGGGGTTCAAGCCTTGTTCCCCCTGAATCCAAGTTTGGGGTTATAACAGAATTAGTTATAACTTTGGATTTAGTTTGTTGATTAGAAGTTGAAGTTATAGCTTCATCAATTATAACTTTATCCTCCAATTGCTTGGATTGAGAAGAGATTTTAGTATCATCAACTAAACTCTCAGTACTCTTTCCTTTATCATTCGAAGGGGTTCCTTGTTCATCATTTGTGCCCTCAATTTCTTTATTTTCCTCATCCAATTCCGGAAGTTCATCCCTGGATAATCGGAAATTAGGTTCGTTCAAATCTTCTTCTTCATCCTGTTCAGCTTTGTCAAACATATTATTCTCATCAAAAACAACATGAACACTTTCTTCGATGCATAAGGTTCTTTTATTAAAAACCTTATATGCTTTACTATGATTAGAATAACCGACAAATACCGCTTCGTCACTTCTGGGATCGAATTTGCTTAATCTATTTTTGCCATTATTATGGACGAAACATTTACTCCCGAAGCAACGTAGATGTGATATGTTAGGTTTACGTCCCCTAAGAAGCTCATAAGGAGTCTTCTTGAGAATAGGTCTAATCAAAGCTCGATTATGAACATAGCATGCGATCTACTAATAGCTTCACCCAAAAATTTCGAGGTAGGACACTACACAATAACATCGTGCGTGCCATATCCTCCAATGTTCTATTCATACGTTCCACAACACCGTTTTGCTGTGGGGTTCGTGGTGCTGAGAAGTTATGCCCAACACCATTCTCCCTACAATATTGTATGAAAGCTTGATTATCAAATTCGGTGCCATGATCCGTACGAATGGAAATTAATTTTGATTTATATTTATTTTGGGCAAGTTTCATTAGAACTGCAAACTCCTCGAAAGTCTCATCTTTTGAGTTTAGAAAGATTGGCCAAACAAATCTAGAATAGTCATCAACTAGAACGAAGACATACCTGGATCCACCTCTACTTCTTACCTTCATTGGGCCACAAAGATCCATGTGCACGAGTTCTAGTGGTTCCTTGGTACTTACTATTCTCTTTGGTTTGAACGATGATCTAACGTTCTTGCAACGGGCACAAGAATCACATAGAGTTTCTTGATCGAATTTGATTGATGGAAGTCCTTCAACCAGATCCCATTTCTTTAGCTTATTCAAAGTTGTTGAATTTATGTGAGCAAATCTCTTGTGCCAAAGGCACGGATCATCTGTCGTTACTTTCATGCATGTGAATGAATTAGTAGGAATGTTATTTAAGTCAATCATATAGACATTCCTTCTACGGTGTCCTTCAAGCACAACACTACTCGTTCCTTCAATTATTATTCGACAGGAATCTGAATGAAAAACAACTTTATTTCCTTTGTCGCATAATTGAGAGATACTGAGTAAGTTGTGTTTGAGACCACTAACAAGATAAACATCACTAATTGCATGAGAAGATGATATTCCAACTTTACCTACACCGATGATCTTACCCTTCTTGTTGTCACCAAATGTGACCTTATCTCCATCAAAGGGTTCAAGTGAAAGAAATAAGTTTATATCTCCAGTCATGTGCCTTGAGCATCCACTGTCAAGGTACCATAGATTATTTTCTTTCACCACAACTCGCAAAATGATTAGATACGATTTTTAGGTACCCAAGCTAAGTTGGGTCCTTGGACGTTAGTCACTCTAAAAACTAGGTCTTTTCTAACCCAAACCCTTTTTATGATTTTACGTTTTGGAGGCGAATGGGTTTGTTTATGAACCGTCTTGGGTTGAGTTATGGGTTCCTTATGTCGTGGTCTTTCAGGTTGTTTGGGGGGAGCTTTGTTTTTGAAGGGCTCAGGTGTTTGTTTTGATATGGTAGCCTTCTTAAAATCGAAGCTCATATCGTAAAACCAACGATGATCATTGTTGCGTTTTTCACTGGTACTTGGTTGGATGGGGTATTTACGCTTTCCTCGAAGATAGTGTCGATGCTTTGACAAAGTTAATTCCTTTACTTAAATCCACGAGCATATTTGACACAATTTTCTTGGATATGTCCAAGATGACCACAGTAATTGCAAATCAAGTATTGAGGTAAATTTGTATATTTTCTCCTTCTGAAGTCTCGTTCGGAAGGGGTTGATTTGCATTTAGAGTGATCTCTACGACCGTAGCACTCGTGTCCTAATCCCATTTTCATGTTATTATCTGATTGTTCAGTTAGGAAATTTAGAACACGTGTGCTACCTTCCCATTTCTCATGAACCTTTCTAGCATGCAAGAGTAATTCTTTTAGGGATTCTAATTCTTTGTTGCATTTGGAATGGTCTGACTCTATGACTTTGGGAGGATGAGTCTCTTCATAGTTGTCACGAAAGTTCTGGAACCTATCATTAAGAACCCGTACTATCTCGGTATGCGTTCTTTTAATATTTAAAAGATCAGTTTTAGATTCCTTTAATTGCTGAGTTAGAGATTCAATCTCCTTCTTTTGATCTGTGATCACGGCTTCTCTAGCCATAGCCTTGGTCTCAAGGAGCTCTTTGACCTTCCTTAATTCCAATGTTATAGCTTCACTAGCTATAACTTTGGCTTGAAGATGCTTAATGTTGAGTTTTAGGTCTGAGGTTATAGCTTCATTAGCTATAACTTTAGACTCAAGAACCTTCTTCTCAAAGATTTGTCGAATCGAAGTTGTAGCTATATTAGCTGTAACTTTAGATTTGAACTTTTTGGCCCTTGCCTTAAGGAGTTGATTCTCTTCAGCAATATCGAGAATTTGTTCTTTCAAATCTTTCAATTCCATCTCTTGTTCGTGACACTTATCAAGAGATTGCTCAAAATATTCTATTAAAGCATTCTTAGAAAGTTTCTTGACACTCTTCCCAAGTTCATGATAGCTTACCTCTTCTTCTTCTTCTGAATCGGAATCTCCTAGGAAGCAGCAGTAGGAGTCCACACTATCTTTGTCATTGTCTGAGAAGAGGCAAGACTGACGTTGCTTAAGCATAGGTTAGCAACTTCTTCTTCTTCTTCTGATGCTTCGTCGTCCTTAGGGTCTAGATCTCCCCAGCAAGATGCTATCATCACTTGCTTGAATTCCCTTTTAGTCTTCTCACGTTTTGCTTTATCCTTAATTTTCTCCCATGTGGGACAATCCTTAATCATATGACCGGATTCTCCACACTTGAAGCATCCTCTATTAGCAAACGTATTCTTTGACTCTGAAACTTTCTTATTAGAGAACTTATTATTATTGTTATTGAACGATTTTGCTTGCTTATTTCTGAAAATGCATTTGTTGAATCGTTTAGCAAACAAGACCGTTTCGTCCTCTATTTCTACATCTTCTTCTTCCTTAGCAGAAGCTTGTAGAGCCATGCTCTTCTTATTACTGGACTCGGCCTCATCGTCATCCAGGACGAGTTCATGAGCCATAAGAGCACTAATGAGTTCTGCATAAGGGAGAGAAGTGAGATCTCTTACTTCTTCCATAACCGTGACCTTGGGACGCCATTTCTTGGTTAAACTCCTAAGTACTTTTCTAGCAATATCCTCGGAGTTGAAAGTTTTACCAAGATTTTTGAGCTCATTGACTATAGTAGAAAATCGTGCTGACATGCTATCAAGTGATTCATTATTTTCCATTCTAAAGAGTTCATATTTTTGAATCAACAAATCAATGCGATATTTCCTTACAGCCGATGTTCCTTCATAGGCCAACTCAAGACCATCCCATATTTCCTTGGCTGAAGTGCAAGAAGAAAAACGATCGGGTCGATCGATGTCATGCCGTTTTGTAACGGGCTTATCGCTTTCGAGTTTTTCTCAGCCTTCTTGTAATCAGCCTCAACATAGTCTTCTTCCTTTTTCTCATAGGTAGTGCCTTCCGAAGACGCGACCAAAATTTTATGTGGTCCGTTCTTTATAATCGTCCAGCACTCCCAATCATGTCCTTTTATGTAGTGTGTCATCATGTTTTTCCAAAGTCCATAATTCTTCCCATCAAAGACGGGACACTTTAGATACTTGGAATCCATTTCACACGTGTAAGGCAGCGGAATAAAAATAAAATAAAAAGATAAAAAGATAGACGGATCTAGCCTCTTTGCGGTTAGGCAATCAAGAGCACGAGGCTCTGATACCAATTGAAGAGTCTATCACACCCGAAATACTCGAGAGGGGGAGGGGTGAATTGAGTATTTAAAAATTATGCCTACTTTTTATTTTATATCAAGGTAATTAATTACTTAAAGTTTATTGATTAAACTTTAACTAATTAACTAATTGATTATGAATGTAATGAAATAACTGAAACGAAAGATGCAAAGACACACGATATTTGAAGTGGTTCAGCTTCACACGTCGAAGCCTACGTCCACTATTCTCGATTAATAATTTTAGTACCTTACTCCGGATTACAAAATTATCAACCCAACTTGTATAGTTAACTCTAACTATAACTCGATTTGAATATCACTAGATATTCGATTTGACTATCTTAAGTTACTAAGAAAGCACTTGATTGTTCTTCTAAGTGTTCACACAATTGAACGAGTAAGAAACAATATGAAGTACTATTATTTTATGACGTAATCTTAAAGAAAGATAAGCAATTTGAAGAGCACGACTTTTCGTAAATATTTTCTAAAACAAAACAATAAAACAATTAAGAATTAAACTCGAATATGTTTTGCAAAGTTTGTTGTATTTCGAAAAGCTTAGATAAATGAAGAATGATCAATTGTATTTATAGTAGAAGTGGGTACTAGGGTTTGCACGAAACCCTAGGATGCCGTGAGATAGGCGGCAAGGGTATAAGAGATAAATTTTTATCTCTTCCCTAAATTTAATCAAAATATTTTAGTTTAAGTAAATAAGATAAAAGTAAATCTTATTTAACAAGTAAAACTATATCTTTAAGATGTTAGGATAAGTAAACAAATCAAATCATATATTATGAAGATAGGGAAATATCTTATATAAATATAAGCTAGATTTGATTAGATAGATTACTTAAACACAACCACCTCACACGCCCCAACGGTTTTGCACTCACGGCTGAAACCCTAGGCCCGTGTCCAATCTTGGATAAAACCTATCTCCTTGGATTAGGGTTAGATTAGATAGACTAGCAATCCCTAGGTAGCATGACGACCCATAAGTCGTTTTACTAACTATTAGGAATATGCAATTCACCAATTATAATAACCCATAATTCAACTCTACTATATACACAAAAGATTTCGAAATATGTTTAAAAGAATTTTATCCTTTGAAAAATGATTTTAAAACTATTAAAATCGTGCCTTTAAAATGCTACCTAAAGTTATAGTAGAAACAGCTATAACTTTAAGTTTTGTTAGTAAAGTTATAGGTGAAATAGCTATAACTTTACTTCCTAATATTCTTATCTTAAGATACCGTCATTAGATGAAGACCTATACTAACTAATCTTCCTGGAGATCTTCAGTAAAGGATCTTCTCTTTATCTTGACCAAAAGCTCTTCATCTTGAGCTTTGTTAAAGACTTGATCTAGCCTTTTGCTTGAATGATCATCATACTTGAAACTTGTTACAGTTGCTTATGATGCCTTAAGAACTTCTAATGTTATAGCTCAATTTTGCTATAACATGACTTGAATGACGCTTCACAAATCTTCAATGTTATAGCTAAGAGAGCTATAACATTACTTGCTAAACTTGTAAACCTAAGTTAATCTAACAAAGACTTGAACAAACAATTACAAGCAAGAGTATATAAAATAAAGCATACACTTGTCATTATCAAAACTTAATCATATATCTATATGGTCCAACAGTAAGGCTAATAACAACAAGAACGATCGTGGATGACATTTTATAATTAATAATTAGCTAAGGTTTTTCATTGGTGTTAGTTTCTCTTTTATTGCTAGATCTTGTAATGTTAATGCTCATAATGTAACATATATGTCTAGAGGTTGAGTGTCTTTTTTTTTTTCATCTTGTTAAAAAAAAATAGCATGATAGATTTCTCAAATGATTAGAAAACAATCAATTATGACATACATAATAGAATGAAAGGTAAACAAAAACCAGACCATAGTAATTTAGCTCTGTTTTGTAAAGTCGTACTGATAACGTGTTATAAATCAAGAATAACTAGTATTGGTGCCCGGCCCCACCCGGACTAACTTTATTTAGCATAAGTATTTATTTTTAATTAAATAAAACTACTTTAAAGTTGCATAACTTATAAATTTATCATCAATATATTTTTCTATGACCAAAAACAATTCTCCACCTTCTTACCTATTTCCCCCAGCCTTCTTCTTTATTCTTGGCTTCTTTTCTTATGCATAGTTGATCATGATTAACATTATCTTGTTGATTTGGAAAATCTACCATACTAGATTGCGGGCGCATTCTCTTAAGTCGTAGATAGGAGAGTGTCATTCAGATATAATTTGCCTTGTTCATAATATGAGTGTGAGCGAATCCCATGAGGAGTCCGATGTCAATAAGATCATGCAAGAGTTGAAATGTCCATGTGAAGTGTTTTGCATTACGCCGTCATGTAAATCTCATCCATGTTGTTGCATTTTCCCTATGCCCATGTTGTTTCAGGATTTGATTCATCGTCTTTAATGTTACTTTACGGAAATTTCATTCGGTTGGGATGATCGTTGATCTTACCCTTTTTCTTGTCATACATTATGTTGTATGATTGTTTGAGGACAAGCAAGGGTTTAGCTTGGGGGAGTTTGATAAGTCCATTTTATATATACTTTAACTTCCTATTTTAGCTCGGTTTATTTGATTATGGCACTTCTATTAGTGTATTTGTGAGCTAATTCCATGTTCTAGGTGTTTTTGCTCGTATTCATTACATTTTGTAGGAAATAAAGCACTCGGTAGATTTTTCTGTCATATTAGCATTCACCCAAGTTCACGAAGCTAATAAGAGCAAGTCTTGATCATGCAAAGGTGTTTCGGGAAGCATAAGGGCATTTTGGGAAGAATTGGAAAATTGCAAGCACGAAACTAAATTGGGTTCATAAACAAGTAAATAAATGAAATATAAGCCCAAGTAAAGTCCAAATGATCAAGTGTCCATGCAAGCTTAAGATTTCATTTGAAGCATTTAACCGGAGGAATTATGAAGCATTAACACACAACATTGGATTCCTCATGAAATTAAAGACGGAATTAAGAGAAAAAGCATAAAATACCACGACCCCGATCGGGGTTACCCCCTCCTTAATTGTTTACGTTTTTCTCCTTGGTCCTATATAAAGGGTGTTGATCTGGGATATCAAACACACTTCCACACATCTTTCTATACACTTTTCCATACGCTTTAGTTTTAGTTTTCAGAATAAAATGTAGTTTAGATTTCCCTTTACAATTTCCTTATTGTTATAAACAAATTCCTTTAAGCATTTCAATTTATATTACAAGTTCATCTTCAAGTTATTTCCATTTGTTCTATCTTGTTCTTCATTTCCAAGTTTTGTTATGTTTATGTAGTTTACCAAGTTTTGTAGATAATCTTATTTCTAGTATTGTTTTGTTATTCATTTGCCATTTACATTACTAGTTAGTATGTTCATCTTTATTATATCATTTGTCATTAGATTAGTTTTCATTCACTACTACAGATACAGGCTATAACAACGATTAAAAACCGTTGTTATATAAAAAAGTGGACGTTGTTAAAGCGTCCGTTGTAAAAAGTTTTAACAACGGTTGGTTTTCTTAAGGAACCCGTTGTTAAAACTATTAACAACGGTTTTAAGTATACAAACCCGTTGTGGAAAGTGTGACTCAATTTTGGGGGGAAAGTTATAACAACGGTTGTAATATACAAAACCGTTGTTATAACTAATGACAACGGTTTTTTAATAAATAACCGTTGTTGTTTGTTCTTAAAAAATAAAAATAAATAAATTAAATATTACTAGATGCATGCATAATTACGGCCCGTTATAATTCCGATGCATGCATTATTACTGCCATCACTGTGCATATGAACGGACAATATGGAATGAGAAGGGTTAGTAATAAGATTTGAACCAGCATTGAGAGATATGATGATGATTATGGCACAACTTCCTAACATATATTTTAATTAAAAAACAACTCAAACCACACATTGCTTAGTATAAATACATGCATTATCTCAACTAACATTCCATTATCTCACTATATACATCTCCAAACCCTAACTGCTAAAACAAACTCCAAATAAATTAACCCTACTTAATCTTTCAAAACAAACTCCAAACTCCAACAAAATGAATGATATCATCCTTAAGACTCTTACTATGATCGAGAACAACAACAGTTTCATCCGCCGGTTGCTCCACATTGAGGAAAGTTTCAGGAGCTACCTTGCGGATGCTCGATCCATTCTGAAGGACGCCAAAGAAGATGGCTTGACGGAGCAGCAATTGCAGCTATATGACGATATAGCAACTGCTGAACGGAACCTCCAAATAGCCAAGGAGGAAAGGACGGATATCATAGAGGAGAATAAGACCCTCTATGAAAATATAAGAATTGCTTTTTTATTAATGTAATTTTTTTTTTAATTTATGTATTTATATATATATATATATATTATGCTTATCATGCATTCCTCTCTATCATCTTCTTTGTTTTAGTTTATTTAATTTGTTTTACTAGCTAATTAAGCGAATAATACTTAAAGAAATAACATAATGGTCGATAAAAACTAACACATACACATGCAAATGAAATAATTAGAAAAAGAAAATAATGACGATGAAAGACGATAAAACCAAAGGACGGCGAGATTTACCTGATAATTAGACGATGAAATCAACAGTGACGGCGAGAAGATAAAGAGACGATGAGAAAGAGAGAAAGAGACGATGAGAAAGTGTGTTTGTGTTTGTCTGCTGGGTTTGTGTTTGTGTATTAAGGTTTGTGTTTTGTGGCTATAGCAGACTTGTGTTTGTGTGGTTTATAGTATGGAAGGTATTGACAACGGTTATTAAAGAACAACCGTTGTCAAATAAGTTTTAACAACGGTTGTAAATCAACAACCGTTGTCAAATAAGTTTTAACAACGGGTTCCAAAAGCAACCGTTGTGATTACTTTTCACTAACTTTGCGTCAATTTTGCGCCAAATTATTAACAACGGTTGTGCATGTGTAACCCGTTGTTAAACTTATAACAATGGTTTTTATAACCATACCCGTTATAATTCATTTTAGTAAAATTCGCGCCATACATTCTACAACGTCTATTGTGATTTTTCGTGAATAATCGTTGGTAAAGGGGCGTTGTAGTTGCCTGGATTTGTAGTAGTGATTATGCATGAGTAGCATTTGCAATTGTTGAAATAGGATGTTTTAATATCAATTCATTGTTTCTTTAACATGCTTGCATTGTTTTGTTAGTCTTTGATTGTTGGACACTATCAAAGATTAAATTTGTTAATTTATTTTTATAAGTCGAGAGGCACAAAATTGAATTAGACTAAGCATGTTTTAGTAGACGACCTAGTCATAGCGAGAGCTCGTTAGGACCCGTTCTATGGTTGACAATAAGCCCGAGAGGTGGTTGTCTTTAAGCCTAAACAATTAACGATATTATCAACTCCTATGTTTAATTTGAGCATTTACATAATTTGCATGTGTGACTCGACCTCCCTAGACTCTTCCTTTATTATTATTGTTTCAATAACCCAACCAAACCAATCGATAACCGACATTGCTAGAATTCACCCCATAACAACTTGTTTAGCAACTCCCGTCTCCTTGTGTTCGACCATATTACTATATTCATTTGTGTCTAGGGTATTTATCTTTGATTAGGTTGCGACATCCTATCACCATCCAGTTTCCACAAAGTGAAGATGAGAACTTCCACGATTACATGTATAGATGGAATGATTGGATTCGTTCTCATAATTGTGAACGCACACTCCCACAACTTACTGTGTGCCTTATTATCATAATAGGTATGAACAGACAAACCAAAGCCTATATTTATTCCATAGATAAGGGAGATTATGGTGGTAAGAATATTGAAGATGTCCTTAGTTTCTTTAAATGCCTTGCTCTTGAATGCATTAAACCCACTTTCTCCTTTCAGTCAGACATGGATGGGGGCGTGGGTAAGACCATAGAAACTGTTTTAAAAAATGAAAAAGATGATGACGGGAACATAGAGGAGGAGACCATATGCTCAGTTTATAACCCCTTCTTTGAGGGTAATCTAGAACCCCTCTATGATAATTTTACAGATAGTGAGCCACATGAGGAAGACTTAACGGACCCCCTAGAGAACCCCTTTTGTGATGATTCTTGCGTTAAGGAGAGTGAGGATGTGTGATTGGAAGGTCTTGAGGTTAAACGGGACACATATGATGATATAATAGATGAGCTTATCATGGGAGACCCCGTTGACACAATTGACTTTACCACCCCTTGCATTTAGGATGGCTACCCACCTTCTCCTACTTTGCACTTGACACCCCCATTTCACATAGAATACCCGTCTAACCGTGAAGTTTATACTTGCTTGGTTTTGATGTTAAATGCTTCAGTGCTCCTCAATTTGCCCTCTTCCTTTGACAATAGTAGAGGTAGACCTCTCGACCCATATGAATTAGTGATGAAAAATACTAACATGTTGGTTGTCGTCATGGGAGTCGATCGTTTGTCTTTCATGCCTTATGGTTTGATCTTTGATGTTCCATGCTTAGCTGAAGAGTGGAATAATTTGGTGGATTGTTACGGGAGCTGTCAAAGAAAGTTTAACAAGCTGAGACGATTTTTCACATTGCTTTTATATACTCACATTGTATTTTGGTGCTACTTATGCTTTTGTGTAGCACATGCGCAGATTTTCGACCGACTAATGAGAGCTCTGAGTTGTTTTGATTATGCACATTTGTGGGTAATTATTTGGTGCTTATATGCGTGTTAGAGTTGATTGGTGGCAGCTGGCCACGACCTCTCTATGTTTGATGCTGGTTTGTGGAGGTCCATTTGCGATAATTATGAGTCATATTTTCCTAATTTATATTTATTTGGATTTATCTTGTTCGTATATCCCATTTATTATATATTGATGCTGCTGATTATTTGCTGAACACAATGAGGGCATTGTATGATTTGGTTTGGGGTGGGTATACTTATGTCTGTTTGCATCCATATGCATATTTCTTGCATTTCTGCATGCATTTATTTTTAAAAAAAAAAAATACAAAAACATGTTTGGCATTTAGGTAAAATCTTAGGTTGAGTCGGAGTGGTTAAATGACAATGATGACATTGCTTTTATACACTTGCTACCTCATTTAAGCCTTGCATTGTTGACACCCTATTTTGAGAAATTCATTTGCATAATCTACGGATTTTTGATAAATTTTACCAAACGAATAGGCTTGACCTATCATGTTGGCAAACTACTAATACATTCTAAGGTTTAGAGCTTCATAAACTGGTGGCATTCATGACCGGTTTCATTTAGGATGTGAGTAGTACTCTTTACATAGCATGTAACATCAAATTGCATAAGCATGAAATTTGTCTCTTATTGCCAACATACACTCGGGTTTGTGGCGGTGACACATGTGGAGAGGCGACCCTTCCTTTATGATTTACCCCTATTAGCCTCACATTAGCCAAATTTGCCTTGTTTTGACCCATTTATTCAACTAAATTCCTATATAGCCTACCCTTATCAAGCTAATCTTGTTGGTAAGTTTGGAAGTTATATTGTGGTCAATTTTATTGCTATTGTGATGGATGTTGGAAGGAAGGTGAAAAAAATGATGAATGAAAAGTATTGAAAAAGAAATGAGAAAAAAAAAGTGAAAGAAAAAAAAAAGATGATAAGAAAAATATAGTTCAAAAGAAAAAAAAAAGAGATGGAAATTTTATATTACTCCTATGTTCATCCTATTCATAATTTGAGGAGTATTGTTGTGGTTGTGAGCAAGTTTATGCCGCACTTGGCATTGTGCTTAATTCTTCATGTTGGGTTTATAAGTGGAATATTATTACTTTTGGTTGTTTTTGGTGCTAGCTTGGCTTTTACCTCCACATATCCAAACTATTTTACCCCTTCTTACCCAATTACCTCACCTCACATTTATCTGTAAGACCTCGGCATGCGTTATGGACCTTGTTTGGTTGGAGTGTGTGTACGGTAACTAGAGACATCTATCATGTTAGACTGCATGCATACTCTTGTAGGTCGTAGTTAGGTGAGTGACTATTTTCCTTCTCTCTTACAAAATTTGTATTGACCATGTTCTTGAATGAGAGATGAGTGATCCGTGAGAGTCCGACATAGATGGTCTTACAAGGTCAACGATTGGTAGTTTTCGGTCATTAGTTTAACTTGTTTGCATTTGGATTTTTGTGCTTTATAGCTTTGTAATTCATTCCTTAGCATGGGTGGTCTCTTGCATTAAATTGGTTTAACGAGTCTTTTGTATAGCTAGCTCTGAGTTTTATACCACTCCACTAGTCTCCCTTCTATGTCTTGTGTCTATTGCTTACTTGGGAACAAGCAAAGTTTTGGTTTGGAGAGGTTTGATGTGTGCTCATTATATGCAATTAACTTCTATTTGGGCACGCATTTAACTGCAATTTATATCCTATTTATTGTTATATTACCCGTGTTTGCTACTTTGGGTACATGTTATGGTTTTTACAGGTTAATCGCCCAAATGTGCAAATGTGAGCCAAATCGTATCACCAAAGGTGAAAAGATCTCCCGTTCCTAATATTAATGTAAATGAAGCTCGAAAACCATTCTTTTGGAGTCCATAATGAAGTAAGGAAGCTTATCGACCAAAAGAAGAGTTTCACATTACTAGTGCCTACTTTAAAGAGCCATAACTAGAATTCTAGAACTGATAATCAAGTGATTCAAACTGGAGGTGAAAGCTTATCCTTTGAGCTTTCCAACACATAAAAAACGCTTGATTTGTCCAAGTAATAAAGAAATGGCAGCGATTTAAAGTTTGGTGCGCGCTGTAGGAATTGCTCGACGCTTAATGCTCAATCGACTTATACAGGTGGTCGATCGACCACCCCTAAGAAATGTTGATAGACAGTACTCAATTGACACATGAAGAACAATTTGGAGAGCGTGTAGCCATTGTCGATCGACCATGTATGGGTGTCGAACGACCTTACCTGGCTGTCGATTGACCTCAAGCCTTTGTCGATAGACATGCTCCAATGTTGATTGATCAATGAACTTTTATACGTTAGTCTTGCTGGTTTTATTTCCTATTTTGGGTTTGGACTATGATGCCTGCATTTTATATAATCTTTTTAAGTATAATTTGCACGCATTTCTATGCAATTCCCATAGTTTTAGGCTACGAAATGCCCCGAATAGTCTACTTTGGTTCGTTTATCTTTAATTGCAGGAATGAACCTGAAAGAAGCAGAATTGAGCCTTTTACTGTCCATTCAGCTCGTATTTAGGAGACGGAAGAATTGGAGCGAGAATACTACTGTCTTGGGATGCGTGAAGTCATCTTGGAAGCTAAATCAAACGTCCTATGCTCGATTCAGTGGCAGATAACTCGATCGAGAGCTTTTGCTGGCTTAGTTCCTCGATCGAGTACTTTTAGATGCTGAAGAACCCTCGATCGAACTCCTGCTATGTTCGATCGAGATATGACTAATTAGTGTTCCACAATCGAGTAGTTTTTATACTTGTGGACGTAGCCACCTGCAGGCCCAGCCAATCTGTGGACATGCAGCGGTCTTTTGAAAGCCACGCCCGGCGGCGTAAAAATGCTTTCGACCGGATCATTTTAGATCGGTCGGTTTCGTCTCGGTAAGGGTCTCGAAATGATTAGAGATGTTCGGAGTCACCACCAAGCATTTGTGGGATGCTTGGAACCCGTTCGAAATCCACTTTATACCTCGGTCAAATCGAAGCACAAAGCAGCGTTTGACATAGGTACTAAAGATAAGGAAATCGTCCCTCTTTAGCATCCTATCTCTAGAATGACTCTCGTACGCCCTGGATAAGGTCGTCCACTATCCAAAGTTTCTGAGTAAGAGGTGAAGGTATGTATTGGGAAGCCCTTTAATCAGACACCCAATCCCCTTGCATGTAGCGCTCTCTTGATCGATCTTGGTTGGTTGAATGCAAAAGTTGATAAAACGGTTTAAATGCATGAATGCGCATCCAATAATTTAAACCTAACATGTGAGAGATTTCTAAGTCGGTTGATTTAATCCAAGTATCAAGTATAAGATGTCGAGTTGGATTTATGGTTGATTTGTATGTAAGACGGGAATTAAACATCCATTTACCGTATTAGGTTTATGGTGCATAACGTGATCCATTTGTCTTAGTAAAACATTTTGCAAATATGATTTTGAATAAGTAAATAGTCATCTGATCCGTCCTATATCCGGGCTAACCGGAGTCGGGATCGTCCTAGACTAATGCTGGAAAGGGAACAGTCCCTGTACCAGACGGCTACATGAGGCGCGAGCCAGCCGGCGGTGTAAGGGGCCCCTCTGGTTTTGAAAATGAGAATTGAAAGGCCTGTTTTAGGCGCAGGTCAACCTACGGTGATATGCCGTGTTCTGACCTTTTGAAAAACGTTTATAAAATGTATTGAAAAATGGGTATTTGACCCGATTTGGTTTGAAGGGGTCGTTTAGACCGCATTTGTTGATTTGAGGAACGAGACTCGAATAATCATCATTATTTGATGATATTCGGTGTCGGGTTCGACTTTGACAAACTTCACATGAATAGTTTTGAAAATAACTATGAACTAATTGTTTTAAGTTCATTTGAATGTAATTAGTCGATATTCATCTTCGTACCCGGGTTAAAATCCGGCATGGTATGTAGAACCAAGGATGACTTTGTGTTGGTGACTAATATGCTTGTTTTGAAAATGTAAAGAAATGATGAAAGGCTTTAAAATACCTCCCAAAATGAAATAAATGGCTTTAAAATACCTTTTAAATGTTATTAACTAAATGTTATCACCGAAACACGGATTTAACCGTCATGGTATGAGGAACCAAGGGTGAAAAATATTTTATGGTTAAAACAAATAAAATGAAATAAAAAGGTTCAAAAATATTTGAAATAGTAAAAACCGATTGTAAATATGAAAATGAAATAAAGGGAAATGACGAGAAGAAACACGGTTGAGTTCTGACTTGGACACCCCATTGAGGCGCGGGCAAGCCGGCGAACCAAGGGGCTTCTGTCTCAAGCCAAAAATCAGTTTTGGCTCGTTTGTTCCATGTTTTGGTTCATGTTATGCATGTTATAGTATGTTATAGTCATGAAACAAATAAAAACATGATAAAAGAAGGATTTTTACACCCTAATACTTACATGTTTGGTTATGGCGAGTGACCGACGTAAGTATAACAACTCGTTTGGTCAGAAAAAACTCGGTTTAAAACCGTTTTGGTAAGTAAAAAGAGTGTTTTAAGATTAGTGACGGTGTAGTGGTCGAAGTGGTCAGTCAAATGATTTAATGCATGATGAGGGTACCAAACAATGAGTAAGGCTTGTATTTACGATTGGTAGGTCGTAAATACGCGTCGGATTGTGACTTAAGAAGTCGAGTCGAGAATTTTAAGGGAGAAAAGAGGGGGCGGACACTCGCGTAAGTTCTCAAATGGGGGCATTTAAGGGGTATGTATAGGGAAATTAGTGGTTGTGTGAGTTTTGAGCGACATGGCCACCTGGGCTGCTCAAAGAGGCGCGAGCCACGTTGCGGGTCTTCGAGTTGTCTTGTCACTTTCACACAAGAGCAATCATGATTTGTTCTATCCTAGGTTTTGGATGAACATGTTTGATATTTGACTATGTAAGATTCCGGGAAACCTTAACATAAAAGGCTTGAAATGGTTTGTTTTTTTGTGGTTGACTCGGTTTGACTCGTTGTTGGAGTCGAGATTTGAATTTTTGAGTCGGGTTTTGGTCCGGTGTCGGTTTTGACTCTAGTTAGTGTCATTGCGACCCCTTCGTGTGCGTTAAACACTCCAGGTATTTTTGAAATGTTTTATTTTCAAAATCGTTTTAAGTTTTCCGACGTAAAGTTGTACACAAATTGTCGATCAAACGCCGCGATTCCAAAACATGTTATAGTCCGATAATCATCGGATGTTTGTTGGAGTCTCAGCAGATACTGGGTATCTACAATACTCGATCGAGAGGTTTCTGCTGGAAGTTGGTCGATCGAGGAGTTTGGAAGTGCTCGGTCGACCAGGTTATTATCTGAAGCGAGATTTTCTTGCGTGAACTTATTTACTTAATATCTTAAGTTACGTATTTAGGTTAATAAAATATCTTTCCTATAAATAGGAAAGACTTAATTAGGCTTAGGTATCTTTTTAATCTTTAATATGTCATTAATTTCTGAACTCTTGAATCATTCAGTTCGACATTGCCTTTCAATTTCCAGATCTTAACTTGTGTAATTCTTTAATCTCTTTTATTCAAAGTATTATTTCTCTTTTGCAACACATTAATTTTTGTTCTTTAATTGATGTTAGGTATTAGAATTGTTATTTGGTTTATGCAATTTCCCTTTAATCATCTTTATACCATGTTTAGTATTGTTTTATTCATCGTTATTGTTTTATTTATCGTTATGAGTAGCTAAGTTCTTTATTGCTAGAATTAGGGGAGCCATGATAGTAAAACAATGATGCTTTAATTAGTTTAGGAGGTTTTTGTTGCGAGAATTGTTTTATAGCAATATAACAGTGATTACTGTTGGAGTATATGTGTCCTCAACAATAGTGCGATCACATTTTAAAACTCATGATAAAAATACGTGAAGGGATGATTCAATATATGTAATCAAGTGATCAACATTAATCGGTAATGATTAGCTGACTAGAGTTTGACATTATTGTCGTTTAACGGTGGTGGTCAGTTGATCCCTTAAGGTCACTCTTAAATGACGATTCCCTCAATTGTAAAGATAATTGATTGTATGACGATACAGATTGATTAAATCCTTAAATTGAACAAATTGATATATAAGAGAAAATATTATATCTTATTGTAATTTGATTAAATAAGATTCAATTTAGTAATTAATATGCTATATTACTAAAATTGATTAATGTTTATGAAACATTTGAGATAAGAGAAATCAGTTAGCTATAATTACAAAATGTTGTAGATTATATTAACTAGACTTAATGTGACCCATTTTATATACATTTAATTGTGAGTTACTTGTTAATTTGTTATTTGTAATTTATTTAATACATAACGATATTTAATTAGTTAAATATACATTATTATACCTAAAGACATGTTACATGTCACATGTCACACAAATTACAAATGACAAATTACAAAGATAAAATAGAGGTCCATTTTATGTGTAAGAACCGGTTTTATAAGTAGTAAGTGGGCTTTGTTGGTTTTGTTTTTTAAATAATAAAAATAGACATCATGATGACCATCTTGCTTACACACCTATTCACTAGCTATTATTTTGAGAAGACAAAAAGCATTTGCATGGCCCTATTTCAAGTGCAAAAACCGCTCACCCCACATAGTGAAAAGTGTTGGGAAATGTGTCCTCAACAATAGTGCGATCACATGATTTAAATATCATTATTAAATCTCATTTTAAGAATACATGTGGGATGTAATATTTTACAGTCAACTGGTCCACACATATCGGTAATGATTGGCTGACTAGAGTTTGACATTATTCTTTTGCATTGCGACGGTGGTGATCGATTGATCCCCTTAGGTCATACCTATAGGGAAATACTCTTAATTGATTATTTAATTGATCGTATACCGATACGAGTTAATTAAATTGCTTAAAATTGACGGATGATTTTGTGAGTATAATTTACGTATCTTATTG
The DNA here is from genome assembly GCF_048544455.1 of Silene latifolia. NCBI lineage: Eukaryota > Viridiplantae > Streptophyta > Magnoliopsida > Caryophyllales > Caryophyllaceae > Silene > Silene latifolia. The sequence goes on from NC_133531.1 coordinate 65,609,686, forward strand.
TAAATATGATTAAATGAGACACGGTCTAAGTAATCGAATTATTTTATTACTTAGATGAAATTATTGTTTACAGAAACAATTGAAACGGAATGAATAAATTATTATAAATACAGAATGTTGTAGTTTATAATTTGGAAACATTTTTGGTACAAGTAATTACGAATTACTAGTCGATTTTGTAAATGACATATTTTATGAGTATGCTGATTTTTAATATGTTAAAAATACATTACATTGTGACATGTCATGTAACATGTTACATGTGACAAATTTGACAAATGACAAAAATAAAATGGATTCTCCATTTTATGCCTAAAAACCGAAAATGAGGAGGGAGTGTAAGATATGTATTGTGTTTTTATCTTGAGTGGAAAACACAATTATCATATCTAAATAGTAGCCATGCACACCTACCTTTTAGAGAAGAGCAAAAATGAAATGCATTGGGCATACTACCCAATGCATTTTTTCGGCCACTCCAAAAGAAAAGAGAGAAGAGCTTTTCTCTCACATTTTCATTATTCATTCTTCCCATCTAATTTTTCTAGAGTAAGAAAATGCAATAAAACTCTCTACAATTTATGATAATTCTAGAGAAATAAAACTCACATATACTCCCTCTTGACCGAGATTTTCAAGAGTAAAAAAAAATGCAATTTATTTTGTGTCAATTTTATAGTAAAACTAATATTATTACTAGATCTAAATAATATTAGTTATTAAGAGATTTTCTTGGGTATATGCCTTTGGGAGGGATTCTATACTTGAATCCTTGTTCTTCCATTTGGAGAGCTCAAGAACAAGTGAGTAGGTGAACTGACTTGTGCCCATAAATCCGAAAATCACAATGTAAGATGATGGTTTCTTCTTTATATTGTTTATTAGTTTGCATGCATAAGATCACTCATTAATTTTATGACAAATTAAATTAAAACATATATGAATATGTTAGTATATAGATCTACTTTTCCTTCAATCGGTATCAGAGCGCCATGGTTGTTTGCATGCAAATCGGTTAAAAGTTTTTCCGAGTTATAAAGATTAACATATAAAACTTGTAAAATTTGTGTTATTATGATATATCACGAAATTAATTCATGCATGTTAAAATTTCTGGTCCTAAAATGTTTTAGGATATTTTGGTTATATTTACGGATTTTTATTGTTCATATTATACAATAATGGCATTTAAATATGATTTTATGAGTAAAAATGTCATTTTCGGTCTAAAATTAGCTATACTTCGAATGTTTTAGTGATTTTTGGATATGTTGTCACATATATTATTTTGAGATAACCTGTAAATTTTCATAATTTTTGGACTTGTTATGCTCGAAAAATGGATTTTTCATTATTAAATTCGGATTTAAGTGAAAAATAGGTTAATATGAGCTAAATTTTGAATCTGGTCATATAAATTTAATATATTGTCACATGCAATTTTACAAGATGTGTTTAAAATAATTGGCTATAAAGAAGTCTTTTTGCATGATTTATGGATTTTTGAAGAAAAATAGCATAAATAGTGACATTATTAGTGAAAAATTAATAAAACATAATCTATGGCTAAGGAAAAACGTCCATTGTTGCATTTTATTATCTTTTTCAGATCTAAAATAGAAAAGTTGATGTATAAAATTTTCCCTCATATTTTATGATTATTTAACTTAAAACCGATAAACCGCAACATTGTTTTTCCGGAAAAATTTCGAAATTTTTGACCTAAGATTTTGAACATTATGAGTGTCATGGTATTTTTCCAGAATGTTCGTGAATTTAAATTTCAAATTTTGAATTTATTTGAAATTTTGTGATTTATTTGAAGTTTATAGCTTATTTTTGTAATTTTTGGTCCATTAATGAACAATTTTATAAATATGAGTTAATTATGGTCAAATTATTAGTGAAGACTAGATTTTGAGTCCTAAGAGGTTAGGGTAATTAACTTATGCATAAATATGAATTTATGTAATTTTGTGATTATAAAATGTTGAAATCACGCAAATCCGTAAAAACCGAGTAATATACGATATTGGCTAATTAAAGGCGATTTAGCATAAAATTGGGCATGTTCATACATATTATAATGCTGCATTTTCTGTATGATTGTCATAATTTTAATTTATGTAATTTTTGAATTATGTAATTTTACTTAGTATGGCCTTAGATTTTAATTGGTATTTCCCGAAATGTATGGGAATATCGATTCGGTTGTAATTTATTGTGATCTCGTATCACCGTTTTGTAATTTAATAGATTTATTTTATTTTAGTTACAAATGTATAATAGGAAATTATGTAATTTATTATGTAATTTTATTCATTCCGGAGTTCCCAAAGACGGATTTCTTCAAGAATGACGATACATAAAGACGGTGTTACCTCGAGATGCGTGCCACAACCGAAGTTCAAGGGACCAATGGAGTTGGTTTCCGAAAATGTAATAGTTAAATAGTTTTTCTTTTTTTAGGAAAGGCCATACTAGGATTTATTTATTTATTTTTATGCTTGCATTTTATTTTATGTCACATGCATCGCTAAATCGCCATAACTAAAACATGCATCCTTATTTTATCGAGTTTATCGACCGTGTCAATTAAAATTATCGTAGTTCACCGCTTTAGTTCACTTAAAACGTGATAGATAATAAATTGACATGACCTCTCGCTAAAACAAACAATTGAGACATAGCCTTACCAAATAGTAGAAACCATGAAAACCTATTTCGCGAGGGAGTGCACTCGGCCATCCCGGGGTACGAACCTTGTTACGTAGGGGAAGTGGGTGATAAATGTCTATCCACCGAATTCATGTTGATGAGGGTTCCATCGGCTATCCCGTGCCCAAGTTAATGTGGGTTTGGATCATGGACACATTTATTCGAAATTTGGATTGAGCTCAACGGAAGTATTCGCGACCGTAGCCGCATGTGTTCCGGGCTATAGATAAATATTAGAGTAATTTTATCGACCGAGAGTTCTAAAAGTAGAATCGATTAAAGAGTTAGTCCACCGAGTTATATTGATAAGGGTTCCATCGGCTATCCCGTGCCCAAGTTAATATGAATTTGGATCTCGGAATCATTTATCATAGTTGGGTAGAGGTCACTATGTAAATGCTTTACTTGTTATTTACAAGTATTATTTAAACGATAAATGTTAAGTTTTCCACTATTCCGTTATTATATTGTTCTATTTCTTTACCACAATTCATATACGATATCATTTCGATTTTGATACAAATCTCCATTAAAACATCGTAACTAAAGACAAAATTTGAATTTGCTTCTAAAACCTCAAACGAACCATTGCTAAGGATATCTTGTAAAGAGTATAGATTAAAGTTATTCATTATCAAACAGGTTTTTGATTCTTGACTAACACTTCTACTTACAATGGATTATGCTTCATATACTTAATTGAATTAAGTACCTTGAAGCGACAAATTGTTTTGGTGATTAGATTTTCAGAATTCGTAATTGACCAAAATAACGCAACCACTTCAATGAAAGTGTTAAGACTAAAACGAACAAATGAAGAGTAATCTTCATGAATTCAATTTTGCTTCTCAAAGCAAAGACTCATTGAAATCAGTGGGAGCATTCTCTTAAACCGTTAAGATGAGAACGAGGTTCAAGAAGTAAAGATAATAATGGAATTGATACAAGGTAATGTTAAAAGTAAAGTTGTTGAGAATAGCGATACTAAACCTATCAATTCCGACCGATAACGTTTCCACTATCTTAAATGTTGGACACAAGAAAGGAAACTACCCCAAATTATTGAAGAATCAACAAGTTAGTTGTGGGACATCTAATGGGACCTTCTTCTTTAAATGTTAATTTGATTAAACATAAATTTTGCTAGTACCACTTCGTCAATATTAGAAACTAGTGGAGGTTTTAATCATTGTATTCGACACATAAGATGATTAGAATATGACGACTAGCAACAATAATGTCGAGAGACAGAGTAATTGTGTACTCAATCTAGTTTTTGGATTTAAAGTTGTACTTAATTGTGACTATTAAGTGCATAAACTCTAAATAAGAATATAAACTTGTTAAGATACAAAAGAGGTTTTCACTTTTGTGACCCTATACACCACGATTTGATGTATGGCTAGCCTATTATCAAGGTGATTATATTCTAAACCAAACTAGAATGATATATCATGTAGATGATGTAAGATTCAAATTGGTAACCCAAGATTAAACCTTAAAATTTTGGAATGATGAACGCAAAGAGTTATCGAGTACTCTTGAAACCATTAGATTGTTAATGGTATATGCGCATCTTGTATTCAAAGCAAGATATCTCGTACCTTTTGGTTGAAAAGGAGATCGAGGTTATAAATCATCAATCCAAAATAGGTTGATCATCATCTTTTACCAACGATTTAAGTTGACACTAGTGTGTTCACTTAATAAGGTAAATAGAGAAATCTTTGAAGAAGTTCAAGAGTTCAAGGAATCACGATTTAGTCGCGATGGGATTATCAAAGTGAAGACTTTGATATAAGCCAAAGGAAACGTGATATAGTATTACAGGATAATCTCTCTTAGCACGCATTATGGAATAATGTGTGGTTGGATAAGAAATCAAACGTTATTCGATATGGTTTGGACTTCTATCAAGTTACTTTGAGTTACTTGATCATTTTTGGGGATTCTATCATTTTGTCTAAATTATTTTCCACTATATCATATGAGATATGAAATGGTAATGTACCATATTTGTAAGTTTTCACAAGAAACAAATGCTCATTTTTCCCTTTCTTTTATCACGAGAATGACGGGTTTGCGGCTCGTGAAGCTGTCTTTCTAAAATACAAGTTTATTTCTAGAAGACAGAGTGGGAGAAATTATTCAAGAGCCACAAGAGAATGTTATGTCGTAAGAAACTGGTCTTTCTTGGCTACATGAGACGTTTTGTGTAAGACATTGTTTCTTCAAAACCTAGGAGGTTAAATTAGTCACTTGTTAAAAATGATGAATTCATGCTACTTTTAAGAAAGTAAAGAGCTTATAACTTACAATAGAAATCGTTTGATTCAAAGTTGATTACTTCTAGAAAGTAATGAACATATGACTTACATAAGAGTATTTAAGTCACAACTCAATACAAGGCTTAGAGCCATGAAAATCCGAAACAAAAGGGCTTGATTAGTGACAAAGGGTTTTGCACTAATAAAGAGATATTTCAAAGCAAGATTGGTTGCAAATGGTTTTGCACTAATTGAAATGATTAAGTCTATTTGTATCTTCTTGGGGATTATATATCATTATGAGATATATAGCGAGTGAATCTAAAACCCACTTCTTCAATAGAAGGAATGTATTCAATACATGTCATGAGTTTTATAGATTCTTGCAATCCTAAGATAATGTGAAACTTAAGAGAGGATCTTAAGTAGGACATCAATAAGTTGGAATCAACATTTTGATCATGTGGTAAAACATTTCTCGATAAGTCGAGAAGTTGTGTTTATACATGGAGTTTAGTGGGAGTTATGGAATTTTTATTTGGTCCGATATGTGGATGACATATTGATCATTGAGAATGATTTAAGACTTTTGGAGTATTATAATACATCTTGAATATCCGGATTTATGAAGATAAATCCACATGAGATTAGCGTCGTAAGAAGTCTTATGTTGATTGATACGTGCATTTTATATAGTCTTTTTAGCCTAATTCATGCACGTATTTCTATGCTTTTATCGTGGTTTTATGCTACGAAATGCCCCGAATATGCTACTTTGGTTTGTTTTGTCTTATTTGCAGGAATGAACCCAAAAGTAGTGAAATCAAGCCTTTTACCATCCTTTTAGCATGAATTTGGAGGAAGAGTGAATTTGGAGCGGGAATGAAGCTATTTTGAGATGCGCATTGGAGTAAGGAAGTTAGGCGAGCCAAGAGAGTGCTTCAATTTGCTAGTTCCTGCTTGTAAAAGCCATATCTCCAGTTATACAACAGTTACTAAGGTTATTCCAGTTGGAGGTGAAAGCTTATCCTCTTAGCTTTCCAACGCCACCAACCACGCCCTATTTGTCCAAGTAACGAAGAAATGGCAGCCGTTTGAAGTTCAGTGCGCAAAGCAGGAATTACGCGCTGAGAAGCGCTCGATCGAGAAGTATTTCTATTCGATCGAGAGCCAATTTGCTCGATCGAGAGCTACTTCTTCTCGATCGAGTGATTAAAGGGAAAGAAGTCTTCGATCGAGAGGAATGCTAAGGAATATTACTCGATCGAGAGCCTTAAGTGCTCGATCGAGCAACAATCCTTGACGGGCTGGGCTTTTAAGCTTTATTTTCCGCAATTAGGTTAATAATCCTATTTTTCTTATAAATAGGATAGGAGGTCGACATAATGGGGGGACTTCTCCTCTCTAATTACTCTTAATACTCTGTCACTTTTACACTGTTACTTTGCTCTTTCTTTTAGGATCACTTAATTGTAATTTCTTCCCTTATTCTCTTTTAATGCTTATTTCTTCTTTAATTATCGTCATTGCTTATTTTATTATGAGTAGCTAATTCCCCGTAGTATGTTAGGATTAGGGAAGCCGTGGTAGCAATGTTTTAATTGACTTATATAGATTAGTCTTGCGATAGGAATTGTATTAGGCAATTTAATTGTTATCCGGTCGAATGAATGCATGCAGGAGACCATAAATTTAGTTAACCCCGACCTAGATCAAAAGATTGGAAGGGAAGGCTTGCTTAATTACAATAGGGTATTGCAGTGAGGGCGAAAGTTAAGCTGTTTACGCTCTAGGGCGGTTTAAGGACCGAAAGGTGACGACCATAGCTCTTCTTATCAATAGTCTAATTGCTTTAGTATTCCCGATAGTATAAGATCTGATAGCTGCCACGGTAGACCGGCTCTAGCATACTTCCTTTCTCTTCCTGCTAATTCTCTTATTCATTTCCCTCGCCTTAATCTCTAGTTTAGTTAAATCAATCAAAACCCCCAATTGTAACATTTAGACAGATAAATAGACAAATAGATAGTACACCGCCTCCCTGTGGAGATCGACCCTACTTACCACGACTTCGTTAGTTGTACTTAGGTATTTATTTTTGGTACGAAACGTGATATCAAATTTTGGCGTCGTTCTTCGGGGAGGCAATCTATTTATTTATTTGTTTAAATTTTATCATTTTTAGCTTCGGGATTTTCCCTTGAGGCCGTTCCGATCTTTTTCCTTGAGTCTTTGTTTTGATAGGCCTTACAGGGTACTACCTAGACAGTTCTAGGTGAAAGACATCAAAGGAAGGCTTGAGTACCTTTGACCCATCACCGATGTCCCATTATATGGAGCAATAGGTGATCATTGCGGGGAGATGTGGTCTGCTTGAGCACAATGCGGTTGTAGTTGTGCCGCCACATCCACCCTATCAATGGCCACCGCAACAAGACCCTCCAGATATACAAGAAGAAGAAATTGCGGAGCTGAAATCTTATTTGGAGACACTTGCATCTCAAGTGCAAGCTCAAAGAAGATTTTAATAGACAATTCCACGCTCAATTCCTTGAGCTCGAGTCCGTAGTTGCTCGGATAGCGGTGAGATGGAGCTAGAAGAGATCGCGGAGTGGACATATTCAGTGGTGACGCTTGTATCACAAATGCAAGAGAGAAGCAAAAATATGGACGCTCGATTTCGTGAGCTCGAGTCTGTAGTTACTCGGTTAGAAAGTGAGATGCAAGAAGAAGAGGTATACCTTCTTGAGAGCGGTTTCTCCCCGAGAAAACCGTGTTGCCCAATCCGAGGATGACCTCTATAACTCGGATGATGAGTTCCTATCATATTTCACTGTCCCACGCGAAGATTTCAACATGCGGGAGGAATCACTCGATCGAGTGACTAATACTAGTCGATCGAGTGATTTTCCAGAGAAACAGCTCGATCGAGAGAAATTGCTGCTCGATCGAGTGGAATTCAGGAGGAAGTTGGTCGATCGAGTGACTATCCTACTCGATCGACTGACTTGGCCATTGGGAGCATTGATGCGTTACTTGGGCTCGTTTTAGACGATAGATTTGATGATAATAACGGATACGGTGAGTCCCCCTTATTCAAAGCCGAGCTGGATGCACTTGAGGCTGCGATTTACGGGCTGAATTCCACTGAGGAGGGTGACAAGGAGGTAGCTGAGTCGGTAATCACTCCTAGCACGGAAGAGGTAATGAATTCTTTTATCTATGATTCCGTCGTTGAGAGTGATCAACCTGAGGTATTGAACGGTAATTTGTTTATTGTTTGTTTAAATAGTGAATTGCCTCGTTTGACTTATGCTTTGCATTCTAATGCTTTGCCCCTTCCTAGTAGGTCGTTCAATTTAATGCCTTTTCACCGTCTTTATCATCACAAAATTGTTAATCTGAGATGGAGCCCCACTTTATCGCCTATTGCTCCCGCGCTCCTATATTTTGTGGATAAATTTAGGAGCTCGCATAGGAAATTTGTTAGGCTTAAACGGTCTTATATTTTAATTTCCTATTCTGCTATTCCACAGTGGTGCTACTTTCCTTTCTGTGTAGCACATGCGCAGGTTTATGATTTAATGCTGCGCGCTTTGAGCTGTTTTGATTGTGACTAATTAGAGAGCTCGAAGAAAAAGAAGGTCGAGCTGGGACCTGTCTGAAGCTAGCGCTACCCGGGAGGCAACCCGGCGATTTTATTTTGCATTTTTATTTTATTTCAGTTGTAATAAATGGTTTTTATACCATAGACGGTCTCAGTTAAGCTTGTTTTGGTTAGTTGTGGGCTGTTTTTATTGCGTTTTGCAGGAATTACACCGAGGATCACTCGATCAAGTAGTCATTCTACTCGATCGAGCACTTTTGCTGATGAATTCACTCGATCGAGTGGCAATTGTACTCGATCGACCACCTGCAGATTAGAGAACCACTCGATCGACCACTATTCCAGTCGATCGAGCAGTTTTTGCATGCCCATTCACTCGTTTGACTTGGATTAGCTTCCTGAGACGGTTTTCCGGACCTTAGCAACCTCCCATTTCATGGTCGGTTGGGGAAGGTCCCTTTATTCGCGCTATCTTGTGAGTTTTCCGCATTTACTCTCTTTCTCCTTCAGTTTGCATTTCCTTTCCATGTTTTGGTACAATGGGGGCATTGTACAGTTTGGTTTGGGGAGGTTATGCATCCATATCTGTGTCTGCATATTGTTTTTATTGCATTTCAGTTATCACGTTTAATTTATGTTTGCATTGTTGTTTATTCTTGTTAAAAATTCAAAAATTCAATAAAAATCAGAAAATTGTTTTAAAAATTCAAAAATTTTCACGTTTATTTTAGCATATAGGTTGAGTCGGAACGGTAGATTTCTATGATGAAATTGCACTGCAACTGCCTTTTTGCTTAAGCCTTGCATTTAATTGTTATCTTTTAGCTTCGTCTTTTGCATATCTACGAGTTAATGTTAAATTTAGCTGAACATATAGACTTGACCTGAAATTTTGGCAACCTACTTATAATTTCTAAGATGTAGAGCCTTATAAACTGGTGTCATTTGTGACCAGTTTCATGTAGGATTGTGAGTAGTTACTCCTTGCATAACATGTATCATTAATTTGCACATATATGAAATTCAATTGCTTTTTGCCGTCATACATTCGGGTTAGTGGTTGGTGTCACATGCAGGGAGGTGCTTACATTTCCCTTTTCTTTCATTTTTACCCATAAACTCCACATTAGCCAAATTTGCCTGTTGACCTTTAGCTACATTCCAAATTTAGCCTGCCTTGTCAAGCTAGTTTAGATCGTTCTGCGGTATATTGTCTATTGTATCAAATGTTGGCGCGTATTCTGTTGATTCGGAGTTGGTAATTTATGAAGAAAAGGAGTATGATGAAAAAAAACGTGAAAAAAGAAGATAAAAGAGAAGTTGAAAAAAAAGGAATTCGAAAAAAAAAAAAAAATTCGAAGAAAAAGAAGAAGAAACCGAAAAAAATAAAGAAAGAAAAAAAAATTCGAAAAAAAATGTTGTTTGGTTGACGGTTTCTGCTCCTATGATCTATCTTACATTATTTGAGGAGTATGTTCAGTTGGGTTTGGTGAGATTTTATGCCAAATGAAGGGCATGTGCTTATTTCATAATTGAGTTGGAAATGGATATGTTTCATATGGGTCTGTTTAGGTACTAGCTTGGCCGCCTATACCTCCACATTCACATAAATGTTTTGCCTTTTCTTACCCGTTGCCTCACTTTACCATATTTTTGTAAGCCCTCGGCTGTGACAGGACCTTGTTTGGTTGGAATGTGTGTACGGTAGTTAGAATTGTCTATCATATTAGTTGCATGCATGTTTATGTGGGTCGTAGTCTAGGTGAGCGACTATTTTTCTTTCTCTCTTATATATATATATATATATGTTCACCCTTTGCTTCATGAGAGAAGAGTGACCCGTGAGAGTCCATTGTTAAAGGTCTTGCAAGGTCGACGGTTCAGCTTTATTTATAAACATCCTATAACTCGTTTGCATTTGACTATTTGCTATAAGTGTTAGTTTGCTTGCATTAAACTGGCTTAAGTGGGCATTTGTAGCTAGCTCTGAGTTATCTTTCCCGTTCCTTTAGTTGCATTTTAGTTTACTCGAGGACGAGTAAAGGTTTGGTTTGGGGAGATTTGATACGTGCATTTTATATAGTCTTTTTAGCCTAATTCATGCACGTATTTCTATGCTTTTATCGTGGTTTTATGCTACGAAATGCCCCGAATATGCTACTTTGGTTTGTTTTGTCTTATTTGCAGGAATGAACCCAAAAGTAGTGAAATCAAGCCTTTTACCATCCTTTTAGCATGCATTTGGAGGAAGAGTGAATTTGGAGCGGGAATGAAGCTATTTTGAGATGCGCATTGGAGTAAGGAAGTTAGGCGAGCCAAGAGAGTGCTTCAATTTGCTAGTTCCTGCTTGTAAAAGCCATATCTCGAGTTATACAACAGTTATTAAGGTGATTCCAGTTGGAGGTGAAATCTTATCCTCTTAGCTTTCCAACGCCACCAACCACGCCCTATTTGTCCAAGTAACAAAGAAATGGCAGCCGTTTGAAGTTCAGTGCGCAAAGCAGGAATTACGCGCTGAGAAGCGCTCGATCGAGAAGTATTTCTATTCGATCGAGAGCCAATTTGCTCGATCGAGAGCTACTTCTTCTCGATCGAGTGATTAAAGGGAAAGAAGTCTTCGATCGAGAGGAATGCTAAGGAATATTACTCGATCGAGAGCCTTAAGTGCTCGATCGAGCAACAATCCTTGACGGAATTTGGGCTTTTAAGCTTTATTTTCGCAATTAGGTTAATAATCCTATTTTTCTTATAAATAGGATAGGAGGTCGACATAATGGGGGGCTTCTCCTCTCTAATTACTCTTAATATTCTGTCACTTTTACCTTTGTTACTTTGCTCTTTCTTTTAGGATCACTTAATTGGTAATTTCTTCCCTTATTCTCTTTTAATGCTTATTTCTTCTTTAATTATCGTCATTGCTTATTTTATTATGAGTAGCTAATTCCCCGTAGTATGTTAGGATTAGGGAAGCCGTGGTAGCGATGTTTTAATTGACTTATATAGATTAGTCTTGCGATAGGAATTGTATTAGGCAATTTAATTGTTATCCGGTCGAATGAATGCATGCAGGAGACCATAAATTTAGTTAACCCCGACCTAGATCGAAAGATTGGAAGGGAAGGCTTGCTTAATTACAATAGGGTATTGCAGTGAGGGCGAAAGTTAAGCTGTTTACGCTCTAGGGCGGTTTAAGGACCGAAAGGTGACGATCATAGCTCTTCTTATCAATAGTCTAATCGCTTTAGTATTCCCGATAGTATAAGATCTGATAGCTGCCACGGTAGGCCGACTCCTAGCATACTTCCTTTCTCTTACTGCTAATTCTCTTATTCATTTCCCTCGCCTTAATCTCTAGTTTAGTTAAATCAATCAAAACCCCCAATTGTAACATTTAGACAGATAAATAGACAAATAGATAGTACACCGCCTCCCTGTGGAGATCGACCCTACTTACCGCTGACTTCTGTTAGTTGTACTTAAGTATTTATTTTTGGTACGAAACGACAGATTCATGACTAGTTCGATTAAATTGAACATATCTGATTGATTTCATTTGCTTCCGCTGCCGAAATCAATTAAAAAGAAATGATGTATAACACTTCATATGCTTTGAGTATGATGAATTGTTTTTCAAAATCGAATTTAAGTAATCTTTACCAAGTAAGCTATAAAGATTACCCTTAAGTGCTTGCAGAAGCATTAAGGAAGTAAAGCAAAGTGTTTATGATGCAATTTTGTGTAAGGGTGTTACACAAGTGACAATTGACAATTGAGATTGCGTATGGTTTCCGACAAAACCATAATCAAAACACATTAGGATGGTTAAGATACCATTGTGGCAATGATAATTAAGAAGTAGATTTTCTAGAATCGTTCTAGGAAATAAAGAACAATGAGAGATATTTATAACGGAAATTGAGTACACTTGCAATCATGAGATGTGCAAGAAGGATGAGTCCCGCACACTGTGAAAACAGTGGGAGCTATTCTTAGGCTAGAGGGCCTATGTCTTGATTGGATCTCGACACGTACTCAGAAAGTTTTGTAATGCAAATGTATACATTACAAAGGAAAACGAGTATGTAGTAAGGTTGAGTAAGGTACAAGAAATTGATAAAACCTACTAATCAAACCCTTCTCAAAGGCTAAACATGATAAGTCATGTCATTTCAATTGAATTGAAATGAACAACTACGTACAAGATCAAATTAGATTATAGAACATGAAATAGTAATCAGGCATTGACTATTCATATGTGATAATCGCATTTGTCGTTCGAGTTTTACTTTAAAACTCTTTTATTATACTTTGTTACATCCAAACGGATTGTAGAGACAACATTGAACCTCGTTAAAGTGAACCCGGATTAACATAGTATTAGCCCATAGTCGCTTGTATGAGGTGACGTCTCGAAGTGACTAGAGTGTGATGCGATTGATGGCAAGTTCAAGTGCCATAGAGTCATGTGAGATGACTAGTCGATCACATAGGCAAACTGTTAGGAACATCTTGTCGGGCCTTATGACCGCTTATAGAGTTCTGGCAATTTATATAGCCTGGTCGTGGCGAGAGCTACTATAGTATTCTAATGAGTCGATTCTTTTGACTAAAGACTGTTCGTCTAAGATGGCACAGTTTCAGATTAACTTTGATTTGTGTTACTACGACCTTCGTAAATAGGGTCAAATGGGTATATTTTGGGTTATGATGGTTGTGGCTAGTCGAAGGGAATGAGTGCGATAGGAATTGTCCACCCCCTTGTCAGGGTTAAAACAATATCTCAGGGCCACTCGAGGAGTAATGAACTGGAAATGCGTGGCCACGCTCGGAAGGTATCTATGATAGATAAATCCGGTCAATCAGTTATTCTCCAGATCGAGGAAACCACTCTCGATATGATCACTTGCAAGTACGACCTGAAAGACACCTTGCATTGAGTGGGAGATAGTAATAGGACAAGAGAATTGGTGACGCACACTTGTCGAGGACAAGTGGGAGATTGTTGGGAAATGTGTCCTCAACAATAGTGCGATCACATGATTTAAATATCATTATTAAATCTCATTTTAAGAATACATGTGGGATGTAATATTTTACAGTCAACTGGTCCACACATATCGGTAATGATTGGTGACTAGAGTTTGACATTGTCGTGCGACGGTGGTGATCAGTTGATCCCCTTAGGTCATACCTATAGGGAAATACTCTTAATTGATTATTTAATTGATCGTATCCGATCGAGTTAATTAAATTGCTTAAAATTGACGGATGATTTTGTGAGTATAATTTACGTATCTTATTGTAAATATGATTAAATGAGACACGGTCTAAGTAATCGAATTATTTTATTACTTAGATGAAATTATTGTTTACAGAAACAATTGAAACGGAATGAATAAATTATTATAAATACAGAATGTTGTAGTTTATAATTTGGAAACATTTTTGGTACGAGTAATTACGAATTACTAGTCGATTTTGTAAATGACATATTTTATGAGTATGTTGATTTTTAATATGTTAAAAATACATTACATTGTGACATGTCATGTAACATGTTACATGTGACAAATTTGACAAATGACAAAAATAAAATGGATTCTCCATTTTATGCCTAAAAACCGAAAATGAGGAGGGAGTGTAAGATATGTATTGTGTTTTTATCTTGAGTGGAAAACACAATTATCATATCTAAATAGTAGCCATGCACACCTACCTTTTAGAGAAGAGCAAAAATGAAATGCATTGGGCATACTACCCAATGCATTTTTTCGGCCACTCCAAAAGAAAAGAGAGAAGAGCTTTTCTCTCACATTTTCATTATTCATTCTTCCCATCTAATTTTTCTAGAGTAAGAAAATGCAATAAAACTCTCTACAATTTATGATAATTCTAGAGAAATAAAACTCACATATACTCCCTCTTGACCGAGATTTTCAAGAGTAAAAAAAATGCAATTTATTTTGTGTCAATTTTATAGTAAAACTAATATTATTACTAGATCTAAATAATATTAGTTATTAAGAGATTTCCTTGGGTATATGCTTTTGGGAGGGATTCTATACTTGAATCCTTGTTCTTCCATTTGGAGAGCTCAAGAACAAGTGAGTAGGTGAACTGACTTGTGCCCATAAATCCGAAAATCACAATGTAAGATGATGGTTTCTTCTTTATATTGTTTATTAGTTTGCATGCATAAGATCACTCATTAATTTTATGACAAATTAAATTAAAACATATATGAATATGTTAGTATATAGATCTACTTTTCCTTCAAAAAGCATGTTCTCTTTTTATAATGTGTGGTCTTTTGATGCTCATCTCTCTTCTTTTCTCCATATTCTCTAAAAACACATAAAATGGTTTTATGATAAATTTGTTCAAACAATCTAATATTGATATACTTACTAGTGTAGTAAATAAAAATAATATTAGATCTACTATTAAGGAAAACTACTCATATTGTCTAGTTAATAATATTAGTAAGATTTTGGATAGTCTTGGAGCAACTAAGAGGCGGTGTTCACATTATTGAACCTATGGAGTTTTGGAGGATCATCCATGTTAGTGAGCTCAAGAACAAGTAAAGGAAGGTGTCCTTGCTTGTGCCCATTTCCGTTTTCATCATTGTAAGTAACCTTGTTCTTACTTTTCTGTTTTATTATGTTATGCATGTATAAGATCAACATCTATTTTAATGAGTAATTTAGATCTAAAATTAAAGGAGTTTAATTTGAGGGTTATATAATCCTTTCAAGTGGTATCAAGAGCTTTGGTTGTTGCATGCATAATCGGCTTAGTTTTTCCGACTAAATTAAAACTAGAAATTTGTGATTTATATGATTAAGTCACGAAAATTTTTGCATGTCATATATTCTGATCCTAAAATGAATTTAGGTCATTTTGATGACTTATTGTAATTTTTGGCTCATTTTAATGATTTTTAATAATTTTATTACATTTTATTGATTAAAATGGTGTTTAAAATGCTAAAAATAGTTAAATTTTGTTTCTAACCTTAAATTTTTTATATGACCTTACATGCATATTTTACTTATTGTATGTAAATTTTCGTATAAATTTGATTTATTTTGCATGATTTATGATTTTTATGAGATAAAAATGACATAAATGGAGGTAAAATGGTTAAAATTAGTTAAACTTTGAAACATGCCATTAAATTTCAATATGTTGTTACATGCATATTTTACTCACTGTGTGTAAAATTTGAGTTGAACTTGATTCATTTTGCATGATTTATGTATTTTTAGTGTAAAAATGACATAATAAGTGACTATTTTAGCAAAAATAGATAAACAAATTACGTGACATGAGAAAATTATTTTAGGTTGCATTATTATCCCACAAATCAGATATAAAGTTGGAATATTGATTAGATTAATTTTCATATGCTTTAGATGTTTTATTTGATAAAACCGATAAATAGCAACTATATTTTTCTCGAAATAAATTCGAAAATTTTAACCTTGATTTTTGAAATTATGGGTGTCATGGAATTATTCCAGAATGTTAAAAAATTTAAAATTCAAATTTTGAAATTCTTGTAATTGAATTTGGATGTATGTCATAAAAGGTTATGATTTTAAGGTAAAAATGAGCATAAATGTTAAAACAAGTTGAATTATTGTCAAAAATTGAGTGATAACTAATTTTTGAGTCCTAAAAGGTCAGGATAATAACTTGGAATAAATTAGACTTTAGTTTTATTTTGTGATTTTAATAAGTTAAAAATCGCGAATAACCATAAAACCAGTTTATATTTACGATATAAGTTTAAATAGGGCGATTTGGCACATAATTTGGCATGTTAGATACATATTATAATTCTACCTATTTCCTTGATGAATGTCATAGTTTATTTATATAATTTTGGAATTATGTAATTTAATCTTAGTATGACCTTAGTTTTAATCGATATTACCCGTAATGAAAGGGAATATTGATTCGGTTGTAATTTATTGTGATCTCGTATCACTTTCATTTTATTTCATTAGATTTTATTTTAAAAATGTATAATAGGAAGTACAATGTACATTTTATTATTTAATTATTTGTAATCCCGGAGTTTCCTAAAGACGGTGCCATTTGGAAAGGAGTTCCGATCAAGATGGTGTTTGTCCTTGGGGGCGTGTCACATGAAGATTCAAGGAACCAATGGAGTTGGTTTCCGAATATGTAATATAATATAAGATTTTCTATTTTAGGAAAGGCAATACTAGGAAATTTACTTTACTTTATTTGCTTGCTTTATATGTTTGCATGCATAGCCAAATCACCATAACAACACATGTATATTTAATCGTTTTTCGACCATGTCGATTATAATTATCGTAGTTCACATAAAAGGTGATAGATAATACATCGACAAGACCTTTCACATATATTTAAAATTGAGATTAGCCTTTCCAAATAGTAGAACCCATGAATCCCTTTGACATTTGGGGTAGATTCGGTTTCCCGTGGTACTTTCATTTTTCATCGGGTAAGTGGGGTAATAACAAGTTATTACACGCGAAATTTGGTTGGTCTCAATGGGAAATGAAGACTAGTCTTATGTTGCGAGGCTAGAGATGAACTTAACGTAATTTCATCGACCGAGAGTTCTAATTGTAGAATCGGTTAAGGAGTTAACCCACTAAGTTATATTAGTGAGGGATGTATCGGTTTCCCGTGCCCGAATTAATATGAATTTGGATCTCGTAATCATTTATATAATTGGGTGGCGGTCATTATATAAATGCCAAAACATGCTAAAATGTTTTCATATTTTAACGATGAATGTTTCTTTTCCCACTATTTCGTTGTTTTATGTTGTTCTTTATTATTTCTCCTATTAATATATGATATCAATTCGATTGTAACACGAGTCTCCGCTAAACCACTATTACTAAGGACAAATAGAGTCTCTTTCTATATCTTCAAATGAACCATATCATAGGTAATGGACTAGCTCCAAAGGAATCGTTCTATTCCATAGAACTCGATAGGAATTGTCCAATGCAAATATAAGATTAGCATCTTAAAATTCCTTACATACCTATAATCGCTTGTGAAGAAATTGAATAGAAGTATTACTTGGTCAAAATATGTTTTGATAATATCTTCTATGCATCCATGGTTCAAAAGTCTTATTGCTCAACCTAAACACTTGTCATCAAAAACTTAAGTTGTTAAGAACATGACAATATTAAATTGGTAAATTGATTTGTTAGACATCTTTGATTAACCAAATACCACTATAAAGTTAACCCTTGTGAAGGATTAACTAGGAATTTATATGAAGATAAGTCTTCATCAAGTAGAAATTCTTGAAGTGAGTGGGAGCAATAAGAACTATCTATCTTAATTGTTAAGAATAGAACTAGGCTCGAAAGAGAAGGTGTTAGATACTAAAATAGAGACAAACCCCAAATAAGTAAAGATCTAGGAAGTTGGTCGTGTGACTCCAACATATTTATTTCTGAATATCTATGACATTGACATTGCATTCTTGCGAATTATCACGTCATGAGTATTTGATACAAATCTGTGAATCATGTTAGAAATTGCCACATTTCATGATTATGAAATATGGCAAAAGGATGTCAAAACCACCTTTCTAAATGGATATTTGGAGGAGGCTGTGTTCATAACACAATCCGAGGGTTTTGTAAATCCTTATAATAATAACATTGAATAATCGTACGACGACTAGCAGGAATAAGTTCAGAAATTTGCATGAATGGAACTAGGGTAGTTGCCATTTCATCCATGAACATATGAATGATGTAGTGTACTGATTTTAGTTTCGTATTTAGAAATGTATCTCAATAATTGTTATGATATACACCAACTCTAAATAAAAATATAATTCAAGTTTTTGTAGAAAAACGCAAAGGGTTTCACTATTAAGCAATTAAAACAAGCATTGTGCCCTTATATACCACGATTAAGTTTATGGTGAGACCACACAAGTCAAGGTAATTATATTCAAACTAAAAATAAAATGTCATATATATATATTATATAAGACTCAAGTTGGTGTCCTAAACCATTTAAATTCGGAATCTCTTGGTGTGTTCGAATCTTGTATTCAAAGCAAGATTAATTTATGACTTCTTTCTAGAAAAAGGATTATGAATAGAGCAAGATATTCGCCCTATTTACACTTTGAAGTGTATGGTTGATGCGAGTCCGTTTAGTGTTCACAAATTAAGATGTGGTCGTTGGGTCACGGTCGAATCAAAACACAATTTATAGCTTCACAAACAACTCTACAATTAGTAAAGAGGCAAGTAAAGGTCGGATCCCAAGGGACGGGTATTGAAATGAGATTTCTATTGCAACTAGCGGTGTCTAAGGGGTGCCACAAATTGGGTTGATGTAGAAGGTCACTAAACTAAAATAGCAATGAAAATAAACAAGCAAGATGAATTAAAGGGGTGTAAACAATTGATTAAAGGCACTAGGGTGTCATGGGATCATAGGGGAATCATGGGATATGATCATACAAACATGTTCTCAAATTATAAGCAAGCAATTATTGTTGTGATGGATTGAGTTGGGTTATATCTTACAATCCTAGGAAAGTTTGGGTCCCGGAGCCGAATCGATTAGATTGTACAACATCTACAAGTCGACTTAATCTTCCCTACTCAACAACATGCATGGTCTAATGAGACTCGAGTTGGGTTATGTCTTACAAGTCTCATTGAAAAGATAGAAGATGATAGTAAATGCAAGGATTCATAGGCTTAGCATTTCATCAAATATAACATGTGCATGAGTTGAGATCAAAACAAGCAAGCAAATAAAACATGAAAGCATATTAATTTAAGCATGAATCATTCCCCATGTTGATTTCCCCTAATCACCCATTAACCCTAGCTAAGAGACTACTCACTCATTATCATGTTGATCATGCTAGCAAGGTTGTCAATCATACCAACAATATGAAACATGATGAATAAATGAAAGTAATTAACAATTATTAAAAAGGGATTAAGAGATTATATACCTACTAATGATTCCAATAATAAAGCAAAGATAAAAGAAGTACTTGAATGCTTTGATTGAGAGGTTGTCAATCTCCCAACAATAACCCAAATAATCTTCAATTACCCAAAATAAAGGATGAACAAAAGAGAGATTAAAGAACTAAAACTTGGATTAAAACTTGATTAATACTTGATTACAATATTAAAGAGAGATTTGATTGATATTAACTAACCTAATTATTGATAAAAAGAACATACTCCTCTAATTAGACTAATGGGGTATTTATAGTGGAAATTAGGGAGGATGCATTAGGGTTAACTAAGGGCTAAACTAGTAATTACACTTTTTAGATTGAGTAAGGAGGAGCCGGTATTTTTCGAGAGAAGGGCTTCTTTCTTCATAGCTTGGAGAAGACAATCCGTGCTGTGCTGGAATCCGGGCGGAATAAGGTCGGGACGGGCGGATTCTGGCGTTGGAATCCGAGCGGATTCAAGGGAATCCGGACGGATTGTGGAGGTGGCATCCGAGCGGAATAGGGCAAAGCCGCTCGGATTGTGCTGCTGCGGGACGGACGGATTGGTGACAATCCGCTCGGATTGTCACTCAGCAACATATCTTCTTCTTTTCTTCCCTTTTCTTCATAAATTCCTTGGGGATTTCCTTGGGGACTCAAGGATCATTTCTCAACATTGCTCTTCTACTATAACATGTACAAAGGCCTTCTAATCTTGTCTCTCCTTGATGCTTGGTCATTGAATTCGATCAATTTAGTCTCGTTTTGCCATGAAAATGCAAGATTCTTACTCCTTTCCTACCAAGGGATCAAAATCTCAAAGAATATGCAAAACAAAGAACTAAAGATAAGAAATGACCCCAATAAGCACTAAAAAGCATGGGAACAAGGCTAATTCGGGGGCTAAATATGCGCTAATTATGGTCACATCAAATATCCCCAAACCGAACCTTTGCTCGTCCCGAGTAAAGAGGTGACAAAGACTAGGACCAATACTAACCTATCCTAATAATATAGCCGATATGAGACAATTAGCGGGTCTCACTCCGCCCCTTCAACTCACAACAAGACAACCATGAGGTAGGATGCCTTCTTGCAAGGCAAGGTGGGTCTTGCCAAAATGGCGACACATCCAAACATTAAGCACACAAAATCACATAATGGATGCATCTACAAAAAGAATAGCCACTTCCTCATCAAGTGGCGGAGGCACTAAAGAGGAACAAATTTAAGAGCATGTAATCCTTCACAAATACTAGTTCAACAAATTACTAAGTCTAAGAGGATGGCACTAAATCACCTCCAAATGGTGTTAAACTAGACTGCTTTCGTCCTCAATTTCCAAATGCTTTCGTCAAGAGCGATCGGATGGTGGTGGAATCATGATCCCTATGATTCTAGTAGCATATGACATGACAAGTCTCGAATTCTCTACAAAAGTAAAGGTCATGGATCGTCCCAAACTCGACCAAGTGGCTTGACAAAAGGCTTTTTGGGAATGAAATGCTCAAATCTTTATTCACAACGGGTGGATATGACTAGTATTCAAAATTGTCCTCGTTTCACTTTCACATTTCAAAAATTTAAGATGGGGTTTGTCCTTCCTTAGGGCTAGTGTCCCTTTGCTTTCGCCAATCGCTTATTAGGCAACCGGTTAACCTCTAGACAATAGCTTTTCGGGGTGATAGTCACTCTGTCTCTGGGCGGCCGAATTCACAACCGTATGGGGGCCCAATTCAATGGATCCCGCACCAAAGCACATCGAAGTGGTACGCCTCCATCAAAACAACTTAAATTTCTCAACTTTCAACAATTCATAACATTTGAGGTTTCCTTGGCATTACATTACTTCCACATGACAAAATTTCTTTGAAATGAGCACTTCAAGCTTATTGATAGAAAATATTTTTGGGTTGCCTTGACACAAGGTCAAACAAGGTCACCTAGACAAGTTAACCAAGTCCACATCGCATCACGGGGTTGGATAGGTGACTCACATGCAAACCCTTGACTAGGCTTTGGGTCATGGGTCAAAAGACACTAGTATGACACTATCTAGGGTGTTTTACAACCATTCTAGTAGGCAAAGTCTTAAGTTGAACAAGTATTTGTAATGGCTTAGTTGCTCTTGTCAAAGTTCCTAAATAGGCATTTTTCAAAACATTTCTAACATGCAACTACATGCCATGATGCAACTAATATAAACATCCTAATGCAAGTGATTCTATTAACTAATATGACATATAAACTAAATGCAAGTCCTAAGTTCACATTGTTATACCGCATCAATCAAAATAAAGCCACATAGTCATTAACATAAAGAGGAAAAAGGAGATTGGAAAGATCATACCATGCAGTCTTCAATATCCTCATGTCTCGGATGTGGCGTAGTCAATCAATGTGAACAAGGATAGAACAAACACAATATATACAAGACAATATATACAAGACTACAAAAAGAAATAAACATGTTTTTGGGTTTTCAAATTTCAAATTTTTATGATTTTTGAGATTTTTCAATTTTTTTGGATTTTTGAATAAGAGTTAAATGTTAGAATTCCCATCCCCACACTAATATGGGCATTGTCCTCAATGGCCAAAATGATGGAAATTATGCAAAGATGATGCATGATTTCTATACTAAATGCAATCTACACTAAGCTACACTGCATGATGCATGGTTTTTCTTATGACGGAGAGGATAATTTAGATTACCTCCCGTTGTGTATGCATTAACTTCCCCAAACCGAGTGAGACACTATTGCTAATGTCCAAGGATGGGTGTAGTTCATGCACACACTATGCTATGCATGAAACTAATTTGTCATTTTGGATTTTGAAAATGGGAACAATAAAATGAGAACACCTCAATGGTACCGAGGTGTGAGTCCTCTAATGGTGCTAGGACTACTCCAACAATGATCAAAATTATAATTAAAACAAAGTGAGAAATAGACAAACCATGAGAGGGTAGGAGTCTCCAAGGCTTGCTAATCTTCCATCATGCTATCACCATCACTTCCCTCATTAAAAGTGGCCACATTGCCACTTCCCTTGTCATTTGCTTCTTCACTTTCTTCCTCATCTTCCTCATCATCATCTTCACCATCCTTTTCTTCTTCACTTGCTTCTTCCTCAATATTATCATCAACTTCTTCATCATTACCAACAACCTCATTGTCACCCAAAACGACCCTAGATGCACTCGGAAATAGGACTTCTCTATCCGCCCAACTAGGCAAAGGACAAGATGGATCAAGTAGTCCTTGCCTAGCTAAGTGTAGGAGGGGTGGATATTGAGCCAAATAAGCATTTTTCCGATCTTCAAAGGCTTGCTTGTGCATTGCTTGCATGAGAAGAGTCACATAATCTTTTCTAGCTTCAACTCCTTCCGGCTTGAACTCTTCATACTCAAATGGGTAAGGTGGTATGACAATGGAAGAGGAGGGTATTTCAAGATCACCCTTTTGTTGTTGAATGATATACTCGGCCTCTTTAGAAAGGGGAAGTAGATAATTGGTCCGGTGGACACTTAGACGACAAATCTTTGAAGGCAAGGTGAACGATGTAGCTTCACTAGTGAGCCATCCATACTTAGTGTCAAGGGGGTTATGGGCAACCCACTTGAACTTGTGTATCATAGTGTGCATATCAACAAGATGGCCACCCTCCTTTGCTTTGTACTTGTTATCCTTATTGAAGTTAGGATCAAAGTGCTTGGCTAGGATAGTGACTAGGCCGCCATTGACAATAACGGTTGTGCTCTTCTTCCCACAATCAATGTTGAGCCATCTATCTACCAAAAGCCTCAAAGAATTGTAAGGCTTGGTGTGTACTCTTCCGATGTTCAAAGCCGATTCAAGGAGAATAAAATCAAGTTTTGTGAAATGGTTGGTATCTTTCCTAGCAATTATGGTGTTACCCACGACCTTGTGCCATACTCTTATGCCCGGATGGTGGACCAAAAGAGCACGACTCGCATGAAAATCCTCAAATTTCTTCCCGGAGATTGCCTCCCAAAGAGGTTCGGGGTCATACTTTCCATAATTCTTAAAATAACTTGGTTCATCACTAAGACCCAAAATTTCACTCAATTCCCTAAAGGTAATGCGTCTACTAACATTAGCTAGACGAAACTCGAGATTCTCCCTATTCTCAACTTTGGTGACCTTCAAAGAACTTAAAAATTCCAAGGTAAGGGAGGGGTATGTCAATTCCTTTGTTTCAAACAATTTCTTCAACCCCATGGCACTGAAAAAGGCTCTAGTTTGCTCAAGAACACCCAATTTTTCTAAGGTATCTTCACATATGAATTTGGTGGATTGTAATGACTTCATATCAAACTTGACAAAGGTATTTCTATGGGTATCGGAAATAAAAGTTACCTTCGGATAATGCAAGAGTTGATCAATTACCGGAGTAGAAGGTGTTGTTGCTCCCATAGAAGGTTGTTGTTGTTGTTGCACTTCCAAGTTTGGTGTTGCTACCACCATAGCCAATGCTTTCTTTGTTTGAAGAGCCTTTTGCCTTTGTGAGAGTGCCTTAGCCTTTGGTGCCTTTGTTGCTCCTTTAGTCCTTGCCATTGATGAACTAACCAAGAAAAGAATGAAAAATCTTCAATTTGTAGTGTACCCAAATCGATTTGAGGGTGAAAGGCTTTGCCTTTATGAAATCAAAAATCGACTCAAAGGTTGAAGATTTTGCTCTTGGTTTTGATTTTTGTTGAAGAAGGAGTGATTGATTTGTTGTTGGAAGGATGGTTTGATTTGTTTTTGGTGAATGTTGTTGAGGGTTTTTGTTTTTGTGATGGAGAGGATGAGGGTTTTGATGTTGTGGGTAGTGTTTATGAATGAATGAATGAATGAATGAATGAAGGTGGGAGGGGTTTTAAAGAGACCGAAATTTTCGAATCTGCAGGGGCAATCTGTGCGGATTCTGCCCAATCCGTGCGGATTCTGATTTTTCTGGCTTTAGAAAACTCGCCTAAAGACGGGCGGATTCTAATGAAGACGCTCGGATTTGCTTGACACGGGACGGGCGGATTCGCTTGAAGACGGACGGATTTCAGTCCAGAAAATTTTGCTTGTTTTCCTCAGCTGCAAAGACGGACGTCTTTCTTTCAAGACGGGCGGATTCTACAAAACGGGCGGATTATTGCTCAGGACGCCCGGATTCAGTCACAGTCAAGAAATTTTCAAAACTCAGCTCGGCTCGGAGACGGGCGTCTTTTTCGCGATGCGCTCGGATTACGAGAAGACGGGCGGATTCTCCGGAATCCGCTCGGATTCTTCCCTCGTGTACACGGATTGATTCCATCCGTGCACAATGCATTTCCCTTACCATTCTTCCATTCTTTCTTCAAGTCTTGTG
This sequence comes from Silene latifolia, assembly GCF_048544455.1. Lineage (NCBI taxonomy): Eukaryota > Viridiplantae > Streptophyta > Magnoliopsida > Caryophyllales > Caryophyllaceae > Silene > Silene latifolia. The sequence goes on from NC_133531.1 coordinate 65,634,659, forward strand.
TTCTTCATTGTGGGGGCACTACTAAGGCATGGATAGCCTAGGCAATTGTCATCCCCACACTAAGCTAAAATCACTACACATCAATTGAAATTGTTAGTCCCTCCCTCACTTCTCTCAAACATGACAATTATTTTGATCAAAGTAAATAAAAATCCAAAGATGACAAAAATTCAATACAAGAATTGAAAAGTAAGTTAGGGAGTTAGAAATATTTACAAGTGGTGGTTTAGGGAGGACTCCACCAAACTCTCATTCTTGATGAGATGTCAAGGGGGCATGTCCAAGGTGTTGTTGATGTTGCTCAACACCTTGAAGAAGTAATCAAAGGCTTGTTCATTATCATGATAGAGGTTCTCAATAGACCTTGGCCTTTGTTGTTGGTCTTGATCGATGGCATTACCAATGTAGGGATTAAAAATCCCTTCAAATTCGTCGTCCCAAAGACCACAAACTTCATTAAGTTGATCATTGAAAATCTCTTGCTTAGATGGAGACAACTCTCCCAATTTCTTCTCTTGGCCAATGAGGCCATCCTCTTCTTCCTTGGTTGATTTTGATGAGCTTTGCAAGCTCTCCTTGTCACAATTCACTTGCTCTTTGAATGGAGCATCTTCAATTTTCTTCTTCCATTGGAGTTCCGATTTCTTCCTTTCATCCTTTCGGCTATAATGATCAATCATGAAACATGGTTCATGCAAACGAGGAGCTCTCATAGTCTTGTCAAGATTAAAAGTTATGCTTTCATCTCCCACTTCTAGAGTGAGCTCACCATGTTTCACATCAATCACCGCACCCGCGGTGTGTAGGAAAGGTCTTCCTAGGATGATTGGAATGTTGGAATCTTCCTCCATATCAACAATGACAAAGTCCACCGAGATGAAAAACTTCCCAATTCGCACGGGGACATCTTCCCATATCCCTAATGGTGTCTTCGTCGATCTATCGGCCATTTGGAGTGTGATATTGGTGCATTTAAGCTCTCCCATCCCCAACCTTTTACTCACCGAGTACGGCATGACACTTACACTAGCCCCTAGATCACATAAGGCTTTGTTGATCGTCGTGTCGCCAATGGTACACGGTATTGAGAAGCTTCCCGAATCCTTTAACTTTGGAGGTGAACTCCCTTGAATTATTGCACTACTCACCTTAGTGAAGGCGATAGTCTCAAGCTTCCGGATCGACTTCTTCTTTGTGAGGATATCTTTCATGTATTTCGCATAGGGCGGCACGTGATTGATTAATTCCGTGAAAGGAATTGAGACTTCCAAATTCTTCACAATTTCCATGAACTTTCCAAGTTGATCATCAAATTTAGGCTTGGCTTGACGACTTGGAAAAGGGAGTCTAATCACAATGGGCTCCTTCTCCTTGGCCTTGTCTTCATTTTTCTTTGAACTTTCTTCTTTTGATGATTCTCCATCTTTGGAGTTTTGCACAATTTCTTCCTTTTCACTAGCTTCCACAACTTCATCCTCAACTTGCTTCTTTGGTGCTTCATACCTTGTATCACTTCTCAAGTGAATGGCACTAACCGTTTCATGTCTAGGGGGATTACTTTGAGGTGGTAATTGCCCCTTTTGTCTTTGTGAGCTTGAAGATGCTAGTTGAGTCAATTGTGTTTCCAACATCTTGGTGTGAGCTAGAATGTTGTTGATGGTGGTTTCCTTTGCTTGGCTATCTTTTTGCATTTGAGTGAAAAATTCTTGTTGATTCTTTTGCATTTGGAGGACCGCTTTTTGGACATCGAAACCTTGGTCATTTTGGTGATTGAATGGCTTTTGATTTTGGTAACCTTGGTTTTGATTGTAAAAGGGTCTTTGATTTTGGTTTCTCATAGGTGGTGGAGTGTATGTTGTTTGAGGATTTTGAACATTTTGGCTTTTGTATGAGAGATTTGGATGGAATTTGGTGTTTTCATTGTAAAAGTTGGAATAAGGGATACCACTCTTGTATGCTTGGAAAGTATTCACTTGTTCATTTGTTCCCCTACATTCACCTTGGTCATGTCCCAAAGTTCCACAATTCTCACATATCCCACTTGGGATTGATGAGGATGCCGTCATGGCATTAACATGATGCTTTGATGATTTTGAGTTTTCCTCAAGTCTAGCCATAGCTTGTTCAAACTTCAAGTTGATTGTGTCAATGTGAGCACTAAGTTGAGCACCCAATTGAGTAACGGAGTCCACTTCATGCTTTCCTCCTCTAGTAGCCTTGCGAGGTCTACTATATTGTGAGTTATGGACCGCCATTTCCTCAATCTTGTTCCATGTTTGATTGTCATCAACTTCGGTGAACATTCCATTTGATCCCATATTGAGAATGTTCCTAGAATCTTCATATAAGCCATTCCAAAATTGTTGTACCAAAAACCATTCGCTAAGTCCATGGTGAGGACATGAGCGACAAATTCCCTTGAACCGCTCCCAAGCTTCATACAAAGATTCTTCATCCCTTTACTTAAAACCCGTAATTTGAGCTCTTAGCATGTTAGTCTTTTCCGGTGGGTAAAATTTTTTGTAGAAAGCTAGAGCCAACATCTTCCAAGAATCTATTCCAAGGGTAGCCTTATCAAGGCCCTTCAACCATTGCTTCGCGGTGACGATTAAAGAAAAAGGAAATAAGACCCATCTAATTTGGTCTTGAGTCACGCCCGTTTGAGAGATTGCATCGCAATAGTCGCAAAAGGTTTCCATATGAGAATGAGGGTCCTCACTAGGCATCCCCCCAAATTGGCTCCTCTCAACTAATTGGATGAAGGCGGACTTGGCAATAAAATTTCCGGTTAGATGTTGCGGTGTAGGAGTACCATTTGGTAGATTCTCCTCGGTGGAGTGCAGTGTGACGAGAATTTAGGCATTGTAGGTGGATTTTGTGGGGTATTGTGTAATGGGTTCTCTTCTCCTTCTATTGCGAAAGGATTGACAAACTCACTAGTGGGTTGAACAACTTCACTAATACCTCTTAAATTCCTCCTAACAAGTCTCCTATTGTTGGTCAAGGTTCTTTCGATTTCACGGTCAAAAGGTAACAAATCACCTTGTAACCTTCTAGACATGCAAAATATCAAACAACTCGAAAACAATTAGAACAAACCTTGAGGAGTTTTACTTCCTCAAGGCGAAGAAAGACACAACTAATAACAATAAAAAGAAATCTAAATCAAACAAACACCGTCCCCGGCAACGGCGCCATTTTTGATGCGAGTCCGCTTAGTGTTCACAAATTAAGATGTGGTCGTTGGGTCACGGTCGAATCAAAAAACAATTTATAGCTTCACAAACAACTCTACAATTAGTAAAGAGGCAAGTAAAGGTCGGATCCCAAGGGACGGGTATTGAAATGAGATTTCTATTGCAACTAGCGGTGTCTAAGGGGTGTCACAAATTGGGTTGATGTAGAAGGTCACTAAACTAAAATAGCAATGAAAATAAACAAGCAAGATGAATTAAAGGGGTGTAAACAATTGATTAAAGGCACTAGGGTGTCATGGGATCATAGGGGAATCATGGGATATGATCATACAAACATGTTCTCAAATTATAAGCAAACAATTATTGTTGTGATGGATTGAGTTGGGTTATATCTTACAATCCTAGGAAAGTTTGGGTCCGAATCGATTAGATTGTACAACACCTACAAGTTGACTTAATCTTCCCTACTCAACAACATGCATGGTCTAATGAGACTCGAGTTGGGTTATGTCTTACAAGTCTCATTGAAAAGATAGAAGATGATAGTAAATGCAAGGATTCATAAGCTTAGCATTTCATCAAATATAACATGTGCATGAGTTGAGATCAAAACAAGCAAGCAAATAAAACATGAAAGCATATTAATTTAAGCATGAATCATTTCCCATGTTGGTTTCCCCTAATCACCCATTAACCCTAGCTAAGAGACTACTCACTCATTATCATGTTGATCATGCTAGCAAGGTTGTCAATCATACCAACAATATGAAGCATGATGAATAAATGAAAGTAATTAACAATAATTAAAAAGGGATTAAGAGATTATACCTACTAATGATTCCAATAATAAAGCAAAGATAAAAGAAGTACTTGAATGCTTTGATTGAGAGGTTGTCAATCTCCTAACAATAACCCAAATAATCTTCAATTACCCAAAATAAAGGATGAACAAAAGAGAGATTAAAGAACTAAAACTTGGATTAAAACTTGATTAATACTTGATTACAATATTAAAGAGAGATTTGATTGATATTAACTACCCTAATTATTGATAAGAAGAACATGCTCCTCTAATTAGACTAATGGGGTATTTATAATGGAAATTAGGGAGGATGCATTAGGGTTAACTAAGGGCTAAACTAGTAATTACACTTTTTAGATTGAGCAAGGAGGAGCCGGTATTTTTCGAGAGAAGGGCTTCTTTCGTCGTAGCTTGGAGAAGACAATCCATCTTTGTCTTTGGAATCCGGGGCGGAATAAGGTCGGGACGGGCGGATTCTAGCGTTGGAATCCGAGCGGATTCAAGGGAATCCGGACGGATTGTGGAGGTGGAATCCGAGCGGAATAGGGCAAAGCCGCTCGGATTGTGCTGCTGCGGGACGGGCGGATTGGTGACAATCCGCTCGGATTGTCACTCAGCAACATATCTTCTTCTTTTCTTCCCTTTTCTTAATAAATTCCTTGGGGATTTCCTTGGGGACTCAAGGATCCTTTCTCAACATTGCTCTTCTACTATAATATGTACAACGGCCTTCTAATCTTGTATCTCCTTGATGCTTGGTCATTGAATTCGATCAATTTAGTCTCGTTTTGCCATGAAAATGCAAGATTCTTACTCCTTTCCTACCAAGGGATCAAAATCTCAAAGAATATGCAAAACAAAGAACTATAGATAAGAAATGACCCAAATAAGCACTAAAAAGCATGGGAACAAGGCTAATTCGGGGGCTAAATATGCGCTAATTATGGTCACATCAATGGTCGAATACAATTTCAATCAGAGAAGGTTATTACTTCTTCATTTCTTTTACCAACGAACTAGGTAGATACTTAGTATCCACTTAATGAGGTAAGAAGAGAAATTCTTTGAATAAGTTCAAATGAATGTTTAAAAGTATCAAAACCTAGAGACTATAAAACCAAAGTATTAGTACTTTGTTCAAATAGGGAACAATAAAGTGAAGACTTTCATATGCACCAAAAGGAGTGTGATATGGTATCACAAGTTCACTTTCATTATGATATGATTGAATCTTTACAATGAAGTCGGAGGTGGTTTCTATTATAAAAGTTGTCTCGCATTTTGATAATTTCCACTAAAACAAAACATAATTAAAGCTATCATTTACATTTCATATGAAATATGGTTAGGCATGGTGCCTAAATTGTGGCTTGTTTCGATAGTAAACATGTGGTCTATCTTCCTACATGATCACGAGATTAAAGGGTTTGTGGCTCCTGATGCTGTCTATTAGAGAAAAGAAGATTATTTATTATAGGCAGAGTGGGAGAAAATGTTCAAGAGCCACAAACTGAGAATAAGACGTAGGAAGATGTTCCGTCTTGGTCAAAATCGGTTAATATTTATTCGAAACCTAAGTGGACAGGAGTCATATTATTTTGAAAGTAACAAACCTGTAACTTATTAAGATGCTTTATCTAGTTTCAACTCCATAAAAATCCGAAACGAGTATAAACATTAAAATGTTTATTTAGCTTGGTTAGTTGGTGGCAAAGGTTTTGCACGCAACAACAACGCTTCATTGTATTTGGATATGACTTGATATAGTTGGATTTTAAAATCATCTTGCATGAGTTTTGTAAATCGAAATTATCCTAAGGTAGGATACAAACTTAAGAAGAAATCTTAAGTAGAAGTTAAGGAGTTGAATTGTATGTTTTGATCATGTGATAAACATGCCTCGAATTGTCGAGTAGTTTTGTTTATACATGGAGTTTAGTGGGAGTAATATGGTGTTAATAGTCTTATATGTAAGGGACATATTGATCATTGTGAATGATGAAAGACTTAGGAGAGGAATAATACATCTCTAAGGTATCCAGACCTATAAAGATAGTTCTAAGAGGATATTAGCGTTAAATGAATACTCTTATATTGATAAGAGTTTAGACATGTTCAAAGGTATTGAACATGTAGAAATTGAATCCACTTGCTTTCACTGCGGGGTTAATTCATTAAGCTAAGATGTATCGCCATTCTTATAATTCGTATACTTATATTATGACGAAAGGTTATAAATCGAATTTATGTGAAAGTCACTATATAGCCATATAGTCTATTTATTAGTACTCAAGAAGCACTAATGATATGTCTTCTATGTCTCATATGTGGAAAACATATTATTCATTGAGAATGATGGACCAATACTCTCTTCCGTGAAGAAGTGTTTGGGAGGTTAGGAAGAGGTGCAAGACATCTTTGGTATCCGAATCTATAGTGATAGATAAGAGAGGATAAGCGTGTAGAAATAATTAATGGATTTGTGTGCAAGGAGTTACACAAAAACCATATTCTAAACACACAAGAATGGTCAGAGAACCATCTTGACTATATTATTATAGGAGGACATCTGCTAGAAACGTTCTAGGCAGTTGAACAATGAGAAATATACAACAGAAATTGAGTACACTTGCAATGATGAGTTATGCAAGAAGGAGGGGATGATATTAGGATTAGGTTCAATGAAATTGGAGGAACTATGGTAGTTCGTTCCAATAACCGATGCTCCTATCCCTACTCACTGTGAGAACAGTGGTTGTTATTCTATGGCAAGAGAGCCTTTGTCCAGACTGGATCTAGACACGTACTCAAAAGTTTTATAATAAAGATTATACATAACAGAGGGAATTAGTATATAGTAAGGTTAGGGAAAGTACAAAGTGTTGCTAAAACTTACTAACCAAAGCCTTCTCATAGGCTTAGCATGATAAGTCATGCCATTTCAATTGAGTTGAGATGTATGGATGTATACAATATTAAGTATGGATTATAGATTATGTAGTAATTGATATAGTATCAATTTTACATATGTGATAATACACTCATTGTTTGAGTTTTATTCAAAACTCTTTTCTTATAATACTTTGTTTTCCAAATATGTTGTCGAGACAATATTGAACCCTATTTAAATGAACTGGATTAACATAGTATTGGCCCTTAGTCACTTATATGAGGCGACGTCTCCAAGTGACTAGAGTGTGATGCGATTGATGGCAAGTTCAAGTGCCATAGAGTCATAAGAGATGACTAGTCAATCACATAGGCAGACTGTAAGGGATACTCTGTCGGGCAGTGACCGCTTATAGAGTTCTGGTAATTCATATAGCCTGGCCGTGGCAAAAGCTACTATAGTAATCTTTTGAGTCAATTCTTTCACTAGAGATTGTTCGCCCAAGTTGGCACAGTTTCTGAGTGACTTTAAATTATGCTCTACGATTTTCGTAAATGAGGTCTAATAGGCATCTTTTGGGTCATGATGAGCTGTGGCTAAATAAAGAGAATAGTGCGATAGGAATTGTCCACCCCTTGTCAGGGTTATTTCAAATCTCAAGGCCACTCGAGGAGTAGTGAACTGGAAATGCGTGGCCACGCTCGGAAAGTATCTATGGTAGATAAATCCGGTCAGACAAATACTCTCCAGATCGAGGAAACCACTCAAAGTATGATCAAATGCAAGTACGACATACAAGACACCTTGCATTGAGTGGGACATTGTAATAGGACAAGAGAATTGGTGACGTACACTTGTCTCGGACAAGTGGGAGATTGTTGGAGTATATGTGTCCTCAACAATAGTGCGATCAAATTATTAAAACTCGTGATAAGAATACATGAAGGGATGATTCAATATATGTAATCAACTGATCAACATTAATCAGTAATGATTGGCTAACTAGAGTTTGACATTACTGTAGTTTAACGGTGGTGCTCAGTTGATCCCTTAAGATCACTCCTAAAGGACGATTCCCTCAATTGTAAAAATAATTGATTGTATGACGATACAGATTGATTAAATCCTTAAATTGAACAAACTAGATTTCATGCCCGGGTAATATCATAACAATGGCTTCAAAGTGCTTCATTCGTTCAAGCGGTAAGTTTGTTTAATATATACTCCCTCTCATCCAAACGAAAGGTTACATTTGACTTTTTGGCACTATTCATAATTGTAGAGAATGGAGTATTTATCCTGAGGCTAGTTTTTAAATGGCATGCCCGGGCGTTGCTCGGATAATATCATAATAATGGCGCTTCAAAGTGCTCCATTCGTGAAGCTAATTCTGTAAGTTTGTGCAATATATATGAGATTTACCTTAATTAACTATAAGAAACTGACTTAAGCGGATGGAGTATTTTATCCCTTGGCTAGTTTTTAAATGGCTCGCTGATTCGGGAACAACTATTTATTTGCGATAACTTTGTGTGGTTATAACATTAAACATAAACTGTATTTTGCATAATATTTGATGTTTTCCAATATCCAAAGTTGATCTAAATGCAAGCTAAGGTTTTTAGGATTATAAAACTCGAGTTGATATAAAATTGACCTCGATCTCAATTGAGTTATCAATTGCTTCGTCCTGAAACTGTGCGATTTGAAAATTATCTTATTTATGTCCTGAAACACCTTATGACGAATAAAAGTAAATCTTGATCTATTTTATATAAAATTGACCCTTCAACCTTTTTACTCGTATATAAGTGTAAATATTGACCTATGTTTTATCAATACTAAAAGTAATCGTAAAAAAAATGGCATCCAATTAGATATTTTGTCGACGTTGGGAAATTTCTAGTATTATCAAGGATGTAAAATTTATGTGTTATTAACTCAATTCGAGGTACTTGGCAAATTCCTTGGGAAATTTCTAGTATTATCAAGGATGTAAAATTAGACCTTCATTTTTTCGATGAAGTGATAATTAAACATTGCTTTCGTGAAGCCAACAAAGTTGCTGACTTCGTGGCTACTATTGGACATTCATGTCCAACTCTTTCGAGGTGGTTTGATAGCCGGTGGCTTTAACTTACCTCCCTCATTCGAAAGGATGAGATAGGTTGGTCCTACCCTAGAGGATCAACCTAGTTTTCTTACCTAATAAAAAAAAAACTTACGGTAGTTGGCTATCAAGTGTTTCAAATTGTATTACTATTATTGTCGCCGTACGTTGTAATTTATCCTTCAAGTGTTTCAAATTGTATTACTATTATTGTCGCCGTACGTTGTAATTTATTCTCTGAAAGCTTGCCTGGTTAGATGCTCTGTCTGTAGTGTGGTGATACAGTACATTTGAAATATCCATAGTGGCAGGTTTAGGTACGGTTTCTCGGGGGTCTTAGATTTTTCCTTTTTCATTGTCTTATTCGTCTTTTTCAATTGCATATTTTGATCATCAATCTTAAGAGTAAGCAAGAATAAGCTAAAGCAACAACCATGAAAACATCAATGAGGAGATTATGAAATTGCAAAGGTCAGAATATACAACATACTCATTTTAGGATGATAATTTAATAAAATTTTAGAAAGTTACTAAATATTGGATTCTTTTATAATGAATAGTACTCGAGAAGTCATTACCCCTATTTTTTATTTCAACTCGGTGCATAACTTTCTTTTTGAGGGTAACTCGGATAATAATCGGTGCATAACCTACACAAGTCAGAAATGAATTACTAATTGATGTGTGAATTTAAAGAAAATCGATTATGAAACCATTTAAAGGAAACATCATTCAAGGAAAACATACATACATATCACTAAATTGAAAAGAATGATTCGGTAAAGATCAAACTAAAAAGTATTCCTCCATCGGGTTACCACCATCGTATCATCAACATTAACATCTTCTCCATGCCCTAATAAATAATAATCACCGTGCATGTGTTGATCTCAACTGTACTTTCCTACAAAAAACGTCATCAAAATTGTTAGTTTTCATACATTCGAAAACATAGATACATAATTTAGCTAATTGAGGATAATTATTTTAAAACCAAACAACCCAAATCAAACAAATAAACATACGTCATATTTATACAATATATATGTATCAATACATATGAACACTCTATACAATACATTATTATATGACAATATAGTGACTAAAAAAAAGTTAAAGCAATACAAAGAAAATTGGATGGTGAAGCTAATGAGCTGTTGGAGCGATTTCATTGGCTATTGTTTTAAAGCGATTTGTTTGGCTATTACTTTTGTTGAATAAATTATGTGTATACATAAAAAAATAATTAAAATAGATATTAATTCATGTTTTGTACACTATCAACAAAATATTAAAATAGTAAATTAAAAGATAATTAATAGTTGAAATCTAATAATTAAAAATTGCATATTGCATTACAGAGCATTTGATAACATCCACTTGTTTGACTTGATAAATTTTGCTAATAGTATTTGAAGAGAAATAGCCTACCTATATTTTTTTTTTTTTTGACAACAATAAATCGATTTATATATATGTGATTTACATCCGTACCTAGTCATGAAGATTACATTTTGAGCACGTATTTGCTAATTTGTGAGCAATTCTGACGTCTAAGCTACTACAAAGGTGAAAACAACACTTATGAAACCTGTAGCTAGACTCCCTAATCTTGTCTATTGTATTACAAATATGCACCGGAATATTGTTGTAATGGTTGAGAGCTTCAATTAGTTGTTGAGACGGTATAAGAAAGCTAGCTTCCAAATAGTTGTGTTGTAGTGCCCATTGCATTGCCATGAGAAGTGACATTGATAGTGCATGAATGGGGGAAGACGACTTTATTGTTTTGCCTTGAATTTCCGTAGTATTTTCAGAAAACCAAGCTATTCCTGTAATTCCATAATGCTTTCCTTGCATTGCCGCAACTTGTATACGATGGCCTTCATAATCTGTGAATTTACCTCTGAGTCCATTATCTGATATTTGCTTCTCGTGTCTTCTCGTTCTTTGAATAAACGCAGTTGTTCATGTGTAAGCTCCTTACTTCGATTAAGAATTTGGTGTGGAGTAACATGCTTCTTCCGGAACTCCATATCATTCCTGGCTAACCAAATAGCCCACAATGTAGAACAGAACATCGTTGTACAGTATTGAGAGCTCCCGCGGTCATTCTTTAAAAAGTAAATGACAAAATCTGACATCCATTTTTGTAGAGCTATCTGTTGATTTATAGACGCACGTAGCCCTAGCTCTCCACTTCTCCATATGCGTTGAGTCGTTTCACAATGCCGAAATAAGTGATCCGCTGTTTCAGGATACCTGTTGCATAAAACACAGTATGATGGTAATTGTAAGCCTTTCTTTATAAGGAGGTCTTTTGTCGGTAGAGCGTTGTGCATCAATTTCCATATAAAAACTTTGCAACATGGGTGTAGCCTAAGCTTCCACAGATGGCGCCAAAACTGCATAGGGACATTTGCATCTATTTTAACTTGTTCTGAGGTAAGAGCCTTGTAAGCGGAGCACACTGTATAATGTCCATCAAGGGTATATTTCCAATAAATGAAATCATCAGTATTAATGTTGGGTGGTTCCATGGTAATAATGCATTGGAGCGAAGAAGGCTGGAAATATTTTCTTAGTGTTGTCATATTCCAACTGCCATCATTATTAACAATCGAACGTATTGAAAGAGATGCTTCTGTGGTGGCCTGATTGCAGAGTACAGGCTTGTTCCCATTGATCCAAGGATCTGATAATAAGTTGACTTTTGCACCATTACCAAGTTTCCATGCAAATCCATCTTGCAACTTGTGTGCAGCTTTCAGAATACTCTTCCAACCCCATGAAGGTCTATAATGATTGCTTTTGAGCGGTGGTATAACACCACAATCTCTAGAGTACTTCGCTTTGATTACCTTAGAGAGAAGTAATTGTGGGTTATTCATTACTCTGTGATAGTTCTTTGCCAGTAGAGCTTGATTCATCACATGTATATTCCTTAATTGTAAACCACCAGACTGTTTTGGCAAATTCAAAACATTGTTTGATACCCAGTGTATAGCTCTCTTTTTGCCAGAAGATGACCACCAAAATGTAGTAATGGCTGATTCAATCTTTGAAGTAATTCCCTGTGGTAACTTGAATATTGACATTATATGATTAAGAGATGCAATGAGCACAGCATTAATCAATACCAGTTTAGCCGATTGTGAGAGGTTGAGAGAATTCCACAAGGTTAGCTTATTTGTCACCCTGTCCAAAAGGTAACAGAACGAAGCTACTTTGTTGCGTCCAATGTCAGCCGGTACTCCCAGGTATACTCCAAAGTTGTCCTTGGATTGTATACGAAGCAAAGCACTTAGATACTGCCTAAAGTCAGGTGGAGCATTAGGGCTATACTTTATATAAGATTTAGCATAATTAACCATCTGGCCTGATACTTCTTCAAATTCTGTAATGATCTGTTTAATTGCCATACAACTTGATGGTGAAGCTTTGAAACAAAGTAATGAGTCATCTGCATATAACAAGTGTGTGATCGGGATATTATATCGTGAGAGCTTTATACCTTGAATATCTTTGTTGATCTGCGCCTTGTCGAGCATAAGAGATAAACAGTTCATGCAGATAATAAATAAATAGGGGGAGATTGGATCACCTTGGCGAATTCCACATTTAGGGTTAAAATAGTCGGTCGGCTCGCCATTGATAAGAATACGATAAGAAACTGTGGTGACGGTTTCCATAATGAGTTGTTGCCATTTGCTGGAGAAACCATGCCTCTGAAGAAGATAACAAAGAAACGGCCATGAAACTCTGTCAAAAGCTTTGTTCATATCAAGCTTCATTGCCAAATAACAGGTTGTTCCTCTAGTCTGCCGATTGATATACGTCATTATTTCATGAGCAATTAAACAATTGTCATATATGAGTCTTCCTTTGACAAAAGCATTCTGGGATTCGGAACTGATATCTGGCAACACGCTCCGGAGTCTCTTGGCCAAACATTTGGATGCAACTTTATATAAGACATTACATAGGCTAATAGGTCTAAGCTGTGAGACCGTTTCAGGGTTAGCAATCTTTGGGACTAAGGTGATGAGAGTTTGGTTCCATTCTTTTAGGATGTGCCCTGAATTAAGAAATTTTAGTACTGCAGTAGTGACATGCTTCTCTACTGTGTGCCAGAATCGTTTAAAGAAAGCAGAGGTGAATCCGTCTATTCCAGGAGATTTATTATCACCAATAGAGAAAACTGCATCCCTAACCTCCTCTGCTGTGAACGGGCTATCTAGCCACTGGCTTTGATCAACTGTAAGGGATTTGAGAGGCAAAGAGTCTAGAGCACTAAAAGATTGTTGTGGTGTAGGAGCCATGCTTGTATTCACTTTGTAAATAGAATGAAAATGCTGTACAATAAGGTCCTTAACCTGAGATTCATTATAACACCAATTACCTTCATTATCTTTCAAAGCCCCAATGTTATTTCGCTTTTTGATGGCTCTTGCTTTCTGGAACAAGTACTTGGTAGGAGCATGACCCTCTTGTGCATATCGAACTTTTGCTCTTTGAAGCCAAAAATCATGTTTAATTTTAGCTTCCCTTGTTAAGGAATTCTTCAAATGATTATAGCTCGCTGCTCTCTGTAAATCAGTGATCGCTACAGCTGAGTTCATGAGATCACAGTTGATATCCCTCCAGTTTATGCCATAATTATGGTTGTGCTGTAGTACCCAGTTCATAATTTTGAATCTAATATCAGCCAATTTTCTGGACAATGAATACATATGAGATCCCCCAAATGGTATTTTCCAGTTAGTATTAACCAAGTCCTCAATATCCTTTTGTTGTAAACACCAGTTATCTATTCTATACGGAGTCTTTTTTCTTTTTCTAGCTGGGCTGGTCTCTAACATAATAACAGCATGATCAGAAGTAGCAATTGGATAATGCCATAGACGAGCTTCAGGAAATATACAACTCCATGAATTAGACGCATAAGCTCTGTCCAACCGTTCAAGAATTAATTCGTCACCTTCCCTGTTGTTGGTCCACGTAAATTGAGGTCCTTGATAGGGTAGCTCTTGCAATTTTGACATTAATCTCCACGAGATGAAATCTTGCCATCCTTGAATATCAGTAGATCCTCCAATCTTATCGACAATATATTCTACTTGATTGAAATCGCCTATTATAAGGAGCTCAGAATATTCATATATGAATGACAATAAGGCATTCCATATTCTTTGTCGATCCGAGACAGCAGGCGCCCCATATAGGAATATTATGTATGTATTAATACCCTCCGAGGTTACAAATTTACAAAGAATAAAGTGTGGGTCAGTAGTGATGGGAAAAAGATTGATCTCTGAATTCCATAGAAGTAGAAGTCCTCCACTGAGTCCTTGTGAATCGACTCCACAAAATTTATGAAACTTGAGATGACGAGTTTTGTTTATTGCTACTGTAATTGAGGTTTTAGTTTCTTGTAGAAAAACTATAGTAGGATGATGCGAGTGGACTAACCATGATAAATACGGAATTGTCAAGGAGTCCACCCCTCCTAATCCTTGACAATTCCAACTCAGAAGCTTCATTTTTTCCCGGGTGGCCGTTGATGGGTCGCCACCTCACCCTGTTTTAGAACTTCAGTAGTGCTATATAAATGTGATTGACTGCCCTCCAATTTCATAGCTTTGTGATGTCGGGATTCAAATTCCTTTTCCCCTGGTAATGAAATATCCTCTATCTTTCTCTTAAGATTAGAGGTCATTAAACATTCCATACTGAGCTTCGGTTGTATTATTTTACATGACGGAGCAGGGGAATTCAGAAGAGGGTTAAAAGCACAAAGGCTTGAGCCGTCATTCGACAGAATCAAAGATGAGAAAGTGCTTTTCTTCAAGGTCTTAGTTCTACTCCTTATCCTTTCAAAGACTGAAGAAGACAAGCATCGAGCTTTGTTTATAGCTGGTTTAGGTTTCAGACTCCTATTGTATTTTCTCATAACTATTTTATGATTATCAACAAAGCATACCTTCCTCCTTTCATCTTCCCCAGAAGTACAGTAATTCAGGTTTGTAAAACCGGTTGCAATTGACAACGAAATTGGAAAAGATGACGGTATAAGAGTAGGATTGTGTACCTCTGGAAAATTGCGAATGGTTGCTTCTTCCTGAGTAACAGGTTGTGTAGCTGGTGTGTTTTGATCTATCTTCTTCCAATCTTCGGAGTCCTCTAACATTGATTGCAATTCCTCCATATCTGCAGTTTGGGGCAGCTTAATTTTGACTTTAATGACAGTAGCTTGCTTATGATTGTAGAAGGACAATAGTTTTCCATCCTTCAAACTTTGGTAGTCTTCTTTTGATATGTATACAAATTGATTGAGGCTTCGATCAATGAATTGATGCTTACTTTGGTTGTCTGTAACTTCTCCCATAGTGAAGCTCACAATCAGATTTAGGGATTCACAATAATTTAGAGTTTCTCTGTAAAGTGTCGATCTTCTTCTATCACGATCATCATCGGCAACTTTACCGATCAATTTTCTGGGTTGATCATGAAAATTTGGGGGTTTTTTGGATTCTGGAAAGAGTTTTTAATTAGGGTTTTTTTTTGGGATTTTTTTTGTTTGCACAACCTTAACTAGTTCGTCTAGTTGCATTCTTGTCTAGTTTTATTGGATAGAGAAATGAAAGGTCCCTATAATAATAGCCTACTGTACTAATTTTCTATGATCACTAACTTTAATTTATTTCTTGCAGATAGTGCAAGTATGCTGAAATAAAATATACATATACAACTTTCATGGTATAACCGTATTGTACGTTGAACTTCATGCAATATAATTAGTGTTTTCCACGGTATTAGTATTTGTCATAATGGATTGTATTACGGATATTACGGATTTGGGCTAGCTGTCTAAGCCCGCACTTCTATTGTTTCTATATTATGTCTTGCGTATTAAGAAACCCTATGACTAGCGATGTAATATATATACCGATTGAATTATTAATGGAAGGACACAATTGATTTTCATATCTAATTACGTATCTTAGCATGGTATCAGTGAACCCTAAATTTTCAAAATAAAGATCTTAAAAACCCTACCTCCTTCCGTCGGCATGTCTGGCGATACACCGCCGCCTCCCCCGCCTCTAAAAATTGAACCCAATTCCCCTTACTACATCGGGAATCATGACAAACCTGGTGACCGTATCACCAATACTCGTCTTACTCTTCGTAATTTTGATGAATGGAAAAGCGATGTCCGTACTGCTCTACGGGCACGCCGCAAATTCGGTTTCCTCGATGGGACCTACACAGCTCCGCAGCCGCCGTGCACCCAGGAGGATTGGGAGACACTCCACTCGATGCTCGTCTCATGGCTCATGAACCTCATTGAGCCCGAGGTAAAGTGTCTTCTTTCTAAATATGATGATGCGAAACGTTTGTGGGACGATCTTCATGATCGTTTCAGTGTTGTTGATGGATCTCGAATCCAACAAATTAAAGGTGCTCTCCGTGACTGTAAACAGACCGACACTATGTCCGTCGCAGTATATTATGGAACCTTACATCAGTTATGGGATGAATTAGATACGCATGAACCGCTTATAACTTGCCCGTGTTCCTCTGATGTTGGTAAACAACACTTAGCCCGTAGGGAGAGTGACCGTCTCCATCAGTTCTTACTTGGCTTATTAACTGTGCATTATGAAACTTTGCGATCTGTTATCTTGTCTCAAACACCTCTGCTCACCGTGAGTCGAGCCTTTCAATTGGTTAGTCAGGAAGAACGGGTAAAAGGAATCAATACACCGAGTGCGATTGTCCCCTCCACCGAACTTTCGACATTTGCTGTTCAGTCACGCAATCAGCCGAGTGCACGACCTTCCTCTCTGCTATCTTGCACTGAACGTCAAAAATTACTATGCACCAAATGTAATCGGAAGGGACATGATCGTAGTATGTGCTTTGAGCTGATGGATGAAATACCCGACTGGTGGTATGAGTTTAAAGGTATTAAGAATCCCAAACATGGCGCCTCTAGTTCTTCTCGTAATGGTGTTTCGCAAAACGGTCGCGGTGGCGGTCGCACACAAGGACAAACACGGCCTGAGAGCAGCCAATCTGCTGGGAATGCCTCTAAAACAGAGACCAGCCATGCTGTGCATACGGAGGAGCGTGATAAGGAACCTGCACAACCGCGTGTCTCTGTCTATGGCACTCCTTCCCATACATTCTGCATGAGACGTGGTTAATTGATACGGGCTGTTCTCATCATGTTCTTGGCCAACGAAGCTTTACATAATATTCGACAAGTTCCAAGCCGTGTTGTAGGTCTCGCCTGACGGCACTCAGTGCAAGCTTCTCACGTTGGTAGCGTGAGACTGTCTCGACTATATTTCTTGATCTGTTCTTTACGTCCCCAATTGCGTTGTAATTTGATCTCTGCTTCGCAATTAAGCGATGCTCTGGGTTGTGAATTTATAACTAATGCTACTAATTGTATTATTCAGGACCAACTTACGAGGACGACGATTGGCACAGGTGATCGGCTGGATGGACTATACTACCTTCGTCAACAACCGGAGATTGTCACGCGTGTCGTGGGGGTTGACTCCAATATTAATTTATGGCATAGACGGTTGGGTCATCCCTCCGAGAAAGTAGTTAAATTACTTCCGTTTATTAGCAATAAGAGTACGTTGATTAAACCTTGTGATATTTGTCATCGTGCCAAACAAATTAGACATTCTTTTCCATTGAGTGCAAATAAAAGTGATGGTCTTTTTCATCTGGTGCATTGCGATTTATGGGGCCCTTATGAGTCTCCATCTACTAATGGTGCTCGTTATTTTCTTACAATTGTTGACGACTATTCTCGTGGCGTTTGGATTTATTTATTAATTTCAAAAACAGAAGTGTATGAAAATTTCTTGAACTTTGTAGCCATGATAACTCGACAATTTTCAGCTGCAATTAAGATAGTCAGGAGTGACAACAGCATCGAATTTCACCCCTTACAGCCGTATTTTACCACACAAGGTATTCTCTTTCAAAGTTCTTGTGTCGGAACACCGCAACAAAATGGGAGAGTTGAACGAAAGCATCAACATCTCCTTAACGTTGCTCATGCCCTTCGCTTTCAGGCCGGCTTGCCCATCACTTTCTGGGGCGAGTGTGCTCTGGCCGCGGCCTATCTTATTAATCGCACACCTTCGGCACTTTTAGGTGGTTGTACACCCTATGAAGTTTTGTTTGGTAAGCCTCCTCCATTTAATCATTTACGGGTGTATGGTTCGTTATGTTATGCTCACAATCAACGCACCAAGGGTGACAAATTTGCTAGTAAAAGCCGGAAGTGCGTCTTTCTAGGCTATCCATCCGGGAAGAAGGGTTGGTATCTTTATGACATGGATACCGGAGATTTTTTTATATCAAGAGATGTCGTATTTTACGAGTCTGAATTTCCATATTTGGCTCAGACAAGTGCATCTTCAGGGGGGGCACCATCCTTTGAGCACTCACCCAGCGAGCCGTTTACTGATAGTGATGATGACGATGTCGGGCCCGCTGTATCACCCACCACGCAGCATGCTGGGCCTGATCAGGCCGAGTTGTCCACGGCTGTTCCCGAACCATTACCTACGGATACACCGGACCCTGCAACTACAGGGCCTTCTGCGCCTCAAATGGGACGTGGTCATCGCCCTAAAATACCGTCGAGTAACCTCCGTGATTATATTGTTGAGAAGTCTGTTAAAGGTAGTCGTCCATCAGCCGCATCCCATATCGCTGTGCCATCGTCTTCCTCAGGTATTCTCTATCCCCTAATTAATTATGTTAGTAGCGATAATTTCTCCATTGCACATCAAAACTTCTCGGCTGCTATTATGACCCATAAAGAACCTCGTTCTTTTAACGAGGCTGTAAAGACCGAAGGATGGCAACAAGCCATGGATGCTGAGATGCAAGCCTTGCATGAAAATGGCACTTGGACCTTAGAGCAACTACCGGCAGGAAAACGCGCTCTCGGGAGCAAGTGGTTGTATAAGATAAAATACAAATCTGATGGTTCTATTGAACGACTCAAAGCTCGCTTAGTTATTCTTGGTAACCATCAGACCCAAGGAATTGATTATGAAGAAACATTTGCTCCTGTCGCAAAAATGACTACCGTCCGTACATTTTTAGCTGTCGCTGCAGCAAAGAAGTGGCTGCTACATCAGATGGATGTGCACAATGCCTTCTTACATGGTGACCTTCATGAAGAAGTATACATGAAATTACCGCCTAGCTTTAAGCCGGATGTTCCAGGAATGGTTTGTCGTTTAAAGAAGTCCTTGTATGGACTTAAGCAAGCCCCGAGGTGTTGGTTTGCCAAGTTTGGGGCTGCATTGAAAGAATATGGATTTGCTCAAAGTCTAGCTGATTATTCCCTCTTCACTTATACACGAGGGACGGTGCACCTACACGTGCTTTTGTACGTTGACGACCTACTAATTTCGTCCAATGATTCCGCTGCCATTACCACTTTCAAGAATTATTTACATTCGTGTTTTCATATGAAAGACTTGGGAGTCTTAAAGTATTTCCTTGGCTTGGAGGTTGCCCGAAGCACTGAAGGAATCTTCATGTGCCAACGTAAATATGCGTTGGACATTATCGCTGAATGTGGTTTATTGGGCTGTAAGCCGTCCTCTACGCCCCTTGAACAGAACCATCAGCTTGGTCTATCTACACGGCCTTTGCTGGCTGATGCAGAATCTTATCGACGTCTCGTTGGACGCCTTGTCTATCTAGCTGTGACTCGTCCTGATCTTACTTACACTGTTCACATCTTGTCCCAATTCATGCATGCTCCACGGCAAGATCATTGGGATGCCGCCCTTCGCACTGTGCGCTATTTGAAGGGTACTCCGGGACAAGGTATCCTTTTACGCTCTGATGCTCCATTATCCCTTACTGGGTGGTGCGATTCTGACTATGCTGCTTGTCCTCTTACTCGCCGGTCTCTCACTGGATGGGTGGTCTTTCTTGGCTCTTCTCCCATTTCATGGAAAACTAAGAAACAACCTACTGTCTCCCTATCGTCTAGTGAGGCTGAATATCGATCCTTGGCTGCCCTAACTTGTGAATTAAAATGGCTCAAAAGCCTTCTCTCGTCTTTGGGTGTCCCACTGTCTACGGCCATTCCTCTGTATTGTGATAATCAGTCCGCCTTGCACATTGCTAATAATCTGGTCTTCCATGAACGGACTAAACATATTGAGGTTGATTTACACTTTGTTCGTGATGCTGTCATTGAAGGTCTCATTGCTCCGTCACATGTCTCGACTGTGACCCAACTTGCTGATATTTTTACCAAGTCCCTGGCTTCTACTCGTTTTGCATCCTTAGTTGGCAAGATGGGCACTCTTAACCCGTCTGCTCCATCTTGAGGGGGGGTATTACGGATATTACGGATTTGGGCTAGCTGTCTAAGCCCGCACTTCTATTGTTTCTATATTATGTCTTGCGTATTAAGAAACCCTATGACTAGCGATGTAATATATATACCGATTGAATTATTAATGGAAGGACACAATTGATTTTCATATCTAATTACGTATCTTAGCAGATTGAGATTTTGAGATTTATTATTCATTATTGATTTCAATGAGATGTACTGTAATTTGGATTGCTTCTCGAGTTTGAATATTTATTATTGGAGCATTTTTTTTTTCTATTGTTTTGGGCGTTCACGTCGTTCTAGGTCCATAAATTAGTATTTGCAAGGTCTATATAAGAAACTAAAAAAGTTGGTCTATTTAAAGACTCTTAAGTTATATATATGGTGGCTATGCAGTATGCACTTGATTTAGTATTCTAATTCTAACTTCTTACACTTTCCATTACACACTTCTTGGAATTGTTTATACTACATATTTAATCATTGCTTTGTCTCAAACAATAGTAGTTATTAACGAGAGTTGTGATTTTATGCGAGAGATTTTAAATAAAATTAAATAACAAACAGAGCTTAACATAACTATTGGTTAGAACAAAGGGAGTAATTCATTACTACCATATACTACCAAAATTTAATTATAACTAAATCAATTAATTAAGTGAGATTTAAATAGGACCCTCGGATATACGCGATAGCCTGCAAACCGCGTATACCAGGCAAACCACTCGAGAGTGAAAGACTCGAAGTCAAGAAAGCACATGCCCATGTCGTAAACACTGCACAAAATTGTTATGGGGGAGGCTTAAATTTAAGCCCCTTTAAAATAATTTCACTCAAGTTTTAACCGCTAAACTCTTCCAAGTCACACTCAAAAGTAATCCTACTCTTTTTCCTCAAAAAAAAAACGTATAAAAAAACATCAAGTCTTCTTCTTTAACAAAGATGCGTCTTACCTGGTATCAACACATTCAAAGCTTCAAGGACTCTAGCATGTGAAAACTAAAAACAAAAAGATAATCCGGTCAAAAGCCAAATATGAGCATGACTATCTTACTTAGAATTCTTCACACGATTCTTATAAGGAATTCTTACAAAATGATAATGCGAGACACTAAAAATGACCGCGCATGATTCTTATATAAAGTATGTAAGACTTAATAAACAACACAATAGAAGTAAATAGAAAAATGAATATTAAAAGTAACAACTTAATTACATAATAATTCTCACATAGTTTACAATGCAACTTAAATACATTACTTACAATGAAAGAAAACGTATTAGTAACATAGTCTTCCTCAAAAAGGTACAAGGGGTAAGCTATATAACAATTACCCTCCACCGGTGTCTCATTTTCAGGTCGTCAATTTGGGTTCAGGCTATTTTCGAGTTTGTTATTATTGAGTTATTCGATGAAATGGTAAGTGGGCAAAAATAAATATTCGGGGTTAGGCAGTTATAGTTGTATTAGGTGTTAAGAATATTACTTAATAGATTTTATTCATTGTAATTATCTAGTAAATATTCTTCATATTATTCTTTTCCTAACTTAGTTAGTTTGTTCCTATTTTGTAGTTAGATTTTATTGAATGTATCTTTCTTGTTATTCTAGGGTTAGCTTCTATTAGTCTTGTAATCACCTATAAATACTTGTATCTCCTTCATTAATAATATCAAGCAATTCACAAATCTTCATGGTATCAGGAAAGTCGATCTAAACTCCACGACTTCCTCCGCGCTACTCCCGGCCTCACGCCACCATCATCATGTCGAAAGATCTCATCATTCCAAACAAAAACGACCCTACTAACCCGCTTACCTTCCTCAACTTTACCAATTGCATCCAACTCAAGGATGCTCAAACGTATCGCCAATGGGAATTTCAAATCCGCTCCATTCTTAATGGTCTCGAACTGTTCCCTTATCTCGACGACACACTCACTCCTCCGTCCAAAACCATCACCACTAAACCCCCCCTCCTGCCACCACGTCCACCATCTCACCCAACCCAGCCTATTCCACTTGGTACCGACAAGATCAACTTCTTATCGGTGCCCTAACCGGTACGTTGTCCTCGAGTGTTGCCTCCCTTATCACAGATGCCAAAACTTCTCGCGAAGCATGGCAAATTCTAGCCCGCACCTACGCTAATCCGTATAGAGGACATATCCTTCCACTTAAGGCTCGCCTAGACTCTATTACCCATACCGACACCATCACCGACTACATCCATGCCATTAAGACCTGTTCTGACTCCCTTCGCTAACTAGGTAAACCCGTTCACCCCGAGGACATCACTGATAAAGTCCTCCGCGGCCTTGACCCCGACCTTTACAAATCCATTATCGATGATGTACGCGCCCGTGACTCACCCATCACTCTCGACGACCTCCATGAGAAGCTCATTCAACATGAACTCTCTCTCACCCACAAGAAATGATCCACCACCACTGCCCCTGACCTTAAACGCGATCATCCCACTATTGTCTTCCCTACCCGCAACCGCCCACCACGTTCCCAAGCACCACAAGCCAACTCCGCCACTTACCAACCCGCCCCTTCATCGAAACCCTGGCTGGTCGACACTGGTGCTTCACACCACATTACCAACGACCTAAACACACTTGCTCTACACTCCCCCTATGAAGGACCCGATGATCTTGTCATTGGGGATGGGTCTTCCCTTCCGATCTCTCATATAGGTTCCTTTTCCCTCCTTTCTAATTCCTCCTCTTTATCCTTCACTAATGTTTTACATGTTCCGTCCATTTCCCGTAATTTATTTTCCGTTTCGCAATTTTGTTATGATAATAATGCTATTGCTTCTTTCTCACACGATTCCTTTGTTATTAAGGAAATCTCCACGGGGTCGATCCTCCTTCAAGGCCGCCGCACTAACGGCACCTACGAGTGGTGTCCAGTCCCACCCGCAGCCCACCCCGCCATCTCCTCCAACACTCAACACTGGCACCACAAGCTCGGCCATCCAAATGATGCCGCTCTCAAGATTTTAAACTCGCAATTTCAATTCCGTATTTCCCATTTTTCTTCATGTCATGCGTGCTTAATTAATAAGAGCCACAAGCTCCCCTTTCATGTTTCAACATTAAAATCTACTGCTCCCCTAGAATTAATTTATTCAGATGTTTGGTGTGCTCCTATTCCATCTCATGATTCGTACAATTATTATGTTATTTTTATTGACCACTTTACCCACTACATTTGGTTATACCCAATTAAACGAAAATCCGACACTATTACTGTCTTTACACAATTTCAAGCTATTGTCGAAAAATACTTCAATTTACCTATTAAAACCTTTTACTCCGACAATGGAGGTGAGTTCAAGAAACTCACTCCCTCCCTCCTCGATAACGGTGTCATGCACCTCACCTCACCTCCGCATACGCCCGAACATAATGGCTTTGCGGAGCGCCGCCATCGCCACATAGTTGAAACCGGTCTTTCACTTCTCAGCCACGCACATATGCCCATTGCATATTGGTCTTGCGCATTTACCACGGCTGCCTATTTAATCAATCGACTCCCCACCGTTACTCTCCAAAACGATACTCCTTATCATCGCCTCTTCTCACAATATCCTAACTACAATAAACTCCGTTGCTTCGGCTGTCTTTGCTTCCCTTGGCTCCGTCCTTACACCCAACACAAGCTCGATCCCCGTTCCCTTCCTTGCGTTTTTCTAGGCTACTCCACCACCCAGTCCGCCTATCTTTGCCTCGACCCTACCACAAGCCGCATCTATGTCTATCGCCATGTCCGCTTTGTGGAATCCGAGTTCCCCTTCTCCAAGCTGTCACCCACAACCCCGATGACCCCTGAAACATGGTGTACAATGACCCTCCCTCTCATTGGTCCATCCCCTACTCCAACCTCTCCCTCGAACCCACCCGCTGATACTCCTCCCTCACCCCCTCCCCAGCCTCCTCCCACGACTCAACCCCCCCGACAACACCAGCTGCTATCTCCCCCACCTCTCCCTCTCCCTCACCTTCTCCTCCACCACCCCCACCACCACCACCACCTCACCCTCATGCCACTCGTTTATCCCACAACATCCGCAAGCCAAACCCCAAGTACGTTAAAACTGCCAAAACAGCTATAGCCCAAGCCTCCCCTAGCCCTCACATTACGCCCAATACCGTAAAACAAGCGCTCGTCGATCCTCAATGGCGGGCTGCCATGATCGCTGAACACGATGCACTACTTAAGAATGGTACGTGGTCCTTAGTTCCCAAAGTCGATAATCAAAACGTTGTTGGTTGTAAGTGGGTATTCCGAGTAAAATATAATTCGGATGGTACCCTCAAGCAACACAAGGCCCGCCTTGTGGCTAAAGGGTTTCATCAAAGACCGGGAATTGACTACTCCGAGACGTTTAGTCCCGTAGTCAAGCCCACAACGATTCGGCTAATTCTCTCTATCGCGGTCAATCAAGGTTGGCCCCTCCGACAAATTGATATAAATAACGCATTTCTGCAGGGCTCTCTTTCGGATACGGTCTTCATGGCCCAACCTCTTGGGTTTGTGGACCCAGCCAAACCCGATCACGTTTGTAAGTTAGTTAAAGCTATCTATGGTTTAAAACAAGCCCCCCGAGCTTGGTACGTTGAGTTAAAAACTTACCTGTTAACCTATGGTTTTCGAAATTCTATCTCGGACTCGTCATTGTTTATCTACACTAATGGGTCAGTTCATATTTATGTTTTAGTTTATGTCGATGACATCGTTATTACCGGGTCGAGTCCAACTGAGATAGAACGATTTGTCACTACTATATCCTCTCGGTTCTCGCTAAAGGACCTCGACCCACTCTCTTATTTTTTAGGTATCGAAGTGACACCCACTTTATCCAGTCTTCACCTAAACCAGTCCAAATATTTATCCGACCTTTTGACACGATACAATATGGCCGATTCCCGCCCCGTGTCTACCCCGATGTCTACTGAATATTTGCTTTGCAAACAACCCGACAAACCCATAGAGGATGAGTCCAACTATAGAGCTATTGTTGGTAGTTTACAGTACTTGTCTTTAACACGGCCTGACATTGCGTATCCTACCAACCGCTTAGCTCAGTTCATCACTCATCCCACATCTGACCATTGAACGGCCCTTAAACGATTACTTCGATATCTAAACGGTACACTGCATCACGGTATCCAACTCCACCGCGCCACTCTGTTGTGTCTTCATGCTTATTGTGATGCGGATCTTGGCGGTGATAATGTCGACTATGTTTCAACACCCGGGTTCATCGTTTATCTGGGTCGTAATCCGGTTTCATGATCGTCCAAAAAACAGCGAGCCCTCTCCCGGTCCTCCACCGAAGCTGAGTTTAGGGCCGTGGCCGACACGACAGCCGAAGTGCTGTGGCTTCGCAACCTACTTTTAGAACTCGACATTAAAGTCTCCACTGCTCCTGCTATTTATTCGGATAATCTTGGTGCCACGTCCTACTCCGGTAACCCTATCTTTCATTCCCGTATGAAGCACCTTGCCCTATCTTTTCATTTTGTCCGTGAACAGGTCCAGGTCGGTACCATTCGCGTTCGCCACATATCCGGCAATGATCATCTCGCTGACGTACTTACGAAGCCCCTTCCTAAGGCTCGGTTTCGTCTACTTGCCTCCAAGATTGGCCTATCTCTTCGACCGTCCATCTTGAGGGAGCCTGTTAAGAATATTACTTGATAGATTTTATTCATTGTAATTATCTAGTAAATATTCTTCATATTATTCTTTTCCTAACTTAGTTAGTTTGTTCCTATTTTGTAGTTAGATTTTATTGAATGTATCTTTCTTGTTATTCTAGGGTTAGCTTCTATTAGTCTTGTAATCACCTATAAATACTTGTATCTCCTTCATTAATAATATCAAGCAATTCACAAATCTTCGGTTGGGTCAATTTAGGTTATGAGTCAAGCTCGGATCCCCAATTCAGGCACCATGTCATATGGGTCAGGTTACTCATGGCTGGTCCATCGATTCATGTCAGTTTTATCAGGTATAACTATGACTCATTTTGAAATTAATTAATTTTGCAAGAATTGTTTCAGGACAATTTAGTTTTAAACTAATAAAAATTCGTTTCAATTTGTACAAATGTGCCCCACAAACGCCATTATAAATATGAAGTATTTTGTATCTACATAAGACATGACCCGGGCAACGCCCGGGCTTGAAATCTAGTATTACTACCTAAATATGGTCCTCATAACAATATTCCACATATCACTAATTAAATAAAAATTAAGATGAAATGGACATATCAGCTACTTCAGTAATAAAACCAAGGTTTGATGAAGACGGCGACATCGAAAGTGCTGTTGTTGAAGCCGCCACCATATCAGACCTAATCGGTGACGATGATGGCTGGATGTCGGACAATGCCGAACTGGATGAAGAGAGATTAAAAATATGATATGCATCCGTACAAATTGTCAATTAAGCATCTCAACTTCAGTAATAAAATAAAGGTTCGATGCATCGAAAAGCCTTTCCAATCTCTCTGGTTGTTCATAAATTGATGAAATTGACAATTAAGCATCTCAACTTCATTGTCAAATTGTCAAATCATCTCAATCTCCAAGCTCAATTCATAAATTTTTCAATACAAACGAATAAATAAAGTTCCAAATCGTGAATTTTATCAATGTCATTTCATAATGAAGTTGCAAAAATCGAAACTACCAGATTTGAATTAGTCTCATGAATTGCTTTGTATTGAATATATGCAGGCTTAAGTTTAATTTTGCTACTCATTAGTAGCTCGATCGGTATCTTAAGTTAATTGTACTATTCCAAAATAAATAAACTATCTAAACAACATGAAAAGTTAGGCTCTGTTTGACAAAACTATCTGAAAAGGTAAATTTAAAACCCGAAAAGGAATCGATAAGGAATTGAAAATTAGGAGTGATAATGAATCGATTATATAAAAATGTGTTTGACAAACTAGCTGAAAAGGTAGATGATTTTGGTAAAATAACGTAAAAAGATATGAGAATTATTTAATATTATAGAATAAAGGGGTAAAAAATGGAAAATAAGTCCTTTCAGGTACCTGATTTCTCAAATACTACCTAAGGTAGCATTTCATTTCAGGTACCTTATTTGACCAAATAAGCTACTTACCAAACACTTGCAAAAAAATCAGGTAGCTGAAATTTTGGTCAAATAAGCTACTTTGGTCAAATAAGCTACTCCCTTCTATTCACTATATTCTTCCCTATTTCCTTATTCGGATTATTCGGGTTTTCTTCCCTATTTTCTTTTTTGGGTTGATTTGTGTGGTCCAAATTAAATTGCATGTGGGTAGTGTGTTTTGTGTGGTCCAAATTCACTTTCTTATTTCTTGTGCAAAAAGGAAAGAGGAAAAATATAGTGAATAGGAGGGAGTACCTTATTTGCGTTTTTTTTTTAATTTGTATTATATTAAGAAACTCATAACATGTGAATGTAGGTATGCAGCTTCAAGATCAAAATAAAGAAAAAAAATCATCAAAATTCAATATGTTTCATGTAACAATAATAAGATCTCATGCACATAAAAAAAAAAAAAAAGAAATTAAGAAAAAAATTGCACCCATAAGCTATAACATATACTCCGTATGTAGAATTGAGAAGCTTTAAAATAAAATCTCTAAAAATAAATATATAGCTATTTCCAATCAATGAATCAAAGAGCCTTATATAGTAGTCGAATATTTAAGTTATTAAAATAAGTAGTTTATGATTGTTGGGGTCTCACATATCACATAATGAGTAATATTTATATGCACATTGGAATATTAATATTTGAAGTAGACAGAAGAATATTAAAAGACAAAGGTTGGTTGTTGGTATAGGAATTGGAGAGGCAACAACTTCATCACATTAACCTTTATCCTATGTTCTTATTAGAAAGACTCTTTAGAATTAATCAAATATATGCATAAGAAGTATAAATTACCAAAGTTGGCTGGTGTGAGTGGTAAGGGCTCTCATCTCTTAAACAAGTGGTCAGGGGTTCGATTCCTGACTCTTGCGAATGAAAAAGCCAAAATTGGGAGGGGTCAACCCATTAAATTGCCTTCAGTACCCCGAAGGAGATTGCCCCAGCTGTCGGCAGGGGATACTCCTGGTCAACACCAAAAAAAAAAAGTATAAATTAGCGACGTGTTTGAGCCAAGCTTGTCTTTTTTTATGTTATGATTCTAATTAGTTATAAAGTCTATCTATTAACTACTTATTCTATTAGTTGTAAAGTCTATCTATTAGCTATTTAAGTAATTAATTTATTTTTAATCATCTAAAATAATTAGTCAATTAAATAAATACTTTTCCAATTCTAATTTTACAATTTAAGTAATTTTTATACACAATTTATATATCTTTCTATTTATTTATTTATAAACTTAATTTATTCAAAAAAAGTTAGTAGTCAATCAAATCTCTCCAAAAGTTTCTCTTTTAAGTATATATTAACTACTTATTCTATTAGTTGTAAAGTCTATCTATTAGCTATTTAAGTAATTAATCTATTTTTAATCATCTAAAATAATTAGTCAATTAAATAAATACCTTTTCAATTCTAATATTTTACAATTTCAGTAATTTTTATACACAATTTATATATCTTTTTATTTATTTATTTATAAACATAATTTATTCAAAAAAAGTTAGTAGCCAATCAAATCTCTCCTAAAGTTCCTCTTTTAAGTATATACTAGAGTTAATCCCCGTACAATGTACGGGCGCTAGCCCTGATGCGACCTGGTACTTGGTGATGTAAAGTACCATAATCATTCTCTATATATACTTCCTTTCGCCCGAGATTTGGTACTTGTATGTCGAAATGACGAAATCCTATGCTAATCGAGTTTGTATAATGTCAACAATTCTAAAATCCTCCATTAATTGAGTTCATGGAGCACAAGTAGAAGGTTGTATGTTTTTAAAACATACAAATTTTAAAAATAGGACAATATTTTCATTAATTGAATCAACTTGCGTAAAAAAATAAGAGACTATCTCGTGTTTTATAATGACTTCGCATATGACTATATCTTTAGTTAGAGTTCAAAAACAGACGGAAAAATTCACTTAAGTTAGAGTTTTGAAATAATTTTTGATAAAAGTGTATCTTAAGGGATTAATTTTAGGAATTTTTTTTTTAATATAAAAGAGTAATTTTAAAAAACCGAATTTTAAAAGGAGTACTAAGAAAAAATTCAAATTCATTTTCTCCTAAAAAGGCCTAGATGTAATATGTGAATTGAGTAGATTTTTGTATGAAAATATGTCATTGGAGTAGTACATAAACTCTCTACCATCACTCCATCAGGCATCAGTCCATCACTCATGTAATTTTGTCCTCTATTAACTAAATCACAAATTTATTATACGTATGAAAACATTAGGCATATTCCATAATCCTAGCATGTAACCAACTTAGTTACCGTCAATAACATTGATAGCTAATAAATACTAAACTGATTATTGATATTTGTATACATTCGTTATAAACGTCAACTTTTAATGTGCGGCTCGAAAACTTTGATACATTCGGTGTATATAGTTAACTTGAATATGAATCACAACGAAACACTATAGAGTTGAGTGTTACATAATTGGTCAGTCATCCTTTTATGATGAGTAGCAGTTGCAGCTTCAATAGTGATGAGACATATTCAAGAGGTAAGGCTTTGCAGCTTTGCAAACATGTTTATTAGAGTTGATTTGTAAATCACTATTTTAAAATAAATATACATGCAATAACAATAACAAAAAAATAACTAAAAACAATTTATGTAAACATTAAAAAAAGGTTAAAATCAGGGAGTGAAAGATGACCCCGAGGGTGATAATATACCTATGCGTTATGCGTAAAAAAAGGAGATTTCTATGATCTATATACCATCGTATTTTTCCGAATTTCAAAACGTACTCCCAATTTTTTTAAAAAAATTTAATATATCCTAAATTCCGTTTTCCTTTCTAAAATATCTAAAGTATCAAAATTCGAATTCTGTAAGCTTGGTTAAATTCGTGTCACAAATTACTAATTTTGTGGACTAAATAAGCAATATACTATACATATGTTGGATGCATGGACAATCTAAAACCGTCCAATATAAAATTCATTCATTCAACATTGTACGAAGTAAATAAAATTTAAGCATTTACAGTAGGTAGTTGGAGAAACATTATTTTGAGGTTAGGGGAGATAGGACACTTTTTTCATACATTGCAGAAATTATTTGGTGCTAATCAAACTCTTACCAATCTTGTATTGATAATAGAAGAAAGAACTTGCGTTCCACAAACAAGACTGAAATAGGTTAAATGTATAATTAATTGCGGTAAAAAGAAATATAAATAGATCAATATCAATATTATGAGGAAAAAAAATTAAAACTTCCAAGATACCTACAGTATATTTTTGTCAGAATTGTCACGTATGCGGTGGGTTTTAGAAGGCTAATGAACATAAACGACCTGAAAATATATAACAATGAAATGTAAATAAATATTAAAAATAAAAATAAATAAACGCAAGTTACTAAATTTTCCGGCAACAACATCGTAGTATTGCGCAATCGAATTCATAGATCTCCTTCAAATAACACCATAACAAAAAAAATTAGTTAGTAGCATGTACTCCGTATATACAATATAATGAATAAGAGCATGAAAGAAGCACAATTACATGGAAACAATAGAAATCATTGATTGAGGAAGCTAGATTTGAATAATTATGGTGTAAATCTATCTATATATAGTAGGCATCTATGTGAAATTAGATTGTTTTAAGATATGTAGTTGACTCACAAAAGAGTTCTTTGAAGCTATTCTTCTAATATCATTCTACTCCGTATGTTTTAGGTAGTTTTATTGTTACCATTAGCTAAAAACTCTATCTTCTAGTCTTCGCTAAAAACTCTATCTTCTAGTCTTAATTTTAATTGCTTTAGGTAGTTCAATTGCTTGGACTCTCTGTAATCGCTCGAAAAAAGCTTCTTTTATTAATATAGATAGATATTGATTGATTAATTGATATATAAGAGAAAATATTATATCTTATTGTAATTTGATTAAATAAGATTCAATTTAGTAATTAATATGTTATATTACTAAAAATGATTAATGTTTATGAAACATTTGAGATAAAATGTTGTAGATTATATTAACTAGACTTAATGTGACCCATTTTATATACATGTAATTGTGAATTACTTGTGAATTTGTTATTTGTAATTTAATACATAATGATATTTAATTAGTTAAATATGCATTATTATACCTAATGACATGTTACATGTCACACAAGTTACAAATGACAAATTACAAAGATAAAATGGAGGTCCATTTTATGTGTAAAAACCGATTTTATAAGTAGCAAGTGGGCTTTGATGGTTTTATTTTTTAAATAATAAAAATAGACATCATGATGACCATCTTACACACCTATTCACTAGCAATTGTTTTGAGAAGACAAAAAGCAATTGCATGGCCCTATTTCAAGTGCAAAAACCGGTCACCCCACATAGTGAAGAGCATGTTCTCTTTTTATAATGTGTGGTCTTTTGATGCTTATCTCTCTTCTTTTCTCCATATTCTCTAAAAACACATAAAATGGTTTTATGATAAATTTGTTCAAACAATATAATATTGATATATTTACTAGTGTAGTAAATAAAAATAATATTAGATCTACTATTAAGGAAAACTACTCATATTGTCTAGTTAATAATATTAGTAGGATTTTGGGATAGTCTTCGAGCAACTAAGAGGAGTTGTTCACATTATTGAACCTATGGAGTTTTAGAGGATCATCCATGTTAGTGAGCTCAATAACAAGTAAAGGAAGGTGTCCTTTCTAGTGTCCATTTCCGTTTTCATCATTGTAAGGAACCTTGTTCTTACTTTTCTATTTTATTATGTTATACATGCATAAGATCAACATCTATTTTAATGAGTAATTTAGATCTAAAATTAAAGGAGTTTAATTTGAGGGTTATATATTCCTTTCAATTACTTGGTTAAGTGCACGCAACTAATCTAATCAATTCGGTTAAATTCAGACCTAGATCGCAAGATTGAAATGAATAGACCTATTATGAACAATAGACTACCATAATCAGAGCATAAGCTATTTAGGAAGAATCTAGGGCGGATAGCGGACCGGAAGGACCTTTCCACTACCCTTCTCACATCAGACCGACTGACCTTACCTTTAGCTGATTTGTATAATATCATGGTGAACCAACATCCTGACATCTTTCTCTCTATTTGATCAATATCTATTTCATCCTTGCTATTTTTGATTGTTGTTTCTTTTATTGTTTTTAATTCTTTTCATTAGTTTAGTTAAAACAAACAAATCAAAACCCCCCATTTTGTGACCGTAGACAGACTAAATAACAAGTAGATAGTGACTGCCTCCCTATGGAGTACGATACCCGACTTACCTCTGCTACATTAGTTAGAGCTGGTTAGCTTTATTTTTGATAGGTTGTGACAGCCATGTCAAATTTTGGCATTGCCGGGGACGCAACTATTTTATTTACTTGTTTTATTTTAGTTTGTTTTAGTGTCAAGGGATTTTTCATTCCTTGAGATAGTTCTTATTCTTTTCTCTTAGTTTTGTTTATGCCCAGGTCCAACAGGTCAGAGTTAGTACTAGCTGATCCTGAACTAGAGAGGACATTTTACCGTAGACAAAACTTATTGAGGGAGATTCGTCGAGAGGAAGTCTTGAGTACTGTTGACCTAGTTCTAGAAAATTTCACTTTTGCAGAACCTTGTTCTTTAGAGGAAGACAATTATATTTCTGCAACCCTTACTAAATCTGCGAAGATGCCTAACATTGCTAGTCATTCTGAGCCGACAGCTGATTCTATTCCTAAGGGTTTCAAGCTTTCAACGGATGAGGGGAGTACCTTTGATATTCGTCCCTCTTATATTAATTTGGTAGAGAGAAACCTGTTCAGAGGAGTAGTGGTTCGGTTCAAACTCGTCGTCAAAAGCTACCAACCAAAACAATATTTATAACTTCACAAACTACTCTTAGCAAAGAGGCAAGTAAAGGTCGGATCCCAAGGGACGGGTATTGATGTAGGATTTTCAATTGCAAATGGTCGTGTCTTAGGGTGTCACAATTTGGGTTGAGGTAGGAGATAAACTAAACTAATCAACAAGATGAAAGTAAATTAATGAAAACAAAGCAAGGTAAATAAAGGGGTTGTAAACAATTGATTAAAAGCACTAGGGTGTCATGGATTCATAGGGGATTCATGGGAGTTGATCATACAAACATGTTCTTAATTAGATGCAAGCACTTATTGTTGTGATGAGATCGAGTTGGTTTATAAGCTTACAATCCCTAAGAAGGTTTGGGTCCCGGAGCCGAATCGATTAGATTGTACAACACCTACAGGTCGACTTAATCCTTCCTATTCAACTATATGCATGGTCTAATGAGGCTCGAGTTGGTGTATAAGTTTACAAGCCTCATTGAAGAGATAGGTGATGATGGATAAAAAAATGCAAGGATTCATAGGCTCGCATTTCATCAAACATAACATGTGCATAAGTTGAAATCACAACAAGCAAGAAAATTAATTATGAAGACATATTAGATTAAGCATGAATCAATCCCCATGTTGGTTTCCTCTAATTCCCCATTAACCCTAGCTAAGGAAACTACTCACTCATTATCAAGTTTAGCATGCTAACAAGGTTGTCAATCATACTAACAAAGCAAAACATGATGAATAAATGAAGGTGATTAACAATAATTAAACAAGATTAAGAGGGAATTATACCTATGAAGATGATTCCAAATAATAAAGCAAAGAATAATAGAAGTACTTAATGATTGATGGAAGGTTGTCAATCCTCCAAATAAACCCAAATAATCTTCTAATTACCTAAAATAAATGAAGAAAAATAGAAAAATTAAGGAAAGATTAAGATGTGATTTATATTAATAAATTGTATTACAACTAAATTAAGACTAATTTGAGAGAATTACAAAGTGATTAAGGATGGATTAAGATATGATTAAGAGGTGATTAAGAGATGATTCTAATATAGGTAGTACAATGGGCTATCTCACAAAAATCAAATATACTCGTGAAAATCTTTTTTCTAAAATTCATCCTGACAGTTTGAGTTTGAATTTTTCGAGTCACAAATCAATTTCGACAATTTCGACGCAATTTAATTGCTCAATTTTCAAACCAATTCCTTTTAAAATCTAAACGTGACGACTTGTCGCAAAAATTGTCAAAAGTCATTTCAATTTTCGAAAATTAATTTTTAACTTCGAGTCATCTTGGTTAATTTTCTATTCAATCAAATGCTTTTACATGTTTACGTTTATGCATATGTGCTACCTGTTGCCTGTTTTTCTATAATAACGATGCAGGAATTGGCGCAAAATAAAAAGGAGAATTGACAGCCGACAGCGCTCCTCCGAAACACAACACAAAAAAGCCAAAAATCACAAAATGAGCTACAATCCATAAACACATATATACAAACCGCCTCACGCAAAATGTAAATATGTACAGACAAGAGTCCAAGACACGGACAAGCTACTACAACTACTCAACGTCTCCCGTCGGACCAGTCCTGGTCTCACAAGGAGTCGCCGCCAACGCAGACACCACCACCTGCTCAGGCTCCCTCTTCGGAGAACTCTCCAGTGTCTCCTGCTCCATCACGACGCGAAGCTCCTCCGTCGCAGCCAGCTGAGCCCTGAGAGAGGCAATCTTCGCGTCTCGGCTCCGCAGCTCGTCCTCACGACGCTTCAAATCCGGCAGCCTCCTCGGTCGCCTCTTCCTCTCCAGGATCATCTTCCTCCTCCAGTACCTCAACAACGGACCTCATAGGTCCCAAATGGTACCCTGCGATAAAAAGAATAAAGAAAAAAACGTCAGCCAAAATTTCGGCATTATGACGGCGTAAAATGGACAAACCCAAAACACACACAACCTGCAAAGCAAAGCAAGGGCAATCCCGCCCAAAATCCAACCAAACCAAAACCAATTCACAAAAAAAGCACAAAAAACGACTCGCCCATCTTTTCAAGCGAAAGACGAGTCAAAACAACAAACAAAAGCGGCATTTCAAGACCCATACAAGGTCCGCCAACGAACCAAAAATACATTCCCAAGGCAATGGGAAATTTTTCTACGGCTCGAAAAGGAAATTCATACACCAATTTGAGCACAAGCCGGTCAAAATTCAAAAACGACCGCAA
Organism: Silene latifolia; assembly: GCF_048544455.1. Taxonomy (NCBI): domain Eukaryota; kingdom Viridiplantae; phylum Streptophyta; class Magnoliopsida; order Caryophyllales; family Caryophyllaceae; genus Silene; species Silene latifolia. The sequence goes on from NC_133531.1 coordinate 65,670,339, forward strand.
AAAGGGCAAACGTGATTTGATCACGCATCTAGGCGACCTAAACTACCAATAAGGTCCATTTCAAGGCAAACTGACTCAATTCAAACTCAAACAGACGCTTATTTTGTCAGATATAAGACCGTCACAAAAGGCCAAAATTCTAATTTTGCCCATAATACCCAACAAAGGTCCACAATGGCAAATACGGTCTTTCCCGACTACAATGCAACCTAGTGGGACCCATTATCTGAGCAAATAAACTTGGCATTGTGAGATGAGACGGTTTCTCACCTCAGTCACGTTTTTCGAGCATAGGGAGCGGGAACGGGGACCAAAATGCAAACTCAAAGCACCCCTATACTCCTAAACAGGTTTCTAACCTAATGCAATCATCAATTTCACTCGAAATGGGCTCAATCAAAAACGCCCAAATCGATTTTCTAGGGTAAAATTTCGCCCTAATTCAATTAAGCTAAAGATCAACAAAAACAAATGGATTCGAGAGGAAATGCATACCTTGAGACGATATTGTTGTTGATGGCACGAATGGAAGCTAGCAAAAGTCCAACAATGGCGATTTTTTGCGGGTTTTTGTGTCGAAGGTTGAAGATGAATGAGGAATGACGAGCAGCCAAGCCTCGCGTCTTTTACAAAAAAATAGGGAAGCCCCTTTGGTTCGCCAGGTGGCTCGCGCCTCAATCAGGCGTCCCTTACTCTTTCAGCGAATTTTGGGCTTTGGCCCAATTTCCACATAACAAACTTCAAATTTTCATTAACGATATCAAAGATCGTCATTCTCTAAAAAAAAACAATAGTGGAAATTTATATTCGCTATTTTCGAAAATTTCAAACAAACGGCGATCAAAACCGCCAATTTCAATAGTGAAAATTCAAAGTTCGCTATTTCTTCAAATTTTCAAATGACGACAATTAAAACCGTCATTTCCAAAATAATAGTTGGAAATTAAATTCCACTATTTTTACCACCAAAGGTCAACGGTGGCACATAAACCGTCACTTCAATCGATAGTGAAGATTCCAAATTCACTATTTCCTTCAAATGTCAACGGCGGCACATAAACCGTCACTGCAATCAATAGTGAAGATTCCAAATTCAATATTTCTATCACATGTCAACGGCGGCACATAAACCGTCACTCCAAACGTGATAGCAAAATTTAAAAATTTGCTATTTCCTTCAAAATTCAAACAAACGGCGATCAAAATCGCCACTGCAAATTCAAACAAACGAGTGGTGGAAGTTCAAATTCACTATTCCTTCAAACACCAACAGGGGCTTCCTCGCGAAACCCGCTTATTTCAACAACATTGATGGTGAAATTCAAATTTCACTATCTTCACGGCGGCATCACGAGTTCGCTACTTTAAAAACAAGCCCATTTGACGTGGCTATTCTCACGGTCCATTAACCGACCGCCCTCATGGCTGGCGTGCCTTACCACGCGCCATGGCTGGCGAGCCTTACCACGCGCCATGGCTGGCGAGCCTTACTACGCACCATGGCTGGCGAGCCTTACTACGCACCATGGCTGGCGAGCCTTACTATGCACCATGGCTGGCGAGCCTTACTACGCGCCATGGCCTGAGAGCCTTACTACGCTCCATGGCTGGCGAGCTTTACTACGCGCCATGGCTGGCGAGCCTTACCACGTACCATAGCTGGCGAGCCTTTGTCCGTATACACCCAAGGACATATCCCAAAGACGCCTCGGGTGGAACTCCTTGTCACAGCTGGCGAGCCTTTGTCCGCAAACGCGCAAGGACATATCCGAAGATACCTCAGGTATGACTCCTTCTTATTGCTGGCGAGCCTTCATACGTAGTCTAACGGACTTTAAACGACCCGCACAGATGGTCGACAAACTCTAAACTGTTCCCGACGCTAGGTCCTTGAATCGTACCCTCGAGTCGCCTTGGCGTCGCCCTTCCCGACGGCAGGTCCTTGTCCCGAATCCTTTAGAGCCGCCTCGACGTCGCTTGGGTCTCCAGGTTGTAATCTTCGATTGACCTGGGGGCTCTACTTTGACTTTCGCCCTGTCCAAGCCTCAGTCAAAGTCGGGGCTCTTTAGATACCCAGTATCTGCTGAGACTCCAACAAACACCCGATGATTATCGGACTACAACATGTTTTGGAATCCCGACGTTTGATCGACAGTTTGTGTACAACTTTACGTCGGAAAACATAAAACGATTTCAAAAATAAAATATTTCAAAAATTTTAAAAATACCTGGAGTGTTTAATGCACGACGACGGGGTCATAATGACACTAACTAGAGTCAAAACCGACACCGGACCAAAAACCGACTCAAAAATTCAAATCCCGACTCCAACAACGAGTCAAACCGAGTCAACCACCAAAAACAAAACATTTCAAACCTTCTACCTTAAGTTTTCCCGGATTTATGTTTGGTCAAGTACCAAACATATGACTACAAAACCTAGGATAGAACAAAATCATGATTGCGTTTGTGTGAAAGCGACAACTCACCTCGAAGACCCGCGACATGGCTCGCGCCTCTTTGAGCAGCCCAGGTGGCCACGTCGCTCAAAACTCACACAACCACTCATTTTCCTATAAATACCCCTCAAATGTCACCCATTTGAGACTTACGCGAGTGTCCGCCCCCTCTTTTCTCCCTTAAAATTCTCGACTCGACTTCTTAAGTCACAATCCGACGCGTATTTACGACCTACCGATCGTAAATACAAGCCTTACACATTGTTTGGTACCGTCATCGTGCATTAACTCACATGAGCGCAATGATGCTTACTCGAAAAATCACACGGCTAGGTTACTACTGGACCACCATGGAAGCCGATTGTCGTAACTACGTCAAACATTGCCACGATTGCCAAATCTTCGCCAACATACAACACATACCACCATCCCTTTTATACACAATGGCCTCACCCTGGCCTTTCTCAACCTGGGGCGTCGACATCATCGGGAAAGTCAACCCGGTAGGCACCAAGGGGCATTGCTTCATCCTCGTCGCCATCGACTACTTCACCAAATGGGTGGAAGCACAGTCTTATGCAGTCGTGACCGCCAAACAAGTGGCCAAGTTCATCCAGAACAACATCATCTGCCGGTATAGGGTACCCCATGAAATCATCAGCGACCAAGGCTCACACTTCCGGGCGGAAACTCAAGCTTTGCTGGACAAATATAAAATCAAACGACATCGATCATCCCCCTACCGTTCCCAAACTAACGGAGCGGTGGAAGCAGCTAAAAAACTCTTGTCACCATTATCAAGAAAATGCAAGACAACTACCGTGATTGGCCGAGCAAACTCCCATTCGCACTTTGGGGATACCGAACCTCCATTCGAACACCGACAGGCGCTACACCCTTCTACCTAGCATACGGTATGGAGGCGGTTCAACCGGTAGAGTTAGAGGTCCCTTCTCTACGCATTCTACTGGAGAGTCAAGTCCCTGAGGCGGAATGGACCTGTCAAAGGTACGAGAAACTGACTCTTCTCGACGAACAGCGACTCAACGCCTTGCACAATGTCCAGCTATACCAACGACGTATACAACGGGCATTCAACAAGAAGGTTAAACCCAGGAACATCAAGGAGGGCGACTTGGTCCTCAAGTCAGTTCGAGCACCGTTACCCGTCGATCCGAGGGAGAAATTCAAACCCAACTGGGCCGGGCCATACCTGGTCAAGAAAATACTTTCGGGGGGCCCTGTGAGACTGAGTGACCTATATGGGGAGGACTTTACAAACCCGACCAACCTAGACCAACTTAAGAAATACGACCTTTGAACCCTAGCAACCGACGACCTAAGCCTAGTTTTACAACTAGCAACCACCTCAACCCTTTTCAAGTCAAGTTCCTCAACGTGTTCTGATTTGAAATTGCATGTTTCATCGAGTCTAAGCTGTGACACCTTGCCCGTTTTGAATGTCCTTTGATTTGTCAAAGGCAACATCCATTTGCACTAAAACAAAAAACCCCTGAACTACGACCATGGTTTGATTTCACCTCTTCAGGTGAATACGTAGGTAGGCCCCCTTATGCCTGAGGGATACAACCACAAAACCCAATCAAATTCACAAAATATTTTGAACTACGATTATTGTTTGATTTCACCTCTTCAGGTGGATACGTAGGCAGTCCTTTCCTACACAAGAAGGATACAACCATCCCCATAATAAAAAAAAACACACTACCACAATAAAAAAACATCCCCATCAAAAAAAAGAAAGGAAAAACCATTCCCTTTCCCACAAAAGTACAAAAATAAGCCTTTCTCCCTTCCCACAAAATCCCACTTTCCCAAGTGCAAATGTTTAGGGCGATTCAAATTGAATTGCCTTTGCAAAATGGATGGAAGAAACAAGCGTTCACAATTTTCGACACTGGCAATCCTCTTATTTAATTAATAATGGGAGGGATTTTATTTCCAACAACAAATAAAGCTCGACGAGTCTAAAACTTATCGAAGCTAAGGTGTCCACTAAAACACATCACATAATAAAACTAGCACAAAACACACAATAACTAGCTAGTACAACATAATAAAAACTCACAACAATAATACAACATAATAATAAAACGGGTAATGGAGGTCTTCACTCTTCCATTCTACCTTTGCCTTTTCCCTCGGGGTACATCTTCCCCTTATTCTTCTTGCTGGCCCGCCCGACATGGACTTCCTCCTCGGAACGGATCCTCAATGTATCTACAACGGCAACGGCCTCCGGTCTAACACAAGACCCCATGTTCTTGGGACCCGAGCTTCTCCTCTTCAGTGGTCTCATCACATCGGGGGTAGCTCCATCAACATACTCCTCAAAAAAGGCACGGTTGGCCTTGCCAACCTCTCGATACTTCAAGTCGACAACCTCGTCCTTACGGAATATGGATCTCTCTTCCAAGGACGGAGCACGTGACCACTTGACATAAGCGGGAGTCACCCATGTCGTGGCAACGAGGTTTGGTACCTCCCAAAGCGGCCGAGTGGCCCACCATCTTTCGAAGAACTCCACAAGCTCGGAGTTCCGGAAAACATTCTCTTGGACAAGAGTATCTTGAGCGGGCACCTTTTGTTGACGCCCCATTTGCCTCATGAGCTTTTCGGGATATATGAAGGAAACAACCTTCAAACCCACCACCATCAAAGAACGAGGACTAGCATCCGAAGCGGGCAACCCCGAGAAGGACCTCAAATGCCACCACGGCACCACCCAACGGATGTGAGGACCACTCTCCTCGTCCAATCTCGCGGTCCAATAAGTCTCGGTAGAAGCAAAACTATCCGGGTACAACTTTTTCCTCATGGTAAGGTGACGGAAGGAATATGAAGAAGAATCAACCGGAGGCTCTACATACCTTAGCCTCTCCAATAGGCACACTTGAAGGATCCTTGGGGATCTGAAGGAGGGAGTTTCTCCACAAGAGCCTTCCTTGTCCAAAGCTTGGATGATCTCTCCAAGCACCAACCATGATGGATCTCTACCATGCTCAATTTGCTCATCCACATGAATAAAGGTCATGCTACCATAGCATTTTGGCCCCTCCTTCTTCAAGACATCAACAAAGAGGTACACATGGACAAGGTAAAAGGCAAGAGCCCTTATCCTAGCCACCTCCGAAACATTGGCATCTAATCGATTTGAAAAGATGTTGATAAGAGCCAACATATCCACACCATGTAGAGCAAGAAGAAAGTTGACTTGACTTGTCGACAAACCCAACATAGAACGGAATTTCTCCTTGTATCACAACCGAGTCGGGGGAAGCACCGGAACACAACCCGGCCACTCACCAATGGCTCCAACTTCTTCGGCAAGAGGACAAATCTCACCTTTCGGGAAAACGAAAACATGGTGTTTCGAGTCCCAAAACCGAGAACATGCTTCGAGAAATGAAGGTTGCACCTTGACTAGGCGGAGTACCAACAATTGACCAACTCCCATGCAAACGAGTTGATACTTTTCGGGAGGCGACAAATCCCGGCACCATTGTTGCAATGCATTCTCAAAAGCATCCATAAAATATTTTTGTGGAAGAAGAAGAAGAAGTTTTGTCGAGATGTTTTTGTGTTTCGGATGATGAAACAATGAAGCACAAACATCACTATTTATACAAACTGATTAGCGCGTTTTTCAGAAAAAGGGGAGAGCCGACTTTTATCGCCAGGCTGATCGCGCCTCATTGAGGCTTCCCCAGGATTCCCGCTGTTGACTTGTCTCTTTCAACTTGTGTTTTCTCCTGTCACCTCAAACCTCCCGCCAGGACGCTCGCGCCTCTTCGGGATGATCCAGGAGATTTTTGTGTTTCCTCACACTCACATTTCCTTGTTTTGCGTTTTACGAAATCCGACACGGTTTCCATGACGCAGCTTTAAACATACGGATTTTTCTTTCTTTTGCAAGGGGGAAGGGCTAGTCGTCCCGATCCGCGACGGATCGTTTCTATGTCAGTCAAAATTCCGAAAATTTTGAGCTTTTTCACAATTTTCCATTAAAACAAAAAATCGAAAATTGATAACACGACATCAGTTTTCCTCAGAATTCAAACACTCACAAATTCGAGTCCTGATCTCACAAAAATCAAATATACTCGTAAAAATCTTTTTTCTAAAATTCATCCTGACGGTTTGAGTTTGAATTTTTCGAGTCACAAATCAATTTCGACAATTTCGACGCAATTTAATTGCTCAATTTTCAAACCAATTCCTTTTGAAATCTAAACGTGACGACGTGTCGCAAAATTTGTCAAAAGTTATTTCAATTTTCGAAAATCAATTTTTAACTTCGAGTCATCTTGGTTAATTTTGTTTTCAATCAAATGCTTTTACATGTTTACGTTTATGCATATGTGCTACCTGTTGCATGTTTTTCTATACTAACGATGCAGGAACTGGCGCAAAAAAAAGGAAATTGACTGCCGACAGCGCTCCTCCGAAACACAACACAAAAAAGCCAAAAATCACAAAATGAGCTACAATCCAAAAACACATATATACAAACCGCCTCACGCAAAATGTAAATATGTACAGACAAGAGTCCAAGACACGGACAAGCTACTACAACTACTCAACGTCTCCCATCGGACCAGTCCTGGTCTCACAAGGAGTCGCCGCCAACGCAGACACCACCACCTGCTCAGGCTCCCTCTCCGGAGAACTCTCCAGCGTCTTCTGCTCCATCACGACGCGAAACTCCTCCGCCGCAGCCAGCTGAGCCCTGAGAGAGGCAATCTCCGCGTCTTGGCTCCGCAGCTCGTCCTCATGACGCTTCAAATCCGACAGCCTCCTCGGTCGTCTCCTCCCCTCCAGAATCATCTTCCTCCTCCAGTACATCAACAACGTACCTCATAGGTCCCAAATGGTACCCTGCGATCAAAAGAATAAACAAAAAAACGTCAGCCAAAATTTCGGCATTATGACGGCGTAAAATGGACTAACCCAAAACAAACACAACCTGCAAAGCAAAGCAAGGGCAATCCCGCCCAAAATCCAACCAAACAAAAACCAATTCACAAAAAAAGCACAAAAAACGACTCGCCCATCTTTTCAAGCGAAAAACGAGTTAAAACAACAAACAAAAGCGGCGTTTCAAGACCCATACAAGGTCCGCCAACGAACCAAAAATACATTCCCAAGGCAATGGGAAATTTTTCTACGGCTCGAAAAGGAAATTCATACGCCAATTTGAGCACAAGCCGGTCAAAATTCAAAAACGACCGCAAAAAGGAAAACTTTATTTTATCACACCTCAAGGCGACCTAAACTACCAATAAGGTCCATTTCAAGGCAAACTGACTCAATTCAAGCTCAAACAGACGCTTATTTTGTCTGACATAAGACCGTCACAAAAGGCAAAAATTCCAATTTTGCCCATAATACCCAACAAAGGTCCACAATGGCAAATACGGTCTTTCCCGACTACAATGCAACCTAGTGGGACCCATTTGAAAGAAAAGAAGATCTATATACTTACATATTCATATATATGTTATAAATTAATTTGTCATAAAATTAATAAAGGTCTTATGCATGCAAACTAATTAGCAAAATAAAGAAGAAATTATCCTTACATTGTAATTTCGGTTCTTATGGGCACAAAAGAGATCTCCTTCTCTTTTGTTCTTGAGCTTTCCTTTTGGATGAACAAAGATCCAAGTGTAGGATCTCTCCCAAGGAATTATACCCAAGGCTTTCTCTTAATTAAAATTAATATTATAGGTACTAGATAATATTAATTTTGTAGAAAAATGACCCAAAATAATTTGGTATTTTGGCTCTCTAAAACCGGTTAGAGGAGAGGAGGAAGAAGAATATTTTTATCTTTCTAAAATCTTATTTAGATGAGTGAATGAATAATAGAATGATACACACTTATGCATGTAGTGTATATTCAAAAATAAGACAAAAATCCTTTTGCCTTTTCTAGGGTGAAACCGGGTAGGAGGGAAGAAAGGAGGAAGAGAAAGACCCAATGCATGCTCTTGTTTGCCTTCACAATGCAAACTAGGGTTGCATGGCTAGGCTCTATTAAGAATGATTGTGTTTTCCACTTATTTAAACAACACAATTTCTAGCCTAATTCCCTCTTAATTTCGGTATACTCATAATATGGGATCCATATTATTTTTGTCAATTTTGACTTATGTCACATGTCATATGTGACATAAATTTGTTGTGCATTTTTAACATATTAAAAATCAACGTATTATTAAAAATACGTCACATACAAAAATCGACTTAGTAATTCACAATTACTTGTACCAAAATATTTTACCATTTATAAATCACAACAGATTGTATTTATAATAATTCATCCAATTTCAATTGTTTCTTTAAACAATAATTTCATCCGAGTAATGATACAATTCGATTACTCGATCAGTATCTCATTTAATCACATTTCAATGTGATACGTAAATTTTTACTTCCAAAATCGTCCGTCAATTTTTCAAGTAATTTAATTAACTCGTAACATTATACGATTAATTAAATGATCAATTAAGAGTGTTGCCCTATAGGTATGACCTAGGGGTCAATCGATCACCACCGTCGCACGACAAAGAATGTCAAACTCTAGTCACCAATCATTACCGATATATGTTGATTAGTTGATAGTAAAAATACTTCCCAATTGTATTCTTTAAAATGAGATTTAATAATGATATTTAAATCATGTGATCGCACTATTGTTGAGGACACATTTCCCAACAATCTCCCACTTGTCCTCGACAAGTGTGCGTCACCAATTCTCTTGTCCTATTACTATCTCCCACTCAATGCAAGGTGTCTTTCAGGTCTTACTTGCAAGTGATCATATCGAGAGTGGTTTCCTCGATCTGGAGAATAACTGATTGACCGGACTTATCTATCATAGATACTTTCCGAGCGTGGCCACGCATTTCCAGTTCATTACTCCTCGAGTGGCCCTGAGATATTGTTATAACCCTGACTAGGGGTGGACAATTCATATCGCACTCATTCCCTTCGACTAGCCACAGCCATCATAATCCAAAATATGCCCATTTGACCCCATTTCCGAAGGTCGTAGTAACACAAATCAAAGTTAATCTGAAACTGTGCCATCTTAGGTGAAAAGTCTTTAGTCAAAAGAATCGACTCATTTGAATACTATAGTAGCTCTCGCCACGACCAGGCTATATAAATTTGCCAGAACTCTATAAGCGGTCATTAGGCCCTACAAAATGTTCCTAACAGTCTGCCTATGTGATCGACTAGTCATCTCACATGACTCTATGGCACTTGAACTTGCCATCAATCGCATCACACTCTAGTCACTTCGAGACGTCACCTCATACAAGTAACTATGGGCAAATACAATGTTAATCCGTGTTCACTTTAACGGGGTTCAATTGTCTCTACAACCCGTTTGGATGTAACAATGTATAAATTAAAGATAAAAGACAAATGTGATTATGAACATGAACAAAAACAACACTTTTATTTCATTTCAAAATCTAACAAAAACTTGGGACACATTTAAGTCCCATGGACATAACATGTCCATCATGCTTAGCCTGCGATAAAGGCTTGGTGAGCGGATCAGCTATGTTGTCATCCGTCCCAACCTTACAAATCGCAATTTCCTTTCTTTCAATGAAATCTCTTATTACATGATATTTTCTAAGTACATGTCTAGATCTATTACTAGACTTCGGCTCCTTAGCTTGGAAGATCGTCCCACTATTATCACAATAGAGAGTGATGGGATCATTGGCGGTAGGTACTACTTTTAGACCTTCCGTGAATTGCCTGATCGAAACAGCTTCCTTAGCAGACTTCCGATCTTTGCGATGTACTCAACCTCCGTTGTAGAATCCATGATTCTGACTTCCTTGAAGCTTCTCCACTCTACGGCACCACCATTGAGCATAAAAACGAAACCAGCTTGTGATTTCAAGTCATCTCTATCTGTTTGAAAACTTGAGTCCGTGTATCCATTAACACGCAACTCAGTGTCACCTCCAAACACTAAGATATAATCCTTAGTTCTTCTCAAGTACTTAAGGATGTTCTTGACTGCAATCCAGTGACTCTCACCTGGATTTCCTTGATATCTACTCGTCATGCTCAAGGCATACGAGACATCAGGACGTGTGCATATCATGGCATACATGATTGATCCAACAACGGAAGCATAGGGGATCAACTTCATGCGTTCAACATCATGGGGTTCGGAGGGAGATTGAGTCTTGCTCAAAATCGTCCCGGTTACCATAGGTACCAAACCCCTTTTGGATTTGTGCATGCTGAACCGTCGAAGAATCTTATCAACATAAGACTCTTGACTTAGTGCCAATATCCTCTTGGATCTATCTCTATGGATCCGGATGCCTAATATGCGTTGTGCCTCTCCTAAATCCTTCATTTGGAAGTGGTTACCTAACCACTTCTTAACAGAAGACAACATTGGAATATCATTTCCAATGAGTAGTATGTCATCGACATACAAGATTAGGAACACAACATTGCTCCCACTGAATTTCATGTATAAACATGGTTCCTCAACACTTCGAGTGAAACCATTTTCCTTTATAACATGATTGAATCGATGATTCCAACTTCTAGATGCTTGCTTAAGACCATAAATGGATCTCTTAAGCTTGCACACTTTGTTAGGATTTTTAGAATCAACAAAACCTTCGGGTTGTATCATGTACACCTCCTCTTCTAAATGCCCATTTAGAAAAGCGGTTTTGACATCCATTTGCCATATTTCATAATCATGAAATGCGGCAATCGCTAACAAAATCCGTATGGATCTTAGCATGGCTACGGGGGCGAAGGTCTCATCATAATGATGACCTTGGACTTGGGTAAATCCTTTTGCCACTAGCCTAGCTTTGTAGACATCATCATGTCCTTCTATGCCATTTTTGACTTTGAATATCCATTTGCATTGAAGGGGTCTTGCCCCTTTAGACAAATCTACCAAGTCCCAAACTTGGTTTTCATGCATAGAATCCATTTCGGACTTCATGGCTTCAAGCCATAAGGAGGAATTTGGACTAGACATTACGGCCTTGTAGGTGGCGGGCTCATCACTTTCCATAAGCAACACATCGAGTGTTCCATCTTCCTCGATAAGTCCCACATATCGATCGGGATGGCGAATTACTCGACCCATCCTTCTTAGTGGAGGAGGTACAACCGCGTTAGACGACGAAGGAACATCTACTTGCGTCTCTATCTCGGTTTGTGGCTCTTGAACTTCGCCAAGTTCAAAATTTCTCCCACTCTGTCTCTTAGAAATGAAGTCTCTTTCTAAGAAGACAGCCTCTCAAGACACAAACACTTTGTTATCTTGAGGTTTGTAGAAGTAGTATCCTCGAGAATTCGAGGGGTAACCTACAAAGGTGCATTTTTCGGATCTTGGGGCAAGCTTGTTGTCATTCTTGGTCTTGACGTAAGCATCACATCCCCAAATTTTCATGTAGGATAGATTAGGAACTCTTCCTTTCCACATTTCAAATGGAGTTTTTCCGGTGGCCTTTGTGGGACTATTATTCAAAGATATAATTGTGGTTTGAATCGCAAATCCCAAAACGAGTTTGGTAAATCGGTTTGACTCATCATTGATCGAACCATATCAAGTAGGGTTCGATTTCTCCTTTCGGCAACACCATTGAGTTGTGGTGTTCCGGGTGGAGAAAGTTGTGATATAATACCACAACCTTTCAAGTGTGAATCGAATTCAAGGCTAAGATATTCTCCACCACGATCGGAACGTAGTGCTTTTATCTTTTTGTCCAATTGGTTCTCTACTTTGTTTTGAAATTCCTTGAATTTCTCAAACGCTTCACTCTTATGTTTCATAAAATAGACATACCCATGTCTACTCAAATCATCGGTGAAGGTTATAAAGTAGTCATAATTACCACGAGCGGTGATACTCATTGGTCCACATACATCGGTGTGTATGAGTCCCAATAGCTCACTAGCTCGTGTCCCTTTACCACTAAAAGGATTACGAGTCATTTTGCCAAGTAGGCAATATTCGCATGTACCATATGATTGATAATCAAATGGTGTAATCACATTAGTTGAAATTAATCTTTTGATGCGATTCTCGTTTATGTGACCTAATCGACAATGCCAAATGAACGCTTCACTTGGGTCACTTGATTTGAGTTTCTTTGATTGAATGTTATAGATATCATTAGTTGGATTTGAGGTCTCTAAAATGTAAATGCCATTGATAGGAAGCTTGGCCTATAACCAAGTCGTTCCTAGAAATAGTACAACGATTGTTCTTAATGACAAAACAAAAACCGTCCATGTCTAGCATGGCGATTGAAATAATGTTTTTAGAGAGTGTAGGCACATAAAAACAATTATGCAAATACAACTCAAATCCATTAGGCAAAGCTAAAACATAAGTTCCTTTGGATTCGGCCGCTACCCGAGCTCCATTTCCAAGGCGTAGATCCACATCTCCCTTGCTAAGCCTCTCCACATCTCTTAAACCCTGTAAATGATTACAAAGGTGAGAACCACAACCGGTATCTAGTACCCATGTCGTAGTGGAAGTATAATTTATATCAATAACATAAATTTCTTTAGGAATTGTACCTTTTGGAGTGATGAGTCCTTCCCTTATATTTCGCAAATATACGGGACAATTCCTAAGCCAATGTCCCATGCCATAGCAATAATGGCACTGATCATTAACTTGCTTGAAGTTTTTGATTTTCTTTCCCTTCTTCTTGAACCTCTTGCCCTTGGAAGCAAGAACTTGATTGCTTGAGCTCCCACTAGCTTTGGCATCTTTATCTTCCAGAGACAAAGACCCTATAGATTGTATGAGGTAGTCTTCCTGAGACGGACTTGTGGGTTAATATCCGTATACTACCCCTTAAATTGCAGGACTATAACGTAAAATTTACATGCAATTTATAGTCATAAAACGATAAAACAATAGAAACGATAAGTGTATAGAAATCAACCTCGGGTCCTTTTAATTGCGGCGTAAAGATCAGAAATCTAAGCAGATTCCCTCCTAATCGTTGCACCCAAGACTTGGTCCGAGATATGCCCTTGTGCTAGAACAGTGTTCTCCGATTGCCTTGCAATATAGGGAGAACTGTTGTGAGTTTTGTCGAGATGAGAGATCTCAGTTTCAGAGAGAAAAATTAATCTCTGAAACCCTAATTCTTTCACTAATGATGATTAGGTCCCACAGAAGGAGGAGGCTCTCCTTTTTGTTCTCCTAATTCGGCCAAGCCGAGTCCATGGGGAGGAAATGGGCTTTTCCATTTCCTCTTCTATTTGACTCGTAGTCCGAACCCAAATGGCTAAATGTATATGACGCGTCTCGATTATAAACTCGTTATCGGTTATCGGAAATTAAGGCATCACTAATAATGCGGGTTAGTGAATTATTAATACGTGTCCGACAAAACAGTATTTTATAATTTATTTTAATATACATTTAATTAAATATAAATCACGTATATTTAATTTTACGAATTAACTGGTTAATTCGCCTTAGCCCATGATATTTAATCCGTATTAAATATAATATCTCAACATCACATATTTGACTAATTATTAGTCAAATAACTCGGACTAACTGGTTAGTCAATTTTGGCATCTACATGACAGTATTTTCATACCGTCACATCTCTCGAACGTATCCTATAGGTGTGACTTTTAGGGACCAGTTGATCACCGCCATCTGTATGACAATAACGTCAAACTTATCTAGCAAGCCAACCGTTATTGATAAACGTGGATCAACCGATAATAATACCAAAAGTATGCCCTTTGATCCTTTTAGAGGTTTATAAGTCCTTGCACTAATTGTTAAGGACACCAACCCCAACAAGCTCCCACTTGTCCGTACAAGTGTATGTGCAATGACGTTATCCGCACTAACTGGAGGACACAAGCTCCAACAAACTCCCACTTGTCCGAACAAGTGTAGGTGCGATAACCGATTCTCATATTCATTTAAAATCTCTCCCACTCAATGTAAAACAATTTGCAGATCCGGATCCACAAAGGTCGTATTTTACAATCGATCCGTATCTAGAGTGGTTTCCCCGACTAGAGAGTAACTTAACCGATAAAACGAATCCGTATCCGAGCATGGCCATGCATTTCGATTCTGACTCCTCGAGTGGCCCCGAGAAATATCGAGTACCGATAAAGGCTGAATATTTCCTTCAACTCGACTCCTTCCGATCTAAGCACAACATGAAATGACCAGAAAAAAATCTACTTGGCCCCTGTTACGGATGACCGTGAGAAAGAAACCAAAGTCACCCAAAATCTGCCGTAGTCTCAAGAGACAATCGATAGTCAAAAGAATCGACTCTTAGGATCACCATGGAAGTCCTATCCACGACCGGTCAACGAATGTTATAAAACATTTAGGACTCCACGTCGATGTCACAATTGTGTCCTACGAAATATCCGTATAAATCGCCTCTCGTGATTGGTCGGTCAACTTTGTTGACTTATGGCTCGTTGAACCCACCATCAACCAACGTCACAGAATAGTTGCGAGTTATCACTCATGTGGGCAATTAAGGACTAACAAGATATGATGTTTGTTCAGTTCACTTTGTGGTGTTCAAAATTGTCGTACAATTCCACATGAAAAACAAAATATATATATAAAATATCAAAACGATGATGTCGTATAGAGTACAAAGGAGAATGAATCTGATCCATAAAAGAGTACTACAACTCAGTAACACGTTTGATTCCCATGGAATTTACGTGCCCTTCATGCTTATCTTGTCGTAATGCTTTAGTGAGAGGATCTGCTATGTTATCATCTCTAGCAATCTTTTCTATCACTTTGTCTTTTGCTCCACGTAATCCGGATTAGATGAGCTTTCCGTTGTACATGTCTAGATTTGTTACTAGACTTTGGCTCCTTAGCTTGGAAGATGGCACCACTATTGTCGCAATAGATGGTGATCGGGTCATTCGAACTAGGCACTCTGAGATAGTCCATGTAAGAATTGACGCATCCATATCGCTTCCTTTGTTGCTTCGGACGCGGCATAGTACTCGGACTCAGTCGTAGAATCTGCTGTAACAGTTTGTTTCGAACTCTTCCGGTGATCATAGCGCCATTAAGAGTAAAAACGAATCGGACCGAGATTTCGAGTCATCTCGATCCGTTTGGAAGCTAGCATCTGCGTGCTTAGGTTGCGCATAGCTTTTGAGAGCCTCCATAAGTCAATACCCAATCTTTAGTCCTCCGGAGGTACTTAAGAATGTTCTTGATGACCAACCAATGTGGTTCACCTGGTTCTTGTTGGAATCGACTTGTCATACTCAATGCATATGCCACGTCCGGACGTGTGCATATCATGGCATACATGATTGATCCTATCGCCGAAGCATAAGGAATCCGTGTCATGCGCTCTTTCTCTTCCGGTGTCTCCGGTGCACGAGACTTGCTCAAATGCACCCACGGGGACATGGGAAGGAACCCCTTCTTGGAGTTAGTCATGCTGAATCTCTCTAGGACTTTGTCTATGTAAGACTCTGATCGAGAGATAACATCCGTCGTGATCTATCTCGATAGATACGGATGCCAAGAATTCTCTGTGCCTCTCCCAGATCTTTCATCTGGAAATGGTTCTTCAACCATACTTTCACCGAAGTTAAGAGAGGTATGTCATTCCCAATCAGGAGTATGTCGTCAACATACAATATTAGGAAGACAATCTTGCTCCCACTCGACTTGATATATAGACATGGTTCCTCGACAGATCGAGTAAATCCATTTTCTTTTATCACTTGGTCGAAGCGATGATTCCAACTCCTTGATGCTTGCTTAAGTCCATAAATGGAACGCTTAAGCTTGCACACTTTCTTAGGATTTTTAGGATCGATGAAACCTTCGGGTTGTACCATGTACAACTCTTCCTCCAAAAAGCCGTTTAAGAAGGCGGTTTTCACATCCATTTGCCAAATTTCATAGTCATGAAAAGCGGCGATCGCTAAGATAATCCGAATGGAACGCAGCATAACTACGGGTGCAAAAATCTCATCGTAGTGCAAACCTGGCACTTGGGTGAAACCTTTAGCAACTAGTCGTGCTTTGTAGATATCTTGCTGACCTTCCACAGAATGCTTTATCTTGTAAAGCCATTTGCATTGAAGGGGACGAACCTTAGCAGGTAAGTCAACAAGATCCCACACGTTGTTCTCATACATGGAGTCCATCTCGGATTGCATGGCCTCAAGCCATAGCTTTGAGTCGAACTGGTCATGGCACCTTTATATGTTGCGGGTTCACTACTCGTTAAGAGTAGAACGTCATCTATGTCATGTTCCTCGACCATACCGATGTATCTGTCCAGAGGAATAGAGACTCTTCCCGACCTCCTAGGTTCCTCAGGAATATTCACCGCAGCAGGGATTGAAGGAATTGGTTCCTCCAATGGTTGCTCGGTGTTTGGTTTTGGAATCTCCGACAGGTCGAAGGTTCTATCACTCTTTGCATTCTCGAGAAATTCCTTCTCTAAGAATGTCGCACTAGCCGCAACAAAAACACGTTGTTCGGTTGGCGAGTAGAAGTAATGACCACGTGTTCCTTTAGGATAACCTATAAAGTATGTCTTGATCGATCGCGGGCCGAGCTTATCCTCGTGTCTCCACTTGACATAAGCCTCGCAGCCCCAAACCCGTATAAAGGACAAGTTAGGGACCGTTCCCTTCCATAGTTCATATGGAGTCTTGTCATGAGCTTTAGACGGACTTCGGTTAAGTATTAGAGCGGCTGACATAAGAGCATAACCCCACAATGAATCAGGTAAAACCGTGTGACTCATCATGGATCGAACCATATCAAGTAGTGTTCGATTTCTCCGTTCGGACACACCATTCAACTGAGGTGTTCCGGTGGAGTTAAGCGTAGGGCAATCCCAGTCCTTCAGGTGTTGATCAAACTCGTGAGAAAGATACTCGCCACCACGATCCGAACGCAGTGTTATTATCTTTCTACCCAACAGGTTCTGTACCCTATTTTGGTATTCCTTGAATTTCTCAAAGGATTCACTTTTGTGCTTCATTAAGTAGACATAGCCATATCTACTCAAATCGTCCGTGAAAGTGATGAAATACCTATAGCCTTCTCGTGCGGTGATTGACATAGGACCACATACATCCGTGTGTATGAGCCCTAATAGGTCAGCAGCGCGCATTCCAACACCTTTGAAGGAAATCCGAGTCATCTTACCGATGAGACATGATTCACACGTGCCAAATGATTGAAAATCAAAGGCCGAGATAGCTCCATGTTTGATGAGCCGTTTTACGCGTTTCTCATTAATGTGTCCCATACGGCAGTGCCATAGATACGTTTGATCTTTGTCACCAACCTTTAACCTTTTATTCATTACGTGTAATATTTCCGTGTCCGATCTAAAACATAAATTCCGTTCATGGAAAGCGCCTTGCCAGTAAATCATATCGTGTAATGAGAAAATGCAAGCATTGTTTTCTATTACAAATGAAAAACCAAGTTTATCAAGCGCAGAAACAGAAATAATGTTTTTAGAAAGACTGGGTACATAATAGCAATCATATAATGATAACTCAAATCCGCTAGGAAGCTGGATCACATATGTCCCCTTGGAGATGGCAGCTACTCTTGCTCCATTCCCAACACGCAGGTCCACCTCACCCTTTACGAGGGGTTCGATGTTTCGGAGCCCCTGCACATGATTACACAGATGAGAACCACAACCAGTATCAAGTACCCAAGTTCCGTAACTTGCGTGGTTAATCTCAATCATATGAATAAAAGTAGAAGAGAGAGAAGACATACCAACAGGTTTAACACGACCTGCCTTTAAGTCCTCATGATAAACAGGACATGTGCGTCTCCAATGCCCAGTCTTGTGGCAATGATGGCATTCCATGTTATCACTCTTGCTCTTTGTCATGCCTGATGAGTTACTCGCCTCACCAGGACCACTCTTCCCTGTACCCGACTTCTTGAACTTCGCCTTACCTACTGTTAGGTTTGCCGGAGCTTTGCCCTTACCTTTCCCTTTGTTTGACACAACGAGAACATCCTGTTTCAAGCTCCCACTGCACTTCATGTCCTTCTCGGTCTGTACGAGGAGGGAGTGCAGTTCATGGGGAGTTTTCTTCAAATCATTCATATAGTAATTCGCTCTGAATTGCGAATAACCATCGTGGAGTGAGTGAAGAATACGGTCGATAACAATATTCTCGCTGATGTTACAGTTAAAGGTCTCGACTTCTCGACATTCTCAATCATCCGAGAATGTGTGGGCTAACCGGTTGGCCCTTCTGGAGTCTCGCATCAAAGAAGCGAGTGGTATGCTCATAGGTCACGATTCTCGGTGCTTTCGAGAATTCCTTGGTGAGCGTGGTGAAAATCTTGTTTGCACCTTGGGCTATGAAGCGTTTCTGCAAATTGGATTCCATTGCAAAAATGAGCACGTTTTTAATCGCACCCGCTTCCATGACGAAATCGTTATAAGTAGCGATCTCGTTAGCTCCACCGTGGGACACGGGTGTGGCGGCATGGGCTCAAGTAGATATTTGAGCTTTCCGTCGGCAGCGGCAGCATTCCGTAATGCCGCCTCCCGATCCGCGAAGTTGGATCCATCATTCTTGATCGAGTAGACTGATTCATCCGATTCATGAAGATCCTAAGCCAGGACTCACGGTCCAATGTGGCACTTGGCATTGGGTTATCACTTGAACCAGCCATTTGATGTTTAGCGATTTAAAACGTGATCTACACTTTGAAAAAGAAAGGAAAAACAAAACGAAATAAGCAACTCATCGAGGTGATTTAAGTCTATTTTAAAATTCATTTTAAACATGTAGACTCTCGCACTTGCATAATTGATCTCCCTCAAGAATGATACAAGTGATCCCAAGACTCAATTTCAAAGTAAATTGATAAGCCAACTGTTTAGCTAATTCTTAGGAAGAACTCTTGGTCGATAGATTTCCGTAAATCCTATCTATAGTCCACTATGATCACAGGATCGTACGAGTGACCATAGTGTTGAGATAAAATAGGTCAATCGGTTCCAACTTACCCGACGTAGAAGGGGTCATAGTATGCCTACCGACGAAGAAGGGACTCATTGGAGTTTGACCTATAAAGACCGTTCTCAATTTTGGTTTATACGAGGAAGATCCCATCAACAAAATTATAATTCATTTTAAGTGAACGAATAACTAGCGTCGGTCGTGAATGAATTTATTTGGATGATGGCTTAAAACGTGTGACATGAGAATGTCAATGAAAACTAACTCGTGACCTCTATATGTGTCAGTTTTCATGCAATAAATTAGGTGGTTTGGTTTTTAGGCGGAATATGATGCATATTATCGTTGCGAAAAATAAATAAAATGAATGCAAAAACGTAAATAAAAATGTCCTAGTGTGGCCTATCCTAGTAAAAGAACATAATACAACTTTGGAATCCACCGTTGGACCCGAAAAGCTTGTCTTGATGTTCCATCTTGATCCAAGTAGTGGGAGTGAGCATCCGGTCTCCATCTTTGGTCTTCTCAAAAATTACAATTAAAATTACAAATATAAACCTATTTACATTCTAATTAAAACTGTAATTACAAGTGAAAAATCCAAAACGGAGATACAAGATCTCAAAATACAACCAAGACCGTGTTCCATCATTACGGTAACACGTTCTACTAAGGCCACACTAAGTTACAATCGCTTGTAAAATTAAATACGTAATTAAAAGGCATTCACGGCATTCAACAAAACGATAAATAAAAATGCATCAACTAAAACAAATTCATTCGTGACATAATTCTGTAATTATGTTAAATTTATCCAAACCACCTTTTAATGATTAAAATTCGTGTGATAAAACCGCTTCTATCATTTAATTTTAATCTATTATAATCCGTCATTTTAAAGACACTTTAAAACAACTATATGGTACGTGAGTGAACCGATTCACTATTAAGCGAGTGTACTATATCCGGATAAAGTACATATTAAAGCCAAAGGAAAATTTAAATCAAAAGAAACAAATTTTCAAAGTCGCTAAAGAGCGAAATCCCTCGATCCAGGGACATAAGTGCTCGATCGAGGGGAGTGGGAGCTCGATCGATCGAATCGCAAGTTGATCGAGAGGAATGCTAATCAGGAGGTGCTCGATCGACTAAAGCGGTGGTCGATCGAGTACCTATCAAGAACACTACTCGATCGAGTACGAGGACAACTCGATCGGCGGCAGGGTTTAGAAGGGGTCGATCGAGTACAACGGGGACTCGATCGAGAAAAGGTTTTTGACACAGGTCGATCGAGTACATCGGGGGACTCGATCGAGCAAAAACTTGAGAAAAAACACTCGATCGATTGAAACTTTATTCGATCAAGTACAAAAATTTCTGAAAAATCCCAAACCCTCGTGAAAACTGATTTTCGAGATAAAATCAATTAAAATTTTTGATCAAAACGCATCAAAACAAATTTGATAATTGACAAAACTTGACATGTTGCTATAATCTCCGTATAAAATAACAACATGTAAAAACAACATGAAATTTGAAGCAAAACAGCCGTGCAAAACATGGCACGGATTGGTTTTCGAGACAAAACAACATCAAGAGCAACCGTGTAAACAAGACACGGTTCCTAAAAACAAAAAAAAAAACGCAGCAACTTAAAAAAATTCTGCCGAGTGAAAAATAGGCTGCCGAGACAAAATTTTTAGCCAAAACAAAATCGTTTCAAGATCGTTTTATGAAAAACACATGAAAAATTTACGTGGCCTCGCTCTGATACCACTTGTGGGTTAATATCCGTATACTACCCCTTAAATTGCAGGACTATAACGTAAAATTTACATGCAATTTATAGTCATAAAACGATAAAACAATAGAAACGATAAGTGTATAGAAATCAACCTCGGGTCCTTTTAATTGCGGCGTAAAGATCAGAAATCTAAGCAGATTCCCTCCTAATCGTTGCACCCAAGACTTGGTCCGAGATATGCCCTTGTGCTAGAACAGTGTTCTCCGATTGCCTTGCAATATAGGGAGAACTGTTGTGAGTTTTGTCGAGATGAGAGATCTCAGTTTCAGAGAGAAAAATTAATCTCTGAAACCCTAATTCTTTCACTAATGATGATTAGGTCCCACAGAAGGAGGAGGCTCTCCTTTTTGTTCTCCTAATTCGGCCAAGCCGAGTCCATGGGGAGGAAATGGGCTTTTCCATTTCCTCTTCTATTTGACTCGTAGTCCGAACCCAAATGGCTAAATGTATATGACGCGGTCTGATTATAAACTGTTATCGGTTATCGGAAATTAAGGCATCAGCTAATAATGCGGGTTATTTGAATTATTAATACGTGTCCGACAAAAAGTATTTTATAATTTATTTTAATATACATTTAATTAAATATAAATCACGTATATTTAATTTTACGAATTAACTGGTTAATTCGCCTTAGCCCATGATATTTAATCCGTATTAAATATAATATCTCAACATCACATATTTGACTAATTATTAGTCAAATAACTCGGACTAACTGGTTAGTCAATTTTGGCATCTACATGACAGTATTTTCATACCGTCACATCTCTCGAACGTATCCTATAGGTGTGACTTTTAGGGACCAGTTGATCACCGCCATCTGTATGACAATAACGTCAAACTTATCTAGCAAGCCAACCGTTATTGATAAACGTGGATCAACTGATAATAATACCAAAGTATGCCCTTTGATCCTTTTAGAGGTTTACAAGTCCTTGCACTAACTGTTAAGGACACCAACCCCAACAGGACTCACATGAGGTCTAGTAGTAGTAGGTGGTTTAGAAGAAGTGATGAAGTTAAGGTTTCCATCCGAACCTATCCCAAAATGAAGTTCTCTAGTTGTGTCGAAATCATTGTTGGAGCAAACGTCGTCAAAAACATTGTGGTAAGACTCAATAGTTATTGGTGCGGTAGCATTTGTTGGATTCATTGTAAAGAACTACAAATATGGAGGAAAAGGAAATATTAACATTCGTCTTTTTAAATCATACTTGTAAAAATTGACAAGATATGAACATTTAAATAGTGACCTCTACCCAACTATTATAAATGATTCCAAGACCCAAATTCATATCAACTTACGCACGGGATAGCCGATGGAACCCTTATTAATATAACTCGGTGGATTAACTTTTAATCGATTCTACTTTTAGAACTCTTGGTCGATAAAATTACTCTAATATTTATCTATAGCCCGGAACACATGCGACTACGGTCACGAATACTTCCGTTGAGGTCAACCCAAATTTCGAATAAATGTGTCCATGATCCAAATTCACATTAATTTGGGCACGGGATGGCCGATGAAACCCTCATCAACACGAATTCGGTGGATAGACATTCATCACCCACTTCCCCTACGTAACAAGGTTTGTACCCCGGGATGGCCGAGTGCACTCCCTCGCGAAATAGGTTTTCATGGTTTCTACTATTTGGTAAGGCTATGTCTCAATTAATTGTTTTAGCGAGAGGTCATGTCAATTTATTATCTATCACGTTTTAAGTGAACTAAAGCGGTGAACTACGATAATTTTAATTGACACGGTCCATAAACTCGATAAAATAAAATAAGGATACATGTTTTAGTTATGGCGATTTAGCGATGCATGCGACATAAAATAAAATGCAAGCATAAAATAAATACATCCTAGTATGGCCTTTCCTAAAATAGAAAAACTATTTAACTATTACATATTCGGAAACCAACTCCATTGGTCCCTTGAACTTCGGTTGTGGCACGCATCTCGAGGTAACACCGTCTTTATGTATCGTCATCTTGAAGAAATCCGTCTTTGGGAACTCCGAGATAAATAAAATTACAAAATAAATTACATAATTTCCTATTATACATTTGTAACTAAAATAAAATAAATCTATTAAATTACAAAACGGTGATACGAGATCACAATAAAATTACAACCGAATCGATATTCCCATACATTTCGGGAAATACCAATTAAAATCTAAGGCCATACTAAGTAAAATTACATAATTCAAAATTACATAAATTAAAATTATGACAATCATAAAGAAAATGCAGCATTATAATATGTATGAACATGCTCAATTTTATGCTAAATCGCCTTTAATTAGCCAATATCGTATATTACTCGGTTTTTACGGATTTGCGTGATTTTAACATTTTATAATCACAAAAATTACATAAATTCATATTTATGCATAAGTTAATTACCCTAACCTCTTAGGACTCAAAATTTAGTCTTCACTAATAATTTGACCATAATTAACTCATATTTATAAAATTGTTCATTAATGGACTAAAAAAATTACAAAAATAAGGTATAAACTTCAAATAAATCACAAAATTTCAAATAAATTCAAAATTTGAAATTTAAACTCATGAACATTCTGGAAAAATACCATGACACTCATAATGTTCAAAATCTTAGGTCAAAAATTTCGAAATTTTTCCGGAAAAAACAATGTTGCGGTGTATCGGTTTTTTAATAAAATAATCATAAAAAACATGAGAAAAATTTTATTCATCAACTTTTCAATTTTAGATCTGAAAAAGATAACAAAATGCAACATTAGACGTTTTTCCTTAGTCATATATTATGTTTTATTAATTTTCACAAATAATGTCACTATTTATGCTATTTTTCTTCAAAAATCCATAAATCATGCAAAAAGACTTCACTATAGCCCATTATTTTACACACATCTTGAAAAATTGCATGTGACAACATATTAAATTTCTATGACCAGATTCGAAATTTAACTCATATTAACCTATTTTCACCTAAATCCGAATTTAATAATGACAAATCCATTTTTCGAGCATAACAAGTCCAAAAATTATGAAAATTTACAGGTTATCTCAAAATAATATATGTGACAACATATCCAAAAATCTCTGGAAAATTCGAAGTATAGCTAATTTTAGACCGAAAATGACATTTTTACTCATAAAATCATATTTAAATGCCATTATTGTATATTTAATATGAACAATAAAAATCCGTAAATATAACCAAAATATCCTAAAACATTTTAGGACCATAAATTTTAACATGCATGAATTAATTTCGTGATATATCATAATAACACAAATTTTATAAGTTTTATATGTTAATCTTTATAACTCGGAAAAACTTTTAACCGATTTGCATGCAAACAACCTGGCTCTGATACCAATTGAAAGAAAAGAAGATCTATATACTTACATATTCATATATATGTTATAAATTAATTTGTCATAAAATTAATAAAGGTCTTATGCATGCAAACTAATTAGCAAAATAAAGAAGAAATTATCCTTACATTGTAATTTCGGTTCTTATGGGCACAAAAGAGATCTCCTTCTCTTTTGTTCTTGAGCTTTCCTTTTGGATGAACAAAGATCCAAGTTTAGGATCTCTCCCAAGGAATTATACCCAAGGCTTTCTCTTAATTAAAATTAATATTATAGGTACTAGATAATATTAATTTTGTAGAAAAATGACCCAAAATAATTTGGTATTTTGGCTCTCTAAAACCGGTTAGAGGAGAGGAGGAAGAAGAATATTTTTGTCTTTCTAAAATCTTATTTAGATGAGTGAATGAATAATAGAATGATACACACTTATGCATGTAGTGTATATTCAAAAATAAGACAAAAATCCTTTTGCCTTTTCTAGGGTGAAACCGGGTAGGAGGGAAGAAAGGGGGAAGATAAAGACCCAATGCATGCTCTTGTTTGCCTTCACAATACAAACTAGGGTTGCATGGCTAGGCTCTATTAAGAATGATTGTGTTTTCCACTTATTTAAACAACACAATTTCTAGCCTAATTCCCTCTTAATTTCGGTATACTCATAATATGGGATCCATATTATTTTTGTCAATTTTGACTTATGTCACATGTCATATGTGACATAAATTTGTTGTGCATTTTTAACATATTAAAAATCAACGTATTATTAAAAATACGTCACATACAAAAATCGACTTAGTAATCCACAATTACTTGTACCAAAATATTTTACCATTTATAAATCACAACAGATTGTATTTATAATAATTCATTCAATTTCAATTGTTTCTTTAAACAATAATTTCATCCGAGTAATGATACAATTCGATTACTCGATCAGTATCTCATTTAATCACATTTCAATGTGATACGTAAATTTTACTTCCAAAATCGTCAAGTCAAATTTTCAAGTAATTTAATTAACTCGTAACATTATACGATTAATTAAATGATCAATTAAGAGTGTTGCCCTATAGGTATGACCTAGGGGGTCAACTGATCACCACCGTCGCACGACAGTAATGTCAAACTCTAGTCAGCCAATCATTACCGATATATGTTGACCAGTTGACAGTAAAAATACTTCCCAATTATATTCTTTAAAATGAGATTTAGTAATGATATTTAAATCATGTGATCGCACTGTTGTTGAGGACACATTTCCCAACACCATTATCCGAGCAAATAAACTTGGCATTGTGAGATGAGACGGTTTCTCACCTCAGTCACGTTTTTCGAGCATAGGGAACGGGAACGGGGACCAAAATGCAAACTCAAAGCACCCCTATACTCCTAAACAGATTTCTAACCTAATACAATCATCAATTTCACTCGAAATGGGTTCAATCAAAAACGCCCAAATCGATTTTCTAGGGTAAAATTTCGCCCTAATTCAATTAAGCTAAAGATCAACAAAAACAAATGGATTCGAGAGGAAATGCATACCTTGAGACGATATTGTTGTTGATGGCACGAATGGAAGCTAGCAAAAGTCCAACAATGGCGATTTTTTGCGGGTTTTTGTGTGGAAGATTGAAGATGAATGACGAATGACGAGCAGCCAAGCCTCGCGTCTTTTACAGAAAAATAGGGAAGCCCCTTTGGTTCGCCAGGTGGCTCGGGCCTCAATCAGGCGTCCCTTACTCTTTCAGCGAATTTTGGGCTTTGGCCCAATTTCCATATAACAAACTTCAAATTTTCATTGACGATATCAAAGATCGTCATTCTCTCAAAAAAAAAAAAACAAATAGTGAAAATTTAACTTCACTATTTTCGAAAATTTCAAACAAACGGCGATCAAAACCGCCAATTTCAATAGTGAAAATTTAAAGTTCGCTATTTCTTCAAATTTTCAAATGACGGCAATTAAAACCGTAATTTCCAAAATAATGGTTGAAAATTAAATTCCACTATTTTCACCACCAAATGTCAACGGCGGCACATAAACCGTCACTTCAATCGATAGTGAAGATTCCAAATTCACTATTTCCATCAAATGTCAACGGCGGCACATAAACCGTCACTGCAATCAATAGTGAAGATTCCAAATTCACTATTTCCATCACATGTCAACGGCGACACATAAACCGTCACTCCAAACGTGATAGCAAAATTTAAAAATTTGCTATTTCCTTCAAAATTCAAAGAAACGGCGATCAAAATCGCCACTGCAAATTCAAACAAACGAGTGGTGGAAGTTCAAATTCACTATTTCTTCAAATACCAACAGGGGGCTTCCTCGCGGAACCCGCCTATTTCAACAACATTGATGGTGAAATTCAAAATTCACTATCTTCACGGCGGCATCACGAGTTCGCTACTTTCAAAACAAGCCCATTTGACGCGGCTATTCTCACGGTCCATTAACCGACCTCCCTCATGGCCGGCGAGCCTTACCACGCGCCATGGCTGGCGAGCCTTACCACGCGCTATGGCTGGCGAGCCTTACTACGCACCATGGCTGGCGAGCCTTACTACGCACCATGGCTGGCGAGCCTTACTACGCGCCATGGCTGGCGAGCCTTACTACCCGCCATGGCTGGCGAGCCTTACCACGCACCATAGCTGGCGAGCCTTTGTCCGTATACACCCAAGGACATATCCCGAAGACGCCTCGGGTGGAACTCCTTATCACAGCTGGCGAGCCTTTGTCCGCAAACGCGCAAGGACATATCCGAAGATGCCTCAGGTATGACTCCTTCTTATGGCTGGCGAGCCTTCATACGTAGTCTAACAGACTTTAAACAACCCGCACGGATGGTCAACAGACTTTAAACTGTTCCTGACGCTAGGTCCTTGAATCGTACCCTCGAGTCGCCTTGGCGTCGCCCTTCCCGACGGCAGGTCCTTGGCCCGAATCCTTTCGAGCCGCCTCGACGTCGCTTGGGTCTCCAGGTTGTAATCTTCGATTGACCTGGGGGCTCTACTTTGACTTTCGCCCTGTCCAAGCCTAAGTCAAAGTGGGGGTTCTGTAGATACCCAGTATCTGCTGAGACTCCAACAAACACCCGATGATTATCGGACTACAACATGTTTTTGGAATCCCGGCGTTTATCGACAGTTTGTGTACAACTTTACGTCGGAAAACTTAAAACGATTTCGAATCCTGACTCCAACAACGAGTCAAACCGAGTCAACCACCAAAAACAAAACATTTCAAACCTTCTACCTTAAGTTTTCCCGAATTTATGTTTGGTCAAGTACCAAACATATGACTACAAAACCTAGGATAGAACAAAATCATGATTGCGTTTGTGTGAAAGCGACAACTCACCTCGAAGACCCGTGACATGGCTCGCGCCTCTTTGAGCAGCCCAGGTGGCCACGTCGCTCAAAACTCACACAACCACCCATTTTCCTATAAATACCCCTCAAATGCCCCCCATTTGAGACTTACGCGAGTGTCCGCCCCCTCTTTTCTCCCTTAAAATTCTCGACTCAACTTCTTAAGTCACAATCCGACCCGTATTTACGACCTACCGATCGTAAATACAAGCCTTACACGTTGTTTGGTACCGTCATCGTGCATTAAATCACATGAGCGCAATGATGCTTACTCGAAAACTCACACGGCTAGGTTACTACTGGACCACCATGGAAGCCGATTGCCGTAACTACGTCAAACATTGCCACGATTGCCAAATCTTCGCCAACATACAACACATACCACCATCCCTTTTATACACAATGACCTCACCCTGGCCTTTCTCAACCTGGGGCATCGACATCATCGGGAAAGTCAACCCGGTAGGCACCAAGGGGCATTGCTTCATCCTCGTCGCCATCGACTACTTCACCAAATGGGTGGAAGCACAGTCTTATGCAGTCTTGACCGCCAAACAAGTGGCCAAGTTCATCCAGAACAACATCATCTGCCGGTATGGGGTACCCCATGAAATCATCAGCGACCAAGGCTCACACTTCCGGGCGGAAACTCAAGCTTTGCTGGACAAATATAAAATCAAACGACATCGATCATCCCCCTACCGTTCCCAAACTAACGGAGCGGTGGAAGCAGCTAACAAACTCTTGTCACCATTATCAAGAAAATGCAAGACAACTACCGTGATTGGCCGAGCAAACTCCCATTCGCACTCTGGGGATACCGAACCTCCATTCGAACACCGACAGGCGCCACACCCTTCTACCTAGCATACGGTATGGAGGCGGTTCAACCGGTAGAGTTAGAGGTCCCTTCTCTACGCATTCTACTCGAGAGTCAAGTCCCTGAGGCGGAATGGACCTGTCAAAGGTACGAGAAACTCACTCTTCTCGACGAACAGCGACTCAACGCCTTGCACAATGTCCAGCTATACCAACGACGTATACAACGGGCATTCAACAAGAAGGTTAAACCCAGGAACATCAAGGAGGGTGACTTCGTTCTCAAGTCAGTTCGAGCACCGTTACCCGTCGATCCGAGGGGGAAATTCAAACCCAACTGGGCCGGGCCATACCTGGTCAAGAAAATACTTTCGGGGGGGCGCTGTGAGACTAAGTGACCTAGATGGGGAGGACTTTACAAACCCGACCAACCTAGACCAACTCAAGAAATACTACCCTTGAACCCTAGCAACCGACGACCTAAGCCTAGTATTACAACTAGCAACCACCTCAACCCTTTTCAAGTCAAGTTCCTCAACGTGTTCTGATTTGAAATTGCATGTTTCATCGAGTTTAAGCTGCGGCACCTTGCCCGTTTCGAATGTCCTTTGATATGTCAAAGGCAACATCCATTTTCACTAAGACAAAAAACCTTTGAACTACGAGCATGGTTTGATTTCACCTCTTTAGATGAATACGTAGGCAGTCCCCCTTATGCCTGAGGGATACAACCACAAAACCCAATCAAATTCACAAAACATTTCGAACTACGATCATGGTTTGATTTCACCTCTTCAAGTTGATACGTAGGCAGTCCTTTCCTACACAGGAAGGATACAACCATCCCCATAATAAAAAAAACACACTCCCACAATAAAAAAACATCCCCATCAAAAAAAAGAAAGGGAAAACCATTCCCTTTCCCACAAAAGTACGAAAATAAGCCTTTCTCCCTTCCCACAAAATCCCACTTTCCCAAGTGCAAATGTTTAGGGCGATTCAAATTGAATTGCCTTTACAAAATGGATGGAAGAAACAAGCGTTCACAATTTTCTACACGAGCAATCCTCTTATTTAATTAATAATGGGAGGGATTACATTTCCAACAACAAATAAAGCTCGACGAGTCTAGAACTTATCGAAGCTAAGGTGTCCACTAAAACACCTCACATAATAAAACTAGCACAATACACACAATAACTAGCTAGTACAACAAAATAAAAACTCACAACAATAATACAACATAATAATAAAATGGGTAATGGAGGTCTTCACTCTTCCATTCTACCTTTGCCTTTTCCCTCGGGGTACATCTTCCCCTTGTTCTTCTTGCTAGCCCGCCCGACATGGACTTCCTCCTCGAAACGGATCCTCAATGGATCTAAAACGGCAACGGCCTCCGGTCTAACACAAGACCCCATGTTCGGCCCGAAACGAGTCCATGAATGGCCCACCATGTTCTTGGGACCCGAGCTTCTCCTCTTTGGTGGTCTCATCACATCGAGGGTAGCTCCATCAACATACTCCTCAAAAAACGCACGGTTAGCCTTGCCAACCTCTCTATACTTCAAGTCGACAACCTCGTCCTTACGGAATTTGGATCTCTCTTCTAAGGACGGAGCACGTGACCACTTGACATAAGCGGGAGTCACCCATGTCGTGGCAACGGGGTTTGGTACCTCCCAAAGCGGCCGAGTGGCCCACCATATTTCGAAGAACTCCACAAGCTCGGAGTTCCGGAAAACATTCTCTTGGACAAGAGTGTCTTGAGCGGGCACCTTTTGTTGACGCCCCATTTGCCTCATGAGCCTTTCAGGATATATGAAGGAAACAACCTTCAAACCCACCACCATCAAAGAACGAGGAATAGCACCCGAAGCGGGAAACCCCGTGAAGGACCTCAAATGCCACCACGGCACCACCGAACGGATGTGAGGACCACCCTCCTCGGTCTATCTCGCGGCCCAATAAGCCTCGATAGAAGCAAAACTATCCAGGTACAACTTCTTCCTCATGGTAAGTTGATGGAAGGAATAAGAAGAAGAATCAACCGGAGGCTCTACATACCTTAGCCTTTATAATAGCCACACTTGAAGGATCCTTGGGGATCCGAAGGAGGGAGCTTCTCCACAAGAGCCTTCCTTGTCCAAAGTTTGGATGATCTCTCCAAGCACCAATCATGATGGATCTCTACCATGCTCCATTGCTCAACCACATGAATAAGGGTCATGCTACCATAGCATTTTGGCCCCTCCTTCTTCAAGACATCAACAAAGAGGTACACATGGACAAGGCAAAAGGCAAGAGCCCTTATCCTAGCCACCTCTGAAACATTGGCATCTAATCGATTTGAAAAGATGATAAGAGCCAACATATCCACAACATGTGGAGCAAGAAGAAAGTTGACTTGACTTGTCGACAAACCCAACATGGAACGGAATTTCTCCTTGTAGCACAACCGAGTCGGAGGAAGCACCGGAACACAACCCGGCCACCCACCAATGGCTCCAACTTCTTCGGCAAGAGGACAAATCTCACCTTTCGGGAAAACGAAAACATAGTGTTTCGAGTCCCAAAACCGAGAACATGCTTCGAGAAATTAAGGTTGCACCTTGACTTGGCGGAGCACCAACAATTGACCAACTCCCATGCAAACGAGTTGATACTTTTCGGGAGGCGACAAATCCCGGCACCATTGTCGCAATGCATTCTCAAAAGTATCCATACAATATTTTTGTGGAAGAAGAAGAAGAAGTTTTGTCGAGATGTTTTTGTGTTTCAGATGATGAAACAATGAAGCACAAACATCACTATTTATACAAACTGATCAGCGCGTTTTTCAGAAAAAGGGGAGAGCCGACTTTTATCGCCAGGCTGCTCGCGCCTCTTTGAGGCTTCCCGCTGTTGACTTGTCTCTTTGAACTTGTGTTTTCTCCTGACACCTCAAACCTCCCGCCAGGACGCTCGCGCCTCTTGGGATGATCCAGAACATTTTTGTGTTTCCTCACACTCACATTTCCTTGTTTCGCGTTTTACGAAATCCGACACGGTTTCCATGACGCAGCTTTAAACATACGGGATTTTCTTTCTTTTTTAAGGGGGGAAGGGCTAGTCGCCCCGATCCGCGATGGATCGTTTCCATGTCAGTCAAAATTCCGAAAATTTTGAGCTTTTTCACAATTTTCCATCAAAACAAAAAATCGAAAATTGATAACACGACATCAGTTTTCCTCAGAATTCAAACACTTACAAATTTGAGTCCTGATCTCACAAAAATCAAATATACTCGTGAAAATCTTTTTTCTAAAATTCATCCTGACGGTTTGAGTTTAAATTTTTCGAGTCACAAATCAATTTCGATAATTTCGACGCAATTTAATTTCTCAATTTTCAAACCAATTCCTTTTGAAATCTAAACGTGACGACTTGTCGCAAAAATCGTCAAAAGTCATTTCAATTTTTGAAAATCAATTTTTAACTTCGAGTCATCATGGTTAATTTTATTTTTAATCAAATGCTTTTATATGTTTACGTTTATGCATATGTGCTACTTGTTGCCTGTTTTTCTATACTAACGATGCAGGAACTGGCGCAAAACAAAAAGGAGAATTGACAGCCGACAACGCTCCTCCGAAACATAACACAAAAAAGCCAAAAATCACAAAATGAGCTACAATCCAGAAACACATATATACAAACCGCCTCACGCAAAATGTAAATATGTATAGACAAGAGTCCAAGACACGGACAAGCTACTACAACTACTCAGCGTCTCCCGTCGGACCAGTCCTGGTCTCACAAGGAGTCGCCGCCAACGCAGATGATGCCCGTCGTTGTGTGCACCTAAGATAAAATTTATAATACCTATTAAAACTAACAGAAGCTAGTGGTAACAGGGTTGAACCACAGGTAGGTGATGCAATTATTAGTTGTCTAATTTTAAGTCCAAGGTAACAAAAGTGGGGGTTTGATTTGATTTGTTCTATACTAATGGCAATAAAAGAACAGTAAACTAAGCTAATTGATGAAAACAGATATTAAAAGGGTGCTAAGATGGTTGATTCACTGTAGTTTCGGCGGCAGTATACTAGGTAGGTCTAAAACAAACACGTGAGACGGGAAAATAAGCGGTCCTCTCGGTCCACTCTCACAGGTAGCATCTCTCGATCTCACTACAGGTCCTTAATATCATTAATGCTAACTTTCGTTCTGAATAGTGACTCAAAAGGCTAAATTAACTTATCTCTCGATCTTATTAATTTAGTCGTCTTAATTAGGTAGGCTATCTCCCTTCCCTATCTTTCGATCTTTATTGGGTCGGTCAAATCCTAAACATTCAACTAGTCGCGTGCACTCGATTCGTCAAACATAAAAATTAAATTAATTAAAACGAATCAAAACCTCACGAGGCCAGTCAATCGACCAGGGAACCCAGTCGATCGACCATGGCGCGATTTAGGTCGTACTATTCTACTGCCGCCTAAGCTACAGATTCCCTACATCCTAGCACAAGGTATTTAGCTACTCATGACTATAATGAAAACAACAATAAGATTAAGAATTAATACTACTGAATTCATGCTTGAAATAATTAAACTATCAAATAACATAAAGCGATAAATCTGCTTCGGGAGACTAATCTAGCAATTCTACACTACGAAAGAAAGCAAACAAACTGAATGTTAAAACAGATGAATACCGTGTAGAGGATTTGCAGAAGAAAGATCAAACCGAATGCGAAACGAAATTTATTAAACAGTATTGAGAACCCTAATTACTTTCTAAAACTGATGATAAAACTTGATTAAAAACCGAATGATCATTCTGAATGCTAAAGCTACGTTATATAGGAATAAAACGTAGTTCTTATTCCAAAATATAATGTACAATGGGCTTCTTAATTCTCGATCTTCTTATTCACGTCAGAATTAGCGGCTTGGTCGATCGACCATGCAAGGCAGTCGATCGCTTGCTCTTCTTGAAAACGAGTAGCTCTTTGGAACTCGTGCGTTGGTCGAACGACTAAGGGCAGCGGTCGATCGACTAAAGTAGCTGATACATGACTTCTAACTTCTCGTGGGTTTGTTTTTCGGGCCTCGAAATGCGCACCAAGCTCGTTCCTTGAGTAAATACTTCACGTCAAATGCAATGCAAGATACTCGGGGACGGATTTAGCTAAATTTCTACTCATTTCCGCATAAATCTGCAATATTACATAAAAATACGAAAGTAGACGAAATGGGGTAAATAGTAGCATAAACTACACAAATGAGCTCTGAAATGCGTGTAAAATGGGGTGTAAAACTTCATATTTAGGACACGCATCAAACTTCCCCAAACCAAACCCTTGCTTGTCCCCAAGCAAGAACTAGACTCGATCCTAAAACCTAATGGAACGAGTTCAATCTCAGAGCAAAATGCAAACCGAATAGCCTAAACCAATTTAATGCAATAACCAACGATCAACTAGCAATATGAATTATGCAAACGAGTTTTGAAGTCGTCAAAAACTGTTGAACCCTCAACTATAGAGACTTATCATTATGGACTCTCACGGGTCGCTCAAATCACTCAATAAATACAGGTGAGTATATGTAAAAGATAGAAAGAATTCACTTTGTAGTGACTCTCACCTAACGACGACCTATAAGAACATGCCTGCAATCTAATATGAAAGTAATCTCTACAACCGTACATATGCATTCCAACCAAACAAATGAACATGACACATGCCGAGGTAAATATGGATATGTGAGGTAATGGGCAAGAAGGGCTAAGACGAATTTGGATAAAAACAGAGTTAAAAGCCAAGCTAGTAACTAAGGGAACCAAATTAATAAATCATCCCAAATTCTTGCTCAAAATTTCAATGAAATGGTGCTAATAGTAAGCACAAAACTCACAATCTCCATAATTAAACAACTCCCCATAAGATATGAACGAAACATGGGAGCAAAAATCGCCATATAATAAAGACTTTGAATTATGCGAATTGATTTTTTTCTTTTTTCGAGCATCAGTCGATCGACCAAGATGGCCAGTCGCTCGACCACATCTACAGTACATCACTTTTTTTTTTTTTCGAATCATTTTTTTTCTTTTTTCCTTTTGTTCCTTTCTTCCCTTTTTCATCTCTTCCCAACATCATCTCAAAATGAGCATTAGCTACCAAAAATGAAGTAACAATCCCGAGAACGTAAACTACTAGCTTGACAAGGGCAGGCTAAATGTAGGATGTAGTAAACGGGACAAAAAGTCTATTTTTGGCAGTGTGGAGCTTATGGGTAAAATGAGAAAAGGGGACCTCTACCACATGTGTCAACTAACCACAGACCGAATGCACACAGGTATTAAGCAGATTAAGTTCATATTTATGCAAATTTGTGTAACATGTCTCATAAGGAGTAACTACTCACAATCCTAGATAAACTGGTCATAAATGTCACCAGTTATAGGCTCTAAACCTCAGAAAATGATGTAGTTTGCCAAAATTTTAAGTCAAGTTTCAAGTTCAGCAAGATATTAACGAAAACTTGTAGATATGCATATGTGATTCTACTAATAACATGTCAATTAGCAAGGCTTAGGCAAAAAAAGATGCAAATGCAATGTCATCATTGAAATACTACCGTTCCGACTCGACCTAGATGCTAAAATAAGCGTGCAATTTTTTTGAATTTTTTCAATTTTTGAATTTTTTTTTGAGATTATTTTTGTATATATGAGGGAAAATAAATAACAAATGCAAGACAAAAATATAAACGTGAATGCAAGCAAATGAAATGCAACGCAAAACCCTTCCCCAAACCAAATCACACATTGTCCCCATTGTGCAAAATCATGTAATGAAGAAAAAGGGAAACGGGAATTTGCGAGAAAATTAAGTAAAAAGGACATAAAGTAAGAGCTCGGAAACTCACAAGACTTTAAGCGCAGCAAAAAGGAAACCTCCCCAAACCAGCGTGAGCTAGGAGGTGTCAGTAGCCAACAGTGCTACCATAGGTACCTGAAAAGACAAACAATACCCCGCATAAATCCGAGAAAGCAATGTGGAAGCGGTAATTATGTGCAAAAATTAAAAACGGAAGAAAACAGAAATATGTCGGAAAATAAAGAGGAGGGAAGACTCCCTCAATTCCCCAAAACGACCAAACACAGCAGGGGAAAGGTCGAGAACAGGTACAGCAGCGACAATGGTCGATCGACCATAGCAGGCAGTCGATCGACCGGAATGAACAGGAACAGAAGCTCCTGGAAGTCGCAGCCCAGTCAATCGACCATAGGAAGCAATCGATCGACTGGAAAACCTGCTGTAACTTTCTGATTTCTTCGAATTAGCTCGAGAACTTGAGCTAACAAGGTCTATAAACCTGCAAATACACATAATAACGCGCCCAAAATTGCGCAAAACCCAAAGTAACAGTAAAAAGTATATAAAATCTTAAGCAAACTTATAAAAAGCGAAGTCTCGCGCACACAAAACAATAAATAAAAAGAGTCTAAAAGCAATAAAATGTATAGTTTTTGAAAAAGCCTTAATCAACTAATAGTTGATCAAGAATGGCCACGGAATGGCCCACTTGCTCGGCTTCTGACTACTAGAGGTAGCCTCAACAGTGCTCATCTTCTCAGCTTCACTCTTCTCAACTCCCACATCCGCAGAACTCGACGGATCAACATGTCGGACATCTTCCCAATCGATGACCTCCTCTAGCTCGTCAGAATCCAAATCGGAATCCATCACTTTGACTAGCTCATCATCGGGCTCCTCATCCGTGCCATAGCTAAGGTATCCTAGACCGCCTCTTTGAACTATTGGCTCCTTCACAGCTGGAGCAACATGTAGCTCTTCCTTCCCCAAACCAGCTCCTGCAATATCTAAAACGGAAGAATCTTCCTCCAATTTGCTCCCAATCTGGGGCGGAGATGTCACAACAGGAATAGGAACAGAGATAGGCACATCAGGAAGTACAAAATAAGATTTCTTTTCAGAAATCGTATTACAAGTGATTGGCCACATGGGGTCTTTCTTCTTAGCGGTCTGAGCAAAGAAGATGGAATGTTTCCCTACCTTAAAGGTCAAAGTCCCAGAGCCAACATCAATAACTGCACTAGCAGTGTGCAGAAATGGTCTACCTAGGATGATAGGTATGTGGGCATCTTCGGGCATATCTAGCACAACGAAGTCAACAGGGAAGAAAAACTTCCCTATTTGCACAGGAATGTCTTCTAAGACTCCTATAGGCTGGACCGCAGATCGATCAGCCATCTGTACTGTCATGTTGGTAACTGCAAACCTATTCAACTTTAACTTCCTAGCAAGACTCAAAGACATTACACTAATACTGGCTCCTAGGTCACACAAGGCCTTCTCAATAGGAAAGGTGCCAATATTACATGGGACTGAAAAACTACATGGGTCTTCTAGCTTATGAGGTGCAGTATGGGTCAAATAAGAACATGACTCCTCAGTGAGTGCGACAGTATGCACAGTTTCAAGTGACTTTTTTTAGATAAAAGTTGCTTCATGAATTTCATGTAAGCAGGCACTTGATTAACTAATTTAAGAAAAGGAACTTGTACGTTTAAGCTACGAACAACATTTTCAAATTTATTAAACGATACCTGTTCCTTCGTCGGCACTAATTTCTTCGGATAAGGGGCTGAAAGAAGCAACTTAGCCCTCTCCTCTAAATCTTTCATGCCGGCATCGGTGGATTTAGGCTGAAAATTCACGACCTTCTCTTTCTTGAAACTCGAACCCTCTTCAGACCGTCTCAAAAATGAGCCATTAACCGTCATCGGGTCGTACTTCGGAACCGCAACTGACCCATCAGCATTTGGATCTTGACTCAATATTTTCGGAGTAGTCGTAACCCGACACAAGTGGTCCCTCAAGTTGTTAGGCATTGGAGGACGAAAAGACTCACCATCAGCAGCGTCGTCAGTCGATCGACCATGTAGGTTAGTCGATCGACTGACATCTACAGGACCAGAAGCTACTGCATCTCGGGGACTGGTCGATCGACTGATATACCTGGTAATCGTCTTTTTCTTTCCACTGTTCGTTCCAGCTTTCTTCTGACTCGGTTCCGCCTCATCTTTTTCAGCAATGTCCTCGACCATAGCGGGCCCATCAAGGGTAGACCCACTCCTCAAAGTAACGGCATTAAGGGTCTCCTTTTGATCCGTCTGAGTCGGTAAATGTCCCGGAGCTCGAGTTGTATTCTTGCTTGCCAATTGAGCAATTTGGCTCTCTAACATCATCATCCCGGCCTCTCTAGCTTGAGACTATTTCAGCAACAAATTCTTCAATTCGGGAAATTCGGAACCTTGGGACTGCTGCTGCTGCTGAGGAACATATGGAGGCTTTTGGAACTGTTGTTGCTTATGAGGGGGCACATAATTCTGCTGCTGCTGCTGCTGTGGAGGTTGAGTCGGATTCAAGACATTTTGGCTACTCCACCTCAAGTTCGGATGGACATTCGTGCTGGAATATGTGTCCTCCGACAATAATGCGATCACGACTGTTGATCATGATGATCACATGTTTAAATCTCATTATAAAGAATACAATTGGGAAGTAATATTGTTACTGTCAACTGGTCAACATATATCGGTAATGATTGGCTGACTAGAGTTTGACATTATTGTCGTGCGACGGTGGTGATCAGTTGACCCCCTAGGTCATACCTATAGGGCAACACTCTTAATTGATTATTTAATTAATCGTATAACGTTACGAGTTAATTAAATTATTTGAAAATTGACGGACGATTTTGGAAGTAAAATTTACGTATCATATTAAAATGTGATTAAATGAGATACTGATGCGAGTAATCGAATTGTATCATTACTCGGATGAAATTATTGTTTAAAGAAACAATCGGAATTGAATGAATTATTATAAATACAATCTGTTGTGATTTATAAATGGTAAAATATTTTGGTACAAGTAATTATGAAATTACTAAGTCCATTTTTGTATGTGACGTATTTTTAATAATACGTTGATTTTTAATATGTTAAAAATACATAACAAATTTATGTGACATGTGACATATTGACAATTGACAAAAATAAAATGGATTACTTGTTATCCATATGTGCCGAAATAAGGGAGTAGTTTAGGCTAATATTGTGTTTGATTAAGTTAATAGAAACACAATGATTACCTACTATTTAGCCTTGCAACCCTATTGTTTATTGTTAAGAGCAACAATTGCATGCATTGGCTCCCCTAAAAGCCCCCCTTCCACCCGGTTTTTGAGAAGAGAAAACCATCATGGTTTTTCATCTCATTAACCTAATAACATACAAAATGTTGTAAATCTTATTCATTCTATCACTCATCCAAAAAAATTAGAATTCTAGAGAGAAAAATAATTATCCTCTTCTTCTGTCTAAAAACCGAAATATTCAAGTGTTATATAATATTTTGGATCAATTTTCTACTAAGATTAATATTGTACTAGTTCCTATAATATTAATTTTTATTAAGAGAAAGCCTTGGGTATTAAGCTTAGGGAGAGATCCTATACTTGGATCTTGGTTCTTCCATTAAAGGAAAGCTCAAGAACAAAAGAAAAGGAGATTTCTTTTATGCCCATAAAACCGAAACATCCAATGTAAGAACATGATTTCTCCTCTATTTTGCTCTTTTGTTTGCATGCATAAAATCCATATTTAATTTCATGACAAATTAAATTAAAAAAAACATATATGTATATGCAAGTATATAGATCTACTTTTCCTTCAATCGGTATCAAGAGCCACGGTTGTTTGCATGCAAATCGGTTAAAAGTTTTTCCGAGTTATAAGAATAACATATAAAACTTGTAAAATTTGTGTTATTATGATATATCATGAAATTAATTCATGCATGTTAATATTTCTGGTCCTAAAATGTTTTAGGATATTTTGGTTATATTTACGGATTTTTATTGTTCATATAATACAATAATGGCATTTAAATATGATTTTATGAGTAAAAATGTCATTTTCAGTCTAAAATTAGCTATACTTCGAATTTTCAGTTGATTTTTGGATATGTTGTCACATATATTATTTTGAGATAACCTGTAAAGTTTCATAATTTTTGGACTTGTTATGCTCGAAAAATGGATTTTTCATTATTAAATTCAGATTTAGGTGAAAAATAGGTTAATATGAGTTAAATTTAGAATCTGGTCATAGAAAATTAATATGTTGTCACATGCAATTTTACAAGATGTGTGTAAAATAATTGGTTATAAAGAAGTCTTTTTGCATGATTTATGGATTTTTGAAGAAAAATAGCATAAATAGTGACATTATTAGTGTAAAATTAATAAAACATAATCTATGACTTAGGAAAAACGTCTAATGTTGCATTTTATTATCTTTTTCAGATCTAAAATTGAAAAGTTGATGAATAAAATTTTTCTCATGTTTTTTATGATTATTTTATTAAAAAACCGATAAACCGCAACATTGTTTTTTCCGGAAAAATTTCGAAATTTTTTAACCTAAGATTTTGAACATTATGAGTGTCATGGTATTTTTCCAGAATGTTCATGAGTTTAAATTTCAAATTTCAAATTTATTTGAAATTTTGTGATTTTTTGAAGTTTATAGCTTATTTTTGTATTTTTTAGTCCATTAATGAACAATTTTATAAATATATGAGTTAATTATGGTCAAATTATTAGTGAAGACTAAATTTTGAGTCCTAAGAGGTTAGGGTAATTAACTTATGCATAAATATGAATTTATGTAATTTTTGTGATTGTAAAGTGTTGAAATCACGCAAATCCGTAAAAACCGAGTAATATACGATATTGGCTAATTAAAAGCGATTTAGCATAAAATTGAGCATGTTCATACATATTATAATGCTGCATTTTTCTTTATGATTGTCATAATTTTAATTTATGTAATTTTAAATTATATAATTTTACTTAGTATGGCCTTAGATTTTAATTGGTATTTCCCGAAATGTATGGGAATATCGATTCGGTTGTAATTTTATTGTGATCTCGTATCACCGTTTTGTAATTTAATAGATTTATTTTATTTTAGTTACAAATGTATAATAGGAAATTATGTAATTTATTATGTAATTTTATTCATTCCGGAGTTCCCAAAGACGGATTTCTTCAAGAATGGCGATACATTAAGACGGTGTTACCTCGAGATGCGTGCCACAACCGAAGTTCAAGGGACCAATGGAGTTGGTTTCCAAATATGTAATAGTTAAATAGTTTTTCTATTTTAGGAAAGACCATACTAGGATTTATTTATTTATTTTTTATGCTTGCATTTTATTTTATGTCACATGCATCGCTAAATCGCCATAACTAAAACATGCATCCTTCTTTTTATCGAGTTTATCGACCGTGTCAATTAAAATTATCGTAGTTCACCGCTTTAGTTCACTTAAAACGTGATAGATAATAAATTGACATGACCTCTAGCTAAAAAAATTAATTGAGACATAGCCTTACCAAATAGTAAAACCATGAAAATCTATTTCGCGAGGGAGTGCACTCGGCCCTACCGGGGTACAAACCTTGTTACGTAGGGGAAGTGGGTGATGAATGTTAATCCACCGAGTTCATGTTAATGAGGGTTTCATCGGCCATACCGTGCCCAAGTTGATGTGGATTTGGATCATGGACACATTTATTCGAAATTTGGATTGAACTCAACAAAAGTTTTTCGATAAGGGTTTCATCGGCCATACCGTGCCCTTGTCGGTTGTGTTTTGGGCTATAGATAATTATTAGAGTAATTTTATCGACCAAGAGTTCTAAAAGTAGAATCGATTAAAACGTTAATCCACCGAGTTATATTGATAAAGGTTTCATCGGCCATACCGTGCCTAAGTCGATATGAATTTGGGTCTTGGAATCATTTATCTAGTTGGGTAGAGGTCACTAGAAAAATGCATAAAACTTGTTTAAATCATACATTTTTACGAGTATTATTATTAAAACGACATTTGTTTTACTCCTTATATTTTGTTTTGTAGACCACTTCTTTTTCTCATAACAAATGGCAACACCAACTCCAAACGCCACACCTCTCGCTAGTTCATCTTGGCTCCGATCCTTTATGAATCTATGTAAACTTGAAAAGAATGGGTCAAATTTCTCCGATTGGGATGCCCAACTCAAATTGGCCGCCCAAGGTGACGACAAGCTTCGTTACCTTACCGAGGCCTCTCCACCCGAACCTACTACTAGGTCGACCGCCGCCACTAGGGAAGCATATGAGGCTTACCAAAAGGAGTCCGCCGCAATGAAAAATTTCTTGATATTTGCGATGGAGGCGGACCTCCAAAGGAGAGCCTTTAAAATGGGCAATGCTAATGAGATTTACTCCAAACTTGTGACCATGTTTTCACAAACTCCGCGGATCGTCCAATATGAGGCGGCCGCGGCATTCTTTGATCTCGACTTCAAAGAGGGCCAAAAGGTTAGCCCTCATGTGCTCAAACTCATGGAGCTTGTCGAGACCTTGAAAATTCAAAAGGTTGAAATCCCCAAAGAACTCAGTGTAGATAGGATTCTACACTCCTTGTCCAAAGTGAAAGCGTATGTTCAATTCCGGGTAAATTTTAACATGCAAGACAAGGATGTGTCTCTTGAGGAGTTACACAAGTTACTTGTGCAAGCCGAAAGGGACATGGGGTTAAATGTGAACCCTCCCAAGGATGTGCTTAACATAAGCACTAAGAGTAAGGGGAAGTTCAAGAAGAATGGGAAAAAGGGCAAGAAGCAAGCTCCCACATTCACCAAAGCTAAGACTTGTGAAGCTAGAACTTCAAAAATCAAGAAGGGTCCTCTTGATAAATGCCATTATTGTAATGGTATGGGACATTGGAAAAGAAATTTTCCAAATACCTTGGTGATATTAAGGCTGGAAAGATCACTCCAGTAGGTAAATGACTATCCTTCTTTTATGTTTCTAATTCAACTAAGGTATTATGATGCAAAGTTGTGATAATGTATCTCCCCTTTTTATTATAAATAGGGCCTCCACCAAGCAAAGACAAGGGAAAGGAAAAGC
The DNA here is from genome assembly GCF_048544455.1 of Silene latifolia. Lineage (NCBI taxonomy): Eukaryota > Viridiplantae > Streptophyta > Magnoliopsida > Caryophyllales > Caryophyllaceae > Silene > Silene latifolia. The sequence goes on from NC_133531.1 coordinate 65,713,294, forward strand.
AAGCATGAGAAACCATCAAGAAGCTAGGGATAGCTTTCATGGAGCTTTGCTTTTCATTGTCTTATTTTAAATTATGTTTTGAATTTTAGAACCTTAAGTTTCCGTGTTCGACATGGAAAGGTATTTTGGATAATGGTTTGTATTTTGGATTATGGTGACTTGGTTTGCAACCCAAGTCACCCGTTTTATCATTTATCCTTTTATGTTCTAAAATTCATCTTTAAATGCTTGCTCTTAGAAACATAAGAGTATTCACTTAAAGTGATCTAATAGACAAATATAATGACGGGTTTCATTATATGTCCACATGCTTAAGGCTTGTGTATGATCATTTATAAAGCGATTTTGAGTCTATGAACCCTCTTAAAGGAATGTCAATCACCAAGTACACATATGAAATCAATAACTATTAGTCTATCTATGAGATAGTTCTCCTTATACTTCAACATCATTAATTTGTGTCTCATATGCTATCTTTGAATCTATAGTGTATTTATTCTAAAGATAGAGTGGAAGAAAAATGAGGACACAACACACAAGGCAAGATAAAATTGTGTACTTGTGTAAATGAAGATCTACGCAAGAGAGAATGATTTGAATGTAGGTATATCTATTTACATAGTATACCGAATAGATGAGATCTATGGTCTCAAGTTAGTTCTATATGACTAAAGAGACCAAGTGAAGTAATCATAAGAGTATATTCTCAAGATAACTACACGAGGAGACCAAAAGAAAGTTTTGGAAGAAAAATGACTAATGTAAAGTCTTAACAAGTTTTTGACTAAGTTTATGAATTTTCGACCAATATTTTAAACCTTGAGATTTACTTAAGAGCCTAAATGAATCATAGTAACATACTAGTTATGATCGAGTTGCGAAGATTGATATACCGATATCTTCAATGGCCAAAGTTTTAACCACGCAAATGTCATTGCTTAACCTCATTATGAAATGGTTAAACCTCCTTCCAAAAGGGTATTTTCGAAGGACGTATTCTAGGTATTATTTATATTTGAATAATGACATAGCTACACATCATTATGACATGAGTGTGTTGGAGATTTAAAATCTCTTTCCGTAAGGTTAAGATGAGACCACTTCAAAATAGGTATTTTGAAAGGATATGATGGGAACATATATGGTTTTATCCAAATAACTTGGCAATGCAATTTATATTTCAATTCTTGATAAATTTCGATTGAGAAGTCAATTTCGAAATGTGTAGAATTGAGTGGGAGTTAGGAAATTCTCATGTGAAGACATGGAATTTGGTGGGAGCTATCATCCTTTGAATATTTACAACTCATCACTCATTAAAGAATGACGAGCCAATACCTTCTTTCATAAAGAAGCTTTTGAGTTTTCAATTCTGGATGAAAATGGACTATGATGAATCCAATTACATCAAGGGATGTTGGATTAGTATTAAGATATACACATCGTATCAACATTCACATAGGTTATTCATGTAGATGAAAATGGGATTGCCATTAGCAGTTATGGTCGTTCATTGAACCTATGAACGGTTGATCTCATGATTATTAGTAACAAATGTTTCCGCCATTAGAATAGTCATGTACATGTCCAATTATGAATCATATGCATAAGAGCATGATGATTGATTGGTGAGCCATAATAGAAACGTCATGAATTCTCAAGTAGAATCCGATGTGCGATTTCGATGATTGTCAGAATGCTCTTATATGTGTCAAGAGGTTGTGCATATTAATGAAAATCCGAGCACATGTAAGGATTTATGAGAATCCCAAATCTTTCAAGCCTAGAAAGAGAAATAAGAATCTTTGGAAACATGCTTGGTTGAATAAGAGGTTATTCGAAAATTAATCTTTCCTAGTTGAACTAGGACTTGTGAGAAGTGCTAAGCTAATAATCTTGACAAATTGTTACAAGATTCTACAAAACATATACCTAGTGCATTTGGATGGAGTACTTGATCAGTGCAAGTTATATCATTCATCACAAATTCGTTCGTTATGTGATAGTCGATAAGAAAGTTCTTTCAAGTTAAAGAACCGAAACCAAGGTCGGGAACCTTGATGTGTACTTGGTAAGATTCATGCTATGGAACATGAATGTGAAGGAAATTGCAAGTGTAAGAAGTTTGAACACATGGACACATGGCATGTTAAACTTCTATTGCAATCAATAAGTGTTTACACTTACGATATACATCACAAGGTTGTAATATGATATTGACTACCCGAGTGTGATGTCGACATTTGTCGTTTGAGTTGTTATTAACTCACCTTGTACTTTGTTGTATCCAAACGGGTTGTAGAGACAATTGAACCCCGTTAAAGTGAACATGGATTAACATTGTATTTGCCCATAGTTACTTGTATGAGGTGACGTCTCGAAGTGACTAGAGTGTGATGCGATTGATGGCAAGTTCAAGTGCCATAGAGTCATGTGAGATGACTAATCGATCACATAGGCAGACTGTTAGGAACATTTTGTCGGGCCTAATGACCGCTTATAGAGTTCTGACAAATTTATATAGCCTAGTCGTGGCAAGAGCTACTTTAGTATTCGAATGAGTCGATTCTTTTGACTAAAGACTATTCGCCTAAGATGGCACAGTTTCAGATTAACTTTGATTTGTGTTACTACGACCTTCGTAAATGGGGTCAAATGGGCATATTTTGGGTTATGATGGCTGTGGCTAGTCGAAGGGAATGAGTGCGATATGAATTGTCCACCCCTAGTCAGGGTTATAACAATATCTTAGGGCCACTCGAGAAGTAATCAACTGGAAATGCGTGGCCACGCTCGGAAAGTATCTATGATAGATAAGTCCGGTCAATCAGTTATTCTCCAGATCGAGGAAACCACTCTCGATATGATCACTTGCAAGTACGACCTGAAAGACACCTTGCATTGAGTGGGAGATAGTAATAGGACAAGAGAATTGGTGACGCACACTTGTCGAGGACAAGTGGGAGATTGTTGGAATATGTGTCCTCCGACAATAATGCGCTCACGACTGTTGATCATGATGATAACATGTTTAAATCTCATTATAAAGAATACAATTGGGAAGTAATATTGTTACTGTCAACTGGTCAACATATATCGGTAATGATTGGCTGACTAGAGTTTGACATTACTGTCGTGCGACGGTGGTGATCGTTGACCCCTAGGTCATACCTATAGGGCAACACTCTTAATTGATTATTTAATTAATCGTATAACGTTACGAGTTAATTAAATTATTTGAAAATTGACGGACGATTTTGGAAGTAAAATTTACGTATCATATTAAAATGTGATTAAATGAGATACGGTCTGAGTAATCGAATTGTATCATTACTCGGATGAAATTATTGTTTAAAGAAACAATCGGAATTGAATGAATTATTATAAATACAATCTGTTGTGATTTATAAATGGTAAAATATTTTGGTACAAGTAATTATGAAATTACCAAGTCAATTTTTGTATGTGACGTATTTTTAATAATACGTTGATTTTTAATATGTTAAAAATACATAACAAATTTATGTGACAAATGACATGTGACATATTGACAATTGACAAAAATAAAATGGATTACTTGTTATCCATATGTGCCGAAATAAGGGAGTAGTTTAGGCTAATATTGTGTTTGATTAAGTTAATAGAAATACAACGATTACCTACTATTTAGCCATGCAGCCCTATTGTTTATTGTTAAGAGCAACAATTGCATGCATTGGCTCCCCTAAAAGCCCCCCTTCCACCCGGTTTTTGAGAAGAGAAAACCATCATGGTTTTTCATCTCATTAACCTAATAACATACAAAATGTTGTAAATCTTATTCATTCTATCACTAATCCAAAAAAATTAGAATTCTAGAGAGAAAAATAATTCTCCTCTTCTTCTCTCTAAAAACCGAAATATTCAAGTGTTATATAATATTTTGGATCAATTTTCTACTAAGATTAATATTGTACTAGTTCCTATAATATTAATTTTTATTAAGACAAAGCCTTGGGTATTAAGCTTAGGGAGAGATCCTATACTTGGATCTTGGTTCTTCCATTAAAGGAAAGCTCAAGAACAAAAGAAAAGGAGATTTCTTTTGTGCCCATAAAACCGAAACATCCAATGTAAGAACATGATTTCTCCTCTATTTTGCTCTTTTGTTTGCATGCATAAAATCCATATTTAATTTTATGACAAATTAAATTAAAAAAAACATATATGTATATGCAAGTATATAGATCTACATTTCCTTCAATTCGGCTCATAATACGTGTTTGTCTGCCTATAATGTTGAAAGGCAGCACAAGACTCAAAGGGATTAGGACAATTGTCTGAAACATGTCCCTCAACTCCACATCTTTTGCAGACGAAAGGACCATCTGAAATAGCATTCACATGATAGATCCCTCCTTTTGAGGCTCCTCCCAACTCGTACTTATCAATCCTCGCCGTGAGAGCCTCTAGTGCAGCTACAGAAGGGGATTCAACACTCCTTCTTTGATTTCCCCTGGAATTCCCATACTCGGCTTTATGGGTGGCCAAATCATCAATAATTCTCCACCCCTTAGTCTCTCCAATATTCTCCTGAAACCTACCACTAGCTGTAGCATCCAGGATAGCTCTCTGATCGTCATAGAGCCCATTATAAAACTGATTGCATAGGCTCCACTTCTCAAACCCATGGTGCGGAATGGTCCGCACCAGTTTCTTGAAACGGACCCACGCCTCATAAAAATTCTCATCCGGACCCTTTTTAAAGCTCGTGATCTGAGCTCTAATGGCATTCGTCTTCGAGGCAGAGAAATACTTCTTGTAAAATGCTAGGGCCAAAGAATTGCAGTCAGTGATCCCATTAGCAGCTCGATCCAGGTCTCTGTACCACTCCCTTGCAGCATCACGAAGAGAGAATATAAACATAGTTTCCTTTACCTGATCCTGGGTCACACCGGTTGGTGGGGGTATGGAACAGCAATAATCAATGAATGTCTCCATATGCTTGGCTGCATCTTCATTTGCAGCTCCCCCGAATTGGGTTCTCTCAACCAAGTTAATGTAAGAAGGCTTCGACTCGAATTTTTTGTCTTCCCCTGGTAATGCGAATCCTTTATAAAGATTCGCAGCTGTCGGCTCCGAGTAACTAGCTATACTTACTTCTTCAGCCATGACTGGAAAATCTGGAGATGTGACGGTCTCAGCTGAAGAAGTGGAAACAGGAGATGAATGTGGATCCTCCTCAAATAGCTCATTCTCGTAGTAACTAGACAGAGTACTCAGCTCTTCCTCTGTCGGCAATACTTTAGATGATCGTCTCAACTCACGCAAAGTCTTCTCAATCTCGGGATTGAACGATAGTAATTCACCACCCTGTGACCTGCGAATAAGAAGAAACTACAAATAGAATATGACAATAGTTTAAGGAACAGATGTCCCTTAAACTAAGAGAAAGACTAAAAATAAAACAACTAAAAATTTTAAACAATTGCCTCCCTGGCAACGGCGCCAAAATTTGATGCCCGTCATTGTGTGCACCAAAGATAAAATTTATAATACCTATTAAAACTAACAGAAGCTAGTGGTAACAGGGTCGAACTACAGGGAGGCGATGCAATTATTAGTTGTCTAATTTTAAGTCCAAGGTAACAAAAGTGAGGGTTTGATTTGATTTGTTCTATACTAATGGCAATAAAAGAACAGTAAACTAAGCTAATTGATGAAAACAGATATTAAAAGGGTGCTAAGATGGTCGATTCACTGTAGTTTCGGCGGCAGTATACTAGGTAGGTCTAAAACAAACACGTGAGACGAGAAAATAAGAGTTCCTCTCGGTCCACTCTCACAGGTAGCATCTCTCGATCTCACTACAGGTCCCTAATATCACTAATGCTAACTTTCGTTCTGAATAGTGACTCAAAAGGCTAAATTAACTTATCTCTCGATCTTATTAATTTAGTCGTTTTAATTAGGTAGGCTATCTCCCTTCCCTATTATTCGATCTTTATTGGGTCGGTCAAATCCTAAACATTCAACTAGTCGTGTGCACTCGATTCGTCAAACATAGAAATTAAATTAATTAAAACGAAGCAAAACCTCACGAGGCCAGTCGATCGACCAGGGAACCCAGTCGATCGACCATGGCACGATTTAGGTCGTACTATTCTATTGCCGCCTACGCTACAGATTCCCTACATCCTAGCACAAGGCATTTAGCTACTCATGACTATAATGAAAACAACAATAAGATTAAGAATTAATACTACTGAATTCATGCTTGAAATAATTAAACTATCAAATAACATAAAGCGATAAATCTGCTTCGGGAGACTAATCTAGCAATTCTACACTACGAAAGAAAGCAAACAAACTGAATGTTAAAACAGATGAATACCGTGTAGAGGATTTGCAGAAGAAATATCAAACCGAATGCGAAACGAAACTTTATTAAACAGTATTGAGAACCCTAATTACTTTCTAAAACTGATGATAAAACTTGATTAAAAACCGAATGATCATTCTGAATGCTAAAGCTACGTTATATAGGAATACAACGTAGTTCTTATTCCAAAATCTAATTTACAATGGGCTTCTTAATTCTCGATCTTCTTATTTACGTCAGAATTAGCGGCTTGGTCGATCGACCATGCAAGGCAGTCGATCGACTGCTCTTCGCTGAACAGTAGCTACTGGAACTCGTGGGTTTGTCGATCAACTAAGGGCAGCGGTCGATCGACTGAAGTAGCTGATATTTGACTTCTAACTTCTCGTGGGTTTGTCTTTCGGGCCTCGAAATGCGCACCAAGCTCGTTCCTTGAGTAAATACTTCACGTCAAATGCAATGCAAGATACTCGGGGACGGATTTAGCTCAATTTCTACTCATTTCCGCATAAATCTGCAATATTACATTAAAATACGAAAGTAGACGAAATGGGGCAAATAGTAGCATAAACTACACAAATGACCTCTGAAATGCATGTAAAATGGGGTGTAAAACATCATATTTAGGACACGCATCAGCAGACACCACCACCTGCTCAGGCTCCCTCTCCGGAGAACTCTCCAGCGTCTCCTGCTCCATCACGACGCGAAGCTCCTCTACCGTAGCCAGCTGAGCCATGAGAGAGGCAATCTCCGCGTCTCGGCTCCGCAGCTCGGTCTCACGACGCCTCAAATCCGGCAGCCTCCTTGGTTGTCTCTTCCCCTCCAGGATCATCTTCCTCCTCCAGTACCTCAACAACGGACCTCATAAGTCCCAAATGGTACCCTGCGATCAAAAGAATAAACAAAAAAATGTCAGCCAAAATTTCGGCATTATGACGGCGTAAAATGGACAAACACAACGTGCAAAGCAAAGCTAGGGCAATCCCGCCCAAAATCCAACAAAAAAAAAAAATTCACAAAAAAAGCACAAAAAATGACTTGCCCATCTTTTCAAGCGAAAGACGAGTCAAAACAACAAAAAAAGCGGCATTTCAAGACCCATACAACGTCCGCCAATGAACCAAAAATACATTCCCAAGGCAATGGGAAATTTTTCTACGGCTCGAAAAGGCAATTCATATGGCAATTTGAGCACAAGCCGGTCAAAATTCAAAAACGACCGCAAAAAGGGCATACGTGATTTTATCACACCTCAAGGCAACCAAAACTACCAATAAGGTCCATTTCAAGGCAAACTGACTCAATTCAAGCTCAAACAGACGCTTATTTTGTCAGACATAAGACCGTCACAAAAGGCAAAATTTCCAATTTTGCCAATAATACCCAACAAAGGTCCACAATGGCAAATACGGTCTTTGCCGACTACAATGCAACCTAGTGGGACCCATTATCCGAGCAAATAAACTTGGCATTGTGAGATGAGACGGTTTCTCACCTCACTCACATTTTTTGAGCATAGGGAGCGGGAATGGGGACCAAAATGCAAACTAAAAGCACACCTATATTCCTAAACAGGTTTCTAACCTAATGCAATCATCAATTTCACTCGAAATGGGCTCAATCAAAAACGCCCAAATCGATTTTCTAGGGTAAAATTTCGCCCTAATTCAATTAAGCTAAAGATCAACAAAAACAAATGGATTCGAGAGGAAATGCGTACCTTGAGACGACATTGTTGTTGATGGCACGAATGGAAGCTAGCAAAAGTCCAACAATGGCGATTTTTGCGGGTTTTTGTGTCGAAGGTTGAAGATGAATGAGGAATGACGAGCAGCCAAGCCTCGCGTCTTTTACAGAAAAATAGGGAAGCCCCTTTGGTTCGCCAGGTGGCTCGCGCCTCAATCAGGCGTCCCTTACTCTTTCAGCGAATTTTGGGCTTTGGCCCAATTTCCACATAACAAACTTCAAATTTTCATTGACGATATCAAAGATCGTCATTCTCTCAAAAAAAAACAAATAGTGAAAATTTAACTTCGCTATTTTCGAAAATTTCAAACAAACGGCGATCAAAACCGCCAATTTCAATAGTGAAAATTTAAAGTTCGCTATTTCTTCAAATTTTCAAATGACGGCAATTAAAACCGTCATTTCCAAAATAATGGTTGTAAATTAAATTCCACTATTTTCACCACCAAATGTCAACGGCGGCACATAAACCGTCACTTCAATCGATATTGAAGATTCCAAATTCACTATTTCCATCAAATGTCAACGGCGGCACATAAACCGTCACTGCAATCAATAGTGAAGATTCCAAATTCACTATTTCCATCACATGTCAACGGCGGCACATAAACCGTCACTCCAAACGTAATAGCAAAATTTAAAAATTTTCTATTTCCTTCAAAATTCAAACAAACGGCGATCAAAATCGCCACTGCAAATTCAAACAAACGAAAGGTGGAAGTTCAAATTCACTATTCCTTCAAACACCAACAGGGGGCTGCTCGCGGAACCCGCTTATTTCAACAACATTGATGGTGAAATTCAAAATTCACTATCTTCACGGCGGCATCACGAGTTCGCTACTTTCAAAACAAGCCCATTTGACGCGGCTATTCTCACGGTCCATTAACCGACCGCCCTTATGGCGGGCGAGCCTTACCACGGGCCATGGCTGCCGAGCCTTACCACGCGCCATGGCTGGCGAGCCTTACTACGCGCCATGGCTGGCGAGCCTTACTACGCGCCATGGCTGGCGAGCCTTACTACGCACCATGGCTGGCGAGCCTTACTATGCACCATGGCTGGCGAGCCTTACTACGTGCCATGGCTGGCGAGCCTTACTACGTTCCATGACTGGCGAGCCTTACCACGCGCCATAGCTGGCGAGCCTATGTCCGCATACACCCAAGGACATATCCCGAAGACGCCTCGGGTGGAACTCCTTGTCACAGCTAGCAAGCCTTTGTCCGCAAACGCGCAAGGACATATCCGAAGATGCCTCAGGTATGACTCCTTCTTATGGCTGGTGAGCCTTCATACGTAGTATAACAGACATTAAACGACCCGCACGGATAGTCGACAGACTCTAAACTGTTCCCAATACTAGGTCCTTGAATCGTACCCTCAAGTCGCCTTGGCATCGCCCTTCCCGACGGCAGGTCCTTGGCCCGAATCCTTTCGAGCCGCCTTGACATCGCTTGGGTCTGTAGGTTGTAATCTTCGATTGACCTGGGGGCTCTACTTTGACTTTCGCCCTGTCCAAGCCTAAGTCAAAGTGGGGGCTCTGTAGATACCCAGTATCTGCTAAGACTCCAACAAACACCCGATGATTATTGGACTACAACATGTTTTGCAATCCCGGCGTTTGATCGACAGTTTGTGTACAACTTTACGTCGGAAAACTTAAAACGATTTCGAAAATAAAATATTTCAAAAATTTCAAAAATACCTGGAGTGTTTAATGCACGACGACGGGGTCGCAATGACACTAACTTGAGTCAAAACCGACACCGGGCCAAAAACCGACTCAAAAATTCAAATCCCGACTCCAACAACGAGTCAAACCGAGTCAACTACCAAAAACAAAACATTTCAAACCTTCTACCTTAAGTTTTCCCGGATTTATGTTTGGTCAAGTACCAAACATATGACTACAAAACCTAGGATAGAACAAATCATGATTGCGTTTGTGTGAAAGCGACAACTCACCTCGAAGACCCGCGACATGGCTCTCGCCTCTTTGGGCAGCCTAGGGGGCCACGTCGCTCAAAACTCATACAACCACTCATTTTCCTATAAATACCCCTCAAATGCCCCTCATTTGAGACTTACGCGAGTGTCCGCCCCCTCTTTTCTCCCTTAAAATTCTCGACTCGACTTCTTAAGTCACAATCCGACGCATATTTACAACCTACCGATCGTAAATACAAGCCTTACACATTGTTTGGTACCGTCATCGTGCATTAAATCACTTGACCGACCACTTTGACCACTACACCGTCACTAAACTTAAAACACTCTTTTTACTTACCAAAACGATTTTTAACCGAGTCTTTTCCGACCAAACGAGTTGTTACACTTACGTCGGTCACTCGCCATAACCAAACATGTAAGTATGAGGGATTAAAAATCCTTCTTTTATCATGTTTTTATTTGTTTCATGAATATAACATGCTAAAACATGCATAACATGAACCAAAAAATGGGATAAACGAGCCAAAACTGATTTTTGGCCTGAGACAGAAGCCCCTTGGTTCGCCGGCTTGCCCGCGCCTAAATGGGGTGTCCAGGTCAGAGATCAACCGTGTTTGTTCTCGTCATTTCCCTTTAATTCATTTTCATATTTGTAATCGGTTTTTACCATTTCAAATATTTTCAAACCTTTTTATTTTATTTCATTTGTTTTAACCATAAAACATTTTTCACCCTTGGTTCCTCATACCATGACGGTTAAATCCGTGTTTCGGTGATATTATTTGGTTAATAACATTTAAAAGGTATTTTAAAACCTTTTATTTCATTTCTTTACATTTCCAAAATAAACATATTAGTCACCAACACAAAGTCATCCTTGGTTCTACATACCATGCCAGATTTTAATCTGGGTACGATGATGAGTATCGACTAATTACATTCAAATGAACTTAAAACAATTAGTTCATAATCATTTTCAAAACTATTCATGTCAAGTTTGTCAAGTCGAACCCGACACCGAATATTATCAAAACAATGATGATTATTTGAGTCTAGTTCTTCAAATCAACAAATGCGGTCTAAACGACCTTTTCAAATTAAATCGGGTTCAAACACCCATTTTCCAACACGTGTCATAACGTTTTCAAAAGGTTAGAATATGGCATATAACCGTAGGCTGACCCGCGCCTCAAGCAAGCCTTTTCTTTCTCATTTTCAGAACAAGGGGAGGCCCCTTTACACCGCCGGCTGGCTCGCGCCTCATGTAGCCGTCTGGTACAGGGCCTGTCCCTTTTCCAGCATTAGTCCAGGACGATCCCGACTCCGGTTAGCCCGGATATAGGACGGATCAGATGACTATTCGTTCATTCGAAATCGTATTTACAAAACGCTTTACTAAGACAAATGGATCATGTTATGCACCTTAAACCTAATACGGTAAATGGATGTTTAATTTCCGTTTTGCATGTAAATCAATCACTAATCCAACTCGACATCTTATACTTGATACTTAGATTAAATCAACCGAATTAGAAAGCTCTCACATGTTAAGTTTAAATTATTTGATGCGCATTCATGCATTTAAACCGTTTTATCAACTTTTGCATTCAACCAACCAAGATCGATCAGTAGAGGCCGCTACCGCGGGCGGGATTGGGTGTCTGATTAAAGGGCTTCCCAATACATACCTTCATCTCTTACTCAAAAACTTTGGATAGTGGCCGACCTTATCCAGGGCGTACGAGAGTCATTCTAGAGATAAGATGCTAAAGAGAGACGATTTCCTTATCTTTAGTACCTATGTCAAACGCTGCTTTATGCTTCGATTTGACAGAGGTATAAAGTGGAATTTGAACGGGTTCCAGGCATCCCATAAATGCTTGGTGGCGACTCCGAACATGTCTAATCGTTTCGAGACCCTTACCGAGACGAAACCGACCGACATTAAATGATCCGGTCGAAAGCATTTTTACGCCACCGAGCGTGGCTTTCAAAAGACCAATGCATGTCCACAGGTTAGGCCTGGTGTGCAGGTGGCCCGCGACTACGGACCGGTAGGTGGCCCCCAAATCCACAGACCGAGACATGGCCCACGTCTACAAGTACAATGGGGTATTTATACTAATGATTAGGTACAAGGATTAGGGTTACTAAGGGCTTAAATGACTATTAAGACCCTAAGAAAAGTTGAGGAAATGCTCCTCTTAAAGGAAATGAGCGGATCCATACCGCTAGTCTTGCCACGATCCGCTCGCCTTGTGTTGTGGAACGGGCTCTTCTGTCTTAGTATCCGCTCGGATCCAGGGGAAGACGCTTGGCTCCTTGAGCTGCAAGCCGCTCATCTTGGGCACAAGACACCCGGATCTTGCTGTTGTGAGAGGCCCGGATCGTGCCTGATCCACTCGGATTCCTGGGCAGTCTGCTTCTCTTCTTTTCCTCCTTAACAATCCGCAAGGATTATTTCGGGGATGCAAGGATCCTTTCATCATTGCGCATTTCACTTTATTATCGACTTAGGCCTCTAGTGTTGGTCTTCTCTTTGATGCTTGGTCATTAGATGCGATCAATTTAGCTCCATTTCGCCTTGTAAATGCAAGGTTAGCGATCCTTTCCTACCAAGGAGATAAAACCTCAAAGAATATGCAAAATGGGAAACTAAAGATCGTAAATGACCCAATTATGCACTATAAAGCATAGGAACGAGGTTAATTCGGGGACTAAATGTGCTCAAATATGAGTCACATCAAACATCCCCAAACCGAACCTTTGCTTGTCTCGATTAAAGAGGTGGCTAAAACTAGGACCTTTATTTAAACTAACCTACTAATATAGCCGATATGAGACAATTAGCGGGTCTCACTTCGCCCCGTCAACTCACAATCAGACAAACATGAGGTAGGATGCCTTCTTGCAAGGCAAGGTGGGGCTTGCCAAAATGGCGACACATCCAAACATTAAGCACACAAAAGCAAGTCATGGATGCATCTACAAAAATGAATAGTCACTTTCCTCATCTAAGTGGCGGAAATTATCTAAAAGGGAAGCAATCTAAGGGTACAGATTCTATCATAGATACGGTTTCTTTAAACTACTAAGCCTAGAAGAATACCAATAAATCACCTCCAAGTTGTGTTAAGCTAGGGTACCTTTATCCTCAATTGTTAAATGCCTTCGTCAAAAGTAGACTCCTTGTGGTGTTAGAAACACTGGAGGATCGCGGAATTCCCCTTCTTGCCTAGACAAGAAGAAGGGTCGTCCCCTCTCTACCATGCACAAAACTGGATTCAATGGATAAAGGGATCATTTGCATTTTGAGTTTCATATGGGAGTTTGCTTTTGTTGTTGATTTTCCCCCCAATTTCTTGTGGCATTTGACATTTGAGATCACTTTCTTTTTGCCATTTCTTTGATGTTTGGCATTTCAATACTTGACAACTTTCAACTTTTTGCATTTTCTTTTGAACATTTTCAAAGCTACCCCATTTGTAGCGAGGGTTCTTATATTTGAAGCATAGGAGTTCTTATTTTGTACTCCTCTTTTCTTTGATGCAAATTGCAAAAATTTTCATTTTTATTTCAATTCTTGAACTCAAATTTTGATAGTTTTTGTGCCCATTCCCTTCTTTGTTGACAAAATGTGATGGATGTGGAAGATGGTTGCATGGTTTCAAGGGTCACCTTGGAATAAACGGTAGCCAAGGAGTTATCACACCACATGGTACTCTTAACTAGGCCTTAATCCATGGGTAAAAGGATACTAGCATGACACATCCTAGGGTGTTTTAGAAGCATTCTAATGAACAAAGTCTTAAGAAGAAAAAATATCTACAAGGGCCTTATGTTTTCACAAATAGATGTTTTCACAAAATGTTTCTTATAATGAAACTATATGCCATGATGCAACTAACATTTATACAACCTAATACAAATACTTCTACCAACTAGTATGCTATATAAGCTAAATGCAACTCCTACAATCACTTTGGTGTATACCGCATCAAACAAAATAAAGCCACATAGTCATTAACATAGAGAGAAAAAAGGACATTGGAAAGATCATACCATGCGGTCTTCATAATCCTCATGTCTCGGATGTGGCGTAGTCGATCAATGTGAAAGAAGGATAGACAAACAAACAAGCAAATATATACAAAAATAAACAATTCTACACTATAAAGGAATGAACATGTTTTTGGTTTTCCAATTTTTCAATTTTTTATGGTTTTTATTTTTATGAAATAAAAAGACATGTTTTTGTATTTTTCAAAATTTATCGATTTTTATCATTTTTGATTTTAAAAGTCAAGTTAGAATTTCTCATCCCCACACTAGTATGGGCATTGTCCTCAATGGCCAAAACGATAGAAAATTATGCAAGCTAAATGAGGATGCATGATTTCTACACTAAAATGCAACTATATGACATATACACAAGTGATGCATTCTAAACTATACTATATGATGCATGAATTTATTGGTTGGAGAGCGCAATTTGAATTGACTCCCAATGCTTGTGCTTAAACTTTCCCAAACCAAGTAAGACACTATTTCTAGTGTAAAAGTGGGGGAGTTCATGCACAAGTAATGTAATGCATGAAACTAGTTTGTCATTTTGGATTTTCAAAAGTGGGAACAAAATAAGACACCGCAATGAGACCGAGGTGGGAGTCCTCTAAGTGTTGCTAGGACTCAAAACCAATGATCAAGATTATAAATTTGAAACAAGAGACATAAACAAAGCTAAGAGGAGGTGTAGGAAACTCATAATGGATTGTGGCATCCTCCAAAAGCTTGTCAATCCTCAATTATCGCTCATTGCGACATCCTCATCACTATCATCATCATCATCATCATCATCAACGTCCTCATTATCATCATCATCTACCTCCATGGACCCGGAGGCTTCACCATCTTCATCATCACTTGAACTTGGCATTTCTTCTTCTTCTTCCTCATGGCAAGAGTCACTACCTTCCCCGCTCTCAACAACAATCTCCTTCCCCTTAGCAACTTCACTATCCATGTTGGCATCTCTAGGAGCATTTGGGAAGAATACCTCCCTATCCGCCCAACTAGGCAAAGGACATGTAGGATCAAGGAGTCCTTGCCTAGCTAGATAAAGGAGGGGCGAATATTGAGTTCGGTAGGCATTGACCCGATCTTCATAAGCTTGCTTATGCATGTGTTGCAATAATTTAGTCAAGTAGTCTTTGCCTACCACAACATTTGTGCCACTTGGGATGAATTCTTGATAGGTAATTGGATAAGGTGGAGTCACAATAGAGGAGGAGGAGGAGGGCTTGGCATGCGATTTCCTATGTTGCTTCATAATCATCTCGGCTTCATCGGAGACGGGGAGTAAGTAGCTTGGACTTCGGACATTGATGTGGCACACTTGCTTGGCAAGATGAAGGACTTAGCTTATTTAGTGAGACACTCAAATTTGTTGTCAAGATTATCATTCTTGACCCAATGGAACTTGTTGATCATAGTGGCCAAATCAAGAAGGTTGCCACCCTTAACCGGTTTGTATGTCTTGTCTTTGTTAAAATCTGGGTTAAAGTGTTTGGCTAACCATGTTACTAAGCCTCCGTTGACAATAAATGCCGCCCCATCTTTCCCATGGTCAATTTCAAGCCACCGATGAATTAGGCGTTGAAGTATGTTGTATTCCTTGGTGAACTTTTTGTTGACATTCATGGTGGATTCAAGATAGACAAAGTCGAGCTTGGTAAAATGATTAGTGCCCTTTCTTGCAAT
The DNA here is from genome assembly GCF_048544455.1 of Silene latifolia. Classification (NCBI taxonomy): domain Eukaryota; kingdom Viridiplantae; phylum Streptophyta; class Magnoliopsida; order Caryophyllales; family Caryophyllaceae; genus Silene; species Silene latifolia. The sequence goes on from NC_133531.1 coordinate 65,729,117, forward strand.
TAAAGTGTTGCCCACAACCTTATGCCACACTCTTATGCCCGGATGGTGGACATAAAGAACATTACACTCATGGAATGACTCAAATTTTCTCCCGGTGATTGCTTTCCATAGAGGTGCGGGATCATATTTCAAGGGCTTTTTCTCAGAATGGGAATGCTCTTCAAGACCAAACACTTTGCCAAACTTATCGACATTCGTCTACCCTTATCTTCAAGGCAGAATTCAATATTTTTCCGAGTCTCTACCTTAGTCACCTTCAAAGAGCTTATAAACTCCATGGTAAGGGAGGGGTAAGTCAATTCTTGCATGTCAAAGACTGTTTTCAACTTCATAGACTCGAAAAAGTTCTTAGTCCTCTCAAGAACACCCAACTTGTCTAAGGCATCTTGGCATATGAATTTGGTAGGCAAAATAGTTTTTCTAGCAAGGGATACAAATGCTTTTCTATGAGAATCGTTTATGAAAGTTACCTCCGGATAATCTTGCAATTATTCAATGACCGGAGTAGGTGTAGCTTCCACCATAGGAGTAGCAACTTCTTGAATCTCCACCCTTGCTTGATGCACTACCATAGCCTTTGAAGCTAAAAGAGCTTGTTGCCTTTTGGAAAGATTTGAAGTTGTGGGTGCCTTGTTTCTACATTTTGTTCTTGCCATGTTCTCCTCCTTGTCAAGATTGTATTAACAAACCAAAGCTTTGCTTGAATGCTTCTAGTCTCCTCAAGCTTCAATTAATCCCTAATCGATTTTGGGATTTTCGAAATCGCCTTGAAACCCTAGAAAAATTGATTCAATTTTTGAGGATTTTGATGTTTGGTTACTGTTTTGTTGATGAAGGAGTAATTTGTTTGTGATTTTAGGAAGTTTGGGTTTGATTTTGATGAATTTGGTTGAGGAATTTGTATTTTGTTGATGAGGGTTTTGAGGGAGAAAGGGTGTGTATTAGTGTTTTAATAAGATAGAAATGATTTGGGGAAAGAGAGTTTTAATCCCATTGTGATAGCCATTCAGCAGCAGGAGACAGGCGTCTTGGGCCGGGGACGCTCGGATCCTCAGTCAGTGAGCTCAGGAATTTCTAACCCGTGCTGAGACGCGCGGATTCTTCAGTAGATGGGCGGATTTCTGCAGGAGATGCTCGTCTTCACTTGGGAACGCTTAGATTTTTAAACAGCAAGGAAGTTAAAATTTTGGAGCAGCCAAGACGCGCAAATTGCTCCTGAGACGAGCGACTTCAGACTGAGACGGGCGTCTTCTATGTAATCCGCTCAGATTTTTAAACAGACTAAAATTTTCAATTTCAGCTCTCCCAAGACGAGCGTCTTAGAGCCAGGGCGCTCGGATTGCTCTCAAGACGAGCGGATTCTCGCTGGGACGCTCGGATCTTCTCCTGTACCGACGGGTTCAGGTTCACCCATGGGGATCTCCGCTTCCCATATCATTCTTTCTTCATTCCTTTGTTCAACATTGTGGGTGCACTATGAAGGCTCAGTTAGCCTAGGCAATTGCTATCCCCACACTAAATCAAACACGACACATCAAAACACATTAAAATACCTCCCTCACTTTCTCTCATGATGAAAATCTTGATCAAAATATGAAATTGCAAATCTAAAATTGACAAAAAATACAATACAGGAAGTAAAATGCAAGTTAAGAGTTAGAATATTTACAAATGGTGGTTTAGGGAGGACTCCTCCAAACTCTCACTCTTGAATGGGATGTCAAGGAGGCATAGCCAAGGTGTTATTGATGTTGCTCAACACCTTGTAGAAGTATTCAAAGGCTTGTTCATTGTCATTATAAAGATCGTCAATAGACCTTTTCACATTGTGGTCTTCATGGTGGTGACTTGAGTCAAGATGGTCAGCATTGCCAATGTAGGGATTGACCAACCCTTCGAATTCGTAATCCCATAGACCACATACTTCACTACCTTGCTCCCCAAATGTATCATGAGTTGATGTAAACAACTCCTCTTTCTTGTTGTCATGGCCAATGAGGCCTTCCTCTTTTCTTGTCATCATTGGTGGTGAGCTATTTAAGCTCTCATTGTTGTTGAAATTTCTCTTCTCTCCGGATAGAGCATCTTGAGGATTTTCCACTTTCTTTCTCCATATGGGTGGTGATTCTTTACCTATAGCTTGTTCTTTGCATTGAGATGCCAATTTCTTCCTATCACTTTTTCGGCTATAATGATCGATCATGAAACATGGCTCATGTAGTCGGGGAGCTCTCATTGTTTTGTCAAGGTTAAAAGTGATTGTCTCATCCCCCACTTTAAGTGTGAGCTCTCCATGTTTCACATCAATTACCTCTCCCGCGGTGTGTGATACGTGCCTAATGTATAGTCTTTTTGGCCTATTTCAGCACGTATTTCCATGCATTTCTATACTGTTTTTATAGTATTTTGCCCCGAATTGGCTACTTTGGTGTATTTTGTCCTTTTTGTAGGGATAATCGCGGAAGTAGCGGAACCATGCTCCTTTTCGTCCTTTTTGCATGCATTCAGAGGAGACGGGATTGTCCCAGAGTGAGATGCTGCACTTGGAAGTGTCGTTGCACGCATTACGAAGCATTTGGGTGAAGACGTGAGCTGAATTGAAGACCCAAGTGGTCTATCGAGCTGTTTGGTGGTCTATCGAGCTGTTTATTGGACGATCGAGTGATCCCTAAGCTCCCCAAGGCTCGATCGAGCTATTCCTTACTCGATCGAGTAATCTGCATTTGACCAAGTCCTCGATCGAGAACCCTGCTGGTCGATCGAGGAGTTTCTGCTGAGATCTTGGTCGATCGAGTGGTTTAACCCACTCGATCGAGAGGCTTCCGACTCTATGGGCTTTAATTAGTCTGTGTTTTAATATTTTCCGCATAAACACTATGTGTTTGGCTATTTAACCTACGTTTTACTAGGTTATTAGTCATCTTTTAGACCTTTTATCTTTTACTCTTTTATCATCTCTTTCTACTCTCGAAGTTTGACATTAGATACTGTTACTTTCTACGTTGCTTCAACCTTCGACTGCTACTCTTGTTTCCGGAATTGCTTTGCTCGGATTTCGAGTTCTTTACGCCGGAATTTGTTGGATTGTAATTCCCTTTCTTCTTTCAATAATAATTAACCTTCGTTGCATTAATTTCTTGCTGTTCTTATTTATTCTTCTGCCCTAGTTTTTCTATCATTGAATTTTATTATTATTTCGTTATGTTTTCTGCTGGGAAATTATCTGCTGTTAGATTAATTACGAGCATGAGTAGCTAAACCCCTTCATGTTGGGATTAGGGGATCTGCGGTAGAATAATGACGACGTAGTGAATGAATTAGACGAATTGATTAAAGAGACTCTGTCACTATAGCAATATAACTGTAATTCTCGACCTAGTTGAGTGCACGCTTCTATGTCACCCATTAATCTGGCTACAATTAATCCTGGATCGAAAGATTGGACTAAATAGGCCTGCTATAAACAGTAGACTACCCTAATGAGGACGAAAGTTAAGTTAGTGGTACTTTAGGATGGGAAGTGGACCGAAAGGACCTTCTAATATCCGTCTCGCACTAGTTCGTCTGAGTCATTTACTGCTAAGTTGTTGAACTACCATAGTGAACCGAATTCCCGACATGTCTCCCTCTTATTGATAGTTTAATTCACTTCCTGCTTTACTGTTCTTGCCTTATTTCTCTTTCTTTCAACTCCGTAGTTTAGAACCAAAAATTTAATCAACCCCAATTGTTACCATAGATTAGAAATAGATAGCTGTAGTTGCATTACCTCCCTGAGGATTTGATACTCGACTGCCTCTACTACATTTTTAGTTGAGACCGTTAGGTTTTATTTTTGACAGGTACGCGACAGACGTGTCAAATTTTGGCGCCGTTGCCGGGGAGGCAATTGTTTAATTTACTAGCTGTTTATTTTTAATTCTTCTTTTAGTTTAAGGAACATCGTTCCTTAGACTATTCTCATATCTTGTCTGTAGTTTCGTCTTATGCGCAGGTCGCAAGGTGGTCCACTACTACCTTTTGATCCCGAGATTGAGAGGTCTCTGCACGTAAAAAGGAGACTACTATTTCAAGAGCAACAGGCAGAGGAAGAGCCTAGTTCTCGCGGTAACTTTTACGAGAACGAGCTTTTCGAAAACAATCCACCGTCTTCTCCAGTTTCCAATTCATCATTTGAATCTATAACTTTCCCTGATTTTCCCGAAATGGCTGAGGAAGCAACTATCGCTAGTCACTCCGAGCCCACAGCTGACAATCTCTATAAAGGGTTCGAACTACCAGGAGATGCTAGGAAGTTCGAGCCAAAGCCTGCATACATCAATATGGTCGAGAAAAATCAGTTCGGGGGAGCTGCAACTGAAGACGCAGCTCAGCATATGGAGACTTTCATTGATTACTGCTGCTCCATACCTCCTCCCACAGGCGTGACAGCTGATCAAATCAAAGAAACTATGTTCATCTTCTCACTCCGCGATGCTGCAAGGGAGTGGTATAGGGATTTGGACCGAGCTGCTCACGGCATAGTAGATTGGAATTCGCTAGCATTGGCGTTTTATAAGAAGTACTTCTCCGCTTCGAGAACCATCGCCATCAGAGCTCAGATAACAAGTTTCAAACAAGGGCCTGACGAGAACTTCCACGAGGCATGGCTTCGGTTTAAGAAACTGGTGCGGACCATACCGCATCACGGTTTCGAGAAGTGGAGCCTGTGTAACCATTTTTACAATGGTTTATATGATGATCAGAGGGCTAATTTAGATGCTGCAGCCAACGGTCGATTCGCTGACAACTTGGGAGCCACCAAAGGGTGGAAGATTATAGATGATTTAGCCACTCACAGGGCTGAATATGGGAATTCAAGGGGAAACCAAAGGAGAGCCGTTGAATCCTCTTCAGTGGCCGCATTAGAAGCCCTTACTGCTAGGTTCGACAAGTATGAACTAGGGGGAGCTCTCAAGCCAGGGATGTACCAGGTTAATGCTATGACAGACGGTCCTTTCGTCTGTACGAGGTGCGGGGTAGATGGACATGTCGCTGATTATTGTTCTAGTCCTTATGAGCAATGTGCTGCCTTCCAACATTACAGGCAAAACAACACTCATTACGAGCCGAATATCCACCCCAATCTGAGGTGGAGTAACCAGAACGTACTCAATCCCACCGCCCCTCCGAATCAGCAGCAGCAGCCCTATATTCCTCCACACCAGAAGCAACAAGGCTATCAGAAGCCTCCGTCCTTCAACCCTCCTAACCAAGGTGCTTCGTCATCTAGTGGGGTGAGTGAGATAGGTGAGCTAAAGTCCATGATGCAGTCCATTGCAAAGCAATTACAACAAAAGGACACGGCATTCAAGGCACTTGAGACTCAAGTTGCCCAACTGGCTGAAAATCAATCTTCAAGGAAGCCCGGTCATCTACCGACTCAAAATGACAAGAACCCAAATGAGACGGTGCATCTGATAGAGTTGAGAAGCGGTCTTTCCTATGAAGGCCCGGAAGTACAGAAATCAGACCCGAGGGAAGCTGTCGCTGATAATGAACAGTGTTATGTTAAGAGAAAAGGACTCACGACACAAGAGTTACTCGATCGACTGAAGTCTGATGCTGAAATAGCTCGATCGAGTGGAAATGGTGAAGAATCTGGTCGATCGAGTGGAGTCTCCGCTCGATCGAGTGAACTGGAAGCTGAAAATGGTCGATCGAGGGGGAATGTTGCTCGATCGACTGAAGCTGATAAAGAAACTGCTCGATCGAGTGAGCACATTGCTCGATCGAGTGATATTGATGATGGGAAGCTTATTCGAGAGCCTGCTAGTGCTCGTTTAAGCGAGGAATTACCAGAAAGGCCTCGTTCGAGAGGTAAGAAGCGCCCAAAGGACACCGAACTTGCTCCGGAAGACACTTTGGAGGCGAGAAACAAGGGACTCGAGATTCCAATTACGGTTCCTTTCCCAAGGCGGCTACAGAATACCAAGATTAATCAACAGTTTGGCAAATTTGTTGAGCTTTTGAAGAGTTTGGAAGTTTCCGTGCCGTTCACTGAATTGCTGACCAAGGTACCCTCTTATTTAAAATTTATGAAAGAAATTTTAGCACGTAAGAGGACTATAAATGATAATGAGACCGTAGCTTTGACTGAGGTGGGGTCAGCCCTATTTCAAAATAAGCTACCTCTTAAGCAATCAGACCCGGGTAGTTTTTCGATCCCTTGTCACATAGGTATGCAATTGATTGATAATGCGCTATGCGATTTAGGCGCTAGCGTAAGTGTTTTACCTTTGTCTCTAGCTAAGAGACTTGGTGTGACAAAGCTGAGTTGCACCAACATGACGATCCGGATGGTCGACCGTAGTCTATCACGGCCACTAGGTGTAGCGAAGACGACTGTTCAGATCGGGAAGTTCTTTATTCCTGTTGATTTTGTCGTCTTAGATATCCCCGAAGATGTGCACACCCCTATCATTTTAGGGAGACCATTTTTGTCCACTGCCCGTGCAGTAATAGACGTCGGGGGGAAGACTTTGACCTTCCAGGTAGGGGATGAGGAGCTGACTTTTCATCAGTCCAAGTTCCGGAGGGCTCCCATGCAAGCTCAGCCTTGCAATGCCCTTTCTTCTGTTGACCCTATTATTGACACTCCAGATGAAAATTTGGAGAATATTGCTGTTATTGCTAACCCTCCGCCTCATACTGAGAGCAAAAAGGAGGAAAATTCGTCTGTTTTCCTTACTGCAGGTACAGATGAAGGCAAGAAAGGAGTTGTCAAGAGACAGGGTGCGACCATTATCAATCAAACTGGAGCCAAGAATGCCAAAGAAGATGACAGAGGGGCGAGAACGAAGGCAGTTCGAACCTACATAGATTGGAACTATGTTCCTCCTCCTCTTGCAAACAGGAATTCAAGCTCATGGAAATCAAAGAGGACGGTCAGTGTCGCTGAAGTGACGTCCTCCAGTCAGAAGCCCACGAAGGGGCTACTGACAGCTGATGGGAATTAAACGGGGAAATGCCCCGTGTAACAAATTGTAATAGATTTTTGGTTTGAATTTCTTTTGAATTTCTTTATTACGTTTTTAATTAGGACAATTAGTTTAGACATTTCTTAAGCTTAGACTGAGACTATAGACTGTGTTTTCTACGTTTTGGTATTTTGGGATATGTTTGGATATGTTTTACGCAGGTTTGGGGAAATGCACGCAATTCAAGGAAGAAAAGACGGAAATTCAAAGAAGTCTACACGAGGAAGTCCTCGATCGAGTACTTTTTGTACTCGATCGAGTGAAAAATGGTTCGATCGAGCTTGCTGGCTACTCGATCGAGGAAGGCCACAGAGGAATTGATCGATCGAGAGGACTGTTACTCGATCGAGCAAAAGGGACAGCAAAAGTCCTCGATCGAGTGATTAAAACCACTCGATCGAGTGAAATGCACAAAGACAACGGGAGTTTTCTTTCTTAAAACTCTTTATTTCCCTAATTTTATTTCATTTCACCCATAATTTCCGTCTAACCTCCCCCTAATTGCGTTTTCCATTTTCCCCCAAATCCCCATCTTTGCCCAAAATCATCAAATCCACCACCAACATTCTATCACTAGCACTTAATTCTTCAATAGCCCCTTGTTTTCCCGTTATTTTGTGTTCGTTTTCACGGTTTTCAAAGGGAATTAGGGTTTCGCGGGTTTTTCGATTAAAAATCCGCCTTTGTTGCTTGTTATTTGAAGTTTAATTGCTTGTATAGGATCATCATCATCAAGTAAGTGTTCCTTTCACACCCTTTGCATTTTCTCTTTAATTAATTCGAATTTCTTGAGGTGATTGAATTAGGGTTCGAAAATTCCTTGTCTAGTCGAATTGTTTCGATTAAATTGTGTTTATTTGCCCTTGATTAGCATGTTGATGATATTTTCGCAATTCCTCCCTGTTTCTACATATTAAATTCGAATTTCGCGCGATTTCCGCGATTAGGGTTCCTGTGAGTCGAAATGTGTCGACTGTCAGACGGTTTTCTGTTGCCTTGCTTGCTTAACTTCAGTCCATGCTTACTTAACGCTGTTGTTAACTGCCGTTACCGTCTCCTATCACCTTTATATGCTGTGAATTATTAGGAATCTCGCGCTGTGAATGGTTACTCTCGACTGCCCGGAGTCACACATGCCCCCATTTTCGGTTTTCATGCTGTATTAGCCCTTTTGCAGTCACTGTTTTATCATATTATCACCACTCACATGCTGTTCTTCGAAATTTTTTTGAGGAATTGTTGGTTTTGATTGCTGTACGTCGATTGTTTCGACCAATAGGGCCATCCTTTTTGCTGTCACATGTTGGTTAGCGGTTGTTTTAACCACGGTTAGCAGCATCTTCTCTTATTCGTGCCCTTTGATACTTTGCAGGATGAACGCGAGTTCTTTGCCTTCTACCAGTACGTCCTCCAGCTCGTCCAGCTCATCCGGGAACGAGTCAGTGGTCCCTGCTGTCACCACTACTGCCCTGGTAACCACTATAGTTCCTGCCGTTACCACTACTCCTACCAGGACCAGGCCCTTTTCTCTGCTAGACTGCGGATTCATCCCCCGTTTTCCGCAGCCTGGTATGCTGCCACCGAGGCCCCATTAGCCGGCTAGCCAGTTAGCCGTCACTTCCAGCCCTTCTGAGGCTGTTGCTACGGGGGAGAGCGCACTCACACCTCTACCGAAGATGCCCACGGTACGTTTCACTTCAGAGGCTCACCGGAAACGGTTAGTCACTTTACTTCGTTGCCCTCTCTCCCCCACCCGTTTCCTTGCGCGGACTGACCTAGAGACCTTAGGCATATATGAGGAGGTCTGTAGTTTGTTGAACGGGACGGGTATGTCGGGTCTGATTACCATGTAGGAGGCTACTATTCGTACCTCTACTTACGAGTTTTTTAGCTCCTACTCTTTTGACACCGACTCTTACCAGGCTGACCACTCCAGTTCCTGCATTCACTTTCGACTCCTCAATGAGTCGCACCACCGGACTTTGGCCAGGTTCGGGCAGGTTTTGGGACTAGTTAGTGACGGTCCCACCGCCCCACCTCGAGACCTCCTTCAGCCACTTTGGGCTGCGCTTACTCACACCCCCTTCCAGGCACGGAAGGGAGCTCATGTTCACCTACCTGCGCCCCGTTACTACTTGCGTCTGTTAGGAGAGACCATTTTTGGGCGCCCTGAGCCCAATAACGTGACCAACACTGAGCTAGCGATTCTCGCGGGGTACCTCAACATTGACTACGGTACCCCGTTTGTTCTAAACATTGCCTATCTGGTAGCTCAGCATTGGAACGGAATTGGGACTCGGGTCAAGACCGCAGTTGTCTGCGGCGGGCTGGTGACTAGGATTGCCCGCCACCTTTACCCCACTGAGCCCGGACTCACTGCACCTGATCAGATGGCTCACCTTGACCTGGATGCCATGGCTGACTTGACCTGGTTCCCAAAGGCGAAGGGGAGTGCGAGGACGTGGAAGATCTGTGGTTCCACGTCTGTTACCTTGCCGTGCTCTACCCTTCCCCCGCTTTTACCGCTCTCATCTGCTGCTGAGGGAGCGAGGCCACCTCCACCTACCTACCACCTTACCTTCACCCCTCCTTCTTCTTCTAGGAAGAGGAAGCGGGAGGCCGGAGCATCTTCTAGCTCTCAGGCTCAGACCCAGGCCCAGGCTGGACCGACCCCCACGCCTCAGCCTAAACCCACACAGACTCCCACACCTCCACCTTCACTCACTCCACCTCCTTCTGGTTCGGTTTTTCCGGCCAATTTTGTCTGCCCTCCTGCTTTAGAGGCGCCCGAGGTCATGGACCAAGGGCGTCGTGATGCCGTGCTTTCGGATATGTGCGGGTACATCACTGAGATGAGACGGGATATGGCTTTGGCTGCATTCCCGCTCTACGAGTTCCACATCCGAGCCCGGCGACCGTTTCCAGAGGGGTGGCCGCATCCTTCCTTCTACCGATACCCAGCGGACGGGTACCCTCCACTACCTTCTGACTCAGAGGAGGAGCCGGAGGAGACAGCGGTAGCACGAGAGGTGCGATTCTGGCGCGAGAGCAGCGGCACAGCGAGCCGCGAGAGGAGGAGAGTGACCCTCCGTTCGCACCCGATCCAGGAGGATCGGGATGGAGATGACCGAGTCTCCCCCTTGTTTCTTTCTGGTTTGGGGAGACCGTTTTATTGAGTCGGAGTACTCGAGAGACGGCGGTGCCGACGACGAGTAGCTTTGGTCTACTCACTTCCCGGTTTTTCGCTGGTTTGGGGAAGTTCGTGTTTTGTATGTCCTCTTACTCTTTTTTTATTTCGTCTCCTTTATTTTTCTTTTATTGGTTGTATACTCCCATCCCCCATTTTTCTGCTGGTGTATGCTGGAGGACAACGAGGGCGTTGTCCGTTTTGGTTTGGGGAGGGTATTGCATCCTTTTGAGTCTGCATCTGCATTTGTTTTGCATTCACGTTTAATTTTTCAGTTTGCATTTGTTGTTTATTTTCAAAAAAATCAAAAATCCATAAAAATTAGAAAATGTTAAAATTCAAAAAATTCTCACGTTTATTTTTGCATTTAGGTTGAGTCGGAACGGTAGATTCCCGTGATGAAATTGCACTTGACTTGTCAATTCACTTGAGCCTTGCACCTTATTGATGGTTTTTAGCTTTGTCATACGCATAGTCTACGAATTTCTGTTCAAATAATAGCTGACTGTTTAGACTTGACCTGATAAATTGGCAAACTACTTAAAAATTCTGAGTTTTAGAGCCATAACTGGTGCCATTCATGACCAGTTCATTAGGAATTTTGAGAGTAGTACTCCTTGCATAGCATGTTCGTCTCATTTGCACATTTATGACATTCAATTTCTCGTCAAATGCACATATTCGGGTCTGTGGTTGGTGTCACATGCAGGGAGGGTCTTGCAACTCCCCTTTCTTTACATCCTTCACCCATTTAGCTCCACATTGACCAAAACTTGCCTTTTTGACCCATTAGCCACATTCCAAACTAAGCCTGCCTAGTCAAGCTAGTTAGTCTGTCCTTTTGTGGTATGTTTTCCGTTGCAATTTGGTCCGTAATTCCCGTTTGGAGTTGGTGTTTTTATTAAGGAAGGAGGAAGTGAAAAAGAAAAAAAAAGTATTGAAAAAAGAAAAAAAAGAGAAACGTGAAAGAGGAAGAAAGAAAAAAAAAAAAAGGAAAAGAAAAATGAAAAATGATGAGATTCACGTGAAATAAAAAGAAAGAAAAAGTGTGAAAAAGTTGTACCCTCTTGTCAGAGTTGAGAAGATGTTTGAAGACGTACAATCGACAAGAGGGTTGGTTGTTTCAGTTAGTTGTCTCAGACGGTGTTTAAAAAAGGGAACTTTGTGACCGTCTAGCTCCTCCACTCTTATTCTATATTTTTTTGAGGAGATTGTGCTTCCAGTCTAGTGAGTTTTGTGCCAAGTGAAGGGCACCTGTGTTTAGTCTTTCAGACAGTTGAGATTCGGATGGTTTATCATGGTCCTGTTAGGAACTAGCTTGACGCTTTTACCTCCACATTTCCATAACTTGTTTTGCCTTTTCTCACCTGAACCTCACTATTCCCATACTATTTGCAAACCCTATTTGTGACGGACATTATTGGTTGGAGTGTGTGCATTAGTGCTTGAATTGTCTTTCATTTTTGTTGCATGCATGCTATGTAGGTCGCAGTTAGGCGAGTGACTGTCTTTTCTTCTCTCTTTTACATATAACATTTGCCCTTTGCTTCATGAGAGAAGACTGACCACGTGAGAGTCCGGTTTTGTTGGTCTTGCAAGGTCGATAGGTCAGCTTTATTTTCGAATGACTTATAATTCGTTTGCGTATTGACTGCCTAGCTTTAACTGTTGATTTCCGTTGCATTAAAGTGGTTCAAGTAGACAAGTTAAGCTAGCTCTGAGTTATCATTTCCGTTCCATTAGTTTAGTTTTGAGTTTACTCGAGGGCGAGTAAAGGTTTGGTTTGGGGAGATTTGATACGTGCCTAATGTATAGTCTTTTTGGCCTATTTCAGCACGTATTTCCATGCATTTCTATACTGTTTTTATAGTATTTTGCCCCGAATTGGCTACTTTGGTGTATTTTGTCCTTTTTGTAGGGATAATCGCGGAAGTAGCGGAACCATGCTCCTTTTCGTCCTTTTTGCATGCATTCAGAGGAGACGGGATTGTCCCAGAGTGAGATGCTGCACTTGGAAGTGTCGTTGAACGCATTACGAAGCATTTGGGTGAAGACGTGAGCTGAATTGAAGACCCAAGTGGTCTATCGAGCTGTTTGGTGGTCTATCGAGCTGTTTATTGGACGATCGAGTGATCCCTAAGCTCCCCAAGGCTCGATCGAGCTATTCCTTACTCGATCGAGTAATCTGCATTTGACCAAGTCCTCGATCGAGAACCCTGCTGGTCGATCGAGGAGTTTCTGCTGAGATCTTGGTCGATCGAGTGGTTTAACCCACTCGATCGAGAGGCTTCCGACTCTATGGGCTTTAATTAGTCCGTGTTTTAATATTTTCCGCATAAACACTATGTGTTTGGCTATTTAACCTACGTTTTACTAGGTTATTAGTCATCTTTTAGACCTTTTATCTTTTACTCTTTTATCATCTCTTTCTACTCTCGAAGTTTGACATTAGATACTGTTACTTTCTACGTTGCTTCAACCTTCGACTGCTACTCTTGTTTCCGGAATTGCTTTGCTCGGATTTCGAGTTCTTTACGCCGGAATTTGCTGGATTGTAATTCCCTTTCTTCTTTCAATAATAATTAACCTTCGTTGCATTAATTTCTTGCTGTTCTTATTTATTCTTCTGCCCTAGTTTTTCTATCATTGAATTTTATTATTATTTCGTTATGTTTTCTGCTGGGAAATTATCTGTTGTTAGATTAATTACGAGCATGAGTAGCTAAACCCCTTCATGTTGGGATTTGGGGATCTGCGGTAGAATAATGACGACGTAGTGAATGAATTAGACGAATTGATTAAAGAGACTCTGTCACTATAGCAATATAACTGTAATTCTCGACCTAGTTGAGTGCACGCTTCTATGTCACCTATTAATCTGGCTACAATTAATCCTGGATCGAAAGATTGGACTAAATAGGCCTGCTATAAACAGTAGACTACCCTAATGAGGACGAAAGTTAAGTTAGTGGTACTTTAGGATGGGAAGTGGACCGAAAGGACCTTCTAATATCCGTCTCGCACTAGTTCGTCTGAGTCATTTACTGCTAAGTTGTTGAACTACCGTAGTGAACCGAATTCCCGACATGTCTCCCTCTTATTGATAGTTTAATTCACTTCCTGCTTTACTGTTCTTGCCTTATTTCTCTTTCTTTCAACTCCGTAGTTTAGAACCAAAAATTTAATCAACCCCAATTGTTACCATAGATTAGAAATAGATAGCTGTAGTTGCATTACCTCCCTGAGGATTCGATACTCGACTGCCTCTACTACATTTTTAGTTGAGACCGTTAGGTTTTATTTTTGACAGGTACGCGACAGACGTGTCAGTGTGCAAGAAAGGTCTTCCTAAAATGATAGGAATGTTGGAATCCTCCTCCATGTCTCCAATGACAAAGTCTACCGGGATGAAGAACTTGCCAATTCTCACGGGCACATCCTCCCATACCCCTAAAGGTATCTTTGTTGATCGATCCACCATTTGAAGAGTAATGTTAGTGCAATTGAGCTCTCCCATTCCTAGCCTTTTGCATACCGAGTATGACATAACACTTACACTTGCTCCATGGTCACATAATGCTTTGTTGATTGTAGTGTCGCCAATGGTGCATGGAATAGAGAAGCTTCCCGGATCTTTAAGTTTTGGAGGGGAACTTCCTTGAAGAATAACACTACTTACTTTGGTAAAGGCAATAGTTTCTAGCTTCTGGATGGATTTATTCTTTGTAAGAATGTCTTTCATGTACTTTGCATAGGCCAGAACATGATTAATCAATTCCGTGAATGGGATTGAGACTTCTAAGTTCTTCACAATATCCATGAACTTTTCAAGTTGTTCATCAAACTTAGGCTTAGCTTGGCGACTTGGGAATGGAAGTCTAATCACAATAGGCTCTCTTTCCTTAGCTTTCTCTTCATTCTTCTTTGAAACTTCTTGGATGGTGGGTGTATGTTGGTTGAGGGTTTTGAACATTTTGGCTTTTGTATGAAAGATTGGGATGGAATTTGGTATTCTCATTGTAATACTTGGAATAAGGGGTGCCACCTTTGTATGCTTGGAAAGCATTCACTTGTTCACTTTTTCCCCTAAATTCACTTTGGTCATGTCCCAAAGTTCCACAACGCTCACATACTCCACTTGGAATTGAGGATGATGCCACCATAGCATTAACATGTTGTTTGGGTGATTTGGAAGCTTCATCAAGCTTAGCTATTGGCCTTCTCAAACTTCAAATTGATGGTGTCAATATGAGCACTTAGTTGAGCACCCAATTGTGTGATTGAATCTACCTCATGCTTTCCTCCTCTAGTAGCCTTTCGAGGCCTACTATATTGTGAATTATAAACCACCCTCTCTTCGATTTTGGCCCATGTTTGATTGTCATCAACTTCGGTGAACATTCCATCGGATCCCATATTGAGGATGTTGCGGGATTCTTCATATAGACCATTCCAAAATTGTTGCACAAGGAACCACTCGCTAAGTCCATGGTGTGGACAAGAACGACAAGTGTCCTTAAATATCTCCCATGCTTCATACAATGATTCCTCATCTCTTTGCTTGAACCCGGTGATTGGGCTCTCAACATATTAGTCTTCTCCGGAGGATAGAATTTCTTGTAGAAAGCAAGTGCCAACTTCTTCCATGAGTCAATACCAAGGGTAGCCTTATCTAGGCTCTTTAACCATTGTTTTGCGGTACCGATCAAGGAGAAAGGAAATAATACCCATCGGATTTTATCTTGAGTAACTCCGGTTTGAGAAATCACATCACAATAGTCACAAAAAGTCTCCATATGTGAATGAGGGTCTTCCCTAGGCATCCCTCCAAATTGACTTCTCTCCACTAATTGTATGAATGTAGATTTGGCAATGAAATTACCGGTTAAATGTTGTGGTGTAGGAGTACCATTTGGTAGGTTCTCCTCGGTTGGTATGGAATGTGATAAAAATTTAGGCATTGTGGGTTGATTTTGTGGGGGGTTTTGTATTGGGTTCTCCTCTCCTTCTCTTGCAAAAGGGTTGGTAAACTCAATGTTATTTGGTTGAATGTCCACAATCTCACCAATACCTACAACTCTTGAAGTTCCTCTAGCAACTCTTCTATAGTTGGTTAAGGTCCTTTCAATTTCAAGATCAATAGGTAATGGATTACCTTGTGATCTCCTAGTCATGCAAAATATCAAACAACTCGAAAACAATTAGAACAACCTTGAGGAGACTGACTTCCCCAAGGTAAAGAAAGACACAACTAAAAACAATTAACGAAAATCAAATCAAGTTAACACCGTCCCCGGCAACGGCGCCATTTTTGGTTAAGTTCAAACTCGTCGTAAAAAGCTACTAACCAAAACAATATTTATAACTGAACAAACTAATCTTATAAAAGAGGCAAGTAAAGGTCGGATCCCAAGGGACAGGTATTGATGTAGGATTTTCAATTGCAAATGGTCGTGTCTTAGGGTGTCACAATTTGGGTTGAGGTAGGAGATAAATTAAACTAATCAACAAGATGAAAGTAAATTAATGAAAACAAAGCAAGGTAAATAAAGGGGTTGTAAACAATTGATTAAAAGCACTAGGGTGTCATGGGTTCATAGGGTATTCATGGGAGTTGATCATACAAACATGTTCTCAATTAGATGCAAGCACTTATTGTTGTGATGGGATCGAGTTGGTGTATAAGCTTACAATCCCTAAGAAGGTTTGGGTCCCGGAGGCGAATCGATTAGATTGTACAACACCTACAAGTCGACTTAATCCTTCCTATTCAACTATATGCATGGTCTAATGAGGGTCTAGTTGGTGTATAAGCTTACAAGCCTCATTGAAGAGATATGTGATGGATAAAAAAATGCAAGGATTCATAGGCTCGCATTTCATCAAACATAACATGTGCATAAGTTGAAATCACAACAAGCAAGCAAATTAATTATGAAGACATATTAGATTAAGCATGAATCAATCCCCATGTTGGTTTCCCCTAATTCCCCATTAACCTTAGCTAAGAAAACTACTCACTCATTATCAAGTTTAGCATGCTAACAAGGTTGTCAATCATACTAACAAAGAAAAACATGATGAATAAATGAAGGTGATTAACAATAATTAAACAAGATTAAGAGGGAATTATACCTATGAAGATGATTCCAAATAATAAAGCAAAGAATAATAGAAGTACTTGATGATTGATGGAAGGTTGTCACTCCTCCAAATAACCCAAATAATCTTCTAATTACCCAAAATAAATGAAGAACAATAGATAAATTAAGGAAAGATTAAGATGTGATTAATATTGATTAATTGTATTACAACTAAATTAAGACTAATTAGAGAGAATTACAAAGTGATTAAGGATGGATGAAGATATGATTAAGAGGTGATTAAGAGATGATTCTAATATAGGTAGTACAATGGGGTATTTATACTAAAGATTAGGTACAAGGATTAGGGTTACTAAGGGCTTAAATGACTATTAAGACCATAAGAAAAGTTGAGGAAATGCTCCTCTCGAAGGAAATGAGCGGATCCCCACCGCTAGTCTTGCCACGATCCGCTCATCTTCTGTTGTGGCACAGGCTCTTCTGTCTTAGGATCCGCTCGGATCCAGGGGAAGACGCTCGGCTCCTTGAGTTGCAAGCCGCTCGTCTTGGGCACAAGTCGCCCGGATCTTGCTGTTGTGAGATGCCCGGATCGTGCCTGATCCGCTCGGATTCCTAGGCAGACTGCTTCTCTACTTTTCCTCCTTAAAAATACGTAAGGATCATTTCGGGGATGCAAGGATCCTTTTATCATTGCCCATTTCACTTTATTATCTACTTAGGCCTCTAGTGTTGGTCTTCTCTTTGATGGTTGGTCATTAGATGCGATCAATTTAGCTCTATTTCGCCTTGTAAATGCAAGGTTAGCGATCCTTTCCTACCAAGGAGACAAAACCTCAAAGAATATGTAAAACAGAAAACTAAAGATAGTAAATGACCCAATTATGCAATATAAAGCATAGGAACGAGGTTAATTCGGGGACTAAATGTGCTTAAATATGAGTCACATCAAGTAGCTGGTGAGGATCCGAGGAAGCATATGGAGATCTTCACAGATTATTGTTCTACTATCCCTGCTACTAAGGGAGTGACCCAAGAGAAGATTAAGGAAGTCTTGTTTCCTTTTTCTCTTACTGATGGAGCTCGGGAGTGGTTGAATGACTTGGACAGGACTACTGCTGAGATTACTGATTGGGATATCCTAGCTCTTGCCTTTTACAAGAGATACTACCCTCCACAGAGAACTAATGCATGGCGAGGTCAGATTACAAGTTTTAAACAAAATCCGACTAAGAACTTCTATGAAGCATGAAGTAGGTTTAAGAAGTTGGTTAGGTCTATCCCACATCACGGGTTTTGCCAGTGGTTTTTGTGCAGCCAGTTCTACAATGGGTTGTATGATGACCACCGTGCTATTTTAGATGCTGCAGCCAATGGAAGATTTCAGAAGAATATTGATGATGATGATAAGGGCTGACATATTATAGAGGAGATGGCTACCCATTGTGTTGAATATGGGAACCCAAGAAGTTTTACTAGAACAGTTGCTGGAGATAGTAGTGCACTTGTGGCTCAAGTAGAAGCCATGAATGGAAGATTTGATAAGCTAGAATTGCAGGCTGCGGGAAATCAATTGACGGTTCATTTGTTGTCTAGACAAAAGACCGTCTCATGTGAAACATGTGGTACGGATGGCCATAATGCAGTGGAGTGTTTAGCTCAGAAGGAGAAAGTCTATGCCTTTCAACAATTTAGGCAAGGAGGCTCCTATTTTAACAACCAAACGGGAGTTCATCCCAATTTGAGGTGGTCTAACCATAATGTGTTGAATCCTACACCTCCACCGCAGCAACAACAGACTTATGTTCTACCTTATCGGAATCAACAACAAGGCTTTCAAAAGCCTCCTTCTTTCCCACCGCCACATCAGCAAGGTGCCTCTTCTAGTGGTAACAATGACATAGCTGAGCTGAAGTCACTAGTGCAAACACTTGTACTTCAAATGCAAAAAAATGAACAAACGAGAGATGCCTCTATTAAATTGCTTGAGTCCCAGTTAGCTGAATTGGCTACCAAGCAAGCTTCAAGACAACCGGGCCAATTAGCGTCACAACCTGACAAGAAACCACATGAGACGGTAAATTTGATTAGTTTAAGGAGTGGTCTTTCCTATGAGGGACCCAAAATGCCAACTGAGAATGCTGAATTTCCAGACTCGGGAGTTGAAGCTGCTGTTCATGAAAAGGCGTCTTTTGATGAAAAAGAGATTAATTTACCAGATGTACTCGATTGACAGATTTCTGATGGTCGATCGAGCAAATTTACTGAGGAAGTGCTCGATCGAGGAGATAAAAGTGATCGATCGAGCAGTGCGGAAAACAGGTCTCTCGATCGAGCATCCCAAGCTGCTCGGTCGAGTAAAATTGCTAAGAAAACCTCTCGATCGAGTGGCGATGTTACTCGATCGAGCATTATTGATGCTGAGGATTATTAATTGTCGTCTAAATCTAATTTGGACGATAATTCTGCAATTAAAGAAAATTACTATAAGCCCCAAGTTCCATTACCAGGGCGGCTACGGAGGACAAAGGCGGAACAACAATTCGGCAGATTTGTCGATTTTTTGAAAAGTCTTAAAGTTAACATTCCGTTTTCCGAGTTACTCACCCAGGTACCCTTTAACTCGAAATTTAAGAAAGAAATTCTTTTACGTAAGAGGAATGTAGACGAAACTGAAACGGTGGCTTTGACTAAGGAGTGCTCCGCACTTCTTCAGAATAAGACTCCACCAAAATTGGCTGACCCGGGTAGTTTCTCAATTCCCTGTCATATTGGAAATCATTTAATTGATAATTCGCTTTGTGACTTAGGAGCTAGCGTAAGCGTCTTACCTCTGTCTCTCGCAAAGAGACTTGGCTTGACGAAATTTCAGTGCACGAACATGACCGTACAGATGGCCAATCGCTCATTATCACCGCCGTTAGGAGTCTTAAAGGACGTCTCTGGTAGGATCGGGAAATTCTTTATTCCCGTTTATTTCGTAGTCTTAGACATACCCGAGGACTCATACACTCCCATTATTTTGGGAAGACCATTTTTGCATACTGCTCATGCAATAATTGATGTCGGGGCTAAGACTTTGACCTTTTAGGTGGGTGGGGAGGATTTGACTTTCACCCAGTCTAGTGTTCGCAGGGCGCCCATACAAGTCATGCTCTACAACGCTATTTCTTCTATAAACTCCGACAAGGATCTCTAGAGTACTGTTATCGAGTCATACACTGCTGTTATGACACCTCCGCCCCAGTCCGGGAGCGAAATGGAGGACCATTCTGTTGTTTTTGCTTCTGCACGACTTGGCGGAATAGACAGAGGAGATCCCGTTGCCGGACTTGGTGCATTGAAATTGGAGCCTAGCATTGATGGCGCTAAAGATCATAGGGGGCATGGAAAGAAAAAGCCTGAGAAAGAAAAGCGAAAGGATGCGGAATACGAGACGGGCTATTCTCCTTCCAATGGCTCAGTTGTTTGGAGATCGAAGACGGAGGTCACTTATGCTGAAGGGACCTCGTCGAGCCAGAAGTCCAGCTTTGGGCTATTTAATTTTTTCGGAAGATGATACGGATGCTATCCCGTTTGTAACATTTTGTAATTTGAAATTCCGTTAGACGTTTATTTCGTTATTTGCTTTAGACTTTAGTATTAGTTTAGATAGATTTAATTAGCTTAGACCGAATATAGATTGCGTATTTTTATTGTGTTTGGTATTTTTGCGGGAAGTATTTTGGCGTATATTGTAGGTTTTGGGAGGAATACTGATCATTGGGAAGCGTGCCAAGAAGAAAGCCCTCGATAGACAACTTTATGTGCTCGATCGAGCAAATGCCCAAGCAAAAGTCCTCGATCGAATTGTTCAAACCTCTCGATCGAGCAAGCAATTTGTAGGGGTTCTCGATCAAGTAGAAAAGGTACTCGATCGAGCACATTGGGGATGAAAGTTCTCGATCGAGCAGTTTCAAACCACTCGATCGACCAATTCAGACATATATCATACGAGGGAGTTTCCTTTTCCCTTACTTTATGTTCATTTGCTTATTTCAATTTCTCCCAATTCCCTTCGACGCCTTTGATCTCCCAACCTAAATCCCCAATTTCTTCCCCAATTTAACCAACCAAATTACCCAAATACTTTCTAAGCTTCAATTAAACCACTTACCCTTTATTGCATCATCAAATTATCGATTAATTTGGGGAATTTTCGAGCTAAGGTTTTGCGAAAAATCGACTTAATTCGTTTAAATTGAGTTTTCTTTGTTTTATTTGATTATATTGTTGGGTAATCTCTCAAGTAAGTTGTCTTCCCCTTTCTTTATTGTTTAAATGCAATTTTCCCTTAGTTTTATACAAATTAGGGTTTCGAAAATTGATTTGGGGAAATTTAATTTTGTTGATTTAAAGTGAATTGGAACTTGCTTTTTGTGTTGCTATGGATATCAGTAAAGAAACCGGAGTTGAAAAGCCAATGTCATCGGCTGCTGCATCGACTTTGACCCCTTCTCAGATAGTGGTCCCTGCTACCGCCACTGTCCCTGCTACTGTCACCGCTGCTACCACCCCTGCTGTGTCGACACCCGTTACCGTCACTGCTCCTGTTGTCACTACTACTGCCACTGTTACGGTTACTGCTGCTATTGTTGTTGCTGGTTCGCAGTCTGGGACGGGCACGGGTTTCCGTGCTGCTGCTTTACGAACCCTGTAGGAATTATCTGTATGATTTCCTTAAATTATAAGGATTATAACGAGTTTATTATGATGAATACGAGTCATAAAATAAATTACATAAACAAAATAGTAGAGAATTAAGAAATAACCTTCGGTCCTAGCTAATATGGCCTGTGAACAATATCGCAATGATATTCTCCTATCAGATGCACCCAAGATGATATGAGATATGCCTTTGTTCTTTGCTAGAATCGATCCCCGAATTTCCTTAACAAATTTAGGGTTTTGTGTTTTCTTTTGATGAGAGGATGCTAGGTCAAAATTACTTTAGAAAAATGATTTACCCATCTCCTACTTAAACCGTGTATTAGGTGAGTAATAGGGTAGATATTTTCTTCCCTTTTTTCGGCCCATCCAACCGTAAAATAGGAGAAAATTGCTTTCTCATTTCGGTTTTTTAACCTACCAAGAATAAGGGGATTAAATCTTCTTATTTTGGTAGTATACAAAATGTATATAAAAAGTATTATTTATAAATTGTCATTTAATTAATTCCGTATTAATAAGTCTACACACAACAGCTTGCAGTCGATTTATTAATGTCGGTCTGTAATAATTTATTATGACAATATCGTATAATATATTTTAATTATAAATATCGCATATTTATAATTAGCTAATTAAATATAACCGATTACATTTAATTAAGAATTAACATATTAATTCGTCCAAGCTAACATTATATACATTAATTAAATATAACATATTATAATCAATTTACGAATTGACAGTTAATTCGTCTCAGCTAATATTATTTAATTAGATTAAATAATCATCTCATCAACACATTGACTAACTGTTTAGTCAAATACATGGACTAACCTTTTAGTCATATTAGGCATCAATGTGATTACATATCCATAATCACATCTCTCAAACACATCATTTAGGTGTGACTTTTAGGGACTAGTTGATCACCGCCATCAGTATGATAATAACGTCAAACTTTCTAGCAAGCCAACCGTTATTAGGTAATCGTTAATCAACTGATAAAATACGAAGTATACCCTTGTGAACCTATAAGAGATTTATAAATGTTATCACACTAATTTGTGGAGGACACAAGCGCCAACAAACTCCCACTTGTCCTCACAAGTGTATGTGCGATAACCGATTCTCATATCCTAAAATTTCTCCCACTCAATGTAAAACAATTTGCAAAGTCCGTATTCACAAAGGTCGTATTTTACAAGTGATCAATATCAAGAGTGGTTTCCCCGACTAGAGAGTAACTTAACTGATAAACGAATCATCATTCGAGCATGGCCATGCATTTCAGTTACAACTCCTCGAGTGGCCCTGAGAAATAACTATACCTGATAAGGGTTGGATATTTTCTTCAACTCGAATCCTGCAGATGTAAGCATAGTATGAAATGACCCAGAAAAAATCTACTTAGTCTCCAGTTACGGCAGACCATGAGAAAGAAACCAAAGTCACCCAAAAACTGCCTTAATCTCAAGAGACAGTCGATAGTCAAAAGAATCAACTCTAGGAACACAATGGACGTCCAATCCACGACCTGGCACCGAATGTTTTTAAACATTTAGGACTCCATTACGTTGTCACAAAAACGATTGTCCTTCGAGGTATCGTTATAACCCGTATTTGTGATCGATCAGCCAACTGATTGACTTATGGCTCGTTGAACCCACCATCAATCGACTGCACAATATAATAGCCAGAGTTATTAGCTCATTAAGGCGATTACGGACCAAAACAAATATAATGTAATTCAGTTCACTTTGTGGCGTTCAATGTTGTCGGTACAATCCACATGAAAAACCAAATATTATAAAAACGATGAAGTTATAAATAGTATATGAAAAAGATAATGTATCAAATCCATAATCAACTACTACAACTCAGGAACACATTTAATTCCCATGGAAATAACGAGCCCTTCATGCTTATCAAAATTCAACAGTTTAGTGAGAGGGTACGCGATTTTGTCATCCGAAGCTATCTTTTCAATCACTATCTCTTCTTGCTCCACGTCATCACGGATCAGGTGAGCTTTCCGATGTACATGTCTAGATTTGTTGCTAGACTTAGGCTCCTTATCCTGGAAGATGGCACCTCTATTGCCACAATAGATGGTGATCGGGTTATTCGAATTAGGAACTATCGTAAGTCCTTGTAAGAATTGACGCATCCATATAGCTTCCTTTGCTGCTTCCGAAGCGGCATAGTACTCGGATTCAGTAGTAGAATCTGCTACAACATCCTGTTTGGAACTCTTCCAGCTGACCGCAGCACCATTAAGAGTGAAGACGAACCCGGACTGAGATTTTGAATCATCTCGATCCGTTTGGAAGCTAGCATTTGCGTAACCGATTGCGCATAGCTTCGTATCTCCTCCATAAGTCAATACCCTATCCTTAGTCCTCCGTAGGTATTTAAGGATGTTTCTAACAGCTATCCAGTGTGTTTCACCTGGATTCTTTTGGTACCGACTCGTCATATCATTGCATACATGATCGATCCTATTACAGATGCATAAGGAACACGACTCACGCGCTCAATCCCTTCAGGCGTCGTGGGTGACTGAGATTTGCTCAACTGCATCCCAGACGTCATTGGAAGGTTTCCCTTCTTGGAGCTGGTCATGCTGAACCTTTCAAGAATCTTATCCAAATAAGACTCCTGACTTAACGATAACATCCGTCGTGATCTATCTCGGTAGATACGGATTCCCAATATGGGTTGTGCCTCACCCAGATCTTTCATCTGGAAATGGTTCTTCAACCATCCTTTAACCGAAGATAAGAGAGGAATGTCAATCCCAATCAAGAGTATGTCATCGACATACAATATCAAGAAAACAATCTTGCTCCCACTCGACTTGATATATAAGCATGGTTCCTCGACCGATCGAGTGAAACCATACTCTTTTATCACCTGGTCGAAACGATGATTCCAACTCCGAGAAGCTTGCTTAATTCCATAAATGGAACGCTTAAGCTTGCACACTTTCTTAGGATTCTCAGGATCTATGAAACCTTCGAGTTGCACCATGTACAACTCTTCCTCCAAATAACCGTTTAAGAAGGCGGTTTTCACATCCATTTGCCAAATTTCATAGTCATGAAAAGAGGCAATCGCTAAAATAATCCGAATGGAACACATCATGACTACGGGTGCAAACATTTCATCATAATGCAATCCGTTCACTTGAGTGAAACCTTTTGCCACTAGTCGTGCCTTATAGGTATCTGGTTGCCCGTCTACAGAACGCTTTATTTTGTAAAGCCACTTGCACTGTAGAGGTTTTACCTTATTAGGTAAATCAACAAGATCCCAAACGTCATTCTCATACATGGAGTCCATCTCGGATTACATGGCTTCGAGCCATAGCTTTGAGTCGGAACAGGTCATTGCACCTTTATAGGTAGCGGGTTCATTACTCTCTAGGAGTAAAACGTCACTCTTCTCGACCATACCAATGTATCTGTCCGGAGGATTAGAGACTCTACCCGACCTCCTAGGTTCCTCAGGAATATTAACCGTATCATCAGTTGGAGGAACAACTTCCTCCATCTGTTCCTCGGTTGTTGGTTCTTGAACCTCCAACAGCTCGAAGGCTCTATTACTTGTCTTGTTCTTGAGAAATTCTTTCTCTAAGAATGTCGCACTAGCCGCAACAAAAACTCGATGTTCGGTAGGCCAATAGAAGTAATGACCAAACATTCTTTTTGGATAACCAATAAAGTATGTCTTGACTGATCGCGGGCCGAGCTTATCCTTGTGTCTCCACTTGACATAAGCCTCGCAGCCCCAAACCCGAATAAAGGACAAGTTGGAGGACTGTTCCCCTCCACATTTCATATGGAGTCTTGTCGACAGCTTTAGTCGGACTTCGGTTAAGTATAAGAGAAGCTGACAAAAGAGCAAAACCCCATAATAAATCAGGTACTACCGTGTGACTCATCATGGATCGAACCATATCAAGTAAAGTTCGATTTCTCCGTTCGGACACACCATTTAATTGAGGTGTTCCAGGTGGAGTTAACTGTAAAACGATTCCACAGTCTTTAAGGTGTTGATCAAACTCATTTGAAAGATATTTGCCACCCCGATCTGAACGGAGTGTTTTAACCTTTCTACCCAGTTGGTTCTCAACCTTGTTCTGGTATTCCTTTAATTTCTCAAAGGACTCACTTTTATGATTCATCAAGTAGACATATCCGTATCTACTCAAATCGTCCGTGAGTGATAAAATATCCATAGCCATCTCTAGCGGTAATTAACATAGGTCCACAAACATCAGTATGTATGAGTCCTAATAGGTCACTAGCGCGCATTCCAACACGTTTGAAGGAAATTCGAGTCATTTTGCCAATGAGACATGATTCACACGTGCCATATGTAGAAAAATCGAATGCGGGAATAGTCCCATTATCGACGAGTTTCTTTACACGTTTTTCATTTATGTGTCCCATTCGACAATGCCATAGATAGGTTTGATCTTTGTCACCAACCTTTAATTTCTTATTATTCACGTGTAATACTTCTGTGGTTTGATCTAAGATGTAAATTCTATTCATGGAATCTACTTTGCCATAAATCATTTCATTAAAAGAGAAAATACAGCTATTATCCTTTATTGAAAATCCAAAACCGTCTTTATCGAGTACGGAAACAGAAATAATGTTCTTAGATAAACTGGGTACATAGTAACAGTTATATAAAACTAACTCAAAACCACTAGGGAGTTGGATTACATATGTTCCCTTCGAGACTGCAGCAACTCTAGCTCCATTCCCGACTCGCAGGTCCACATCACCCTTTCCGAGAGGTGTGATGTTTCTTAGGCCCTGCAAATGATTACACAGATGAGAACCATAACCAGTATCAAGTACCCAAGTTCCGAAACTTGCATGGTTAATCTCAATCATATGAATATAAGATAACATACCAACAGGAACGACGCGGCCTGCTTTTATGTCCTAACGTTACACGGGACAGTTCCTCTTCCAATGTCCAGTCTTATGACAATGGTGGCATTCAATGTCACCGCCCTTGCTCTTTGCCTTGCCCTGTGAGCCACTAGTCTCACCAGGCCCACTTTTACTGTTTCCTGGCTTTTAAAACTTTGGCTTACCTACAGTTAGGTCGCCTGGAGCTTTGCCCTTACCTTTATTCTTGTTGGAAATCGTGAGAACATCCTGCTTTATGCTCCCACTCAATTTCATATCCTTCTCGGTCTGTACGAGAAGTGAGTGTAGCTCATGAGGACTTTTCTTCAAGTCATTCATGTAGTAGTTCGCCCTGAAAAGGGCAAAACCATCATTAAGAGAATGAAGCATTCGGTCAATGACTATGCTCTCACTGATTTTGCAATCAAGTGCCTCCAATTTCTCGACATTCTCAATCATGTTAAGAATGTGTGGGCTAACCGGCTGGCCCTTTTGGAGTTTTGCATCAAAGAAGCGACAAGTATGCTCATAATTAACGATTCTCGGTGCTTTTGAGAACTCGTTAGTGAGCGTGGTGAAAATCTTGTTTGCACCTTGGGCAATGAAGCGTCTCTGCAAATTGGTTTCCATTACACAGATGAGTACGTTCTTTATCGCACCCGCTTCCATGACGAAATCACTATAAGCAAGTGACTCGTTAACTCCTGCATTGGGGCCTGGGTTTACTGGTATTGGCTCAGTTAAGTACTTGAGCTTACCGTCAGTAATGGCAGCATTCCGTAGTGCTGCCTCCCAGTCCGCAAAGTTGGACCCATCATTCTTCAGTCGTGTGAACTGATTCATGTTGTTCATAAAAACTTTAAGCCAGGACTCGCGTCCAAGTGTGGCACTCGGCATTGGGATTTCGTTAATTACAGCCATTTGTTGTAACAGTATTATTAATATAAATGAATTCTACACTGCGAAAAGAAGAATAAAAAAAAAATAAGCATATGCATCGTTTTGATTTTAAGTCTTAATGCAGAACTGTTATAAGCGAAGACTCAAGCATTTATACAATTGACCTCCCTTAAGAATTATATAAATGATCCCGAGACTCAATTTTCTGTAAATTGATAAGCCAACCTTTTGGTTAATTCTACTGTTAGAATTCTTGGTCGATAAATTTCTGTAAATTCTATCTTTAGTCCATCATAATCACGAGAAACTCTTCGGACTATAATGTTGTGATAAACTAAGTCAACACAAACTACTTACCCAACGTAGAAGGAGTCATATTATGCCTACCGACGAAGAAGGGATTCATAGTTGTTTGCCCTTATAAAGACTAGTCTCAATTTCCGTTTTAGAGGAAGATCCCATCAACTTTATTTTAATTCATTTTAAGTGAACTAATATCTAGCATGCGTGAATGAATAAACTAAGGTGATGGCTTAAACTGTGTGACATCTGTATGTCTATGAAAACTAACATACAATCTATATGAGTCAATTTTCATGCTTTTTAGTAGGTGGTTTGGTTTTAGGCGGAAAATGATGCACTAACTAGCATGTGAATGAAAAGCAATAAGAACGGTAAAACGTAAAACAAAATAAAGTCCTAGTGTGGCCTATCTACCAAAATGAACATTAAATACAATTTTGGAATCCATCCTTGGACCCGAGAAGCTTGTCTTGATGTTCCATCTTGGTCCATGTAGCGGGAGTGAGCTTCAATCTCCATCTTTAGTCTTCTTTAAAATTACAAATTAAAATTACATAATAAACCTATTTACATTCTAATTTCAAAACCGTAATATAAAAGAAAACCAAAACGGAGATACGAGATCTCAAATTACATTAAAAATTATGTTTCCATCATTACGAAAACATAATTTAACTAAGGCCACACTAGGTATTACAAATTACAACCAATTGCAAAAATACGTAAATTAAAACCATTCAACGATTCATTCAACTAAAAAAATGCATCAACTAAATAAATTAAACATGCAGACATAATTCCTTAATTATGTAGATTAATTTCCCAAACCACCTATTTAAAAGATTAAATTAAGTGACAATTCCTCAATTAATCACATTAATTTCAATCTTAATTCACACTAAACTTGTAATATGAATTAATTTAATATTATTTTAAACCTCTTTAAAATAATTAGGTATCTTAATATGTGAACCTTTTCACAACAATTAATCATACCTTAAAATGTATAATTATAATTATTAACCAAAAACAACAATAAAAAAAAAAATTCTTTAAAATTTGCTCTCGGCAAAAACGAAACAGCCCCCAAAACAAAATCTTTTCTCGGCTTTTCAGCAAAAACCGAAAGGAAAAATACAAAAAAAAAAATTTATTCTGCCCATGGTGAACAGTAACATAATTTTTTTTTTAATACGGCAATTCATCAAAACGAAAAAAAATAGATTTTTTTTTTCTTTTGGCTCGACAAACCTAATAAAAAAAAACCAGTCCTCTTTTTTTTTTTTCTTGCGGCAAAATGCCCTAAAAAAAATTTGATGAAGAAATTGTTTATAGTTGCTATTAGAACACGATTGGCAAAGACATCTTTTTAATCTAATCATATATTCAAACTTGATGATTCAAATTAATATGTTTGCCAAAAACTATGTAGCAAAAACAATTTCTCATCAAGAAACAATCTCCATTTACATTTTAATTTAATCCTCATTAAATCAAACATCTACAAATTCATCATGTAATCATTTTAACTTATTACAACAATAAAATGAATGAATCAAAATGGAAATAAATTATCAAAAACAAGAACAATACACGGCTGGGAAAAAAAAAATTCCATTCGGCATTTTTTTTAAAAAAAAAAACTTCCAGCCGATTTTTTTTTTCTTTTTTCGATTCTACAACTTTTTGTATAAATTCAATTTATGAAAATCATCAAAAATATAATCGTGGCTTTGGCTCTGATACCACTTGTAGGAATTATCTGTATGATTCACTTTAATTATAAGGATTATAACGAGTTTATTATGATGAATACGAGTCATAAAATAAATTACATAAACAAAATAGTAGAGAATTAAGAAATAACCTTCGGTCCTAGCTAATATGGCGTATGAACAATATCGCAATGATATTCTCCTATCAAATGCACCCAAGATGATATGAGATATGCTTTTGTTCTTTGCTAGAATCGATTCCCGAATTTCCTTAACAAATTTAGGGTTTTGTGTTTTCTTTTGATGAAAGGATGCTAGGTCAAAATTAGGTTAGAAAAATGATCTACCCATCTCCTACTTAAACCGTGTATTAGGTGAGTAATAGGGTAAATATTTTCTTCCCTTTTTTCGGCCCATCCAACCGTAAAATAGGAGAAAATTGTTTTCTCATTTTCGGTTTTTTAACCTACCAAAAATAAGGGGATTAAATCTTCTTATTTTGGTAGTATACAAAATGTATATAAAAAGTATTATTTATAAATTGTCATTTAATTAATTCCGTATTAATAAGTCTACACACAACAGCTTGCAGTCGATTTATTAATGTCGGTCTGTAATAATTTATTATGACAATATCGTATAATATACTTTAATTATAAATATCGCATATTTATAATTAGCTAATTAAATATAACCGATTTCATTTAATTACGAATTAACATATTAATTCATCCAAGCTAACATTATATACATTAATTAAATATAACATATTATATTCAATTTACGAATTGACAGTTAATTCGTCTCAGCTAATATTATTTAATTAGATTAAATAATCATCTCATCAACAGATTGACTAACTGTTTAGTCAAATACATGGACTAACCTTTTAGTCACATTAGGCATCAATGTGATTACATATCCATAATCACATCTCTCAAACACATCATTTAGGTGTGACTTTTAGGGACCAGTTGATCACCGCCATCAGTATGATAATAACGTCAAACTTTCTAGCAAGCCAACCGTTATTAGGTAATTGTTAATCAACTGATAAAATACGAAGTATACCCTTGTGAACCTATAAGAGATTTATAAATGTTATCACACTAATTTGTGGAGGACACAAGCTCCAACAAACCCCTGTAAGGAACGCTGTTGAAACTTCGACGGAATCTTTACCTGGTTTTCCGGAGGTATGATTTGTGTCCCCGTCGCACCGTACTCGCTTTTTAAATTTGATGGAATGTCACATGATTTCGACCCGTTTCCTGTGTCGACCTTCCCTAGAGACCCTAGGAATTTTAGCTCCCATTGTTGACCTGATCAACTGGACGGGAATGTCGGGATTGGCCAATTTGAGAGAGCTCACCTATCGGGGACTGACCTTAGAATTTTTTAGCTCTTTTGAGTTTCACCCTGCGGCCTATGTGACTGACCATGGGAGTACCTGCATCACTTTCCGTCTGTTTAACACCACTTTTTCCTGGACTTTAGCTGAGTTTGGGGAACGGTTGGGTCTAGTTAGTGATGGCTGCCTTGAGCCTCCTAGGAAGCTCATGTATTAGCTTTGGGCTACACTTGCACACACTCCCTATGGTCAGCGACGTGGTGCCCACCTCCACTTACCCCCCGTCCGCTACCTTCTCTGGCTGCTAGGAGAAACTGGTTTTGGTCGTCATGAGCCTAACAATGTTAATAATACTGAGCTGTCCATTTTAGCAGTGTACCTGAACATTGATAGCGGTGCCCCATTTGTTTTTAACATTGCCTACTTGATAGCTCAGCATTTTAACACTGTCGGGTTAAAAGTATCGGGTACGAAAGCGTCGGGTGGACTAGTGACTCGCATTGCCTGCCGCCTTTTCCATTACTTTCCCCGTGGTCTCAAATATATGGATAAGGATAACGTCATTGACATTTTAGTTATGTTTTAAATGAACTGGTTAGCAGCTGACCATAGGACGTGGAAGATAGGCACTTCCTCGTTCGTGACTTTACCTTCACCCTCACTACCCCGTCTTTCACCTTTGACTACTGTGACGGGTAGACTACTACCACCTCCACCTTCTTACCTCCTTGACTTCTATCCTACCGTTTCTAGGAAGCAAAAGAGGACTTTCCCTGCTGTTAGGGAAGTCGGAGAGGGGTCTAGACCTACATAGGCTGGGCTCACACCCGCGTCCGCGTCCACGCCCACGCCCACGCCTACACCTACACCCTTGATACGTGCATTTTATATAGTCTTATTAGCCTATTTTATGCACGTATTTCTATGCTTTTATCGTAGTTTATTGCTATGAAATGCCCGAATATGCTACTTTGGTATATTTTGTCTTAATTACAGGAATGGACCATAAAGTAGTGAAATCAAGCCATTTACCGTCTGTTTTGCATGCATTTGGAGGAAGAGTGGATTTGGAGCGGGAATTATAGCTGTCTTGGGATGCGTGAAGGTGTTTCGGGAGCTAAAAGGACAAGTCAAAGTCAAACTAACGAGAATTATGAGCTGCTGAAGTCAAGATCCACTCGATCGAGAACTTAACTAGTCGATCGAGTGGTTTTAGGTTTAATAAATAGTCGATCGAGTACTTTTGTTACTCGATCGACCAGTTGTTGTTATTGCTTTAGTCGATCGAGCGGTTTTTCTACTCGATTGAACTGTTTTGGCTCAGGTTTGCTCGATCGAGTGGTTTTATTCCACTCGATCGAGTGGATTTTGCTACGGGCTGGGCTTTTTAGGTTTAATTCCGTCATTAGGTTTAATAAACCCTATTTTCTTATAAATAGGAAGGGAGGATGACGATGTAAACTCTCTTCTTTTCTCCCCTTACTCGGTTACTGTACACTGCTACCGTTACTTTGTTCTTAATTTCCGGATCAATAATTCAGTATTAATTCCTTCTCTTTCTTTTCCTCTTTAATTATTATTTATGTTTATTGTTCTTCCTTTATTTCTCGTCTCCCCTTTATTTATGTCTAGCTAATCCCGTAGTATGTTAGGATTAGGGAAGCCGTGGTAGCATGTTTTAATTGACTTGAGTAGATTAGCCTTGCGATAAGAATTGTATTAGGCAATTTAATTGTTATCCGGTCGAATGAATGCATGCAGGAGACCAATAAATTTAGTTAACCCCGACCTGGATCGAAAGATTGGAAGGGAAGGCTTGCTTAATTACAATAGGGTATTGTAGTGAGGACGAAAGTTAAGCTATTTACGCTCTAGGGCGGTTTAAGGACCGAAAGGTGACGACCATAGCTCTTCTTATCAATAGTCTAATCGCCTTAGTATTTCCGATAGTATAGCTGCCACGGTGGACCGAGTCCTAGCATATTCCCTTCTCTTTATTGTTAAATCCTTTTATTTTTACCTCTCCTTCCTTAACCTCTTAGTAGTTTTAGTCAATACAATCAAAACCCCCATTTCTGTGACACCCTGACAGACCGAATTAAACAGATAGATAACAACTTAGCCTCCCTGTGGAGATCGACCCTACTTACCGCTGACTTCTGTTAGTAGTAACTTAGGTATTTATTTTTGGTACATAACGACCGTATCAACCCTCTGTCTCTCAGCCAGCTTTACCGGCTAATTTTATTCCACCTCCTGTTTTTGAGGCGCCTGAGGTCATGGACCAAGGGTGTCCTGATGCTTTGCTGTTAGATATGTGCATGAGGGTGGCTCGGATGGAGCGGGATCAGGCTCTAGCCTTATTCCCTCTTTACGAGTATCACATGCTTCGAGGCTGTCCGGTTC
The DNA here is from genome assembly GCF_048544455.1 of Silene latifolia. NCBI lineage: Eukaryota > Viridiplantae > Streptophyta > Magnoliopsida > Caryophyllales > Caryophyllaceae > Silene > Silene latifolia. The sequence continues at coordinate 65,761,740 of NC_133531.1, forward strand.
CAGCTGGCTGGCCACACCCTTCGTTTTACCGGTACCCGGATGAGGGGTACCCTCAGCCTAAGAGCGAGGAGGACTCGGCCGAGAGAGAGAGAGGAGCGGATCAGAGCTGATTTGGATGCTAGAGGTCGTTCTAGGTGGAGGGGAGAGGAGGAGGAGGACGCCACCTTTCAGGTGGTTGACGTGTAGTTGATGACTACTCACTTCCCCTGTTTGCTGACTGGTTTGGGGAAGTTATATATTGTAAGTATTTTTGCTTTTCATTCTTTTTATATCCTTTCATTTTATTTCTTTTGTTTTGCATTTGTGTTGTATTTTCCCTTTCCCTATTATTCTGCTGGTTTATGCTGGAGGACAATGAGGGCATTGTTCATATTGGTTTGGGGAGGGTAATACACACTTTGAGTCTGCATTTGCATTTGTTTTGCATTCACGTTTATTGTATTTTCGTTTGCATTGTCTTTTATAAAGAAAATTCAAAACTAAAAAAAAAGAAGTTAGAAAATTCGAAAATAAAAAAAAATTCACGGTTATTTTTGCATTTAGGTTGAGTCGGAACGGTGTATTTCAATGATGAAATTGCACTGCATTTAGTCCTTTTACTTGAGCCTTGCAGAAGAACTATATATCTTTTTAGCATTGTCTTATTGCATAATCTACGAGTTTATGTTGAAATTTAGCTGAACGAATATACTTGACCTGAAATTTTGGCAACCTACTCATATTTTCTAAAATTTTAGAGCCTTAAAACTGGTGTTATTCATGACCAGTTCATGTAGGATTGTGAGTAGTTACTCCTTGCATAACATGTAACATTAATTCGCACAAGTATGAAATTCAATTGCTTATTGTCTGCTTACATTCGGGTTAGTGGTTGGTGTCACATGCCGGGAAGTGCTTATATTCCCTTTTCTTCCATTTTTACCCATTAACTCCACATTTGGCCAAATTTGCCTTTTGACCCTTAACTACATCCCAAACATAGCCTGCCTTGTCGAGCTAGTTTAGTTTGTTTTTGCGGGTATATAATTAACATGCCAAATTTGGTTTGTATTGAAAGTTGGGAGTTGGTATTTTGGAGAAGGAGAAATGAAAGAAAAATAAAGAAACAAAAACATAAAAACCGAAAGAAAAGAAAGGAAAAGAATTGAAAAAGAATTTGAATAATATCGGTTTTTACTCATATACTATCATTTTATCTTATGAGGAGTTGTTGATATTTGGTTTAGTGAGTTTTTATGCCAAATTGAGGGCATTGTGTTCAGTTTTGGAGATGGATTAGAAGCGGATATGGTTCATTTGGTTATGTTAGGATACTAGCTTGGCTTATACCCTCATATTCCTAAAATATTTTGCCCCTTCTTACCCATTACCTTAACCCTAGTTATGGAAACTACTCACTCATTATCAAGTTTAACATGCTAACAAGGTTGTCAATCATACTAGCAAAGCAAAACATGACGAATAAATGAAAATGATTTAACAATAATTAACAAGGTTAAGAGAGAATTATACCTATGAAGATGATTCCAAATAATAAAGCAAAAAATAATAGAAGTACTTGGTGATTTATGGAAGGTTGTCAATCCATCAAATAAACCCAAATAATCTTCTAATTACCCAAAATAAATGAAGAACAATAGAGAAACTATGGAAAGATTAAGTATTGAGATTTGTATTAAGACTAGATTAAAAGTTGATTACAAGATTAAGGAATGATTAGAACTTGATTAAGAAAGTATTAAGAGAGCCACCTAATCTAAGTAGTACAATGGGGTATTTATAGTAAAGATTAGGTACAAGGATTAGGGTTACTAAGGGCTTAAATGACTATTAAGTCCTTAAGAAAAGTTGAGGAAATGCTCCTCTCGAAGGAAATGAGCATCTCCGTTTTGCTAGTCTTGGCACGATCCGTGCATCTTGGGAAGTGGCACGGGCTCTCTGGACTGTGATCCGAGCGGATCGTCTGGAAGACGCTCGGATCGTCTGTGATCCGCTCGGATCCCACGGTAGACTGCTTCTCTTCTTTTCTTCCTTCATAATCCGCAAGGATCATTTCCGGGATGCAAGGATCCTTTCGTCATTGCCCATTTCACTTTATTATCTACATAGACCTTCTAGTATCGTCTTCTCTTTAATGCTTTGTCATTAGATGCGATCAATTTAGCTCCATTTCGCCATGTAAATGCAAGGTTAGCACTCCTTTCCTACCACAGAGACAAAACCTCAAAGAATACGCAAAATGGGAAACTAAAGATAGTAAATAACCCAATTATGCACTATAAAGCATAGGAACGAGGTTAATTCGGGGACTAAATGTGCTCAAATATGAGTCACATCAAACATCCCAAAACCGAACCTTTGCTCGTCCCGAGTAAAGAGGTGACAAAAACTAGGACCCTTTTTTAAACTAACCAACTAATATAGCCGATGTGAGACAATTAGCGGGTCTCACTCCGCCCCTTCAACTGACAACAAGACAACCATGAGGTAGGATGCCTTCTTACAAGGCAAGGTGGGGCTTGCCAAAATGGCGACAGATCCAAGCATTAAAGCTCACAAAACAAGTAATGGATGCATCTACAAAAATGAATAGCCACTTTTCTCATCTAAGTGGTGGAAGTTATCTACAAGGGAAGCAATCTAAGGGTACACATTCCTTCATAGATATGGTTTCTTCAAACCACTAAGCCTAGAAGGTGTTAGAAATCTATATCTCATTACTAAACATATTCGTATATGTTACATTTAATTTAGTCATAAAATTAAATACAAATCTTATGCATGCAAACAATAGTAAATATAGAGAAGAAATCATTATCTCACCATATGGTTTTCGGATTAAAAGGGCACCAACAAGATCTCCTTCTTGTTAGTTCTTGAGCTACAATGAATATAAGGATGATCCTCCAAAATACCAAAGTAGAGATTCTCCTCTTGATTGCACCCAAGATTATCCCTTTTCCCCACTAAATAATATTAGCTAGATATTAGTTTAGTAGTGTACCTTAAAAATGATTACTAACACTCATATATTACATTAATAATTTTAGTAATCTTTTATGAACAATTTGAATCAAAAACTCATGTTTTTGATGAAGATTAAAGAGAGAAGAGAGAAAACACATGAACTTTTGCATGTGATATTAGAATGAATGATAATAGACAAAAATGAGAAAACATCTCAACATCAAAAAGAAAAGGGGAACCGTGAAAGGGAGGCAATGATGCCAAAACATGGCATCTCCTTTTACTTTTACTCTTTTCTAAATATGTAGGTATGTAAGCTAGTTTTAGGTAGACATGATTACATTATTTTATCTCATAAAATAATTCACCCACTAACTATTTACACACCAATATTTCTGTCCATATACATAAAACGGACTACCATTTTATTTTGTCAATTTGTCATTTGTCACACAATATGTCACATGTAGTATGCTACATGTTATTAATTAATTAAATGCATATTTATCACATAAATATCATTTTATAAATTAATTAAATTACATTCAACAAATTGACTAGTGATACTTGATCACATAAATAAAATGGGTCATTTAATTAATTCACAACATCTTGTAATTATAATCAACCATTCATTCTTATCTCTATTGTTTCTCAAACAATAAACAATTTTAGTAATAAAGCATTTTATTACTAAAATAAATCTTATTTAATCCCATTACAATAAGATATCAATATTCTCTCTCACAAATTGAATTGTTCAATTTTAAGGAATTGATTAACTTGTATCGTCATACAATCAATCAACTTTACGGATAAGGGCATCATCCTTTAGGTGTGACCTTAAGGGATCAACTGACCACCACCGTCCCACGACAGTAACTTCAAACTCTAGCAAGCCAATCGTTACCGATTAATGTTGATCAGTTGACTATAAACTGAATCATCCCTTACGTATTCTTAAAATGAGATTTAAACATGTGATCAATATGATCAACAATTGTGATCGCATTATTGTCGGAGGACACATATTCCAACAATCTCCCACTTGTCCTCGACAAGTGTGCGTCACCAATTCTCTTGTCCTATTACTATCTCCCACTCAATGCAAGGTGTCTTTCGGGTCGTACTTGCAAGTGATCATATCGAGAGTGGTTAACTCGATCTGGAGAATAACTGATTGACCGGATTTATCTATCATAGATACCTTCCGAGCGTGGCCACGCATTTCCAGTTCATTACTCCTCGAGTGGCCCTGAGATATTGTTTTAACCCTGACAAGGGGGTGGACAATTCCTATTGCACTTATTCCCTTCGACTAGCCACAGCCATCATAACCCAAAATATGCCCATTTGACCTCATTTACGAAGGTCGTAGTAACACAAATCAAAGTTAATCTGAAACTGTGCCACCTTAGGCGAATAATCTTTAGTCAAAAGAATTGACTCATTAGAATACTATAGTAGCTCTCGCCACGACCAGGCTATATAAATTTGCCAAGACTCTATAAGCGGTCACTGCCCGACAAAGTGTTCCTAACAGTCTGCCTATGTGATCGACTAGTCATCTCATATGACTCTATGGCACTTGAACTTGCCATCAATCGCATCACACTCTAGTCACTTCGAGACGTCACCTCATAAAAGTGACTATGGGCGAATACTATGTTAATCCGGGTTCACTTTAACGGGGTTCAATGTTGTCTCTAGAAACCGTTTGGATGTAACAAAGTATAATAAAAGAGTTTTAAAGTAAAACTCGAACGACAAATGCGATTATTACATATGAATAATCAATGCCTGAATACTACTTCATATTCTATAATCCAGTATGATCTTGAATGTAGTTTTTCATCTCAATTTAATTGATTGACATGACTAATCATGTTAAGCCTATGAGAAGGCTTTGGTTAGTAGGTTTTATCAACTTCTTGTACCTTACTCAACCTCACTACATACTCGTTTTCCTTTGTAATGTATACATTTGCATTACTAAACTTTCTGAGTACGTGTCGAGATCCAATCAAGACATAGGCCCTCTAGCCTTAGGATATCTCCCACTGTTTTCACAGTGTGCGGGACTCATCCTTCTTGCACATCCCATGATTGCAAGTGTACTCAATTTCCGTTGTAAATATTTCTCATTGTTCTTTATTACCTAGAACTATTCTAGAAAATATATTTCTTAAATAACATAGCCGCAATGGTATCTTAACCATCCTAATGTGTTTTGATTATGGTTTTGTCAGAAACCATGCACAATCTCAATTGTCAATTGTCACTTGTGTAACACCCTTACACAAAATTGCATCAAAACACTTTGCTTTTACTTCCTTAATGCTTCTGCAAGCACTTAAGGGTAATCTTTATGGCTTACTTGGTAACTATTACTTAAATTCGATTTGAAACAATTTATCATACTCAAAGTATATGAAGTGTTATACATCATTTCCTATTTAATTGATCGGGCAGTGGAAGCAAATGGAATAAATCAAATATGTTCAACTCGATTGAACTAGTCATGAATTTTATCAACATAAGACTTCTTATTTGACGCTAATATCATGTGGATTTATTTCCATAAATCTGGATATTAAAGATGTATTATAATACTCCATAAGTCTTAAATCATTCGCAATGATCAATATGTGATCCACATATAAGACTAATTAAAAATTTCCGTAACTCCCACTAAACTCCATGTATAAACATAACTTCTCGACTTATCGAGAAAAGTTTTATAACATGATCAAAAACATTGATTCCAACTCATTGATGTCCTACTTAAGATTCTCTCTTAAGTTTCACATTATCTTAGGATTGCAAGAATCTACAAAACTCAAGACATGTATTGAATACATTCCTTCTAATTGAAGAAGTGGGTTTTAGATTCACTCGCTATGTATTTCATAACAATGAAACACAATCCCTAAGAAGATCCAAATAGACTTAAGCATTTCAACCAGTACAAAACTCTTTGCCACCAATTTTGCTTTTAAATCTCTCTTTATTAGTGCAAAACCCTTTGTCACTAATCAAGCCTTTTTATTTCGGATTTTCATGGCTCTAAGCCTTGTATTGAGTTGTGACTTTAAACACTCTCACGTAAGTCATATAATCATTACTTTCTAGAAGTAATAAACTTGAATCAAACGATTTCTTTTGTAAGTTATAAGCTCTTTACTTTCTTAAAAGTAGCATGAATTCATCATCTTCAACAAGTGACGAATTTAACCTCCTAGGTTTTAAAGAAACAACATCTTACACAAAACGTGTCATGTAGTCAAGAAAGACCAGTTTCTTGCGACATAACATTCTCTGTGGCATTTTGGCATTCTTTGTGTCTCTTTGAATAATTTCTCCCACTCTGTCTTCTAGAAATAAACTTGTATTTTAGAAAGACAGCTTCACGAGCCGCAAACCCGTCGTACTCGTGATAATTGAAAGGAAAAATGAGCATTTGTTTCTTGTGAAAACTTACAAATATGGTACTCTACCATTTCATATCTCATATGATTCGTTTTAGATTTAGTGGAAAAATAATTTAGACAAAATGATAAAATCTCCAAAAGGATCAAGTAACTCAAAGTAACTTGATCGAAGTCCAAACCATCTCGAATAGCGTTTGATTTCTTATCCAACCACACATTATTCCATAATGCGTGCTAAGCGAGATTAACTTGTGATTCTAAATCACATTTCCTTTGGCTTATATCAAAGTCTATACTTTGATAATCCCATCATGACTAAATCGTGATTCTTTGAACACTTTGAACTTAAGATTTCTCTATTTACCTTATTAAGGGAACATATTAGCGTCAACTTAAATAGTTGGTAAAAGAAAATGATCAACCTATCTTATGGTATATGCGTATCTTGTATTCAAAGCAATATGTCTCGTGCCTTTTGGTTGAAAAGAGAGTACTTGATAACTCTTTGCGTTCATCATTCCAGAATCTTAGGTTTGATCTTGGGTTACTAATTTGAGTCTTGCATCATCTTCATGATATATTATTCTAGTTTGGTTTAGAATATGATCACCTTGATAATGGGCTAGCCATACATCAAATCATGGTGTATAGGGTCACAAAAGTGAAACCTCTTTTTGTATCTTAACAAGTTCATATTCTTATTTAGAGTTTATTCACTTAATAGTCATAATTAAGTACAACTCTAAACCCAAAAACTAGATTTAGTACACAATGACTCTATCTCTCAACATTATTGTTGCTAGTCGTCATATTCTAATCATTCTATGTATCGCATACAATGATAAAAACCACCATCGGTTTCTAATATTGACGAAATGGTACTAGCAAAATTTATGTCAATAAAATAAACATATAAAGAAGAAGATCCCATTAGATGTCCCACAACTAACTTGTTGATTCTTCAATCATTTGGGGTAGTTTCCTTTCTAGTGTCCAACATTTAAGACAATGGAAACTTTATCGGTCGGGATTGATAGGTTTAGTATCGTTATTCTCAATAACTTTACATTTATCATAACCTTGTATCAATTCCATTCGAATTTTACTTCTTTGAACCTCATCCCTTTCTTAACGGTTTAAGAGAATACTCCCACTCATTTCAATGAATCTTTGCTTAGAGAAGCAAAATTGAATTTCATGAAGACTACTCTTCATTCGTTTGTTTAGTCTTAAAACTTTCGTTGAAGTGGTTGCGGTATTTTGGTCAATTATGATTTCTAATTACCAAGACAATATAACGTTTCAAGGTACTTAATTCAATTAAGCATATGAAACATAGTCCATTGTAAGTAGAAGTGTTAGTCAAGAATCAAAAACCTGTTTGATAATGAATAACTTTAATCTATACTCTTTACAAGAGATCCTTAGCAATGGTTCGTTTGAGGTTTTAGAAGCAAATTCAAATTTTGTCTTTAGTTATGATGTTTTAATGGAGATTCGTTATCAAAATCGAAATGACATCGTATATGAATTGTGGTAAAGAAATAGAACAATATAAAAACGGAATAGTGGAAAACTTAACATTTATCGTTTTATTAATACATGAAAAACAAGTATAGCATTTACATAGTGACCTCTACCCAACTATGATAAATGATTCCAAGACCCAAATTCATATTGACTTAGGCACGGTGGGGCCGATACATCCTTTATCAATATAACTCGGTGGATTAACGTTTAATCGATTCTACTTTTAGAACTCTTGGTCGATAATATTACATTAACATTTATCTTTAGCCCAAAACACATTCGACAAGGGCACGGTGGGGCCGATACATCCCTTATCAAAACTTTTGTTGAGTTCAATCCAAATTTCGAATAAATGTGTCCATGATCCAAACCCACATTAACTTGGGCACGGTGTGGTCGATACATCCCTTATCAACATGAATTCGGTGGATAGACATTTATCACCCACTTCCCCTACGTAACAAGGTTTGTACCACGGTGGGGCCGAGCGCACTCCCTCGCGAAATAGGTTTTCATGGTTTCAACTATTTGGTAAGGCTATGTCTCAATTGATTGTTTTAGCGAGAGGTCATGTCAATTTATTATCTATCACGTTTTAAGTGAACTAAAGCGGTGAACTACGATAATTTTAATTGACACGGTCGATGAACTCGATAAAATAGGATGCATGTTTTAGTTATGGCGATTTAGCGATGCATGTGACATAAAATAAAATGCAAGCATAAAGATAAATAAATCCTAGTATGGCCTTTCCTAAAATAGAAAAACTATTTAACTATTACATATTCGGAAACCAACTCCATTGGTCCCTTGAACTTCGGTTGTGGCACGCATCTCGAGGTAACACCGTCTTTAATGTATCGTCATTCTTGAAGAAATCCGTCTTTGGGAACTCCGGAATGAATAAAATTACATAATAAATTACATAATTTCCTATTATACATTTGTAACTAAAATAAAATAAATCTATTAAATTACAAAACGGTGATACGAGATCACAATAAAATTACAACCGAATCGATATTCCCATACATTTCGGGAAATACCAATTAAAAACTAAGGCCATACTAAGTAAAATTACATAATTCAAAATTACATAAATTAAAATTATGACAATCATAAAGGAAAAATGCAGCATTATAATATGTATGAACATGCTCAATTTTATGCTAAATCGCCTTTAATTAGCCAATATCGTATATTACTCGGTTTTTACGGATTTGCGTGATTTCAACATTTTAAAATCACAAAGATTACATAAATTCATATTTATGCATAAGTTAATTACCCTAACCTCTTACGACTCAAAATTTAGTCTTCACTAATAATTTGACCATAATTAACCCATATTTTATAAAATTGTTCATAAATGGACCAAAAATTACAAAAATAAGCCATAAACTTCAAATAAATCACAAAATTTCAAATAAATTCAAAATTTGAAATTTAAACTCATGAACATTCTGGAAAAATACCATGACACTCATAATGTTCAAAATCTTAGGTTAAAAATTTCGAAATTTTTCCGGAAAAACAATGTTGCGGTTTATCGTTTTTTTAATAAAATAATCATAAAACATAGAAAAATTATTTGATAATGAATAACAATCCATTGTAAGTAGATGTGTTAGTCAAGAATCAAAAACCTGTTTGATAATGAATAACTCTAATCTATACTCTTTACAAGAGATCCTTAGAAATGGATAATTCGAGGCCTTTTAGAAGAAAATTAAAATTTGTATTTAGTTACGATGTTTTAATGGAGATTTGAATCAAAAATCGAAATGATATCGTATATGAATTGTGGTAAAGAAATAGAACAATATGATAACAGAATAGTGGAAAACTTAACATTTATCGTTTTATTAATACTTGTAAATAACAAGTAAAGCATTTATATAATGACCTCTACCCAACTATGATAAATGATTCCGAGATCCAAATTCATATTAACTTGGGCACGGGATAGCCAATGAAACCCTTATCAATATAACTCGGTGGACTAACTCTTTAATCGATTCTACTTTTAGAATTCTCGGTCGATAAAATTACTCTAATATTTATCTATAGCCCGGAACACATGCGACTACGGTCACGAATACTTCCGTTGAGCTCAATCCAAATTTCGAATAAATGTGTCCATGATCCAAATCCACATCAACTTGGGCACGGTATAGCCGATGAAACCCTCATCAACACGAATTCGGTGGATAGACATTTATCATCCACTTCCCCCACGTAACAAGGTTTGTACCCCGGGATGGCCGAGTGCACTCCCTCGCGAAATAGGTTTTCATGGTTTCTACTTTTTGGTAAGGCTATGTCTCAATTGATTATTTTTAGCGAGAGTTCATGTCAATTTATTATCTATCATGTTTTAAGTGAACTAAAGCGGTGAACTACGATAATTGTAATTGACACGGTCGATATACTCGATAAAAAGATAATGTATGTTTTAGATATGGCGATTTAGCGATGCATGCAACATATAAATAAAATGCAAAGCATAAATTAAATCCTAGTATGGCCTTCCTAAAATAGAAAATCTAATTAACTATTACATATTCGGAAACCAACTCCATTGGTCCCTTGGACTTCGGTTATGGCACGCATCTCGAGGTAACACCGTCTTTATGTATCGCCTTCTTGAGTGACACCGTCTTCAAGGAACTCCGGAATAAATAAATTACTTAACAAATTACATAATTTCCTATTATACATTTGTAATTGAAAATAAAATAAATATATTAAATTACAAAACGGTGATACGAGATCACAATAAATTACAACCGAATCGATATTCCCATACATTTCGGGTAATACCAATTAAAACTAAGGCCATACTAAGTAAAATTACATAATTCAAAATTACATAAATTAAAAATGACAATCATAAATAAAATACAGCATTATAATATGTATGAACATGCCCAATTTTATGCTAAATCGCCTTTAAGGAGCCAATATCGTATATTAATCGATTTTTACGGATTTGCGTGATTCAACATTTTAAAATCACAAAAATTACATAAATTCATATTTATGCACAAGTTAATTACCCTAACCAACTTAGGACTCAAAATTAGTCTCCACTAACTTATGACAATAATTAACTTATATTTCTTAATATTGTTCATAAAAGGACTTCAAATTACAAAATAAAGCCATAAACTTCAAATAAATCACAAAAATTTCAAATAAATTCAAAATTTGAAATTTAAACTCATGAACATTCTGGAAAAATACCATGACACTCATAATGTTCAAAAACTTAGGTTAAAAATTTTGAAAATTATCGGGAAAAACAATGTTGCGGTTTATCGGGTTTATCAAATATTGTCATAAAAATATAAGAAAAATTATATTTATCAAATTTTCAATTTTAGATCTGAAATATATGATAAAATGCAACATGTGACGTTTTTCCTTAGACATGAAGTATGTTTTAGCAATTTTTCACTAATTAAGTTACTATTTATGCTATTTTTCATCAAAAATTCATAAATCATGCATGAAGACTTCATTATAGCCTATTATTTTACACACATCTTTTAAAATTGCATGTGACAACATAATAAATTTCTATGACCATATTCGAAATATTTCTCATATTAACCTATTTTTTATTTAAATTCGATTTTTATCATGAAAAATCCATATTTCGATCATAAAAACTCCAAAACTTCTGAGAATTTCTAGATCATCTAAAATTAATATATGTGAAAACATATCCAAAAACCACTGGAAAATTCGAAGTTTAGCTAATTTTCGTCCAAAAATGACATTTTTATCATAAAAATCACATTTTAATGCCAATATTATATAAAATGAACAATAAATTCCATAAATTAAACCAAAATATCCTAAAACATTTTAGGACCAGAAAATTTAACATGCATATTAAATTTCGTGATATATCATAATAACACAAATTTATGAGTTTTATATGTTAATCATATAACTCGGAAAAACAATAACCGATTTGCATGCAAACAACATTGTGCTCTTGATACCGCTTGTTAGAAATCTATATCTCATTACTAAACATATTCGTATATGTTACATTTAATTTAGTCATAAAATTAAATACAAATCTTATGCATGCAAACAATAGTAAATATAGAGAAGAAATCATTTTCTCACCATATGGTTTTCGGATGAAAAGGGCACCGACAAGATCTCCTTCTTGTTAGTTCTTGAGCTAGATATTAGTTTAGTAGTGTACCTTAAAAATGATTACTAACACTCATATATTACATTAATAATTTTAGTAATCTTTTATGAACAATTTGAATCAAAAACTCATGTTTTTGATGAAGATTAAAAGAGAGAAGAGAGAAAATACATGAACTTTTGCATGTGATATTATAATGAATGATAATAGACAAAAATGAGAAAACTTCTCATCATCAAAAAGAAAAGGGGAACCGTGAAAGGGAGGCAATGATGCGAAAACATGGCATCTCCTTTTACTTTTACTCTTTTCTAAATATGTAGGTATGTAAGCTAGTTTTAGGCTAGGCATGATTACATTATTTTATCTCATAAATAATTCACCCACTAACTATTTCCACACCAATATTTCGGTCCATATACATAAAATGGAGTACCATTTTATTTGTCAATTTGTCATTTGTCACACAATATGTCACATGTAGTATGATACATGTTATTAATTAATTAAATGCATATATATCACATAAATATCATTTTATAAATTAATTAAATTACATTCAACAAATTGACTAGTGATACTTGATCACATAAATAAAATGGGTCATTTAATCATAATTCACAACATCTTGTAATTATAATAAACCATTCATTCTTATCTCTATTGTTTCTCAAACAATAAACAATTTTAGTAATAAAGCATTTTATTACTAAAATAAATCTTATTTAATCCCATTACAATAAGATATTAATATTCTCTCTCAGAAATTGAATTGTTCAATTTTAAGGAATTGATTAACTTGTATCGTCATACAATCAATCAACTTTACGGATAAGGACATCATCCTTTAGGTGTGACCTTAAGGGATCAACTGACCACCACCGTCCCACGACAGTAACGTCAAACTCTAGCAAGCCAATCGTTACCGATTAATGTTGATCAGTTGACTATAAAATGAATCATCCCTTACGTATTCTTAAAATGAGATTTAAACATGTGATCAATATGATCGACAATTGTGATCGCATTTTTGTCGGAAGACACATTTTCCAACAGAAGGATACCAATAAATCACCTCCAAGTTGTGTCAAGCTAGGGTACCTTTGTCCTCAATTGTTAAATGCTTTCGTCAAGACTAGACTCCCTATGGTGTTAGAAATATTGGAGGATCGCGGAATTCTCCTTCTTGCCTAGTGTGGACAGCGGGCCGCCCACGGGGGCGCTTGGTGAGAAACGAGGGACAAGCGTTTGCATTTTGTATGGAGTCGCCACCAATTTTTATGGGAAATTGGAACCGTTCGAATACCTCGTGTCATGTCAAGACACAAAGTAGTGACATGAACACTAAGCAATCGTTACCCTTAGCATTCTATGTCTAGAATGACTCTCGCGGATGCCAATGAACACGGGTGCTCACGGAGATCTGGAGTAAGGGGTGAGGGTACGTATTAGGAAGCTCTTTTGATCGAACACCTAATCCCGCCCGCCTCGATAGCGGCCTCTACTAATGATTAGGGAAGTTATTCGTACTTGATATATCGTCGGCTATATGCATGCAATGCAACATCCATAGATTAATCCTAACATGTGAGAATTAGACTAAGTCGGTTGACACACGTAATTAGCATACAATTGGGTCGAAGTAGGAATTAATGCTCATTTACATGTGAAAACATACAAACAATAGAAGAAATACAATAAACTACGAATACAATAACGAAAATTACATTAATTACAACGGAATAGGCGATTTATGTCGAAAATACCTTTAAAACGGATAACTTGAGAAAAAGAATAAAAGAATAAAAGAATAAAATTAATGAAATAAACGAACAGAAATTAGCGATATTACGGATATTAGTTAGTTAATTACGTAAGCTAATTAAACTAAGTCAAAGCAGAAACGGAGTTCAGGGACAGAACTCATCCTGGAACAGGCGCAGCAGAGCTGCGCCCTGCAGAAGAGGCGCGACGATTCTTGCGCGTCTTTCAAGGGTGAGTTCAGGCGTGAAGCTTGGAAGCGCAAATCGTTAATGTTAATTGTTAATTTTAATGGATCGATTGACGATATTACTCGGATAAAAGTGGTTTAATGGATTATTTACATATGAAAGGGTCATAAAAGCAGTAAAACATGGATGAGACGGAATTAAACGGATTAATTACATGAAGGGACGATGTTAATGAATGAGATCAATAAACAACTAAACAAACTAATTAATTGATTAGACTAAACATGATGAATGACGAATTAACAATGAATATGGATGCAAAATATACCAAAGATAAATTCCAGAAACTCAATATTGACGAAATTGAATCTCTAAAACTCGGATTGAATATTAGTGACGAAAACCCGCAAATATTGATTACTTGAGATTTAAGTCGGATTTATGACAATTAAAACATGTGAATTAATGATGATGAATATATACATGTGAATGATATGCTATCATGCGAACGAATTATTAAAGACAAACAGAAATAAACAAGAAAGACGAATTACAGAGGACGAGGAAGAAGAAAAGAAGCAGGAACTGCGGCAGCCTCACGAAGAGGCGCAGCAGGAACTGCGCTCCTTCGAAGAGGCGCAGCGATTCTTTGCGTCTTTTCTCGACGTCATCTCTCGGAAATCCGTAAAAACAGGTTTTAAAGCACGGTTTTAGAAATCGGTTTTAATGGTGTATTCGACATAAACCTTACAATGGTGATACGATAAATAAATACAATAAATAAAGAGAATTATACACCCTCAGACTTACATGTTGACGGAACGAGATGAACTAAGTATCGACTAGTGAATGCTCGACGCGAATGCAAAAAGAGTGCCCTCGTAAGAGGAAAACGATTGATTAATTAAGTTGATTATTGGTGTAGTTGGTCAAATTGGTCGGTCATGCAACGGAGGTGGTACCGGAAGATCCGAGCTTACGTGGTCGGAAGTCCAAGCACGTAGGCGCCAATTAGTAAGAACGAAGTCTAGAATGCAAAGGGAGAAGAGAAGGGCGGACACTCGCGTGAGAAATATGAGGAACGAAGGCTCCTATTTATACTAATCACGCGAAGGAATTAGGGTAAGAGTTGGATACGGAAGAAAAGATCCGGAAACAACCGACTTAGGTTTAACGCGGAAACTTGGACAAAAAGAAAGCCCTGGGAAAAGGCGCAGCAGGCACTGCGTCCCTTGGAAGAGGCGCAGCACTTGCTGCGTCCTTTCCCGGGTAGGTTCCTCTGCGCGTAGAAAACGCGTTTGACAGCCTGTCGTATTTTAGGCATAACTTTCTCTACAAGACTCGGATTAAGGTGATTTCGGCGGCGTTGGAAAGCTAAGAGAAAGATCTAGAACTTTCTGTGAAATAGGCCTGACCCAAAAAATCCGTTATGACCTCGTAAAATGGGCCTAAAGGTCGGGTTATCATTTTAGCTAAATGAAATGCACATTTTGTAATGTAAACTTTTAGTTTAGCCTAATGAAGTGACTTGAGACTCAAAATGAGATATAATCTCAACATTTTATGACATCCTAACCTTAGGTAGACAAGCCCATTGCTTTTACTCGGGATTTGACGGTTTTAGGAAATGAAGACGGTTTTTGACCCGGACTCCAAATGAACTCTAATTACTGCCAAAACGACCGTATCGGCACGTAGATGACAACTAAGAGGTAGACATTAATATTTGAGCAATCACTTGACGATAAACTTACGAACTGTCACAAATCGTTCGCGAATCAAACATGCGGCCCAATCATCACCGGGTGGTTTGCGAGAGGTGCAGAAACGAGGTGTCTACAGAGCCCCCACTTTGACTGAGGCTTGGACAAGGTGAAAGTCAAAGTATAGCCATCAGGTCAATTGAAGATTACAACCTGACGACTATGGCGACGCGAGGCGGTTCAAGGGGTTTGAACCAAGGACCTGTCGTCGGGAACATTTTAGAGTCTGTCGACTATCGGGGAGGGTCGTTTAAAGTCCATTAGACTACGTAAGGAGGCTCGCCAGCCATAAGAAGAGACCATACCTGAGACTTCTTTCTCGAGATGCTTCTGGAGGTGCATAGGAGCTAAGGTTAAGCGTAGGAGCTAAGGGTAAGACCTAAAAGTTAAGTAAGGATTGGTGCTAGGGCGTGGGGACCCTAAAGGAAAGCATCGACGGGAAGGAGGCCAAATATGAGTTCAACCTAAGGGTAACTAAGGTTTGGGTGTAGGAACTCTAAGGAAGTGTGATCCTAAAGGATTATGATCCTAAAAGGAAAAGGTGATCCTAAAGGAATGTGATCCTAAAGGGAAAAGGTAATCCTAAAGGATGTGATCCTAAAGGGAAAAGGTGATCCTAAAGGAATGTGATCCTAAAGGGAAAAGGTAATCCTAAAGGATGTGATCCTAAAGGGAAAAGGTGATCCTAAAGGAATGTGATCCTAAGGGGAAAAGTGTATGAACTCTAGGGAGTTTGGGAACCTAAAAGAAGTTAGGTGTGTGAACCTGGGTATATGAAACTAAAAGGACGGTCGGTATGGGAACTTAAAGGCTTGTGAACCTAAGAGGATTTGGGATTCTAGGGTTAAGTTTAGGAACTACCGGGTTACTAATTCTTGTTTTAAACGCGTGAGGTACGAGAACTCCTAAAGGATTTATGGGTTTATGAACCTAAGGATGTTGGTGTGGGAGCTTAAAGGCTTATGAACCTAAAGGAAGCCATTTTGGGGTCTAAGAATCTAGGGGTAAGAATCCTAACTTCGGGTCTACGAACCTGAGGAAGGAGGCTTTAGTTTGGGAACTTCTGGAGAACGACACCTTTGCCGAACTCCGAGGAAACAATAATGTTGGGGGGTAGCAGGACGTCGGTAGAAACTGCTGGGGAATCTGCTTGCGTCGGTCTCAAGCGAACTCTGGCAAAAACTTGAGGTTGAATCTGCTTGCGTCGGTCTCAAGCGAATTCTTGTTGGGGAATATATTGACGATTAGGAACATCTTGATCGCCATGGAAGAAATCTTGAGTGAGCAATACAGCAAAATACTGCTGCGCTGGGGAGAATGAAGACTTGGGTGAAGCCCCTAGTCGGAGCGAGCACTGCTTCTGATACTTACCTGCATGGTTAGTAGCCACACAAGAATGCAATCTAGTATGTGCACGTAAGCAATTATCACATGGACCTCGAATGAGGAAACACACAGGTTTTGCAAAAGTTGTTTCTTTATAAAAGTTGTTTAAAACTTGTGTAAAGGAAATTTGTCGTTTGTAATGCGTTATGCATATTCAATGGGCTTTACACATGTGACTGACGCGACGTAGACCTTATGCGGACGTGACGCAAAATGTAGACTTAGGTTTGACTGACGCGACATTAACTTAGATTTGACGCGGCACATGGATGACTTTGACAGACTTTGCTTAAGTATGCGCAACCCCTAGCCAAGTGTGGGTGACAATGCGTATCAGTTCCAAAGGTAGAATAATTGAGAGAATGATGACGTCATATAAAGGGAAGGCATGAGCCATGGATCATCTGTCTACTAGGACTTCTTTCACCACTGTTTGCTATAAAAGAGACTCCTCTTGAGGCACGATGACTTGGAGAATCGACCTAAGACCTTTGTCATTGTCCGGACCGAGCACTAGCTAGACTTAGAGGAATAAAGGAAGGGTGGCATCTTGGAAGAGAAGCCCCCAGGATGAGAAGATGACTCTGGAATTTGGTAAAAAAGAGGCTGGGCGACAATAAGGAGCCCCCAGTGTAGAGGTGTATTTGGTTGTGGAAGGGATGTTAATTGAGATTGGAAGGTTGAAAATAGAGGTTGAAAGTTGATGGTGGTTGATAATTGAAAGTTGATGGTTGGGATGGTTGTGAAATGGAAAGGGATGGTATTTGAGGTTGAAATTTTGGTGATTGAAAGTTGGGATGGTTGTGTCCTTGAGGACTGCCTACGTATTCACGTGAAGTGAAATCAAACCAGATCGTAGTTCTGAGGTTTGGTTAATTTTGTTTGGGTGTTGTGGTTGTATCCTTCTTGTGTAAGAAAGGACTGCCTACGTATTCACCTGAAGAGGTGAAATCAAACCATGCTCGTAGTTCAAGTGTGTGCCTAAGCTATGTTGTTAGGACCTTAAAGTGCATGGGTCACAAGGGTAATATTCCTTTGGTGACTCGAAGAATCGATTTGAGATAACTCCCTCTGATCATAGACCAAAGAGGTATAATTAATTTTGTAAAAATTTCCTTGTCGCGTGAGCACACTTAGTGGACCCTAAGGATGTATATGGGTATGTCCCGTTCTAGGTAGCAAAGTATTTGAAGACTCCGTGTTTGGGTCAAGGTGAAACTGGATTGGATATTTGGAATGTGGAGCTCGGTAATAAGAGGCTTTGATAAACAAATCTCTGGAGCTTGATTTTGTGGAGTTAAGGCTTAATGGGGTTATGGCTTGTAATGTGGCTTGGAAATGGAGTCTCTTGGCTTGATGTAGCCTGAGCACATAAAGGTAGGTTAAAATAACGTGGGTTAAAGTTTCCATGTCTTGTCTCTAAAGGATGGGTATATTTGACGAGCTTGAGAGGATTCTCAAAATTCCTAACTATCTCCCTGTAAACGGTCTCGAGAAGGACTTAGGGTGTGTGAAAGGCTAAGTGGGTGCTAGCTGACCATCTTCATTGATGTCTTGATTCTATACTGTAACTTGATTCTATATAGACTTCAGCAGTATTTCGTTCAGCACTTGATTTCAGACTCGTTCTTGATTCAGACTCAGATTCTTGGTCTAGAATACATCTCGGCTTTTTGCTCGGATTCTTGATTTAGGTTTTTTTTTTAGGATAACGTTGTCTTTGGATATTGACTTGCTTGATTGAGCCTTCTTCTTTTGACTCTTTTGTCTTGGATTATGGTCATAATTGTGGCCTTGGATATTGGCCTCAGTTTCTCTTGATTGAGCCTTTGTCTTTGATCATGGCTCGTATCGTCTTGGATTTGTTTGTTACCATGGATTTGGGTCAGACTAGCACCTTTGGATGTGAAACGGGTTGGTCTTTAGTAACACGGGTTGTTTATTGTGGGGAATGGGCTTGCCTTCTGTCATGGATCGTTAATAAGGGAGAAGGTCTGGATTCGTCCTAGAATCTCTTGAGATAGGCTCGTGCTAAACTAGGGTTATATTGTGGTTTCTATTGCCAGACATGGAATAGGTAAGAAAAGAACACGGAAGTTTCAGGTCCTCTACAACTTGGAATGGAACATTGTCTAAGTGCACTCACATCGACTTGGCATGCGTTGTTGTTCATTTTAAAAAATGTCTCAAATCAATTCTTGTTGTCACAGGAAAAGGGGAGAGGAAGAGATATGATAGAATATGTGGATTGAAAAGTGTTCTTTTATTGCAATGATTAATGAATGCATTTAACATAGATTCGAGAAGACATGTGACTCGTGGGACAGCCCCCAGGTTGTCACTAAGAATGAAAATGGACACAATGAAAGATACTAGAACAAATATGAGATAGAAAGCCTAAGACTCGGACTCGGACCCGGACTCGGACTTTGACGCGATTTTAGATCTAGACTCGTAATCATCGGCCCACGATTGAACGTTTACTCTTCCAGCAACTGGCTTCGGCATCTGACTTTGAGCATTCACCCATTTGAGCACCTCGTCCTCATCATTGGGAACATTGAAAGGATAATAGTCAAGAAAAGTTTCTTGATAAGTGGTATATCCATGAGGATTGCCGAAGTTGCCTTGTGGGTTAAAAGTTGAGAGGGACAACTTCCCGTCTTCGATCATATCCTGAATGACATTTTTTAATTTGTAGCATTTCTCTGTATCATGCCCTTTGCCTCTATGGTATTTGCAGTAGGTATTCTCATCCCAGAACTTGGATTTCCTCTCTGGGTTAGGCGTAGGTCCTATAGGCTTCAACATTCGTCGCTCCATGAGTCTCTGAAAGGCATCGGTGTATGTAATACCAATGTTGGTAAATTTCCTAGGGGGTGTGCCTTTATTTTCGGAAGCCTTTGTAAATGACCTTGGAGGGTTGTTAGGAATAGATCGTTCACTAGTTACTTTCTCCTTAAGACTGTCAAATTGAGGGTTTGTCAGGACACTTTTCATCTTGAGAGGTTGGGCATCAAGCTTCTTACCCATTTCAGCAAACTGGTTCTCTATGTTGGAAAGCCGAGAGTTTAGACTATCAATAGCTCCCTCCATTTTAGAAAATTTGTTGTCAAAGGCCATGGAAAGCATGAGCATTCCATTTTGGATACTCTCGTCTTCAAGCACGTTGATCTCTTCACTCCCATGAGGAGCGAGGAGATAAGAACAATCTAGAGATGGTTCTTCATCATGCTTAATGATATTAGACCCAAGAGGGTCGGTCTTCTTGGATTTCTTGGCGGAAGGTGGCACATGAAGCTTGCGATCCTCGATCATATCCTGAATAATATGCTTTAGACAAAAGCATTCCTCCGTATCGTGTCCCCTACCTCGATGGTACTGACAATATGAATCGCCCTTCCATCTAGGGAATATCTTTTCAGGGTCTGGGGTTGGACCAATTGGATGAAGTTTTCCTTGGGAAATCAGTCTTTGTAGAGCTACTTCATATGTGGTTCCAAGGTCAACGAATTCCCTATGAGCTCGTCCCGGCCTTCTGAGTGGAGTTTCCAAGAGGTTGACTCCCTTACCTTCATTGGCCTTCTTAGATGGGTGAGTCGTGTTGAAGCTATAACTTGGCCTTAGGGTATGAGAAGATGGTAAAGGTTTCGTCATATCTATCTTGTCTTCCATATTAATGACACGAGAACTCAAGTCTTCGACGGTGGCCTGGAGCTTAATGACTGCAACACTTAGTCCCTCGACGACGACAGATAAACATTCTTAAACACTTTCATTGGAAATCGCAGAATCCCTACCGAGAAGAAAATGATGCGCATTACAACTTGATTTGACATGGGATCACACATACTAAGGCAACAAACAAGGAAGGGACAAAATGACACATCTTGACTCGTGAACTCGTGAAATGTCGTGAGCAACATCTCGTGTTTGAATTCACGGTGCTTGACTTTAATTTAGACTCGAGTGTTGACTTTGACAGAGTGATGCTTATATGATTGACCTTATTTGACGGGATTGATGACACGTGTTGATTCTAGACTCGAGGTTTGCTTATATGTGTTAAGAAGACTCTTGTAATTTAGACTCAAATATGAGGCCCATTGAGACTCGTGTGTTGAGCCTCGGAACGTGTGACTCGAGTGTTTAGATCCTAACTGAATTGGGGTAGGGGGTCTAAAATGACGGCGTGACGCCTTAGGACTTGACTTGAATTTTGAAAAGACCCAAAATGTAAAGGAAGACGGGTTTATGACTCGACAGAGTTCGGACTAGGACATAGTCGGTTTGAACTTTGACTCTAACTTAGCCCAATTGAAATTACACATTTACATGGTTTGAAAATATTTTGATTAAAACATTCTTTTTGGTTTTTTTTTTCTTCTTGCTTTTTCACTTTTTTTTTACGTTTTTTTTATTCTGGACTTTTTTTTTTTCGTTTTTTTTTTTTTTTGTTTTTTTTTTGTTTTGGTTTTGAAATGGGTTTTAGGCCCGAAATTTGACTCGACAAATGGACAGAGTTTGGACTGGGTTTTGCGCTAATCAAATGGCTTTTTTTCGAAATTTTGATCAAAAAAGGGTTTTGATTTTTGCAAAAAACGTCATGGTTTAAAAAATGTTGATCACGTAAGGTACAAACATTCATACAAGCATTATAACGGGATGCTGAGTGCATTAAAAAGGGTTTTGGTTTAAAGGGTGGGTTGCCATACCGAACCATCAAACCCGAAGTCTGTGGAGAGGCTCGTGCCAAACAAGAGTAAGGCCGATTCCTAGTCCATTTCCTCAAGTAGTGAAGGCCCTTGATACAAACAAGAGTAAGCATCATGGTATGGATGACGTCAATCGATATCCATCCTTAGGCCCAAATAAGAATTAGGACCGTTTAGACGGGACGATTGGTCGAATGGGTTGGGTTGGGCCTAGGAAGGCCGGATGAAACGATCAAGGAAGACCGAGTTATGAACACCGACAATTGTCTTGTACAAACTATTCCCTAACCTTGTTCGAGTTTCACCCTAGGTACACGTAAGTGTATTCCCAAATAAGTCGCCAAAGCGTGGACAGCCGGGCCCCACGGGGCGCTTGGTGAGAAACGAGGGACAAGCGTTTGCATTTTGTATGGAGTCGCCACCAATGTTTATGGGAAATTGGAACCGTTCGAATACCTCGTGTCATGTCAAGACACAAAGTAGTGACATGAACACTAAGCAATCGTTACCCTTAGCATTCGATGTCTAGAATGACTCTCGCGGATGCCAATGAACACGGGTGCTCACGGAGATCTGGAGTAAGGGGTGAGGGTACGTATTAGGAAGCTCTTTTGATCGAACACCTAATCCCGCCCGCCTCGATAGCGGCCTCTACTAATGATTAGGGAAGTTATTCGTACTTGATATATCGTCGGCTATATGCATGCAATGCAACATCCATAGATTAATCGTAACATGTGAGAATTAGACTAAGTCGGTTGACACACGTAATTAGCATACAATTGGGTCGAAGTAGGAATTAATGCTCATTTACATGTGAAAACATACAAACAATAGAAGAAATACAATAAACTACGAATACAATAACAAAAATTACATTAATTACAACGGAATAGGCGATTTATGTCGAAAATACCTTTAAAACGGATAACTTGAGAAAAAGAATAAAAGAATAAAAGAATAAAATTAATGAAATAAACGAACAGAAATTAGCGATATTACGGATATTAGTTAGTTAATTACGTAAGCTAATTAAACTAAGTCAAAGCAGAAATGGAGTTCAGGGACATAACTCATCCTGGAACAGCGCAGCAGAGTCGCGCCCTCCTCGGGAAGAGCGGCAGATTCTTTGCGTCATTCAAGGGTGAGTTAAGTCGTGGCCGCAGTTTTAGCGCAAATCGTTAATGTTAATTGTTAATTTTAATGGATCGATTGACGATATTACTCGGATAAAAGTGGTTTAATGGATTATTTACATATGAAAGGGTCATAAAAGCAAATAAAACATGGATGAGACTAATTAAACGGATTAATTACATGAAGGGACGATGTTAATGAATGAGATCAATAAACAACTAAACAAACTAATTAATTGATTAGACTAAACATGATGAATGACGAATTAACAATGAATATGGATGCAAAATATACCAAAGATAAATTCCAGAAACTCAATATTGACGAAATTGAATCTCTAAAACTCGGATTGAATATTAGTGACGAAAACCCGCAAATATTGATTACTTGAGATTTAAGTCGGATTTATGACAATTAAAACATGTGAATTAATGATGATGAATATATACATGTGAATGATATGCTATCATGCGAACGAATTATTAAAGACAAACAGAAATAAACAAGAAAGACGAATTACGAGAGGCGAGGAAGAAGAAAAAAAAGAAGCAGAATGCGGCGGCCCTCACGAAGAGGCGCGGCAGCAGAATCTGCGCTCCTTCAAGAGGCGCAAATAGCGATTGCTGCGTCTTTTCTCGACGTCCGTCTCATCTCGGAAACCGTAAAACAGGTTTTAAAGCACGGTTTTAGAAATCGGTTTTAATGGTGTATTCGACATAAACCTTACAATGGTGATACGATAAATAAATACAATAAATAAAGAGAATTATACACCCTCAGACTTACATGTTGACGGAACGAGATGAACTAAGTATCGACTAGTGAATGCTCGACGCGAATGCAAAAAGAGTGCCCTCGTAAGAGGAAAACGATTGATTAATTAAGTTGATTATTGGTGTAGTTGGTCAAATTGGTCGGTCATGCAACGGAGAGGCTGGTACCCGGAAAGATCCGAGCTTACGTGGTCGGAAGTCCAAGCACGTAGGCGCCAATTAGTAAGAACGAAGTCTAGAATGCAAAGGGAGAAGAGAAGGGCGGACACTCGCGTGAGAAATATGAGGAACGAAGGCTCCTATTTATACTAATCACGCGAAGGAATTAGGGTAAGAGTTGGATACGGAAGGAAAGATCCGGAAACAACCGACTTAGGTTTAACGCGGAAACTTGGACAAAAAGAAAGCCCTGGGAAAAGGCGCGTGAAGCATCTGCGTCCCTTGGAAGAGGCGCAAAGACTTTCGCGTCCTTTCCCGGTAGGTTCCTCTGCGCGTAGAAAACGCGTTTGACAGCCTGTCGTATTTTAGGCATAACTTTCTCTACAAGACTCGGATTAAGGTGATTTCGGCGGCGTTGGAAAGCTAAGAGAAAGATCTAGAACTTTCTGTGAAATAGGCCTGACCCAAAAAATCCGTTATGACCTCGTAAAATGGGCCTAAAGGTCGGGTTATCATTTTAGCTAAATGAAATGCACATTTTGTAATGTAAACTTTTAGTTTAGCCTAATGAAGTGACTTGAGACTCAAAATGAGATATAATCTCAACATTTTATGACATCCTAACCTTAGGTAGACAAGCCCATTGCTTTTACTCGGGATTTGACGGTTTTAGGAAATGAAGACGGTTTTTGACCCGGACTCCAAATGAACTCTAATTACTGCCAAAACGACCGTATCGGCACGTAGATGACAACTAAGAGGTAGACATTAATATTTGAGCAATCACTTGACGATAAACTTACGAACTGTCACAAATCGTTCCGCGAATCAAACATGCGGCCCAATCATCACCGGGTGGTTTGCGAGAGGTGCAGAAACGAGGTGTCTACACCTAGACAAGAAGAAGGGTCGTCCCCTCTCTACTATGCACAAAAGTGGATTCGATGGATAAAGGGATCATTTGTATTTGAGTTTCATATGGGAGTTTGGCTTTTTTTGTTGTTTTTCCCTCCAATTTCTTGTGGCATTTGACATTTGAGAACACTTTCTTTTTGCCATTTCTTTTGATGTTTGGCATTTCAATACTTGACAATTTCAACTTTTTCATGCATTTTCTTTTGAACATTTTCAAAGCCACCCCATTTGTAGTGAGGGTGCTTATATTTGAATCATAGGAGTTTTCATTTTTGTTACTCCTCTTTTCTTTTGATGCAATTTGCAAACTTTTTGACTTTCATTTCAATTCTTGAACTCAATTTTTGAACAATTTTTGTGCCCATTTCCTTTTGATGACAAAATGTGGTAGAACATAGAAGATGGTTGCATGGTTTCAAGGGTCACTTTGGAATAAACGGTAGCCAAGGAGTTTTCACACCACAAGGTACTCTTGACTAGGCCTTAATCCATGGGTCAAAGGATACTAGCATGACACATCCTAGGATGTTTTACAAGTATTCTAACAAGCAAAGTCTTAAGAAGAAAAAGTATCTACAAGGGCCTTATATACACTTGTCAAGCTTCCCAAATAGATGTTTTCACAAATTTTTTTCTTAAATACAACTATATGCCATGATGCAACTAACATTTATACAACCTAATGCATATGCTTCTTCCAACTAGTATGCCAAATAATCTAAATGCAATCCTATAATCACATTTTTTATACCGCATTAATCAAAATAAAGCCACATAGTCATCAACATAAAGAGGGAAAAGGAGATTGGAAAGATCATACCATGCGGTCTTTAATATCCTTATGTCTCGGATGTGGCGTAGTCGATCAATGTGAAAAAGGATAGACAAACACAATATATACAAACACAATATATATACAAGACTACACTATAAAGGAAATGAACATGTTTTTGGGTTTTTCAATTTTTCAAATTTTTATGGTTTTTATTATGCTTTATGGAATAAAAAGATATGTTTTTGTATTTTTCAAGTTTTTTAAAGTTTTATCGTTTTTATTTTAAAAGTCATGTTAGAATTTCTCATCCCCACACTAGTATAGGCATTGTCCTCAATGGCCAATACGATAGGAAATTATGCAAGCTATATATGAATGCATGATTTCTACACTAAATGCAAACTACATGACATATAAACAAGTGATGCAAATTACACTACACTATATGATGCTTGAATTTGTTTGGTTGTAGAGCATAATTTGAATTAACTCCCAATGCTTATGCTTGAACTTCCCCAAACCAAATGAGACACTATTGCTAGTATCAAAGATGGGAAAGTTCATGCACAAGAATGCTATGCATGAAACTAAATTTGTCATTTTGGATTTTTTATGGTGGGAACAATAAAAGACACCTCAATGGGACCGAGGTGGGAGTCCTTTGATTGTTGCTAGGACTCAAACGAATGATCAAGATAAAAAATTAAAAACAAGATAAATGAACAAAGCTAAAGGAGGTGTAGGAAACTCACAATGGATTGTGGCATCCTCCTAAAAGCTTGCTAATCCTCAATTGTCGCTCATAGCGACATCACTTCTATCTTCATCATCATCACCAACTTCCTCACTAGTATCATCATCATCTACCTCCATAGTCCCGGAAGCTTCACCATCATCACTTGAGCTTTGATCCTCTTCTCCCTCGTTTTCCTCTTCTTCTTCATCTTCTTCATCTTCTTCACCCTCAACAACAATCTCCTCACCACCCATGCTAGCATCCCTAGGAGCATTAGGAAATAACACTTCCCTATCCGCCCAACTAGGCAAAGGATATGATGGGTCAAGAAGTCCTTGCCTAGTTAGGGGTATGATTGGCGGATATTGAGCTCTATAGGCATTGACTCGATCTTCATAAGCTTGATTATGCATGTGTTGCATTAATTGAGTCATGTAATCGTTACCTACCGCAACACCTTCGGGTCGAAATTCTTGGTAGGTGAACGGGTAGGGTGGAGTCACAATGGAGGAGGAGGGCTCGGTAATGGTTTCCCTATGTTGTTGCAAGTTCATCTCGGCTTCACCAGAGAGTGGAAGAAGATTTTTGTGCTTCGGACATTGAGTCGGTAAATCTTGTTTGGTAGAATGAAGATCTTGGCATCTTTTGTAAGCCACTCAAATTTGTTGTCAAGGTTGTCATTCTTGACCCAATAGAATTTGTGAACCATAGCGGCTAGATCAATGAGGTGGCCTCCCTTAACCGGCTTGTAAGTCCCATCTTTGTTGAAATCCCGGTTGAAGTGCTTTGCCAACTATGTTACCAATCCCCCATTTACTATAAAGGCCGCACCTTCTTTGCTATGGTCGATTGTAAGCCACCTTGAATTAAGAGTTGAAGAATATTGCATTTCTTGGTGAACTTCTTATCGACATTTAAGGTTGACTCAAGATAGATGAAATCAAGTTCGGTGAAGTGATTAGTCCCCTTCCTAGCAATAAGAGTATTTCCCACGACCTTGTGCCACACCCTTATGCCCGGATGGTGAACATAAAGGGCACGACACTCATGGAATGATTCGAATTTTCTTCCGGTGATAGGTTTCCACAAAGGGGCGGGATCATATTTTTGTGGACGCGGGCCCACGGGGGCGAAAAGCGAAGCAAGCTTTTCTTTTGTTGCATTTGTGGAGTCGCCACCAATTTATTGTGGAAAATTGGAAACCGTTCGAATACCTCGTGCCATGTCAAGACACAAAGTAGTGACATGAACACCAAGAACTCGTTACCCTTAGAATTCTATGTCTAGAATGACTCTCGTGGATGCCAATGAACACGGATGTTCACAGAGATCTGGAGTAAGGGGTGAGGGTACGTATTAGGAAGCTATTTTGATCGAACACCTAATCATGCCCGCCTCGATAGCGGCTTTTACTAATGATTAGGCAAATTATCTATACTCGATATGTTAACGATTTATATGCATGCAATGCAACAAACAATAAATTAATTCTAACATGTGAGAATTAACTAAGTCGGTTAACACGTAATTTAACACGCAATAATGTCGAGGTAGGGATTTAAATTGATTACATGTGAGAGCATACAAACAATAATAAAGAGATACAATAAAAATACAATAAAGAAAATTACAATAATTACATTGAGTTTATTGATTTACGTCGAAACTACATTTAAAACGGATAATTTTAGAAAAGAAAGAATAAATAAATAAACAAACAGAAATCAGGTGATAATACGATTGATAGTTAATTAATACGTAAACTAATAACTAGGTCAAGGCAGAAACGGGAGTTCAGAGGTAGAACTCAACCCGGAACAGGCGCAGCAGAGCTGCGTCCTTTGGAAGAAGCGCAGCAGTTGCTACGTCTGTTCCTGGGTTGAGTTCTGGCTGTGAAGCCGGAACTGCATCTCGTTAATATTCGTTGGTGATTTTAATGCTTGATTATATTATTTGACTCGGATGAAAGTGATTAACAGATTATTTACATGTGATTGAGGTCATAAAAACGATAAAACATGGATAAAAACTAATTAGGATGAATTATTTACAAGATTAATAGGGTATTAATTATGAGAATTAAACAAACTAAACAAATTAATTAGGTTAAACAGGTTATTAAGACGGACTAATGATGGTGAAGTTAAATAACAGATACAAATATATCAAAGGATGAATTCCAGAGATTTGATATGGATGAGTCGAATCTCTAAAACCCAAATTGATTTAATGACGAAAACCCGCAAATATGGATTATAAGGGATTTAAGTCAGGAATTTAAAAGATGATAAATTATTAATAATTTATTTACATGTTAAAATTATTATACTCAAATTATTATGTTAAAGAACAATGAACAATTGAAAACAAAACAAAACAATAGGACGAGCAGAAGACGAAGGAAGAAAAAAGGAAGCAGGAACTGGGGCAGCCTCACGAAGAGGCGCAACAGGTGCTGCGTCCTTTCGAAGAGGCGCATCAGTTGGTGCGTCCTTTCTCGACGTTTGTCTCCTATAAATTCGTAAAAAGGGTTTAAAACAAAGTTTTATAAATCGGTTTTAAGAATATTTTCGACATAAATCTTACAATAGGATTATAAAAATAAAGAACAATAATTAAAATAAGGATTATACACCCTCAGACTTACATGTTTGACGAAACGAGATGAACTAAGTTAACGTTTAGTGATGCTCGACTCGAATGTACGACGAAAGTGCCCTCTAGAAGGAAAACGAATAAGATTGATTAAAGTTGGTTGATGTGGAGTTGGTCAAATTGGTCGGTCATGCAAAACGAGGCTGGTACTCAGAAATATCCGAGCTTACGTGGTCGAAAGTTCAAGCATGTAGACGCCAAAAAGTAAGAACGTGGTCTAGAATGCAAAGGGAGAAGAGAAGGGCGGACACTCGCGTGAGAAATATGTGAGACCGAAGGTCTCTATTTATACTAATCACACGGAGGAAATTAGGGTTTTCAGAGAAACTTTTGAAGTGAATCTCGAAAAGATACGAAAAAATCGCAGAAAAGGACTGAGGAAGAGGCGCAGCAACTGCTGCGTCTTTTCCTCAGTGGTTTCCTTCTGCGGAAGAAAGATTTCCGTGTTTATATTATGGAATAGCGGATTAATCTTATTTTCTTAATATTTTATATGATAATCTCGGGATATATGTTACCAAAGATATAAAGATTGGAATATGTATGGAATAGAAATATCCGGAACGTTCCAGAACATTTTGACTCGGCATTTTAAACGGTTATTAGAAAAATGAAGATGGTTTTTGACCCGGACTCCAAATGTACTCTAATTACTGCCAAAACGACGTTATCGGCGCGTAGATGGCGACTATGAGGTAGACACACGTGTTTGACTGAGCACTTGACGATAAACTTACGAACCGTCACAAATCGTTCCGTGTACCAAACATGCGGCCCAATCATCACCGGGTGGTTTGCGGGAGGTGCGGAAATGAGGTATCTACAGAGCCCCCACTTTGACTGAGGCTTGGACAAGGCGAAAGTCAAAGTATAGCCATCAGGTCAATCGAAGATTACAACCTGACGACTATGGCGACGCGAGGCGGCTCAAGGGGTCTGAGCCAAGGACCTGTCGTCGGGAACATTTTATAGTCTGTCGACTATCGGGGAGGGTCATTTAAAGTCCATTAGACTACATAAGGAAGCTCGCCATCCATAAGAAGAGATCATACCTGAAGTTCCTTGAAACTCCAAGGGGAAATAAAGCGCGATATTGGAAAAGGCAGTAGGACGTAGTCAGGAACTGCTAGGAGATATCTGCTTGGGTCGGCTTCAAACAAAATTCGGAAGAGCTTGGGGTCGATGTTGATCTCCACGTGTTGAGAGGGGCAAATGTCTGTCCATGTACTCTCGCTAGGGGAACATAATTGGGAACTAATCTCCATGTCTCGAGAGGGGCGATTGGTTGTCCGTGTACTGTCGCTGGGGGAACAGAATAGAGGCGTGTCAAAACACCTGTCAAAGTATATTCGCTCGTTGTGGCAAGCAAAGTCTTGGTAAAAGGATAAATATTACGACAGTTTGCAGTTGTCTTGGAAATGCGGGTCCGGGCGAAGAACAAATGTCAAATGAACCAAATATATGATGTGTGGCATCAAGGAAGAGGCGCACCAAAG
Organism: Silene latifolia; assembly: GCF_048544455.1. Classification (NCBI taxonomy): domain Eukaryota; kingdom Viridiplantae; phylum Streptophyta; class Magnoliopsida; order Caryophyllales; family Caryophyllaceae; genus Silene; species Silene latifolia. The sequence continues at coordinate 65,792,304 of NC_133531.1, forward strand.
ATGGGCCCACGAATAACGAACTTATAACGAATCTTCAAAAATTCACTTGGAGGGAAACTGAGGAAGAGGCGCAGCAGCTGCTGCGTCTTTTCCTGAGTGTGGCTTTTCTGAGTAAAAACTCGATGAAACACGGGTTTGTCTTCATAATTTCGAAACATAAAACCTCAAATATTCTCTCAAATTCCAACCATTTATTGCTAAAATTTGATCAAAAGCTTGCATTTGCCATGACTAATCGAGGTATGTGTATTAATCTTGCATTAATCTTCCGTATCTGATCAAATTGGATCGATAAAATCATGGTTTCCAACCCTAAAAAATCGAAAATTTGGGGCATTTCCCCCAAATGGTTTTGCCTTGTCAAATTGACCTTGCAAATGGATAATTAGTTGTATAAGGATCGTAACCATGTATTTATTTTGGATTTTCGTTGCGTTGTGAGCATTTTGAGTGAAATTGAGACGGACTCACAGCTAAACCGTATATTGCTTCGAAAATAGCTTTAGGATTGCCCATTTGTGATGAAATTTGGTATTTGGAATCCTTGTATGATGGGTAAACTTCCTACCATTTCGGAAATTTGATTTGTGACAGCTTTTTCAGGACACTTTTCTAGGGCATAATCGCCGTTATAACAAAATGCTGTCGAAATTTCGACTCGAACCCATGACTAGACTTCAACTTAGGCTTGACTTGACCCAAATTACCACATGAGCGGACGGGTTTGTAGGAAAATTGGCCAAAGATGGCGAGAAAAGAGCGATTTCGGAGCTCCGAAAACTAGAAAATCCCCTAATTAAGGCTTGTCGTCACTTGACGCGGCCTAAATTCACTTTAATTTTGCAGGTGACGAGGCTTCTACGTCAGAGAGCTCCCATGGACGTGGACACATCTCTTGACCCTTATTGTACGCTTGATGAGGCGTTAGAGTAGGCTTTCACTGCCGCAGTGGCAGTTGCTGAGGACGAGGTCGTCGAGGAGGAGGTTGTTGAGGAGGAGGAGGCCCCGAGGCAGGCTAACGTCAGACGGGGTGGTCACCAGCTGAGGGGAGCACCAAAGTGGGCTTAGACTTGGGACAGCAGGCACCTCATCTGGGCTGCAGAGGGTCACCTGTCCTACAGGGCGGTGAAGAGCTTGGTAACTCGAACTCATCACTCTTTCATTCATCTTCTTTTATAACTATTTGCTATTCCTTTTCCCTTTTATTCGAGCTAAATATAGCTCTTGCTTCGAATCAAAATAGGAGGCCGGGAACATCAGGTCATTCTCGGGTTACATGACGATGATGGGGGACTACGAGAAACTGTCAGCAGAGGAGCGGGCCATCATCGAGGGAGGAACGTTTGGTGCCTTGGTACAGGCTTGGAGAGACATCACGAGGAGGAAGATTCGGGCTAACCTTAGCCTGGTTCGAGCCTTCCTGGATCGGTTTTGGGATACAACCTCTACCTTTCACATGCCTTTCGGTGAGGTTGGGGTCACGTTGGAGGACTACAGCATGACTTCTGGCTTGCCGTGCGGGACTAAGGCGGTAACGTGGCCGGAGACAGCCATAAGGGTAGACTCGGCTGAGGCTAGGAGCTTGATCGGCTGGAACTTGATGCCGAAGGCTGCTGCCCGGGTTGGTGCCTAATTCCTATGTTCGGGATTATTTTGCTGGGAAGAGGCCGGCGATGGTGGTGATCGATGGGAGGGAGACGGCTCCTCCTCCTTGCACTGCCGAGCAGAGAGCTCATTTGTGGCTCTAGTGGTTCTTGTCTTCGATCTACCTCGGAGACAAGGGAGAGAGGCTATCGACGAAGCTTCTTCCCTTCCTTTTTGACTTGGGTGGCCTAGGCCGTTGGGACTGGGTCACTGCTGGCTTTACGGTCCTCATTCACTATATGAGGGCTATGGTTCGTCCGGAGTTGATAGAGAAGGGGACTTCTCCCACCTTTGTTGGCCCTGGACTGTTGCTGGAGGTATGAACCTCCATTTCTTTTTATAAAAGATCATTTCTTTATCGAATTACGATAGATCGTCATTAACTATCTTGTTTTACAGGGGTGGGTGTACTCTACTTTCCGGGTCTCGCGCCCAAGGGGACGGAGCTAGGGGAGAGAGCTTATCCCGTCGTGAGGGATTGGGTGATGTGTCGCACGAAAGGTCAGCGTTCCTTCCACGACGCTTGTCGACGGGAGGTGAACGCTCTGCTGCTGGACGGCATGAGTATCTTCGAGCCACTTTTCTTTGTTTACTTTTCATTGCTTCCTTTCGGAACCGATCATATGAATGACCTCTTGTTTGCTTTTCATAGTGAGTGTCCAGGCCTTGGGTGGACTACACTAGCGCTCCTCCGTTTGTGGCTGAGGTCCTTCGACCTAGGAGCTCGAGCCAGTTGCTTTTGAGGACGTCGATGGGTCCTGTGTGGTACTTGGGCGAGTGCTTGGCTCGTCAGTGCTCCAGAGATGTCCTGACGGTTCCCGTCGATCCTCCTCGGACGATGTTCAGGGAGCCTTCCGATGCTGAGAGGGAGGCTGACTTAGCTGGCGTCGGTGGCGATGCCCTCCTTCTTCCTGGTGAGTACTACTCGACGTTCCTATACGGGAGGCTGGCGTACTGGCCAGTCGTGGTAACTGTTTTATTCCCTTTCGATTGACATGAAAACATGATGAAGGATCATCAATTAATGAAAACCATTTGAATTTTGCAGGAGGTTGAGGTGGCGGTCATCGAGCCCCCAGCGTACCCCGAGACCCTTGAGTACACTGACGCGACGGAGATGACGACGATCTCCGAGCTTCGCGACTTCGATGCGGTGGTGAGAGATGCTGGTCTAGACGTGTGGCAGCATCTGATTCGGAGGGTATGCTCCCTAATTTAATCAGCTTTCGTATAAGAATACACTTGTTTAAACCTATCAAATTATTAAGAATCCTTGAAATGTAGGTTGCGCCATCCCAGTTTGTCGCTTTGTCGAGGGTAGTCAACCGGCTACGAGCTACTGCCATCGAGGCACTTGCTGGCGATCGAGGACGTCAGGTATAAACCTTCCGTTTACTTCATTTTTGAATTTTCTAACTTTCCTTACGTTTGAAATGATTGACATGAGCCAATTCTTGTCGTTTGCAGAGGGAGCGTGACCTGGAGCGAGAGGTTGCCCATTCCCGAGAGGAGACAGCTCACTTGCTGAGGTAGCTAGAGGTCCGCGACGCCGAGATCGCTGCTCTAGAGGCGACAGTCACTGAGCTAAGCGGCGTACAACTGTCGTTTGTTGCTCTTTGTTGTTGTGCTTTATACATTTTGTGCATTTTGGAACCTTCATTTTGCACTTTATGCCTTTTGTTTCGGGCTCGAGTCCCCAGTTTGGTGTACAAACTCCCTTTTTGGTTGTATATATGATGGCCTGAGTGCCTTTGCTGTTGGGTTGCCTTGTTTGTACCTGCAGGTTAGCTTTGAACAGGTTTGGTAGATGACGGTTTACGCTGTCATACTGCCGAAATTTACACAGAAATTCACATAGAATATACATTTGTACACATGGCCTAAATTAGCGCAAGACAAATACTCGAAAACGCAAAAAAAATTCTGGAAAATGACCGGGCGGTAGGGAGGGTTACCCCCTAAAAAAATGAAAAAATAGAAACATATAAGTTTGAAATGTGAAATGGAATGGGAGTGAAATAATTCCCAAAAAAAGAAAAAGAAAATTAAAAGAAAATGTGTAAGTTTGAAAATGAATATCTAAATTGGTGAAATGATTCCTAAAAAAGAAATTTAAAAAAGAAATGTATAAGTGTGCTGAAATGACGAAAATGCCGATATTGCCTCGGAATGCGTGCTCGTGGAATTTAGGAAACGCGCAACATGGTAATTTGACGGATTTACCAAAACAATAACCCATATGAATAGGAAATTATTCTTGGAGGAATTAGGAAAGATCCAACGCGGAAAATCACAGAAAGAAGGCTGAGGAAGAGGCGCAGCAGGAGCTGCGTCCCTTTGAAGAGGCGTAGCAGGTGTTGCGCCTGTTCCCCAGTGTGTCTGTCCTGACAGATTTTAGGAAACAGCTTTTAGTATAAATATAGACGTCGAGAGAGGTTTTATTCACATAATTCTTCCGTCTTTCTCTCGCCTTATTACATAAAAGCTCTCTAATTAAGCAAACATCATGAATACTATTGAAATCCGTCTGAAAGAGTGGACAAATGAGTTCTCTAATGTGGAGAAACATGATATGGGCGCCTATAATTTTGGATCGATCTTGAGTTTGAAGTTGGTCAAGATAGTCAAACCGTTCCTAGATGCTTGTCTGGATTATTGGGACCCGAATTATCACGTATTTGCCTTTCCTGGAGGCGATATTTGCCCATTTCCCGAAGAAATTGGTGCAATCGGTGGTTGGGACCTGGAGCATTTACCTGCTATACCCTCTACTTTTCAAAGGTATAAGAATAAGTGCAGAGATTTTCTTGGGTTGAAAAGAGCTGAGGCTGACCGTCTTGTGACCTCTAAAGGAGTGCGAATGTTGGACTTCATCGATCGATTCATAAACAGGGTAGATCCTACCATTTCCTATGTTGCAAGGCGAAGGGCGTTCAGATTTTGCCTACTGTATGTATATGTCCTTCAAGGGCATGTTGATGAGGATTTGAGAGGCGACCCTCATTACTTGAGCTTAATTGAGCAAATGGAGCTGCGCAGGAGCCCAGCTTGCCTGTGTTTAGCAGAGATCCTGTTGGGGTTAGATAACAGGAAAGCCAACCGTGACCTTCCTTATTTAGGAAGTCCCATCATTTTGCAGGTAAAAGAACTCCTTTTCTCTCTCTTTTTTTTTTTCTTCTCTCTTTTTTCGCCTCTATTGTTGTTGTTGTATTTTTTTTTTTTTTTTTTTTGTTCTACTGTCTGCTTTTGGTAGGTTTGGCTTATGGAACGTCTTCGAATGATCGAGCCCCCAGTTAATGTTCTTGCTTATCATGCTCGCTCAGTTGCAATGAAGACTAGACTTTACATGGTGGACTTCACTCGAGTCTGCAACTATTGGGAGAACAAGCTAAAGAGTGATGATGGTCCACTGATTAGATGGATCGTACCATGGTGGTATCTCAAATCTGTCACTGGAGTATCGTCCTTGGATCCTACCCGATCGGTGCACATTCCTGGCTTGGAGTTTATGATATGCATCTTCCCGGAGAGGTTGATGAGGCAAGTTGGATTGAAGCAGACGATTCCGAAGCTTGATACCGTCCCTCAGACCGCTATGGCCCTTACCACTGAGAGCCGAAGAGAATGGGCCATCAAATGGGCTCAAAGAAACATGTGGTTCTTGAATTCTTCTGTTAGTGCTTTATGGGTATCTGATTCCTACTTGCAGTTAAGGAGAGCTACTACTCCGGACGAGCGCGAGAGATTGAGGAAGCGCGAGCCTGTTGACTACAAGGTCCGTGATGTAGAGAAGGTGAAAGAGAAGCACCTGACTAAGGGAGAGGAAGAAGCCGGGTTTCGAGTTGTTCATCCTTCGAAGAAACCGAAGACTTCTCCTGCCGTAGAAAAGGTGGTTGGCAAGAAGGGCAAGGCAAGACAACGAGAGAGACCGTTGGTGATTAGGTCTGAAGTGGCGCAAGAGCGTCCGGCTCGAGGTCGAGACAAAAAAATATGATAAAAATGACAAAGGCAAAGGGAAAATGGAAGAATATCCTGAGTCTTTATTATTTATTATTATTATTATTATTATTATTATTATTATTATTATTTGTAATAAGAAGGTGGGGTTTTTAGAATCCTAGCCTATCTTTATTTTTTAATTTTTACTATGTAGCGTATTATTATTAAACGAAATGAAATAAAAGAGGTTGATTGGTTATGAAACCTTTGGGATTTTCTATTATTATTCTTGTCGAATTCCAAATGCATATGCAAATGTCCTTCTATTTACATTTAAAATAATGGGTTGTATCCTGTGAAGGATTGCCTATGTATTCATTTAAAAATGAAATCAAACCCTTGCGCGTAGTTCAAGTAAACGTAAAAGAATAATTGTTCTAAGCAAGAGCTTGTAGCGAACTAGAAACTAAGCATGAACTTTTTACTTACTCCTAAAGTGCAATTCAATTTGTTTGATGATATGAGAATGACAAATTGTCAAAATGTAAGAGAAAGGTGACGTTAGCTTTATTTTGCTTGGCCGGGGGCCGTTTATTTCGTGCCACAAGAGCAACACGTGGGGTTACGCGAGGCGCGTTTTGTTCCTATTCTAGGCATAGTAACGTTTCAATTGGTCGAGGTTTGTCGGGTTGGCGAATTCTGTTAGGAATCTATATCTCATTACTTAACATATTCTTATATGTTTCAAATTTATTTAGTTATAAAATAAATTCTAGATCTTATACATGCAAACTAAAAAGGTAAGAGAAGAAATCATGTTCCTTACTATGATAATTTTGGTCATCATATGGGCACCAACAAGATCTCTTTCTTGTTAGTTCTTGAGCTTTCCATTAATGGATGAACATTCATGACTTCAAATTAGAAGCCCTCCAATTAGTAGCACCCAAAACTATCCCTCAATCCCATTATGGCCTTCCTAAAATAGAAAAACTATTTAACTATTACATATTCGGAAACCAACTCCATTGGTCCCTTGAACTTCGGTTGAGGCACGCATCTCGAGGTAACACCGTCTTTATGTATCGCCTTCTTGAGTGACACCGTCTTCAAGGAACTCTGGAATAAATAAATTACATAACAAATTACATAATTTCCTATTATACGTTTGTAATTAAAATAAAATAAATCTATTAAATTACAAAACGGTGATACGAGATCACAATAAATTACAACCGAATCGATATTCCCATACATTTCGGGTAATACCAATTAAAAACTAAGGCCATACTAAGTAAAATTACATAATTCAAAATTACATAAAATAAAATTATGACAATCATAAATAAAATGCAGCATTATAATATGTATGAACATGCCCAATTTTATGCTAAATCGCCTTTAAGGAGCCAATATCGTATATTAAACGGTTTTTATGGATTTGCGTGATTCAACCTTTTAAAATCACAATAAAATACATAAATTCATATTTATGCACAAGTTAATTACCCTAACCTCTTAGGACTTAAAATTAGTCTCCACTAACTATTTGCCCATAATTAACTCATATTTCTAAAATTGTTCATTAATGGACTCAAAATTACAATAAAATGCCATAAACTTCAAATAAATCACAAAAATTCCAAATAAATTCAAAATTCAAAATTTAAACTTATGAACAGTCTGAAAAAATACCATGACACTTATAATGTTAAAAAAAAACTTAGGTTAAAATTTCGTAAAATTATCGGAAAAACTATGTTGCGGTTTATCGGATTTATCAATAATAATCATAAAAACATGAGAAAAATTATATTCATCAACTTTTCAATTTTAGATCTGAAAAAGATAATAAAATGCAACATTTGACGTTTTTCCTTAGTCATGAAGTATGTTTTAGCAATTATTCACTAATTAAGTCACTATTTATGCTATTTTTTTTATCAAAAATCCATAAATCATGCATGAAGACTTCATTATAGCCTATTATTTTACATACATCTTGTAAAATTGCATGTGATAACATACTAAATTTATATGACCAGATACGAAATTTATCCCATATTAACCTATTTTTCATCTAAATCTGATTTTTAACATGAAAAATCCATATTTCGAGCATAAAAACTCCAAAAATTCTGAAAATTTCCAGATTATCTAAAAGTAATATATGTGAAAACATATCCAAAAATCACTGAAAAATTCGAAGTTTAGCTAATTTTCGTCCAAAAATGACATTTTTATCATAAAAATCACATTTTAATGCCAATATTATATAAAATGAACAATAAAAATCCATAAATTAATCAAAATATCCTAAATACATTTTAGGATCAGAAACTTTAACATGCATAATTAATTTCGTGATATATCATAATATCACAAAATTACAAGTTTTATATGTTAATCGTATAACTCGGAAAAACAATAACCGATTTGCATGCAAACAACCTTGTGCTCTGATACCGCTTGTTAGAAATCTATATATCATTACTTAACATATTCTTATATGTTTCAAATTTATTTAGTCATAAAATAAATTCTAGATCTTATGCATGCAAACTAAAAAGGTAAGAGAAGAAATCATGTTCCTTACTATGATAATTTCGGTCATCATATGGGCACCAACAAGATCTCTTTTTTGTTAGTTCTTGAGCTTTCCATTAATGGATGAACATTCATGACTTCAAATTAGAAGCCCTCCAATTAGTAGCACCCAAAACTATCCCCCAATCCCACAAACTAATATGTACTAGATATTTGTAATGTGGTTTACCTTAAAATTGATTACTAATGCACATATACTACTACTAGTATTATTAGTATTTGATTTGTACAAATTAGATTCATCAAACTTGATTTTATGATGAACAAGAGAGAGAAAGTAGTTTTTATGGAAAAACATAAGAGAATGAATAATAGAGGAAAAATCCTCTCTTATTTGTGTCACCAAAACCAGTTGGTGGACTAGAGTAGTGGACAACTTTTCTTTTTCTTTTTGTCTTCACAAGACAAATGGTGTAAGGCTTTGTCATTGTCAAGTCACTATCAAGTGTCATGGACAAATGAATAAGACAAATGCATAAGACCAAAAACCACTAAAACTCCCACCTAATTTCGATTTATCTAGTGTAATATGGAGTCCATTTTATTTTTGCCAATTGTACAATTGTATGTCATGTGACATGTGACATGTCTTATGTCATGTTTTAATTTAAAATGCATATTTAACAAATTAAATATAATTTACAAATTAAATAAATCATATTTAACAAATTGACTAGTAATTTAAAATTACTTTCTCATAAAATGGTCATTTAATTACTAGTTAATATAATTCACAACATCTTGTAATTATAACTGACTTATCATTCTCATCTCGCGTGTTTCGCAAACACCGATTAATTTTAGTAATATAACTTCTTAAATTACTAAATAAAATCTCATTTAATCACATTATAATAAGATGTCATTTTCTCTCTTATGATAATAATTTGTTCAATTTTAAGGAATTAATTAATCTGTATCGGCATACAATTAATTAACCTTTTCAATTAAGGGAATCGTCCTTTAGGTGTGACCTCAAGGGATCAACTGATCACCACCGTCGCACGACAGTAATGTCAAACTCTAGCCAGCCAATCATTACCGATATGTGTGGACCAGTTGACTATATATATGTAATGTATCATCCCTTTCGTATTCTTGTAATGAGATTTAAATATGTGATCAATATGATTAACAATTGTGATCGCATTATTGTCGGAGGACACTTACTCCAACAAATTCATTCCCATCTAAGTCTGTGATCCTAACCGCACCCCCTGGAAGTATGGACTTGACTAGAAATGGTCCGACCCAGTTGGGTTTGAACTTTCCTCGTGGATCGACAGGTAAAAGAGCTCTAATTGATTTGAGGACCAAGTCTCCTTCTCTGATGTTCCTTGGCTTAACCCTTTTGTTGAAGGCTCATTTGATACGTACCTGATATGTATGTACATTATGCAATGCGCGCATTCTTCGTTCATCCAGGAGGATGACTTCTTCATACCTATCCCTCTTCCAGTCGGCTTCCGGGATTTGACTTTCGAGTAAAATACGCAAAGATGGTATTTCGAGGTCAACTGGTTGCACGACTTCCATGCCGTAGGTCAAATATAAAGGGGTGGCCCCAGTGGGCGTCCTAACAGATGTGCGATATCCCCATAAGGCAAATGGTATCTTGCTTGGCCAATCTCGATAGTTGTCAATCATTTTGTTGAGGACTATGACAACGTTCTTGTTTGCCGCCTCCACCGCGCCATTAGTTTGTGGTCTGTATGGCGAGGGGTGGTGATGCTTGATTTTGTACTTGGCTAGCAATTGCTCAGTCTCAGCCTGGAAATGTGACCCATTGTCAATAATGATCTCATGTGGGCAACCGTATCGACAGATGATGTTGGTATGTATGAACTTTGCCACGTTCTTGGCTGTGAGACTAGTTTAGGAAGCTGCTTCTACCCATTTGGTGAAATAATCGATAGCCACTAGAATGAAACAGTGACCTCCTGTTCTGGTGATGTGACCATAATTAGAGCATATTTAGTCCCCGAATTAGCCTTGTTCCCATGCTTTTTAGTGCATATTTGGGTCATTTTTTGTCTTTAGTTCTTTGTTTTGCATATTCTTTGAGGTTTTGTGTCCTTGGTAGGAAAGGAATGCAAACCTTGCAAACCTTGCATTTTCATGGCAAAATGAGGCTAAATTGATTGAATTCAATAACCAAGCATCAAGGAGAGACAAGATTAGAAGGACTTTGTACATAATATAGTAGATAGGCAATGATGAGAAAAGATCCTTGCATCCCCGAAGAAATCCTCAAGGATTTTATGAAGAAAAAAGAAGAAAAGAAGAAGGAAAGAAACTGCCTAACAATCCGTGCGTCTTTCCCTGAAGACGCCCGTCCACCACCCACAACCCGTGCGTCTTCCTCCAGAAGACGCCCGGGTAAAAGCTCCAGAAGACGCCCGTCTCCACCCCCTGGACGCCCGGGCAGAAGCTGCCAAATCCGCCCGTCCCGTGCTAAAGACGCCCGGATTCCCAGACAGTCCCATTTCGTCTTCTTCAAGCTTCAAGGAAGGATGCACATCTTTTTCTAGAGACCGGAGTCTCCCTAGAGACCGGAGTCTCCCTAAAGAGACCGGCGATTCCTCAACAAGGGACTTAATTGTCATTTAATCCCTTAGTTAACCCTAATTCATGCACATAATCCCCACTATAAATACCCCATTAGTCTAATTAGAAGAGCATGTTCTTCTTAGCAATCTTTAGTGTAGTTAATATCAATCAAATCTCTCTTTAATCTTGAAATCAACATTTAATCAAGTTTTAATACAAGTTTTATTTCCTTAATCTCTCTCTTGTTCATCCTTTATTTTGGGTAATTGAAGATTATTTGGGTTATTATTGGGAGATTAACAACCTTCCAATCAAGCCTCAAGTACTTCTTTTATTCTTTGCTTTATTATTGGAATCATTAGTAGGTATAATTATTTTAATCCCTCTTTAATTATTGTTAATCACTTTCATTTATTCATCATGTTTCACTTTGTTGGTATGATTGACAACCTTGCTAGCATGTTCAACATGATAATGAGTGAGTAATTTCCTTAGCTAGGGTTAATGGGTAATTAGGGAAAACCAACATGGGGAATGATTCATGCTTAAATTAATATGCTTTCATAGTTTATTTGCTTGCTTGTTGTGATCTCAACTTATGCGCATGTTATGTTTGATGAAATGTGAGCCTATGAATCCTTGCATTTTTTACCCATCACATATCCTTTCAATGAGACTTGTAAGACATAAACCAACTCGAGTCTCATTAGACCATGCATATTGTTGAGTAGGGAAGATTAAGTCGACTTGTAGGTGTTGTACAATCTAATCGATTCGGCTCCGGGACCCAAACTTTCCTAGGATTGTAAGATATAAACCAATTCGATCCATCACAACAATAATTGCTTGCTTATAACTTGAGAATATGTTTGTATGATCATTACCATGAATCCCATATGACCCCATGACACCCTAGTGCCTTTTATCAATTGTTTACATCCCTTTCAATTCATCTTGCTTGTTTACTTTCATTGCTATTTAGTTTAGTGATCTTCTACTTCAAACCCCAATGGTGACACCCTTAAGACACCACTAGTTACAATAGAAATCTCATCTCAATTCCCGTCCCTTGGGATTCGACCTTTACTTGCCTCTTTACTAATTGTGGAGTTGTTTGTGAAGTTATAAATTGTGTTTTGGTCTAGGTGCTCCTAACGACAAGTACTGAAAAACTAAACCCTACGACCAAAAATGGCGCCGTTGCCGGGGACGGTGTTAACTTGATTTAGATTTTCTTACATTGTTATTAGTTGTGTCTTTCTTTGCCTTGGGGAAGTAAAACTCCTCAAGGTTTGTTCTAATTGTTTTCGAGTTGTTTGATATTTTGCATGTCTAGAAGGTCACAAGGTGACTTGTTACCCTTTAATCACGAAATTGAAAGAACTTTGACAACCAATAGAAGACTTGCTAGGAGAACTTTGAGAGGTATTGGTGAGGTTGTAGATATTCAACCAAATACTATTGAGTTCATCAACCCTTTTGCAAGAGAAGGTGAGGAGAACCCAACACAAAATCCAACACAAAATCAACCCACAATGCCTAAGTTTTCATCACATTCCGTACCCACCGAGGAGAACCTACCCAATGGTACTCCCACACCACAACATCTAACTGGAAATTTTATTGCCAAATCCGCATTTATCCAATTAGTCGAAAGAAGCCAATTTGGGGGGATGCCTAGTGAAGACCCTCATTCTCATATGGAGACTTTTTGTGACTATTAAGATGCGATTTCTCAAACCGGTGTAAATCAAGACCAAATTCGATGGGTCTTATTTCCTGTTTCTCTAATTGGCACCGCGAAACAATGGTTGAAAGGCCTTGATAAAGCTACTCTCGGAATTGATTCTTGGAAAAAGTTGGCTCTAGCTTTCTACAAAAAGTTCTATCCACCAGAAAAGACTAACATGCTAAGAGCTCAAATTACGGGCTTTAAGCAAAGGGATGAAAAATCTTTGTATGAAGCTTGGGAGCGATTCAAGGGAATTTGTCGCTCATGTCCTCACCATGGACTTAGCGAGTGGTTCTTGGTACAAAAATTTTGGAACGGTCTTTATGAAGATTCAAGGAACATTCTCAACATGGGATCAAATGGAATGTTCACCGAAGCTGATGACAATCAAACTTGGAAAAAAATTGAGGAAATGGCGGTCCATAACTCACAATATAGTAGACCTCGCAAGGCTACTAGAGGAGGAAAGCATGAAGTAGACTCCATTACTCAATTGGGTGCTCAACTTTGTGCTCACATTGATACCATCAATTTGAAGTTTGAAAAAGCTATGGCTAGACTTGAAGAAGCCTCAAAATCACCAAAGCATCATGTTAATGCCATGACGGCATCTTCATCAATCCCAAATAGGATATGTGAGAATTGTGGAACTTTGGGACATGACCAAAGTGAATGTAGGGGAACAAATGAACAAGTGAATGCTTTCCAAGCATGAAAGAGTGGTACCCCTTATTCAAACTATTACAATGAAAACACCAAATTCCATCCAAATCTCTCATACAAAAGCCAAAATGTTTAAAACCCTCAACCAACATACACCCCACCTCCCATGAGAAACCAAAATCAAAGACCCTTTTTCAACCAAAACCAAGGTTACCAAAATCAAACTCCATACAATCAACAAAATGACCAAGGTTTTGATGTTCAAAAAGTGGTCCTCCAAATGCAAAAGAATCAACAAGAGTTTTTCACTCAAATGAAAAAGGATAGTCAAGCAAAGGAAATCACCATCAACAACATTCTAGCTCACACCAAAATGTTGGAAACCCAATTGACTCAACTAGCATCTTCAAGCTCACAAAGACAAAAGGGGCAATTACCACCTCAAAGTAATCCCCCAAGGCATGAAACGGTTAGTGCCATTCACTTGAGGAGTGGTACAAGGTATGAAGCACCGAAGAAGCAAGTTGAGGATGAAGTTGTGGAAGCTAGTGGTAAAGAAGAAATTGTGCAAACCTCCAAGGATGGAGAACCATCAAAAGAAGAAATTCCAAAGAAAAATGAAGACAAGGTCAAGGAGAAGGAGCCCATTGTGATTAGACTTCCTTTTCCAAGTCGTCAAGCCAAGCCCAAATTTGATGACCAACTTGGAAAATTTATGGAAATTGTGAAGAATTTGGAAGTCTCAATTCCTTTCACGGAATTAATCAATCACGTGCCGGCCTATGCAAAATACATGAAAGACATCCTCACAAAGAAGAAGTCGATCCGGAAGCTTGAGACTATCGCCATCACAAGGTGAGTAGTGCAATCCTTCAAGGGAGTTCACCTCCAAAACTCAAAGATCCGGGAAGCTTCTCAATACCGTGTACCATTGGCGACACCACGATCAACAAAGCCTTATGTGATCTAGGGGCTAGTGTGAGTGTTATGCCGTACTTGGTGAGTAAAAGGTTGGGGATGGGAGAGCTTAAATGCACCAATATCACACTCCAAATGACCGATAGATCGACGAAGACACCATTAGGGATATGGGAAGATGTTCCCGTAAGAATTGGGAAATTTTTCATCCCGGTGGACTTTGTCATTGTTGACATGGAAGAAGACTCCAACATTCCAATCATTCTAGGAAGACCTTTCTTACACACCGCGGGTGCGGTGATTGATGTAAAGCATGGAGAGCTCACTCTAGAAGTGGGAGATGAAAGCATAACTTTCAATCTTGACAAGACCATGAGAGCTCCCCGTTTGCATGAACCATGTTTTATGGTTGATCATTATAGCCGGAAGGATGATAGGAAGAAGTCGGAGTTCTAATGGAAGAAGAAAATTGAAGATGCTCCATTCAAAGAGCAAGTGAATTGTAACAAAGAGAGCTTGAAAAGCTCACCAAAGTCAAGCAATGAAGAGGATGGCATCATTGGCCAAGACAAGAAAGTGGGAGAGTTGTCTCTATCAACTCAAGAGATCTTTAGTGATCAAGTAGATGAAGTTTGTGGTCTTTGGGACGATGAGTTTGAAGGGATTTTCAATCCCTATATTGGTAATGCTATCGATCAAGACCGACAACAAGGGCAAAGGTCTATTGAAGATCTTTATCATGATAATGAACAAGCTTTTGATTACTTCTTCAAGGTGTTGAGCAACATCAACAACACCTTGGACATGCCCCCATGACATCTCACTAAGGATGAGAGTTTGGTGGAGTCCTCCCTAAACCACCATTTGTAAATATTTCTAACTCCCTAACTCGCATTTTAATTCTTACATTGCATTTTTGTCATTGTTGGATTTTTATGCTTTGATCAAGATAATTATCATTTTTGAGAGAAGTGAGGGAGGGACTAATGATTCAATTGATGTGTAGTACTTTAGCTTAGTGTGGGGATAGCAATTGCCTAGGCTATTCATGCCTTAGTAGTGCCCCTACAATGAAGAACACGGGATTTGAAGAATGAAAAATGACAAGGGATATGCAAGTGCACGGATGGAACTGAATCCGGGTAAACAGGGAGAATCCGAGCGTCTTCATGGGAATCCGCCCGTCTTCAGGCAATCCGGGCGTCTTTGTCAGAATCCGCCCGTCCATCTGAGGTGAAATTTTGAAATTTTGGGACTGTTGAAGAATTCGAGCGTCCTGGAAGAGAAGACGCTCGTCTTCAGAAATCCGCCCGTCCTGCAGTCGATAAATCCGAGCGACTTTGCTGAAAGACGCCCGTCTTTAGGCGAGAATCCTGAACAAAAAAAGGCAGAATCCGAGCGTCCCGAAGGAAAGACGCCCGTCTTCCCCTGCAATTCAAAAATTTTCGGGTATTTTAAATACCCCATCCCACATTCATTTCTTCATTCCTTCATTCAAAACACTACCTATAAACCCCAAAACTCAAAACCCTCATCCTCTCCATCACCAAAACAAGATTTCCTCAACCAAATTCAACAAAATCAAATCCAAACTTCCTTTTAACAACAATTAATCACTCAACTTCCAACAAAAATCAAACCAAGCACCAAAATCTTCAACCTTTGAGTCGATTTTTGAATTATAAAGGCAAAGCCTTTCATCTTAAAATCGATTTGGGTATACTTGGAAATTGAAGATTGTCATTCTTTTCTTGGTATTTTCATCAATGGCAAGAACAAAAGGAGCAACAAAGGCACCTAAAGCAAAGGCACTCTCAACAAGACAAAAGAGTCTTCAAGCAAAGAAAGCCTCATTGGCTATGGTGGTAGCTAGTTCAAACTTGGAAGTACAACAACAACAACATCCCTTGAAAGCAACAACATCGACAACCCCGGAAATTGCTCAACTATCAAACTATCCGGAGGTAATTTTCATTTCTAACTCCCATAGGGATACATTTGCCAAGTATGCTAGAAAATCCTTTCTATCCACCAAATTCATATGTGAAGATGCCTAGAACAAATTGGGTGTCCTTGAACAAACGAAAGCCTTCTTTGAAGCCATGGGGTTGGGAAAATTGTTTGCTACAAGAGAATTGACATACCCCTCCCTTACCTTAGAATTCTTGAGTTCTTTAAAAGTTACTAAGGTAGAGACTAGAGAAAACATCGAGTTCCGCCTTGCTAATGTGAGTAGGCGCATCACCTTTGATGAATTGGGAAAAGTATTGGGTCTTAGTGATTCACCTAGTTATTACAAGAATCCCGAAAAGTATGACCCCGCTCCTCTTTGGGAGGCGATTTCCGGGAGGAAATTTGAGAACTATCATTCTAGTCGCGCTCTATTAGTCCACCATCCGGGCATTAGAGTGTGGCACAAGGTCATCGGGAATACTATCATTGCAAGAAAAGACACTAACCACTTTACCAAGCTCGATTGTGTTCTTCATGACTCGGCCTTAAATATTGGAAGGGAATTCACCAAGCCTTACAATTGTCTAAGGCTTTTGGTGGAAAGATGGCTAAATGTTGATTGTGGAAAGCAAGGTACCACTGTTATTCTAAATGGAGGTCTAGTCACTCTTTTGGCTAAGTACTTTGATCCGAATTTCAACAAGGATAGCAAGTATGTGGCGAAAAAGGGGAGTCATCTCATTGACATGGATGCCATGATTAACAAGTACAAGTGGGTCACTCATAACCCTCTTGACACCAAATATGGGTGGCTCACCAATGAGGCTAGATCTTTTACTTTGCCTTCTAAGATATGCTGTTTGAGTGTCCATCGGACCAACTACCTTCTTCCCCTCTCAAAAGAAGCCAAATACACCATCCGTCTACAAAGGGGTGAAATTGAAATGCCCTCCTCCTCCATTGTCACACCACCCTATCCTTTCAAGTATCAAGAGTTCAAACCCGAAGGTGTTAAAGCAAGCAATGACTACATGACTCTACTTATGCAAGAGATGCACAAACAAGCTTTTAAGGATCGGGAAGATGCATACTTAGCCCAATATCCAACCCTCCTTCATTTAGCTAGGCAAGGACTTCTTGATCCTTCATGTCCTTTGCCTAGTTGGGCGGATAGGGAAGTCTTCTTTCCGAGTGCATCTAGGGGTGAGATTCCGGGTGACGATGAGGTTGTCGGTGATGAGGTTGTTGATGATAGCATTGATGAAGAGGCTAATGAAGAAGAAGAGGATAATGAAGGAAGTGAGCAAGGAAGTGAAGAGGGAAGTGGTGATGAGTCCATTTCTATTGAGGAAGATGATGACAATGATGATATGGTGGAAGACTAGCAAGCTTTGGAGGCTCCTACCCTCTTGAGGTTTGTCTACTTCTTTCTTTGTTTTATTTATTTATCTTGATCATGGTTGGAGAGTCCTAGAAACATAGAGGACTAACACCTCGGCCCCATTGAGGTGTTCTTATTTCATTGTTCCCACTTTTGAAAATCCAAAATGACAATTTAGTTTCATGCATTGCATCTTGTGTGCATGAACTACCCCAACTTTAGGACATTAGAAATAATGTCTAACTCGGTTTGGGGAAGTACATGTATACGCAATGGGAGGTAATCTAAATTACGCTCTCCGTCATAAACAAAAACCCATGAATCATGTAGTGTAGATTAGTGTAGCTTGCATTTAGTGTAAAATTCATGCATCATGCTTGCATGATTTCCCATCATTTTGGCCATTGAGGACAATGCCCATATTAGTGTGGGGATGGGGAATGCTAACTTAACTTTTATTCAAAAATCCAAAAAAATCAAAAAATTTCGAAAAACCATAAAAATTTGAAAAATTTGAAAAACCAAAAACAAGTTCATTTCCTTTGTAGTGTAGTCTTGTATATATTATGTTTGTTTTATCCTTGTTCACATTGATTGACTACGCCACATCCGAGACATGAGGATATTGAAGACCGCATGGTATGATCTTTCCAATCTCCTTTTTCCTCTTTATGTTAATGACTATGTGGCTTTATTTTGATTGATGCGGTATAACAATGTGAATTTAGGACTTGCATTTAGTTTATATGTCATATTAGTTGGTATAATCATTTGCATTAGGATGTTTATATGGTAGTTGCATCATGGCATGTAGTTTGCATGTTAGAAAAATTTTGCGAAACCGTCTACTTGGGAAGTTTGACAAGTGTATATAGGCCCTAGTAGATATTTTTTCTTCTTAAGACTTTTCTTGTTAGAATACTTATAAAACACTCTAGGATGTGTCATGCTAGTATCCTTTGACCCATGGATTAAGGCCTAGTCAAGAGTACCTTGTGGTGTGATAACTCCTTGGCTACAGTTTATTCCAAGGTGACCCTTGAAACCATGCATCCATCCATCATCCATGTTCTACCACATTTTTGTCATCAAAGGGAATGGGCACAAAAAGAAATCAATTTGAGTTCAATGAAATGAAAAGTGAAAGAAAGTTTGCAAAAATGCATCAAATGAAAAGAGGAGCAAAAATAGAACTCCTAAAGCTTCAAATATAAGGCACCCTCACTACATATGGGGTGACTTTGAAAATGTTCAAAAGAAATGCAAAGAAAAGTTGAAAGTTGTCAAGTGTTGAAATGCCAAAAATCAAAAAGAAATGGCAAAAGAAAGTGTTCTCAAATGTCAAATGCCACAAGAAATTGGGGGGAAAACAAAAACAAAAGCAAACTCCCAAAGTGAAACTCAAATATCTATCGATCCCTTTATCCATCGTATCCATTTTTGTGCATGGTAGAGAGGGGACGACCCTTCTTCTTGTCTAGGCAAGAGGGGGAATTCCGCGATCCTCCAGTGTTTCTAACACCATAGGGAGTCTACTCTTGACAAAAGCATTTAACGATTGAGGACAAAGGTACCCTAGCTTGACACAACTTGGAGGTGATTTATGGGTATCCTTCTAGGCTTAGTAGTTTGAAGAAATTGCATCTATGAAGGAGTGTGTACCCTTGAATTGCTTCCCTTGTAGACAATTTCCGCCACTTAGATGCGGAAAGTGGCTATTCTTTTGTAGATGTATCCATTACTTGATTTTGTGTGCTTAATGTTTGGATGTGTCGCCATTTTGGCAAGACCCACCCTGCCTTGCAAGAAGGCATCCTACCTCATGGTTGTCTTGTTGTGAGTTGAAGGGGTAGAGTGAGACCCGCTAATTGTCTCATATCGGCTATGTTATTAGGTTAATTTAAATAATGGTCCTAGTCTTTGTCACCTCTTTACTCGGGATGAGCAAATGTTCGGTTTGGGGATATTTGATGTGACCATAACTAGAACATATTTAGTCCCCGAATTAGCCTTGTTCCCATGCTTTTTAGTGCATATTTGGGTCACTTATTGTCTTTAGTTATTTGTTTTGCATATTCTTTGAGGTTTGTGTCCTTGGTAGGAAAGGAGTGCAAACCTTGCATTTTCATGGGAAAATGAGGCTAAATTGATTGAATTTAATGACCAAGCATCAAGGAGAGACAAGATTAGAAGGCCTTTGTACATACTATAGTAGATGGGCAATGATGAGAAAATATCCTTGCATCCCCGAGGAAATCCTCAAGGATTTTATGAAGAAAAAGGAAGAAAAGAAGAAGGAAAGAAACTGCCTAACAATCCGTGCGTCTTCCCCTGAAGACGCCCGTCCACCACCCACAACCCGTGCGTCTTCCTCCACAAGACGCCCGGCAAAAGCTCCAGAAGACGCCTGGGCAGAAGCTGCCATATCCGCCCATCCCGTGCTAAAGATGCCCGGATTCCCAGACAGTCCCATTTCGTCTTCTTCAGGCTTCAAGGAAGGATGCACATTTTTTTCTAGAGACCGGAGTCTCCCTAGAGACAGGAGTCTCCCTAAAGAGACCGGCGATTCCTCAACAAGGGACTTAATCATCATTTAAGCCCTTAGTTAACCCTAATTCATGCACCTAATCCCCACTATAAATACCCCATTAGTCTAATTAGAAGAGCATGTTCTTCTTAGCTATCTTTAGTGTAGTTAATATCAATAAAATCTCTCCTTAATCTTGAAATCAACATTTAATCAAGTTTTAATACAAGTTTTATTTCCTTAATCTCTCTCTTGTTCATCCTTTATTTTGGGTAATTAAAG
Organism: Silene latifolia; assembly: GCF_048544455.1. NCBI lineage: Eukaryota > Viridiplantae > Streptophyta > Magnoliopsida > Caryophyllales > Caryophyllaceae > Silene > Silene latifolia. Next base: position 65,812,500 of record NC_133531.1, read on the forward strand.
ATTATTTGGGTTATTATTGGGAGATTAACAACCTTCCAATCAAGCATCAAGTACTTCTTTTATTCTTTGCTTTATTATTGGAATCATTAGTAGGTATAATTCTCTTAATCCCTCTTTAATTATTGTTAATCACTTTCATTTATTCATCATGTTTCACTTTGTTGGTATGATTGACAACCTTGCTAGCATGTTCAACATGATAATGAGTGAGTAGTTTTCTTAGCTAGGGTTAATGGGTAATTAGGGGAAACCAACATGGGGAATGATTCATGCTTAAATTAATATGCTTTCATAGTTTATTTGCTTGCTTGTTGTGATCTCAACTTATGCACATGTTATGTTTGATGAAATGTGAGCCTATGAATCCTTGTATTTTTTACCCATCACCTATCCTTTCAATGAGACTTGTAAGACATAAACCAACTCGAGTCTCATTAGACCATGCATATTATTGAGTAGGGAAGATTAAGTCGACTTGTAGGTGTTGTACAATCTAATCGATTCGGCTCCGGGATCCAAACTTTCCTAGGATTGTAAGATATAAACCAACTCGATCCATCACAACAATAATTGCTTGCTTATAACTTGAGAATATGTTTGTATGATCAATTGCCATGAATCCCCTATGACCCCATGACACCCTAGTGCCGTTTATCAATTGTTTACATCCCTTTCAATTCATCTTGCTTGTTTACTTTCATTGCTATTTAGTTTAGTGATCTTCTACTTCAAACCCCAATTGTGACACCCTTAAGACACCACTAGTTACAATAGAAATCTCATCTCAATTCCCGTCCCTTGGGATCCGACCTTTACTTGCCTCTTTACTAATTGTAGAGTTGTTTGTGAAGTTATAAATTGTGTTATGGTCTAGGTGCTCCTAACGACAAGTACTGAAAAACTAAACCCCACGACCATCTGGCTGGCGTGATCTTTCCGATGATGTCGATTCCCCAAGCAGAAAATGGCCAAGGAGATGTCATGGTGTAGAGTAATGAAGGAGGGACATGTTGCACATTCCCAAATATCTGGCAGTTATGATAATGTCTGACATACTTGGTGCAATCGGATTCCATTGTGGTCCAATAGTACCCTAGATGTGTGATTTTATTTGCCATCATTGGTCCACTCATGTGAGGGCCACATTCTCCATCATGGACTTCTTCCATCACTTTTCGTGCCTGCGAATGATCAAGGCAACGTAAGAATTACACCAAGAGGCGTTCGTTTGTATAATTCTCCTTGCATGAGGACGTATTGAGAAGCTAGTAAGCGTATAGCACGTTGTCCCCTCTTGTCCATATCTGGTGGATAGGTGCCATTGAGCTTGAAGTTCAGGATTGCTTGGAACCAAGGTTCCTCTGTAATTTCTTCTTCCTCTGTAATTTGGTGCACGTAAGCCGGTTCTGACCGTCGTTCGATGCATAAAGGCATTTCTACCATATTATCTGGCATGTTAATCAAAGATGCAAGTTTTGCAAGAGCATTTGCAAGTTGATTCTCTTCTCGAGGTAAGTGTAGGTAGGTTACTTGATCGAAAAATTGGGCAACTTGGTCTATTCTGGCTTGATAAGGTGCTAGGCTTTCACTTCGACTTTTCCAAGATCCCGTAATTTGGTTTATGATCAAAGATGAATCTCCATGTACGCGAAGATTCTTGATGCCTAAACCCACTGCTGCTTGCAATCCGATGAGACAAGCTTCATATTCCGCCGCGTTATTTGTCACCTCGAAATCGAGTTTGACAGATATTGGTGTATGCTCGGCTTCAGGAGAAATGAGCAACACTCCTATTCCAAATCCTCTCAAGTTCGATGCCCCGTCAAAGTAAAGGTCCCAGGAGTCTACATCAGTTTGGAGTATATTCTTGTCCGGAAATGACCAGGTGTCTATTGTTTGTGCATCATTGATGGGATTTTCTGCGAAGAATTCGGCAACGGCGTGCCCTTTTATAACTTTCAGGGGTACATACTTGAGATCGAACTCTGAGAGCATCAAGGTCCATCTTGCTAGGCGTCCATTGAGAATGGGTTTCTCGAAGAGGTCTTTGACAGGATCCATTTTGGAGTATACTTTGACGGAGTAGCTAAGCATGTAATGGCATAGCTTCTTCGTTGCCCACACAAGAGCCAGGCATGTCTTCTCAAGTGGTGTTTATTTGCACTCATACTCCAAGAACTTCTTACTAAGGTAGTAGATAGCTCTTTCTTCTTTTCCTACGGTTTGGGCTAGCATGGCGCCCATGGCTGCTTCAGTTACCGTGATATATAAACAGAGAGGTCGATCTCGTTGAGGTGGCATGAGCGCTGGTGGCTCAGGTAGTATCTCCTTGATTTGGTTGAATGCTTTCTGACAGTCATCATCCCACATGGTGTGATCTATTTTCTTTAGCTTTTTAAAGATAGGTTCACAAAACATGGTGAGTTTCGATATGAATCGACTTATGTATTGCACCTTATCTAAGAATCCTCTAACTTCTTTCTCTGTTTGAGGTTGCGGCATTTCGATTAGAGCTTTGATCTTGGAAGGGTCTATTTCTATTCCTCGTTGGCTAACAACGTATCCCAGAAGTTTACCAGATGTTATCCCGAATGCACATTTCTGAGGGTTGAGTCTCATGTTGTACTTTCGTAGCCTTGAGAAGAACTTGCAAAGGTTCGCAATGTGTCCCTCTCTATCCTTGGATTTGACAATTATATCATCTACGTATACCTCCACTTCTTTATGCATCATGTCATGTAAGAGCGTAGTTGCGGTGCGTTGATATGTAGCTCCGGCATTGATTAGCCCAAATGGCATAACCGTGTAGCAATAGGTGCCCCATTGAGTGATGAAGGCGGTCTTATGTATGGCCATATTGATCTGGTTATATCCTGCGTATCCATCCATGAAGGATAGTAGCACGTGATCTGCCATGTTATCCACCAATATGTCGATATGTGGTAGAGGAAAGTCATCCTTGGGACTTGCTTTGTTTAGGTCTCTGAAATCCACACAAACCCGGATTATCCCATCCTTTTTGGGTACGGGTACTATGTTAGCTACCCAGTCTGAGTACTCGGAAACTTTGATGAACCCGGCCTTGAATTTTTTGTCGACCACTTCTTTGATCTTAAGAGCCCATTCTGTCCTCATTCGTCGAAGCTTCTGTTTCACGGGTTTGAAACCTGGTTTAATCGGGATCCTATGTTCTGCAATGTCCCTGTCGATTCCTGGCATGTCTTTGTAGGACCAAGCAAAAACGTCTTTGAACTCGTGTAGGAGATCTATGAAACTGGCCCTCTCGGAGGGGCTCAAGGTCGTCCTTATCCTAAGTTCTTGGGGTTCTAGTTCGGTTCCTGCGTTGATGGGTTCAGTATCTTCTATTACTGGTCCCCCTTCCCCCTCTTGTAGTATTTATTTGGCTATGTAGGGAGGTATTTAGATTGAGTCCGGGTCTGGGTCATCCTCATTATCATCGTAAATAGAATTGCATTCAGAATAACACAAAGAGTAAGCAGAACCAGATTTATTCATATTAAAATTTGAGAAAAGTTGAAACAAAGAAGCCATCTGTTCTGTAGTCAGTGGCGGTAAAGGGACAGCTCTTGGGACATTTCCCGAGCTACTGTTTCTATTTGATGCTAAGCTAGGAGAAACAAGGGGAGTGGGAGTGACGACAGGAGGAGACTCTCTAGGGACTTCTCTAGACTCCGACTCTAACTCCGACTCTGACTCTGACTCGAATTCATCGTCTTCTGGTTCTCCTTTGAACATCTCTCCTTCTCCACTGGTGAGCTTGAAGTGTCTTCCTTGATTGTTCGTCCACTTGATCGACTTTCTCCATCCTTTCTGCTGATTTAAGTTGGTTTCTGTGATCAATGCGGTACGGTTGAAATGATCGTCTTGAAGTATCATGGTAATGATCTCATCCTGCACGGCTCTAATAAACCGATCTTTCCTAAATAGTAGGCTAAAAGCTTGTTCGTCTAAGCAAGGTGCTTGACGAGTTTTGACGGTAGGAACCGTTCCTGGAGGAATGAAGTAGCAATCGTGAAAGATCTCGATTCCGGCTAACTTCCTTTTGAGATAGTGCCAAGGTTCAGGAATTCCATGAAAGAGTTCTTGACTTCCTTCCCTAACTAAGTATCCATTTAGGGTAGGGAGATAGGGTTGCATTTGGATTCCCACGTTCTTACGGTTTTGAACTTGGGCGAGCATCTCGAGAGCTTCCTCTTTAGTGGGTTTGTATCCCAATCGAAGTGGTATCTTTTGTGAGTTGCCTTCTTTGTAGGGTACAAAGGTGTTCCTTCGGATTGGATTTAAAGGCATTCCTGGGAAGTATCCCTGGGATTTGAGTATCTGGTTGACCACCAAATTGGAGTAGGGATTGAAGTATAAAGGTGAAAACTCGCTTTCTATGACGTATATGCTATGGTATCCCCCAAGTTCATGCACTGGATCTGCGAGTACTTGGTTACTTGATCTCTTTTCTATTACTGCCTTGATGGGTAATGAGGTGATTGTCACCTCTTTACCATCTAGTGGGATATTGATCTTCTGGTGGAGGGTGGATGTTACCGCTTTGGAAGCGTGAATCTAAGGTCTTCCCACAAGTATGTTGAAGGATGCTTCAATGTCCACTATTTGGAAGTTGACTTTTCATTCGATCGGCCCCGTGGATATGGTCAGGTTAACAAGTCCTGCCACTTTTCGTCGTGTACTATCATATGCACGAACACCTTGGTTGGTAGGGGTCCAATCCGACTCTTTCATGCCCAGTTTGTATGCCGTTTTCAAAGGTATAACGTTAACTGCCGAGCCATCATCTACCAAGGTCATTGGCACATTCTTCTTCAAGCAAATGACAGTGATGTAAAGAGCCAAGTTGTGATTAGCGCCAAAGGGTGGTAAATCTTCATCTGAGAAAGTAACGGGGTTACTTAGCTTAGGTAATTCTTTGAAGACCAAGTTGACTACGTCATCGGGTGTGGAATTATGTGCCATAGTTAGTTTGGCCAAGGCTTGCAGTAAAGCTTGGCGATGTGGGAATGAGCTTGCAACTAGTTGCCAGACTGAAAGATCAGCCTTTATCTTCTGTAGTTGCTTTAGCAAATGGTCAGTAGAGGTATCTTCGTTATCATTTGATGTGACAACGTTGGTTGGACCATTTGCTATGGGACCATTTTGAGAAGTGTTTTGGTATGGACGTCCCGAACGAGTAAGGTGGTCTACATCTTGATCCTCACTATTTTGGACTATTTCCTCACTGACTTTGACTAAGTAGTGTTTAGTGAGATACTCATCTTCATCATCGTCGGCCCACACTCCATTGATGGTAGCAAGTTCTTTCATCCTCATGATCTCGGCCTCCAATTGGATAATTTGGTCGACTAGTTCATCAACCACGACTACTACTTCTTGCATTGTAGCATTTTGAGAGAAACTTAATGGCGCACGTTCTTTGGGCGTTGCACGTGGATCACGTAGGGTTGCCACTACACTTTCTAATTCTGAGACTTACCTATTCACACTCTTTGCCCATGCTATAAAGTCGGTGATGGTAAGGGAAATGGTAGAGTAGTTCCCTTCTTCTTCTATTTCATAGATCTCATCTTCGACTGAAGAAATGAGGTGTGAACAATCTAAGGTAGATTCTTGACTTGTAATCATCAGAATTCCAAGAGGATTCTGAGTATTGTTAGGCTTGCCTCCAGGCGGTATTGGTAGGCGACCGTCTTCAATCATGTCTTGAAGCACATTCTTTAGCTTGTAGCATTTTTATGTATCATGTCCCTTGCCCCTATGATATTCGCAATACGAATTCTCGTCCCAGAACTTCGATTTCTTTTCTGGTTCGGGTGTAGGGCCTATGGGTTGAAGCTTGCCCTGTTTCATCAGTCTCTTTAGAGCATTAGAGTATGTGTCCCCAATATTTGTGAATTTTCTTGGTGGGGTACTTTTCTTAGATGGCTCGAGAAGGTTAACTTCATCAGTCTTGCTAGTAGAGCCGTAAGAACGACTTGTTGAGCCTTGATATCCACGACCTACTGTTTTAGACAAGAGCCCTTTACGGATGTCATCCTCGATCCTTGTTCCTAGTACAGTTAAGTCTTTGAAGGTCTTAATGTTTTGGTACCTCAAATGACTCGCATAGATGGGTTTTAGATTGTCCACGAATTTCTCCATGAGAATAGCTTCATCTGGACGTTCAACAAGTTGGGTACTAGTCTTCCTCCACCTCCTTAGGATGTCGGTGAAACCTTCTTTGTCATTTTGGGTAAGAACCTCTAAAGTGCGCATGTTGACTTGGATTTCGGCATTATCCGCATATTGCTTAGCGAATGATGCGTGTCTATAATATGATGCTTTACATCTTTATTTCCACGCATTTTATGTCTATTATTAGTAGTTTATTCTACTATTTGCCCCTTTTCGTCGACTTCCGCCTTTTTATGTAATATTGCAGATTATTGCGGAACTGAGTAGATAATGAGCCAAATCCGTCCCTAAGTGCTTAACATTGCATTTGACATGAAGTAGATGCTCGAGGAATGAGCATGGTGCACGTTTCAAGGCCTAAAGATAGCAAAAGCATGGGTGCATACGAGTTTAACAAGCAAAGAAGCACTTCACGATAATGAAGCCCGCTTCAGATGACAATATCTCAAGTTCTAGAGCTGATAATCGAGTGATTCCAATTGGAGGTAAAAGCTTATCCTCTTAGCTTTCCAACGCCGCGTAGAAGGCCTGATTTGACCAAGTAACGAAGAAATGGTAGCTGTTTTAAGATCGTTGCACGCTGCAGAATTCGTCAGAATGCACTACTGCACAGCACCCTTGGTCGATCGACTGACCTACTTGGTCGATCGACCAGAGCGCGATTCTTAAATAAGATCAGAAGCTACTGTTCAGCTATGCTCAATCGATCGACTGGGTCTTGTGGTCGATCGTCCAGTCTATGCTGCAGCGAGATTTGTTTGCGCGAGACTTAGTAATTAGTCTTATCTTTTATTAATTTAGGAAATAATAATATCTTTTATTATATATAAGAGAGACTGCTAAGACCTAGGGGATTATCATTCCTTTACTCAGTTGGAGACATTACGTTGTTTGGACGTTGCCTGGGGCGGCTCTTCGTTGCTTCTTCTTCTTCCAATTTTATTTGTAATTTCTACTCTTAATCTTTCAATAATTACTCGTTTGCTTTCTTGTTTAATTGTTGTTATTAGTTATTGCTTTTAGTTAATTTGTTTTATCCCTTTTGATTTATTCAATTCAATTGCTATGTCTTCTTATTTAGTTTATACGCATCTTATTGTTATTTCAATTATCAATATGAGTAGCTAGATTTCCTTCGCTAGGATGTGAAGGGATCTATGGTGTAGACGGCTTAGGATGTTGTAGGATTGTTTAGGTCAGTAATTTCTTTATCATAGTTATTTATTTGCTATATTTAATGAGGAGACTAAAAGGAGAATTGTTAATTGACTTGGGAATTCTAGACCTAGATCGAGAGATTAGAATAGAATAGACCTAAAAACTATGATAATTAGTCTACCCTTGAGACCGAAAGGCGGTAGGAGTTTCTTGAGACCGAAAGGAGATAGAAGTTTTAGACTTAGTTACACTGACCAGAGCGAAAGTTAGTTAGTGTGAGTTAGGGAGGGAACTCGGACCAAAAGGCATTCCCTGTTGATAGTGGACCGAGAGGACCTGTCACTCACCCGACTACCGTACCCGTATCAGACCTACTTTAGATTAATGCCGTCGAAACTGTAGTGAACCAATCGTTCTACCTGTTTCTCTACTATTGTTTTCATCTTTTTACAACGCTTTTTATTTTACTTGCAATTTAGTTCTAAACTAATTCACAAACCCCCCTTTTAATTGTTACATCAATAAATTAAAAATAGCAAATATAATTGATTTTGTCTCTCTGTGGTTCGACCCTTACTATCACTAGCTATAGTTTTAGTTTGGATTATAAATTTAATTTTGATACAAAACGACGGTATCAAATTTTGGCGCCGTTGCCGGGGAGACGGTGTAATTCTATTTGCTTTATTTTTAGTTTATTTCTCTTGTCTCAAGGAACTTTGGTTCCTTGAGGCCGTTGCTTACTCTTACTTCTAGTTTTGCTTTTGCACAGTTAGAAGACAGATTTTTGAGAGGAAGGCTTGAGTACTCTCAGTTTTGCGATCATGACTACAATATATGATAATCTTCAGCCACAAGTGCAGCATGTTCCAAAGGGATACGATCTACCCACCCCTATTCATGGTCATTTCGAATTTCGTTCCTCCTATATCAATTTGGTGGAGCGGAACCAATTTGCTGGATTACCGGACGAGGATCCTTTGAAGCATATAGAAATTTTCACAGACTATTGCTGTTCCATACCTGTACCGACTGAGGTAACCCAAGATGAAGTAAAGGGGATGATGTTCTTATACTCCTTGAAGGATTATGCGCGAGATTGGTACCACTACCTTGATAGGGTAGCAGCTAGAGTCACAGATTGGACATCTCTAGCATTAGCTTTTTACAAAAAATACTTCCCACTCGCAAAGACTGATGCCTTGAGGAGCCAAATTACAAATTTCTAGCAAGGACCTGATGAGGAATTTTGTGAAGCATGGGGACGTTTTAAGAGATTGGTTCGGTCTGTTCCTCACCACGGTTTCCAGCAGTGGTACCTTTGCAACCTATTCTACAATTCTTTATATGATGACTACAAGGTTATCCTGGATGCAGCTGCGAATGGTAGGTTCCAAAATAACACTGGTCAGAATAAAGGTTGGAACACTATTAAGGAGATGGCAGTCCATAGAGCTGAGTTTGGGAGTTCGCGTGGAAACTCGCGAAAGCCAAGTGATGAAATGAGTGCCGTTGTGACACTCATAGCTTCTATTACTGCGCGGCTCGAAAAGCTCGAGTCTTCTAAGGCTTCCGAGAAAGAAATTGAAATTCCTGTTCATAACTCAAATGAGACCGCGGAATTGAAAACGTTAGTCCAAACTCTTTCGGCTCAAATAATGAAAATGCAAGAAGCTAAGATTGAGCAAGATAGAAATTTTGAAAATCAGTTGGCAAATTTAGTGGTTAATGCAATTAATCTCCATAGTGGTCTTTCATATAATGGACCCGAAATGCCAAAGGAAGATTCGGGACATATTGAGGAGCATAGCATAATTTCTGATGCGGAAAAAGAAATCGTCTCCAGTAAAGTTGGTCGACCGACCAACTCCATCGGTCGATCGACCGAGTCCTCTGACATTGCAAACTATTCTGACAATCAGAAACTTATTGAATGCAGCACTGATGGTCGATCGACCATTCCAACTGGTCGACCGACCGGCCAAGGCCAACGATCGATCGGAGCACGACAGCACACCGATCGACCGGTGATCTGTCGTGCGAATAGAAATCCGTCTCTTGATTTGCATAATACCCCAGCCAATGAGGATGTGACGGAGGTTTTGAACATTCGGACGCCGAAAATTTTTGATCCTACGACAAGCGTTGCGGTCCCGTATCCGGAGCGTTTAGAGAATGCAAAGTTGGAGCGTCAGTTCGACAAGTTTTTGGAGGTCGTCAAGGGTCTTGAGGTAACCGTTCCTTTTATTGATTTAATTACCCAGGTACCTTCCTATATGAAATTTATGAAAGATATTTTATCCTGTAAACGACATATATAGGATCTTCGTGTAGTAGCTTTCACTGCAACGGGCACTGCCCATCTTCGAAATAAGCTACCTCCTAAACGATTTGACCCGGGTAGTTTTTCTATATCTTGCTGTATTAGGACCCATGTAGTTGATAACGCCCTATGTGATACAGGGGCTAGTGTCAGTGTTATGCCATTGTCTCTTGCTAGGAGATTTGGCTTCACTAAATTTCGTATTACTGATATTACCGTGCAGATGGCCGACCGTACCCAATCACGGCCAATAGGTATTTTAGAGGACATACCTGTGCAGATCGGGAAATTCTTTATTCCCATTGAGTTTTTGGTTTTGGATATTCTCGAAGACCGACACACTCCTATCATTTTAGGACGACCATTCTTATGCATTGTTGGTGCAGTGATAGATTTCGATGGTAGGACCATGACTGTGCAGGTAGGGGATGAAAATTTGACCCTTTACCAGACCGGCGTTCATAGGGCACCGATGCAAGTCAAACCTTGTGACGCCATATCCTCTATAGATCCTATTACGAATCCTCCTAGTACCATTACTGAGTTATATTCTGTTGTATTGAGACCTCCGCCCCAGCTTAGGAGCAAATTGGAGGACCATGCTTTTATTTCTGTTGCTGCAGGTCATGGCAGAGAGGGCATATGAGATCCTGGTGATACTAGTGACATGGAATTCGAGCAAGCTGCTGAGAGAGATAGGCCGGGCAAAGTGAAGAAGCGTGTCATTGATTATGCAACACCGGATATCCTTCCTCTGACTAGGCCTGTTGTCTGGAAGCCTAGAGTAGCGGTCCATACTGCTGAAAGGACCTCTTTTAGTCAAGTACCATACTTTGGGGTATCTTGCTGTTGAGCCGTAGTGCTATTCGGCTTGTATTTATTTTGTAATTTCGGTTTCTGTAGGGCTATTTATTGTTTTATTAGGACGATTAGTTTTAGTATTAGTTTAGTCTATTTAAGTTATCTTTGGACAAGTTTCGGTTTTGGTTTTTGAGTTCTTTCTCCCAACTTTTATCTGATTTATTACAATTCCCTTTTGTCGGGAATTGGTTTGGGGAGGTTTGCTTTATTGTTTATTTGCTAATTAGAACTCAAGTTATTGCAGAGTTAGATTGACGCGATTCACTGCTAGTGCTTCTATTCTATTGTGGCCCCTGTTGTTGCCGCGACGATGTATGCTCGTGATCCCTGCTGTATCACGATTGCTTTTATCTCCCCCGTTTCATGTCTGGTTTGGGGAGGTTATATCTTGTGAGTTTCCTACTCCATTTTATTTTATCTCCTTTAGTTTAGTTTGCATTTTTACCGCCCTCTTATATGATGTTGTTGTTGCTTGCTGTTAGGTAGTAGTTGGTTCAATGAGGACATTGTCCGATTTGGTTTGGGGAGGGTAATGCATCCTTGAGTCTGCATTTGCATTTGTTTTGCATTCATATTTATTGCATTTCGGCATGCATTGTTCTTACTTTTCAGAATAATCATTAAAAATTAAAATTTTCAAAAAATCACGTTTATTTTTGCATTTTAGGTTGAGTCGGATTGGAGTTTTTTATTGTTGTTAACTGTCATTTGCTTAAACCCTGAATTTTATCACATCTTTTTGCAAAAGTTTTTGCAATATCTCGAATTTCGTTTCAAAATTTGTTGAACAATTAGACTTGACTTGAAATTTTGGTAAACTACAAAACTTTCTAAGGAATTAGAGCTTTATAAACTGGTGTCATTCATGACCAGTTTCATTTAGGATTGTGAGTAGTTACTCCCTGCATATCGTGTAACATTAATTTGCACAAGTATGACATTTAATTTCTTTTTGCCTGCATACATTCGGGTTAGTGGTTGGTATTGCATGTTTGGAGAATGCTTGCGAAAATCACTTTTATTCATTTTACCCATTAGCTTCACATTAGCCAAAAAATGCCAGTTGACCCTTTAGCTACAATCCATAAACTAAGCCTACCCTTTGCTGAGCTAGTTTAGTAGTTTTAGTGGTATTCGTTGTATTGTATCAATTTTGGCTCGATTTGCACTCTATGAAGTTGGTAATGAATGAAGGAGAAAAGAAAAAATTGAAAAATAGTGACTGCCGAAAAAAACAACGGAAAAAAAAAACGGAAAAAAAGAAAAAAAAAAAGAAAAAAAAAAGAAACGGCAAAGAAAAAAAAGGAAAAAAGTTTACTCCTATGTTTGCTTTATATTTTATGAGGAGTGTTATTTGGATTAGTGAAGTGTTTGCCTAATTCATTAAGGCATTTGAGCTTATTTCATTGAGTTAGAAGTGGATGTATTTATTCGGTTTGATAGGATGCTAGCTTGCCTATTTCCCTCTCATTCCCATATCGTTTTGCCTTTTCTTACCCATAGACTCACTTATCCATATCTTTGCAAGTATTCGGCATGTAATGGACTTTGATTGGTTGGAATGTATGTGCACGGTAGCTAGAATTACTTATCATACTATATTGCATGCACGATTATGTCGGTCGTAGTTTAGGTGAGCGACTCTCTTTTCCTTCTCTCTTACACATATATTTGCTTACCATTTGCTTTGTTGAGAGAAGCGTGACCCGGGAGAGTCCAATTTTGAAAGTCTTGCAAGGTCAAATGTTCAACATCTTTTTGGAATATGCATAAATTCGTTTGCTTTACATTGCGCTATTAGTAGTTGATTCATATGCATTAAATTGGTTTAAGTAGACGGTTTCAGTTTATCCATGTTTTGCTCCTTTCTATTAAGATTTACTTTTGCATTTAGTTTGCTTGGGGACAAGCAAAATTTTGGTTTGGGGAAGTTTGATGCGTGTCTATAATATGATGTTTTACATCTTTATTTCCACACATTTTATGTCTATTATTAGTAGTTTATTCTACTATTTGCCCCTTTTCGTCGACTTCCGCCTTTTTATGTAATATTGCAGATTATTGCGGAACTGAGTAGATAATGAGCCAAATCCGTCCCTAAGTGCTTAACATTGCATTTGACATGAAGTAGATGCTCGAGGAATAAGCTTGGTGCGCGTTTCAAGGCCTAAAGATAGCAAAAGCATGGGTGCATACGAGTTTAACAAGCAAAGAAGCACTTCACGATATTGCAGCCTGCTTCAGATGGCAATATCTCGAGTTCTACAGCTGATAATCGAGTGATTCAAATTGGAGGGGAAAGCTTATCTTCTTAGCTTTCCAACGCCACGTAGAACGCCTGATTTGACCAAGTAACGAAGAAATGACAACTGTTTTAAGATCGTTGCGCGCTGCAGAATTCGTCAGAATGCACTACTGCACAGCACCCTTGGTCGATCGACTGACCTACTTGGTCGATCGACCAGAGCGCGATTCTTAAATAAGATCAGAAGCTATTGTTCAGCTATGCTCAGTCGATCGACTGGGTCTTGTGGTCGATCGTCCAGTCTATGCTGCAACGAGATTTGTTTGCGCGAGACTTAGTAATTAGTCTTATCTTTTATTAATATAGGAAATAATAATATCTTTTATTATATATAAGAGAGACTACTAAGACCTAGGGGATTATCATTCCTTTACTCAGTTGGAGACATTACGTTGTTTGGACGTTGCTTGGGGCGGCTCTTCGTTGCTTCTTCTTCTTCCAATTTTATTTGTAATTTCTACTCTTAATCTTTCAATAATTACTCGTTTGCTTTCTTGTTTAATTGTTGTTATTAGTTATTGCTTTTAGTTAATATGTTTTATCCCTTTTGATTTATTCAATTCAATTACTATGTCTTCTTATTTAGTTTATACGCATCTTATTGTTATTTCAATTATCAATATGAGTAGCTAGATTTCCTTCGCTAGGATGTGAGAGGATCTATGGTATAGACGGCTTAGGATGTTGTAGGATTTTTTAGGTCGGTAATTTCTTTATCATAGTTATTTATTTGCTATATTTAATGAGGAGACCAAAAGGAGAATTGTTAATTGACTTGGGAATTCTAGACCGAGATCGAGAGATTAGAATAGAATAGACCTAAAAACTATGATAATTAGTCTACCCTTGAGACCAAAAGGCGGTTGGAGTTTCTTGAGACCGAAAGGAGATAGAAGTTTTAGACTTAGTTACACTTACCAGAGCGAAAGTTAGTTAGTGTGATTTAGGGAGGGAACTCGGACCGAAAGGCGTTCCCTGTTAATAGTGGACCGAGAGGACCTGTCACTCACCCGACTACCGTACCCGTATCAGACCTACTTTAGATTAATGCCGTCGAGACTATAGTGAACCAATCGTTCTAGCTGTTTCTCTACTATTGTTTTCATCTTTTTACAACGCTTTTTATTTTACTTGCAATTTAGTTCTAAACTAATTCACAAACCCCCCCCTTTTAATTGTTACTTCAATAAATTAAAAATAGCAAATAGAATTGATCTTGTCTCTCTGTGGTTCGACCCTTACTATCACTAGCTATAGTTTTAGTTTGGATTATAAATTTAATTTTGATACAAAACGACGGTATCAGCGAACTCAATCGCAGCATCATCCCAAGTGGCAATCTTCTTATGCTCTAGAGAATAAAACCATTGTTTAGGAAAGGTGTCTAGAGATGAAGGAAAGATCCTTAGGACCATCTCGGGTTTAATGCCTTTGATAGACAAGTAATCCTTGAAAGCACGGATATGGTTCAAAGGGTTTTCATGTCCCTTGAATTTTGGGATATCCGTCATGTTGAAGTTGGTTGGCAATTTGGAGCTCACGGCCTCATACTTGCGATTGTTTTCCCTATAGATATCATCCCCTTTGAGAAACATCAGTTGTTCCTCCAAGTATTAGAGTCGCTTCTCAGCTGCAGTCAGATCTATGGGAGGGTTGACCTCTTATGCTCCCACAAAAGGTGGTGGGTCTTCACGCGCGAAGTCATTCACAAAATCATGAAGTATTTAATTTTCTGCAGGAGGCAACCTAGTTTCTACAGCAACAATTCGGCCCTCGATCGTTTGGAGGCGATTATTCACTTGGTCTTGGCTAGTTTGGAGACGAGCGAGCGCGGCTAGGATTAGATCATTACCATTCGATGGTTGTCCATTGACACTTGCGTGACTAGTTCCAGGCATCTTGAAAACTGGATAAGAGATCGACGACGAATCAAAACACGATCGACCATTCTAGCACACTTACTCAAAGAAAAGGTGTGACTTGTGAAGTGGGAGTGTGCCACTTGTGTCAAGTGAGCTTTTTGAAGAAATGACAAAGTTTGAAAATGTTGGTCCTAGTCAACTGTAGTGTAGTCGTAGGAGTGGACTCGAAGTGATGTTTTGAACTGGGTTTTGAGGCCCGAATTTTGACTCGACAATTGGACAGAGTTTTGACTGGTTTTGTGCTAATATTGGGCCTATGTTCGGAATTTTTACATTTTGAAAGAAATTTTGATTTTTACAAAAATCGTCATGGTTTTGTTTGGAAATGGTGGTCACATATGGTACAAGCATTTATACAAGCATTATAACGGGATGCTGAGTGCATTTAAAAGGGTTTTGGCTTAAATGTGGGTTGCCATACCGAACAATCAAACCCAGGGTATGTGGAGAGGCTCGTACCAAACAAGAGTAAGGCCGATTACTAGTCCATTTCCACGAGTAGTAAAAGTCCTTGATACAAACAAGAGTAGGTACCATGGTATGGATGACGTCAATCGCTATCCATCCTTAGGCCCAAATAAGAATTTGGACCATCTAGACGGGACGATTGGTCGAATGGGTTGGGTTGGGCCTAGGAAGCCCGAATAAAACGATCTAGGAAGACCGAGTTATGAAAACCAACAACTGTCTTGTACAAACTATTCCCTAACCTTGTTCAAGTTTCATCCTTGGCTACACGTAAGTGTATTATTCCCCAGCGGAGTCGCCAAACTGTAGACGCGGGCCCACGGGGGCGAAAAGCGAAGAACGCTTTTCTTTTGTTGCATTTGTGGAGTCGCCACCAATATATTGTGGAAAATTGGAAACCGTTCGAATACCTTGTGCCATGTCAAGACAAAAAGTAGTGACATGAACACCAAGAACTCGTTACCCTTAGCATTCTATGTCTAGAATGACTCTCGTGGATGCCAATAAACACGGATGTTCACAGAGATCTGGAGTAAGGGGTGAGGGTACGTATTAGGAAGCTCTTTTGATCGAACACCTAATCCCGCCCGCCTCGATAGCGGCCTCTACTAATGATTAGGGAAATTGTCTATACTCGATATATTGTCGATTTATATGCATGCAATGCAACAAACAATAAATTAATCCTAACATTTGAGAATTAACTAAGTCGGTTAACACGTAATTTAACACGCAATAATGTCGAGGTAGGGATTTAAATTGATTACATGTGAGAGCATACAAACAATAATAAAGAGATACAATAAAAATACAATAAAGAAAATTACAATAATTATATTGGGTTTATTGATTTACGTCGAAAATACATTTAAAAAGGATAATTTTAGAAAAGAAAGAATAAATAAATAAACAAACAGAAATCAGGTGATAATACGATTAATAGTTAACTAATACGTAAACTAATAACTAGGTCAAGGCTGCAGAAACGGGAGTTCAGAGGCAGAACTCAATCCGGAACAGGCGCAGAAGAGCTGCGTCCTTTGGAAGAGGCGCAGCAGTTGCTGCGTCTGTTCCTGGGTTGAGTTCTGGTTGTGAAGCCGGAACTGCATCTCGTTAATATTCGTTGGTGATTTTAATGCTTGATTATATTATTTAACTCGGATGAAAGTGATTAACAGATTATTTACATGTGATTGAGGTCATAAAAACGATAAAACATGGATAAAAACTAATTAGGATGAATTATTTACAGGATTAATTGGGTATTAATTATGAGAATTAAACAAACTAAACAAATTAATTAGGTTAAGCAGGTTATTAAGACGGACTAATGATGGTGACGATAAATAACAGATGCAAATATATCAAAGGATGAATTCCAGAGATTTGATATGGATGAATCGAATCTCTAAAACCCGAATTGATTTAATGACGAAAACCCGCAAATATGGATTATAAGGGGTTTATGTCGGGAATTTAAAAGATGATAAATTATTAATCATTTATTTACATGTTAAAATTATTATACTCAAATTATTATGTTAAAGAACAATGAACAATTGAACCAAAACAAAACAATAGGACAAGCAGAAGACAAAGAAAGAAGAAAGGAAGCTGGAACTGCGGCAGCCTCACGAATAGGCGCAGTAGGTGTTGCGTCCCTTCGAGGAGGCGCAGCAGTTGCTGCGTCCTTTCTCGACGTTTGTCTCCTGTAAATCCGTAAAAAGTGTTTAAAACAAGGTTTTATAAATCGGTTTTAAGAATATTTTCGACATAAATCTTACAATAGGATTACAAAAATAAAGAACAATAATTAAAATAAGGATTATACACCCTCACACTTACATATTTGACGAAACGAGATGAACTAAGTTAACGTTTAGTGATGCTCGACTAGAATGTACGACGAAAGTGCCCTCTAGGAGGAAAACGAATAAGATTGATTAAAGTTGATTGATGTGGAGTTGGTCAAATTGGCCGGTCATGCAAAACAAGGCTGGTACTCAGAAAGATCCGAGCTTACGTGGTCGAAAGTTCAAGCACGTAGACGCCAAAAAGTAAGAACGTGGTCTAGAATGCAAATGGAGAAGAGACGGGTGGACACTCGCGTGAGAAATATGTGAGACCGAAGGTCTCTATTTATACTAATCACACGGAGGAAATTAGGATTTTCGGAAAAACTTTGGAAGTGAATATCGAAAAGATACGAAAAAATCGCAGAAAAGGACTGAGGAAGAGGCGCAGCAAGCACTGCGTCTCTTGGAAGAGGCGCAGCACCTGCTGCATCTTTTCCTCAGTGGTTTCCTCCTGCGGAAGAAAGATTTCCGTGTTTATATTATGGAATAGCGGATTAATCTTATTTCCTTAATATTTTATATGATAATCTCGGAATATATGTTACCAAAGATCAAAAAATTGGAAAATATATGGAATAGAAATATCCGGAACGTTCCAGAACATTTTGACTCGGCCTTTTAAACGGTTATTAGAAAAATGAAGACGGTTTTTGACCCGGACTCCAAATGTAGTCTAATTACTGCCAAAACGACCGTATCAGCGCATAGATGGCGAATATGAGGTAGACACACGTGTTTTAGCGATCACTTGATGATAAACTTACGAACTGTTACAAATTGTTCCGTGTACGAAACATGCGGCCCAATCATCACCGGGTGGTTTGCGGGAGATGCGGAAATGACATATCTACAATTTTGAAGGTTTCTTCTCATAAGTCGAGTCATTATCAAGACCGAATACCTTGCCAAACTTATTAAAGGACATCTTTCTATCCACATTTTCAAGACGGAATTCAATATTCCTTCGAGTCTCCACCTTTGTGACTTTTAATGAACTTAGAAATTCTAAGGTGAGGGAGGGGTAGGTTAATTCTTGCATATCAAACAATGTAAGCAACCCCATAGACTCAAAGAAGTTATTGGTTCTTTCAAGGACACCCAATTTGGTCAAAGCGTCTTGGCAAATAAACTTGGTGGGCAAAATGGATTTCTTGGCAAGAGACATAAAATTTTTCATGTGGGAGTCGGATGTGAAAATTACCTCCGGATATTCTTGTAATTGCTCAATAACCGGAATAGGAGTAGTAGCTTCTACCACAGGAGTAGGAGTTTCTTGAATTTCCACTCTTGCTTGTTGAACCACCAAAGCTTTGGAAGCTTGAAGAGCTTGTTGCCTCTTTGAAAGGTTTGATTTTTGGGGTGCCTTGTTTCCAACTTTAGTCCTAGCCATTGTTCTTCTCCTTATTGAGAATATATCAACAACCAATGATTTGCTTGAATTCTTCTAGTATCCTCAAGCTTCAATGAATCCCAAATTGATTTAGGATTTTCGAAATTTGCTTATGACCCTAAAAAATCGATTCAATCTTTAAGGATTTTGATGTTTGAATGGCTTTTTGTTGATAAAGGAGGGATTGAGGGTTTTGAATGTGTGTTTGTGTTTTGAAAGAATGAAATGAAATGGGAAAGGAGGATTTAAATCCTCTTGTTTTTGCAATTCATCAGTAGGAGACGAGCGGCTTTGGCACGGGACGCTCGGATTATAGTTCAGTCAGCATTAGATAATGAAACCCGTGTTGAGAAGAGCGTCTTCAGGAGGAGATGAGCGGATTCAAGCTTGAGACGAGCGGATTGATCTGGGGACACTCGGATTCATAGTCAGAGTGAAATCCCAAATTTTGATGTAACCAGGACGAGCGGATTATCACTGAGACGAGCGTCTTTGAACTGAGACGAGCGGATTCTTGAAGAGATGCTCGGATTCATACCCAGTATAGAAATTTCCATTCAAGCTCTGCTAAGATGTGCGTCTTACTGTCAGGACGCTCAGATTTCATCCAAGATGAGCGGATGCCCATGGGGACGCTCGGATCATTCATGTACCTCACGGGTTCAGTTCCACCCATGGGTATTTTCATATCCCATGTCATTTCTTCTTCATTCCTTTGGTCTTCATTGTGGGTGCACTACGAAGGCTTGGATAGCCTAGGCAATTGTTATCCCCAGAGTATGTAAAAAAACTACACATCAAGAAACATTTATGTCCCTCCCTCACTTTCTCTCAAAATGATAATCTTGATCAAAATGTACAAATGTAAATCCAAAATTTGCCAAAAATGCAATACAAGAATAAAATGCGAGTTAAGGGGTTAGAATATTTACAAATGGTGGTTTTGGGAGGACTCCACCAAACTCTCATTCTTCGATGAGATGTCAAGGGGGCATAGCCAAGATGTTGTTGATGTTGCTCAACACCTTGAAGAAGTAGTCAAAGGCTTGTTCATTGTCATTATAAAGATATTCAATAGACCTTTGCACATTGTGTTCTTCATGGTGGATACTTGAGTCAAGATGGTCACTAAAGCCTTGGTCCTGGGTCATAGAATTACCAACATAAGGATTGGATAATCCTTCAAACTCATCATCCCATAGACCACATACTTCACTAGCTTGCTTCCCTATAGTACCATGAGTTGATGGAAACAACTCCTCTTTCTTGTTATCATGGCCAATGAGGCCTTCTTCTTCTCTTGTCATGATTGGTGGTGAGCTATTCAAGCTCTCATTATTGCAATTTCCTAGCTCTTTGGATGGAGCATCTTGAAGATTATCCTCTTTCTTCTTCCATATGGGTAGTAATTCTTTACCCATAGCTTGTTCTTTTCATTGAGGTGCCAACTTCTTCCTAGCACTTTCTCGGCTATAATGATCAATCATGAAACATGGCTCATGTAAGCAGGGAGCTCTCCTTGTCTTGTCAAGGTTAAAAGTGATTGTTTCATCTCCCATTTCAAGTGTGAGCTCTCCATGTTTCACATCAATCACCGCTCCCGCGGTATGTAAGAAGGGTCTTCCTAAAATGATAGGAATGTTGGAATCTTCCTCCATGTCAACAATAACAAAGTCCACCGGGATGAAGAAATTTCCGATTCTTGCGGGCACATCCTCCCATACCCCTAAAGGTGTCTTCGTTGATCGATCCGCCATTTGAAGCGTGATATTGGTGAATTTGAGTTCTCCCATTCCTAGTCTTTTGCACACCGAGTACGGCATGACACTCACACTTGCCCCAAGGTCACATAAAGCTTTGTTGATTGTCGTGTCGCCAATGGTGCAAGGAATAGAGAAACTTCCCGGATCTTTGAGCTTTGGAGGTGAACTTCCTTATAGAATAGCACTACTCACCTTAGTTAACGCAATAGTCTCTAGCTTCCGGATGGATTTCTTCTTTGTAAGAATGTCTTTCATGTATTTCGCATAGGCCGGAACATGATTGATCAACTCCGTGAATGGAATTAAGACTTCTAAGTTCTTCACAATCTACATGAACTTTCCAAGTTGTTCATCAAACTTAGGCTTAGCTTGACGACTTGGGAATGGAAGTCTAATCACAATATGCTCTTTCTCCTTAGCCTTCTCTTCATTCTTCTTCTTTGAAACATCTTGAATGGGTTCTTCTTCCTTAGAGTTTTCCACAACTCTTTCCTTGTCACTAGCCTCCACAATGTCTTCCTCAATTTTCTTCTTTGGCCCTTCATACCTTTTACCACTCCTCAAATGGATGGCACTCACCGACTCATGTCTTGGGGGATTACTTTGAGGTGGTAATTGCCCCTTTTGTCTTTGAGAGCTAAAATATGCTAATTGAGGCATTTGGGTTTCCAACATCTTTTTATGAGCTAGTATGTTGTTGATGGTGATATCTTTTGATTGGCTATCTTTTTCCATTTGAGTGAAAAATTCTTGTTGGTTCTTTTGCATTTGGAGAACCGCTTTTTGAACATCAAAGCCTTGGTCATTGGATTGATTGTATGGAGGTTTATTTTGATAACCTTGGCTTTGGTTGTAAAAGGGTCTTTGAGCTTGATTTCTCATTGGAGGTGGGGTGTATGTTGGTTGAGGGTTTTGAACATTTTGGCTTTTGTAAGAAATATTGGAATGGAATTTGGTATTCTCATTGTAATAGTTGGAATAAGGGGTGCCACTCTTGTATGCTTGGAAAGCATTCACTTGTTCACTTGTTCTCCTACATTCACTTTGGTCATGTCCCAAAGTTCCACAACTCTCACATACTCCACTTGGAATTGAGGATGATGCCACCATAGCATTAACATGTTGCTTGGGTGATTTGGAGGCCTCTTCAAGTTTAGCCATGGCCTTCTCAAACTTCAAATTAATGGTGTCAATGTGAACACTTAGTTGGGCACCCAATTGAGCAATGGAATCTACCTCATGCTTTCCTCCTCTAGTAGCCTTCCGAGGCCTACTATATTGCGAGTTATGGACCGCCATTTCTTCAATTTTGTTCCATGTTTGATTATCATCAACTTCCGTAAACATACCATTGGATCCCATATTGAGAATGTTTCAGGAGTCTTCATATAGACCATTCCAAAATTGTTGCACACGGAACCACTCGCTAAGTCCATGGTGTGGACAAGATCGACAAGTGTCCTTGAATCTCTCCCATGCTTTGTACAAAGATTCCTCGTCCCTTTGTTTTAACCCAGTGATTTGGGCTCTCAACATGTTAGTCTTTTCCGAAGGATAGAATTTCTTGTAGAAAGCAAGTGCCAATTTCTTCCAAGAATCAATACCAAGAGTAGCCTTGTCTAGGCTTTTGAACCATTGTTTCGTGGTACCAATCAAAGAAAAAGGGAATAAGACCCATCGGATTTGGTCTTGAGTGACTCCGGTTTGAGAAATCGCATCACAATAGTCACAAAAATTCTCCATATGTGAGTGAGGGTCTTCACTAGGCATCCCTCCAAATTGACTTCTCTCAACTAATTGTATGAATGCGGATTTGGCAATGAAATTACCGGTTAAATGTTGGGGTGTAGGAGTACCATTTGGTAGGTTCTCTTCCGTTGGTACGAAATGTGATGAGAATTTAGGCATTATGGGTTGATTTTGTGGTGGGTTTTGTATTGGGTTGTCCTTTCCTTCTCTTGCAAAAAGGTTGGTAAACTCAATGTTATTTAGTTGAATGTCCACAATTTCTCCAATACTTCTTAAAGTACCTCTAGGAAGTCTTCTATTGTTGGTCAAAGTTATTTCAACTTCAAGATCAATGTGTAACAAGTTACCTTGTGATCTCCTAGACATGCAAAATATCAAACAACTCGAAAACAATTAGAACAACCTTGAGGAGATTGACTTCCCCAAGGTAAAGAAAGACACAACTAAAAACAATTAATGAAAATCAAATCAAGTTAACACCGTCCCCGACAACGGCGCCATTTTTGGTGTCGGTTAAAACTCGTCGTCAAATGCTACCTAACCAAAACAATATTTATAACTTCACAAATTACTCTTAGCAAAGAGGTAAGTAAAGGTCGGATCCCAAGGGACGGGTATTGATGTAGGATTTTCAATTGCAAATGGTTGTGTCTTAGGGTGTCACAATTTGGGTTGAGATAGGAGATCAACTAAACTAATCAACAATATAAAAGCAAGGTAATAAAAACGAGCAAGGTGATTAAAATGAGATGTAAACAATTGATTAAAAGCACTAGGTTGTCATGGGTTCATAGGGGATTCATGGTAGTTGATCATACAAACATGTTATCTACTAGATGCAAGCACTTATTGTTGTGATGGGATCGAGTTGGTGTATAAGCTTATAATCCCTAAGATGGTTTAGGTCCCGGAGCCGAATCGATTAGATTGTATAACACCTACAAGTCGACTTAGTCCTTCCTATCCAACTATATGCATGGTCTAATGAGACTCGAGTTGGTGTATAAGCTTACAAGTCTCATTGAAAAGATAAGTGATGGGTAAAAAAAATGCAAGGATTCATAGGCTCGCATATCATCAAGCATAACATGTGCATAGGTTGAAATCACAACAAGCAAGCAAATTAATTATGAAAACATATTAGATTAAGCATGAATCAATCCCCATGTTGGTTTCCCCTAATTCCCCATTAACCCTAGTTAAGGAAACTACTCACTCATTATCAAGTTTAATATGCTAACAAGGTTGTCAATCATACTAGCAAAGCAAAACATGATGAATAAATGAAAATGATTAAAAATAATTAACAAGGTTAAGAGAGATTTATACCTATGAAGATGATTCCAAATAATAAAGCAAAGAATAATATATAGAAGTACTTGATGATTGATGAAAGGTTGTCAATCCTCTTAATAAACCCAAATAATCTTCTAATTACCCAAAATAAATGAAGAACAATATAAAAATTAAGGAAAGATTAAGTATTGAGATATGTATTAAGACTAGATTAAAAGTTGATTACAAGATTAAAGAATGATTAGAACTTGATTAAGAAAGTATTAAGAGAGCCTCCTAATCTAAGTAGTACAATGAAGTATTTATACTAAAGATTAGGTACAAGGATTAGGGTTACTAAGGGCTTAAATGACTATTATGTCCTTAAGAAAAGTTGAGAAAATGCTCCTATCGAAGGAAATGAGCATCTTCGATTTGCTAGTCTTGGCACGATCCGTGCGTCTTGGGAAGTGGCACAGGCTCTCTGGACTGTGATCCGAGCGGATCGTCTGGAAGATGCTTGGATCCTCTTGCTGCAAGATGAGCGTCTTGGCTACGGGAAGCTCAGATGGCGGTGATTAGAGACGCTCGGATCGTCTATGATCCGCTCGGATCCCACGGCAGACTGCTTCTCTTCTTTTCTTCTTTCATAATCCGCAAGGATCATTTCGGGGATGCAAGGATCCTTTTGTCATTGCCCATTTCACTTTATTATCTACATAGGCCTTCTAGTATCATTTTATCTTTGATGCTTGGTCATTTGATGCAATCAATTTAGCTTCATTTCGCCATGTAAATGCAAGGTTAGCCCTCCTTTCCTACCAAAGAGACAAAACCTCAAAGAATATGCAAAATGGGAAACTAAAGATACTAAATGACCCAATTATGCACTATAAAGCATAGGAACGAGGTTAATTCAGGGACTAAATATGTTCAAATATGAGTCACATCACATATACTTGCTTACCCTTTGCCTCATGAGAGAAGAGTGACCCGTGAGTGTCCATTTTTAAAGGTCTTGCAAGGTCGACAGTTCAGCTTTATTATAAACATCTTACAACTCGTTTGCATTTGACAGTTTTTGCTATAAGTGTTAGTTTTCTTGCATAAAATTGGTTTAAGTGGACTATTTGTAGCTAGCTTTGAGTTTTTATTCCGTTCTGTTAGTTAGTTGCATATAGTTTGCTTGGGGACAAGCAAAGGTTTGGTTTGGGAGATTTGATGCGTGCATTTTATATATTCTTTTTAAGTTTTATTTGCATGCATTTCTATGCAATTCCCATAGTTTTAGGCTACGAAATGCCCCGAATAGTCTACTTTGGTTCGTTTATCTTTAATTGCAAGAATGGACCAGAAAGAAGCAGAATTGAGCCTTTTACTGTCTCTTTAGGTCGCATTTAGGATATGGAAGAATTAGAGCGGGAATACTACTGTCTTGGGATGCGTGAAGTCGTCTTGGAAGCTAAATCAAACGTCCGATGGTCGATTCAGTGGCAGACAACTCGATCGAGAGCTTTTGATGGCTTAGTTCCTCGATCGAGTACTTTTAGATGCTGAAGAACCCTCGATCGAACTCCTGCTATGTTTGATCGAGATGTGGCTAATTAGTGTTCCTTAAGGAGTAGTTTTTATACTCGATCGAGAGGTTTCTGCTGGAAGTTGGTCGATCAAGGAGTTTGGAAGTGCTCGATCGACCAGGTTGTTATCTGACGCGAGATTTTCTTGCGTGAACTTGTTTACTTAATATCTTAAATTAATTATTTAGGTTAATAAAATATCTTTTCTATAAATAGAAGAGAGTTAAATAGGTTTAGGTATCTTTTAATCTTTAATCTGTCATTAATTTCTGAACTCTTGAATCATTCAGTTCGACGTTGCCTTTTAATTTCCGGATCTCAACTTGTGTAATTCTTTACTCTCTTTTATTCAAAGTATTATTTATCTTTTGCATTAATTCTTGTTCTTTAATTGATGTTAGGTATTAGAATTGTTATTTGGTTTATGCAATTTCCCATTAATCATCTTTATACCATGTTTAGTATCGTTTTATTCATCGTTATTGTTTTATTTATCGTTATGAGTAGCTAAGTTGTTTATTGCTAGGATTAGGGGAGCCATGATGGTAAAACAATGCTGCTTTAATTATTTTAGGAGGTTTTTGTTGTGAGAATTGTTTTATAGCAATATAACAGTGATTACTTGGTTGAGTGCACGCAACTAATCTAATTAATCCAGTTAAATTCAAATCTAGATCGGAAGATTGGAATGAATAGACCTGTTATGAACAATAGACTACCCTAATCAGAGCGGAAGCTATTTAGGAAGAATCTAGGGCGGATAGCGGACCGGAAAAACCTTTCCACTACCATTCTCATATCAGACCGATTGACCTTGCCTTTAGCTGATTTGTGTAATATCATGGTGAACCGACATCCTGACATCTTTCTCTCTATTTGATCAATCTCTATTTCATCCTTGCTATTTTTTATTGTTGTTTCTTTTATTGTTTTTAATTCAGTTCATTAGTTTAGTTAAAACAAACAAATCAACCCCCCCCCCCCCACACACACATTTTGTGACCGTAGACAAACTAAATAACAAGTAGATAGTGACCGCCTCCTTGTGGAGTACGATACCCGACTAACCTCCGCTACATAAGTTAGAGCTGGTTAGGTTTATTTTTGATAGGTTGCGATAGCCGTGTCAGACTATATAAGCTCTTGAAAACCTTCTATTAGGTTATCTCTTCTTCTACTGAAAAACATTATTACGTTACTTTCTTCTCTAAAACTTTTTAGATCTAGACACTTTGCAATTTCTCTCTTCATCCTTTGCAACTCGGATTGTTGGTAATTGAATTCAATCTTTATTTATTTTTCTCTACTTTGCTTATTCTCTATTTTCTCCCTTATTAGTATTAATTCTATGTTTAATTCCTTTTGTCCCTTTCTCTACATGAATTCTCTTTTAATTTCTTTAATTGTTATTGAATTTCTTATTTTCATTATGAGTAGCTAATTTCCCCCTTGCTAGGATTATGAGAGCCATGGATTTATGACGGTCTTATATTAGGTTATGATTCTGGCATAGTTATTGTTTTTGTATTGTTAATTGTAGCAAATAATTGTGATTAATTGGTTAAGTGCACGTAACTACTTAATTTAACCGGTAAAATCCAACCTAAGATCGAAAGCCTGGTGAGAGTTAGACCTGCTACAAACAATAGAGTGCCCTAATAAGTTGCGAGAGCCCATTAGAAGCATTCTAGGGCGAAAAGCGGACCGAGAGGACCTTTTTATTACCCTGGAGACTGTGTTATGACTGACCCTTGACCTTAGACTTGACTGTTGCATTTTCCATGGTGAACCGAATTACTAGCTCTTTGTCTTATTATATTTAAACTCAGTTCCTCGCTCTTTAATCCTCTTTCTCTACAACTTTTAGTTTAGTAAAACAAAACGAACAAACACCATTTGCTTACTTAGACAGACTTAATTTGACAAGTAGAATGTTAAAATCCTCCATGTGGATACGATCCTGACTTCCCTATAGCTATATTAGTTAGAGACCAGGTGGTTTGTTTTTGATAGGTTGCGACAGCCGTATCAGGCTTCGAGCGGTCTCCTTTGAGCGTGCCGCTAATTTTATTGTCTTAGCCTTTAACGTTATAATTAGACTTCATTTTATTTAATTTAGGTTTGTAGAATTGAGATTGTTATTTGAATCCCCGAATATGTAATAAATTCATTTAACTATAAACTTATCTATTTTAAATGCTTTTATTTCGATTGTTCGCACTACTACCTTGGGAAACCAAGTTGTGTAGAACGCTCATTAACTAGGATGGCCTTGAGGAAGGTCTCCCAATTAATGAGGAGGTTACAGAATATTTTGGAGGTTCTGAAAGGGCTTGGAATATGAAACTTTTGCATATTTTTTTCGCTTCTGACTGAATTCGGATCCTTTCTCGGATTATTGAAGGCAAGGCTAATAACAACAAGAACGATCGTGGATGACATTCTATAATTAGCTAAGGTTTTTCATTATGTTAGTTTCTCTTTTATTGTAAGATCTTGTAATGTTAATGCTCATAATGTAGCATATATGTCTAGAGGTTGAGTATCTTTTTTTTCATCTTGTCAAAAAAAATAGCATGATAAATTTCTCAAACGATTAGAAAACAATCAATTATGACATACATAATAGAATGAAAGGTAAACAAAAATCAGACCAGAGTAATTTAGCTCTGTTTTGTAAAATCGTATTGATAACGTGTTATAGAACAAGAAAAACTAGTATTGGTGCCCGGCCCCACCCGGGCTAGCTTTATTTATCATAAATATTCATTTTTAATTAAATAAAACTACTTTAAAGGTGCATAACTCATAAATTTATCTTAATATATTTTTCTATGACATATCTTAAATTTAAGATGAAATAAATTATAAGACAAATTTACTACTTTCGTTATTAATATTTTACTTAAATTGATTGGTTAATTAATTGTTCATATACTTTCTTTTGCTGTTAGTATTGTTACTTTTATTACATTCGTTATTACTATTGTTTCTTTCAATACTCCCGCCGTAATTATTACGTAATGATAGGCTTGTCACGCACCTAATCAAAGATAAAATTCCTTTAACACAAATGAATGTAGTACAAGGGGTCGAACACAAGGAGACGGGAATTGCGTTATGAAATGCTATTAATAAAATTCTATCAAGGTCAATTACGATTGGTTGTTTGATTGGTTTGATAACTAGTAAATAAAATGATGTAAAATATATGATAAAAGAGTTTAGGGGAGTCGGGTCACACATGTAATTGTATATATATGTTTATGTTAAACTCGGAATAAATAATATTGTTAATTATTTAGGTCTTATGACAACCACTTCTCGGCCTTATTGTCAACCATAGGTCGGGTCCTAGAGAACTCTCGTTATGACTAGGTCGTCCTACTAACACATGTTTAGTCTAATTCGATTCCGTGCCTCTCGACTTATAGAACGAATTAACAAACTTAGTCAATGATTAAGGCCACTAAACAAAGATTAATCAAAATAATGCAAACATGTGATAGAAACAATTAAACAGTATTACATCAACCTAATTCAACATTTACAAATATTAATCATGCATGGCTTCTCTATTCCTTAGACATATGAAACTACTCACTCATAATGGAAATAAAACTATTGTTATATGAATTAATAAACATGATTATAATGTAAATATAACTAAATGAAATTATAAGAATTATTAATAAACTAAATAGAAATAACATACTCTATGAATTAGTGAAATAATAAAGATGAGAAATGTAATTTGAAATGCTAATGATAAACTAGTGATGATAACTTGATAGTAAAATATAATAACAAACTATATTGTAATGCTAATAACAATGACAAAAACTATGAAATAGTTATAATGAAGAATACATTAACGAAATGAACAAGAATCGAAATTACCATAAAAAAGAACTTGAAACTTGAATAAGAATAACTTGAATAACAAACCCAAATGACTTTGAATGGAAAGATTGTATTATAAAGAACCAAATGCTTAACAAAATATAAATTGTTTAACAAAATAAATGCTTAACCAAATGTAAACTAGTGAAAACTAGAGAGAATTTGTGCTTAAGGCTATATGAAAGGTGTAAGAGAGTGTAAAAAGATATCCTACAATGACGGATTACCCCTATTTATAGTAAAATAGGGGCATAACGTAAAGTCTATAGAACAAGGCAGCCCCGATTGGGGCCTGGCCACCGCGATCAGGGTCGTAGGTATCCGGTTAAATTCTCTTAAATCTTGATTAATTGCTCCAAGGGATCCAAAGTTCATGTTTAATGCCCCTTAATACACCCAGTTAATTGCACATTTGGGCATCCTAAGAGCATCTCCAAGCTTGACTTTTCCATTTGCTTGACTTGGACTTTTGCTTGGGCCAAATTCATTTCTTCATTAACTCAGGCTCCATACTTCTTACTCGGGCTTGGAAATTACCAAAACACCCTTCCACGGTCATGCTTAGTCTTTTAGCCTCGTGAACTCGTGTGCTTGATACTTTGACGGGAAGAAGCTACTAAAAGCTTAATTTCCTACAAAACATAATGAAAACAAGCAAATACAACTAGAAAATGGAATTAGCTAATTAAATTACTAACATTAGTGAAAATGACATGTAAAATAGAGCTAAAATAGGGGGTAAAATCATATATAAAATGGACACATCAAACTCCCCCAAGCTAAACTCTTGCTTGTCCCCAAGCAAAAAACCATATCCCATCAAATGTTGTGGATGCGCCATGTGTCAACCAGCCTTAAATACACGTATTAATTACAGCTGAACATTAAATATAAACATAATAAATGCGGTATAAATCTCAGCAAAATATTAATTATAGTTTAATAAATTATATTATAAAATTATACTCCCTCCATTATTTTATATATGACGTTTTCGTTTTACGAGGTAAGCCTTTGACTTTCAATTATATAAAAATATAGTCTAGAAAAAATTATGAAACTTATATCATTAGATTCGTCATAAAATTTGTTTTCAAAAGAGTATACATATCATATTATTGACTTATATATTTTGAGAGATATTGAAGAGAGAAGCGAGTGTCCCTAAAAGTGAGAATGACATATATAAAATAATGGAGGGAGTATTAAATAATTACGGTGATTTGATTATAAATTTACTAAACAGTTATTTTGATAAAAATTATAAAATGTAAATAATTATGTTCATTGTGAAAAATGCTTTCAATTGAGTATAATTTTCATTATATTTATTGAAATATTTATTTTGATATGTATAGATGATTAATGTGAGTGTCTCATAATTTTTTACATTTACGTAAAAAAACATTTTGAGAAATTTATAAAACTTACACTATTAAATCCATTAAGAAAAAATTATTTGGAAGAGTCATTATATATATTAAAAACACAACTTTAAAAGAACTATTAAGAGATAAGTTTTTATAGTGTGGGAATGAAAAAAAATATATTGGATAAATTGAATACATATGAGATTTTGATAAGTTTCAATAGTGTGATAACGAGTATGTGTACGAGTGTGTATGTACATAGTGATCGCGAGTGCATTTGAATAATCAAAACAAAAGTAACGATTATTAAGTAATATAGTATTATAAACGACACGAAAAAGTAGAAAACGCGTTACATTTTTCTTTAATATCTTTAATTAAATATGTATAAGTCCAATATAAAATATTGCTTATGACTAACCAAATACTCCGTATTACTTTATGTTAAATATTTTATATGTTATCTTTTAAATACTTTGAAGTTCAACATCAAAAAATAATATTTGAGAAAGTTCAACCTATTATATTTACAGGTAAACTCTTAAGCATCATTATATATAGGTTTTTAAAAAAAAAAACAAAAAGTGCAAATTTCTCATAGAGATGCATGTTTGACACATATCACATGCAAGACACAATCAAACATTTGAATAAGTTGAGTTTGAACCCTATATGTTTGATAGATAAATATCATATATTATACATAAAAAATTAAAAATTACATAAAATTATATTCACGTCATTTTGAACAAATATTAATTAATTTGAAACATAAAGTATCGTGAAATGATATAATTTGAGAACTTATTGTTGATTGTTGTATTATTCGAATAAATTTTATTTTGATTAATATGATATTTCACCAGCCACAAATTTATTTATAAAGCGTTGATCATGCATAATTAATTATCACTTATTTATTTTAATTAAAATTGTTATGTATTTTATTTTAAAACAATGGAGTTAAACTTAAAAAAAAAAAAAATTGAGAAAAAATTATTTATAAGAGAAAATATTGAAGGTCGTATATGAATTATATTATTTTTCTTCAATTATAATCATAAATTTTTAAAATAGGCCGCGTGAAGCGCGTGATACTACCTTTTATATACATATAAAACTGGGTTGAAACGCTATGGATGCGCCATGAGTCATATAACGCCTTAATGACAATTACAGCTAATTATTTAATATCAACATAATAAATGTTGTATAAATCTCAGCAAAATACTCCTCCCATCCAAACCAAAGATAACACTTACCTTATTCAGACCATCCAAACCAAACTACCCATTCCTTTTTTAGTAAAAAACATTACTAAAGACCCCTCATACATCCTTATTATTTACATACAATGCCATCATTCTTGTGACCCTCTTTTAATTAGGGACTTGCTATTTCCAACACATAAAGTTACTCAATCCTACACTTTTTTCCATCTTATTCCGAATCTACCCCTCCCATTGTTACACACAAAAAAACCTAGGGAGAGAGAGAGAGAGAGAGAGAGAGAGAGAGAGAGGTGAGACAATGTAACAGCCACCCTTTAGCCAAGCCACCAGCCGCCGACAACGACGATGAGAGTAAGGGTTCAGTTCGCCAGCTGTGGACATAGCCCACCTGCAAGCCCAGCCGATCTGTGGACATACAACGGTCTTTTAAAACCCACGCTCGGCGGCGTAAAAATGCTTTCGACTGGATCGTTTAAGATCGGTCGGTTTCGTCTCGGTAAGGGTCTCGAAACGATTAGAGATGTTCGGAGTCACCACCAAGCATTTATGGGATGCCTGGAACCCGTTCGAAATCCACTTTATACCTCGGTCAAATCGAAGCACAAAGCAGCATTTGACATAGGTACTAAAGATAAAGAAATCGTCCCTCTTTAGCATCCTATCTCTAGAATGACTCTCGTACGCCCTGAATAAGGTCGTTCACTATCCAAAGTTTGTGAGTAAGAGGTGAAGGTACGTATTGGGAAGCCCTTTAATCAGACACCCTATCCCGCCGGCGTTAGCGGCCTCTACTGATCGATCTTGGTTGGTTGAATGCAAAAGTTGATAAAACGGTTTAAATGCATGAATGCGCATCCAATACTTTAAACCTAACATGTGAGAGCTTTCTAAGTCGGTTTATTTAATCCAAGTTCAAGTATAAGATGTCGAGTTGGATTAACGATTGATTTGCATGCAAGATGGAAATTAAACATCCATTTACCGTATTAGGTTTAGGGTGCATAACTGAAGGATAATTAGATCTATATACTTAACATACTCATATATGTTTTATTTTAATTTGTCATAAAATTAATGAGTGATCTTATGCATGCAAACTAATAAACAATATAAAGAAGAAACCATCATCTTACATTGTGATTTTCGGATTTATGGGCACAAGTGAGTTCACCTACTCACTTGTTCTTAAGCTCTCCAAATGGAAGAACAAGGATTCAAGTATAGAATCCCTCCCAAAAGCATATACCCAAGGAAATCTCTTAATAACTAATATTATTTAGATCTAGTAATAATATTAGTTTTACTATAAAATTGACACAAATAAATTGCATTTTACTCTTGAAAATCTCGGTCAAGAGGGAGTATATGTGAGTTTATTTCTCTAGAATTATCATAAATTGTAGAGAGTTTTTATTGCATTTTCTTACTCTAGAAAATTAGATGGGAAGAATGAATAATAATGTGAAAGAGAAAAGCTCTTCTCTCTTTCTTGTGGGTGGCCGAAAAAAGAGCATTGGGTAGTATGCCCAATGCCTTTTGTTTTTGTTCTTCTCAAAAGCTTAGGCTTACAAGGCTAGTAGGTAGTCTTTGATAATTATGTTTTCCACTAATATGAAAACACAATATTAACCCAACACTCCCTCTAATTTCGGCACTTTCATAATAAAATGGATGGTCCATTTTATTTTGTCATTTGTCAATTTTGTCACATGTAACATGTTACATGACATGTCACAATGTAATGTATTTTTAACATATTAAAAATCAACATACTCATAAAATATGTCATTTACAAAATTGACTAGTAATTCGTACTTACTCGTGCCAAAATGTTTCCAAATTATAAATTACAACATTCTGTATTTATAATAATTTATTCATTCCGTTTCAATTGTTTCTGTAAACAATGATTTCATCTAAGTAATAAAACAATTCGATTACTTAGACCGTGTCTCATTTAATCATATTTACAATAAGATACATAAATTATACTCACAAAATCATCCGTCAATTTTAAGCAATTTAATTAACTCGTATCGGTATACGATTAATTAAATAATCAATTAAGAGTATTTACCTATAGGTATGACCTAAAGGGATCAACTGATCACCACCGTCGCACGACAGTAATGTCAAACTCTAGTCAGCCAATCATTACCGATATGTGTGGACCAGTTGACTGTAAAATATTACATCCCACATGTATTCTTAAAATGAGATTTAATAATGATATTTAAATCATGTAATCGCACTATTGTTGAGGACACATTTCCCAACAATAACATGATCCATTTGTCTTAGTAAGGCATTTTGCAAATATGGTTTTGGATAATTAAATAGTCATCTGATCCGTCCTTTATCCGGGCTAACCGGAGTCGGGATCGTCCTAGACTAATGCTGGAAAGGAACAGGCCCTGTACCAGACGGCTATATGAGGCGCGAGCCAGTCGGCGGTGTAAGAGGCCTCCCTCTGGTTCTGAAAATGAGAAATGGAGGGCCTGTTTAGGCGCGGGTTAGTCCACCGTTTATGTGCCGTGATCTGACCTTTTAGAAAACGTTATAGAACGTGTTGAAAATGGGTGTTTGAACCCGGTTTGACTTAAAGGGGTCGTTTAGACCGCATTTGTTGATTTGAAGAACTAGACTCGAATAATCATCATTATTTTGATAATATTCGGTGTCGGGTTCGATTTGACAAACTTGACATGAATAGTTTGAAAATAATTATGGACTAATTGTTTTAAGCCCATTTTAATGTTATTAGTAGATACTCATCATCGTACCGGGGCTAAAATCCGGCATGGTATGTAGAACCAAGGATGACTTTGTGTTGGTGACTAATATGTTTGTTTCAAAACTAGTATAGGACCCGTGCTACAGCACGACATTTTTAAGATTTTGTTTATAAAGAGGAAAATACAATAAAATTGTTTTTGGCATAAAATATATGGTACTTTTAAGTTAATGTTATAATATACTCCCTCCTATTCACCATTTTGTTCCCTATTTCCTTATTCGGATTATTCAGGTTTTCTTCCCTATTTCCTTTCTTGGGCTGATTTGTGTGGTCCAAATTAAATTACATGTGGGGTAGTGTGTTTTGTGTGGTCCAAAATTGATTTCTTATTCCTTGTGTAAAAAGGAAAGGGGAAGAATATAGTGAATAGGAGGGAGTAGTAGATATAATATTAGGAAGGAGGACAAAAATTAAGTTTCTTACCGTAAAAGATAGTTGAAACTAAGTTAGTCTTGTTTCGAACTATTAATAATAATACTATAATGTTAAATCAATAAGGGGAACAAATTTATGAAATTAAATTAGATGTAAATTATAATTAAAAAAACCTATTAGCCTTATAAAAAAACGGTCGAAATAATATACTACGCGTTTTAAGAGACGATTTTAAAATTATTAAACTAAAATTTCAGTTTCTATTTCCTATAAGAAAATTCATCAAAATTGACACATAAACTAATCGATACTCCATATTCATTTTTTTTTTTAAAAAAATGTAAAATCTTATCCTTACCCAATCCATCACCAAACCCATTACCCATCCATTCCCCCTTTGTTTTTCATCAAAATGTTGTTTCTATATTCTTAATTAGATAGTGGGCTCAACTCAGAATCTTATTTGTGATGATTTAAGTACAAAAAGCACAGGCCCATTAAAGTAGGGAGGAGTTGGGCGGGAAACTACTAAGAGATTTTTATTCTCTTAGTAGTAGGGGGGATGTAAAGAAATGAAATAAAAGGCTTTAAAATACCTTTTAAATGTCATTAACCAAATATTATCACCGAAACACCGATTTAACCGTCATGGTATGAGGAACCAAGGGTGAAAAATGTTTATGGTTAAAACAAATGAAATAAAAAGGGTTCGAAAGTATTTGGAATGGTAAAAACCGATTACAAATATGAAAGTGGATTAAAGGGAAATGACGAGAACAAACACGGTTGATCTCTGGTCTGAACACCCCATTTAGGCGCGGGTAAACTGGCGACCTAAGGGGCTTCTGCCTCAGACCAAAAATCAGTTTTGGCTCGTTTATTCCATGTTTTGGTTCATATTATGCACGTTTTAGCATGTTGTAGTCATGAAACAAATAAAAACATAATAAAAGAGGATTTTTACACCCTCATACTTACATGTTTGGTTATGGCGAGTGACCGACGTAAGTGTAACAACTCGTTTGATCGGAAAAAACTCGGTTTAAAACCGTTTTGGTAAGTAAAAACAGTGTTTTAATGTTAGTGATGGTGTCGTGGTCGAAACGGTCGATCAAGTGATTTAATGCACGATGACGGTACCAAACAATGTGTAAGGCTCGTGGTTAAGATCGGTTGGTCGTAAATACGCGTCGGGTTGTGACTTAAGAAGTCAAGTCGAGAATTTTAAGGGAGAAAAGAGGGGGCGGACACTCGCGTAAGTCTCAAATGGGTGGCATTTGAGGGGTATTTATAGGGAAATGAGTGGTTGTGTGAGTTTTGAGCGACGTGGCCACTTGGGCTGCTCAAAGAGGCGCGAGCCACGTCGCGGTTCTTCGAGTTGTGTTGTCACTTTCACAACAAACGCAATCATGATTTGTTCTATCCTAGGTTTTGTAGTCACATGTTTGGTACTTGACCAAGATGAATTCGGGAAAACTTAAGGTAGAAGGTTTGAAATGTTTTGGTTTTGGTGGTTGACTCGGTTTGACTCGTTGTTGGAGTCGGGATTTGAAGTTTTGAGTCGGTTTTTGGTCCGGTGTCGGTTTTGACTCTAGTTAGTTTCATTGAGATCCCTTCGTCGTGCATTAAACACTCCAGGTATTTTTGAAATGTTTTGAAATATTTTATTTTCACAATCGTTTTAAGTTTTCCGACGTAAAGTTGTACACAAACTGTCGATCAAACGCCGCGATTCCAAAACATGTTGTAGTCCGATAATCATCGGGTGTTTGTTGGAGTCTCCGCAGATAATAAGTATCTACAGAGCCCCCACTTTGACTGAGGCTTGGACAGGGCGAAAGTCAAAGTAGATCCTTCAGGTCAATCGAAGATTACAACCTGGAGACCCAAGCGACGTCGAGGCGGCTCAAAAGGATTCGGGCCAAGGACCTGCCGTCGGGAAGGGTGACGCCAAGGCGACTCGAGGGTACGAGTCAAAGACCTGCCGTCGAGAATAGTTTAGAGTCTGTCGACTATCCGTGTGGGTCGTTTAAAATCTGTTAGACTACGTGCAAAGGCTCGCCAGCCATAGGAAGGAGTCATACCTGAGGCATCTTCGGATATATCCTTGCACTTTTGCGGACAAAGGCTCGCTAACTGTGGTAAGGAAATGTAACCGAGGCATCTTTGGGATATGTCCTTGAGAGGTTGCGGACAAAGGCTCGCTAGCCAATGGTAAGGAAATGTACCCGAGGCATCTTCGGGATCTGTCCTTGAATGTTGCGGACAAAGGCTCGCCAGCCATGGTAAGGAAATGTACCCGAGGCATCTTCGGGATCTGTCCTTGAATGTTTGCGGACAAAGGCTCGCCAGCCATGACAAGGAAATGTACCCGAGGCATCTTCGGGATCTGTCCTTGAAATGGTTGCGGACAAAGGCTCGCCAGCCATGGCAAAGAAATGTACTCGAGACATCTTCGGGATCTGTCCTCGAATGTTTGCGGACAAAGGCTCGCCAGCCATGGTAAGGAAATGTACCCGAGGCATCTTCGGGATCTGTCCTTGAATGTTTGCGGACCGAGGATAGCCAGCCATGACAAGGAAATGTACCCGAGGCATCTTCGGGATCTGTCCTTGAAATGGTTGCGGATTAAGGCTCGCCAGCCATGGCAAGGAAATGTACCCGAGACATCTTCGGGACCTGTCCTCGAATGTTTGCGAACAAAGGCTCGCCAGCCATGGTAAGAAAATGTACCCGAGGCATCTTCGGGATCTGCCCTTGAATGTTTGCAGACAAAGGCTCGCCAGCCATGGTAAGGAAATGTACCCGAGGTATCTTCGAGATCTGCCCTTGAATGTTTGCAGACAAAGGCTCGCCAGCCATGGTATGGAAATGTACCCGAGGCATCTTCGGGATCTGTCCTCCAATGTTTGCGGACAAAGGCTCGCCAGCCATGAGGCGGTCGATTAATGGACCATGGAAATAGCCGTGTCAAGTGGGCTTGTTTTGAAGGTAGCGAACTCGCGGTGCCGCTGTGGAAATAGTGACTTTGAATTTTCACTATCACTGTTTTTGAAATGAGGGGGTTCCACGAGGAAGCCCCCTGGTTGTTATTTAAGGAATAATGAATTGGGAATCTTCACCATTCGTCGTTCTTCTTCGAATTTGGAGTGGCGGTTTCGATCGCCGTTCGTTTGAATTTTGAAGGAAAATAGCAAATTTTAAGTTTGCTATTACGTTTGAAGTGACGGTTTATGTGTCGTCGTTGACATTTGATGGAAATATTGAATTTGGAATCTTCAGTATTGATTGAAGTGACGGTTTATGTGCCGCCGTTGACATTTGATGGAAATAGTGAATTTGGAATCTTCACTATTGATTGAAGTGATGGTTTATGTGCCGCCGTTGACATGCGTGGTGAAAATAGTGGAATTCAATTTCCAACTATTATTTTGAGCATGACGGTTTTAATTGCCGTCGCTTAAAATTTGAAGAAATAGCGGTTTCTGAATTTTCGCTATTATTTCTGAAATTGAAGGAAAATAGTGAATTTGATTTCACTATTATTTTTGAAATTGGCGGTTTTGATCGCCGTTTGCTTGAAATTTTTAAAAATATCGAATTTAAATTTTCACTATTTGTCTTTTCGTCTTCGAGGAAATGACGATTTTCAATATCATCAACGAAAATCCGAATTTTGTTATGTGGAAATTGGGCTAAAGCCCAAAATTCGCTGAAAAAGTAAGGGACGCCTGATTGAGGCGCGAGCCACCTGGCGAACCAAAGGGGCTTCCCTTTTTTCTGTAAAAGACGCGAGTTAAGGCTGCATACCATTCATCATCTCGTCTTCTTCCTCTTTCGACACAAACAAGCCAAAATCGCCATTGTTGGACCTTCTAGCTTGCTCGAAATCGCGCCATCATCAACAATGTCATCTCAAGGTAAGTATTTCCTCTTGAATCCATTTAAATTTGTTGATCTTTAGCTTGATTGAATTAGGGCGAACTTTACCCTAGAAAATCGAATTGGGCGTTTTTGATTGAGCCCATTTCGAGTGAAATTGATGCTTGCATTAGGTTAGAAACCTGTTTAGGAGCATAGGGGTGCTTTTAGTTTGCATTTTGGTCCCCGTTTCCGCTCCCTATGCTCGAAAAACGCGAGTAAGGTGAGACACCGTCTCATTTCGCAATGCCAAGTTTATTTGCTTGGGTAGTGGATCCCACTAGGTTGCATTGTAGTTGGGAAAACCCGTATTCGCCATTTATGGACCTTCGTTAGATATTGTGGGCAAAATTGGATTTTTGCCTTTTGTGACGGTCTTATGTCTGACAAAATAAGCGTCTGTTTGGGCTTGAATTGAGTCAGTTTGCCTTGAAATGGACCTTATTGGTAATTTAGGTCACCTTGAGGCGTGATAAAGTCACGTTTGCCTTTTAGGGCCGTTCTTGAATTTTTAACCGGTTTGGGCTCAAATTAGCGTATGAATTGCCTTTTTGAGCCGTGGAAAAATACCCCATTGTGTCGGGAATGTATTTTGGTTTGTTGGCGGACCTTGTGTGGGTCTTGAAATGCCGTTTTTTTTTTACTCGTCTTTTGCTTGAAAAGAGGGGGAGTCGTTTTTGTGTTTGTGTTCTTTTTTGTGAAATGTTTTGTTTGGTTGGATTTTGGGCGGGATTGCCCTTGTTTTGCATTGCAGGTTGTTGTTGTTTTAGTTTGGATTTATCCATTTCATGCCGTCGTAATGCCGAAATTTCGGCTGACATTTTTTTTGTTTGTTCTTTTGATCACAGGGTATCGTTTAGGACCTATGGGGTCCGTTGTTGAGGTTTTGGAGGAGGAGGATGATCCTGGAGGGGAAGAGACGACCGAGGAGGTTGCCGGATTTGAGGCGGTCGTGAAGGATGCTTCCGTAGAGGAGGAGAGGCGGCTAATGCGGCCGGCTTGTCCTTTTCATTGTGGCTCATAGAAAGGATGTCTGATGATTGGGGGTCAGCACCGGGGTGGTGCATCGCATCGCGGTTCTTGGCCTCCTCATCATCCGAAGTCTGCAAGACACTGTCTTCATTTTTGTCGTGGAGCAGGAACGAGGTGTTACCGTCGTGGTAACCACCTCTGCTTCTGTTGTTGCTCCTCTGTTCCCTATGTTGCTCCCTTTCTTTTCTGATTGGAAGGGTAGGGATTGCTTAGTTCAGTAGGTGGCAGATAGCCCCCAGTTCGTTGTCTTAGGCCAGTGTCTGTATGATAAACGGTTGTTTTAGGCCAGTGTCTGTATGATAGATGTCTGTACTGAACCCTGTTTGTACGGTCAGTTTCTCATATCAAACGCGTGTCGATGTATTTTGTGTGAGGCGGTTTGTATATATGTGTTTTTGGATTGTGGTTTATTTTGTGATTTTTGGCTTTTTGTGTTGTGTTTCGGAGGAGCGCTGTCGGCTGTTGATTCTCCTTTTTTGCTTCGCACCAGTTCCTGCATCGTTAGTGTAGAAAAACAGGCAACAGGTAGCACATATGCAAAAATGCAAACACGTAAAAGCATTTGATTGAAAACCAAAATTAACCCAGATGACTTGAAGTTAAAATTGAAATTTTGAAAAATTCCGTGACAAATCATCACGTTC
The DNA here is from genome assembly GCF_048544455.1 of Silene latifolia. NCBI lineage: Eukaryota > Viridiplantae > Streptophyta > Magnoliopsida > Caryophyllales > Caryophyllaceae > Silene > Silene latifolia. The sequence goes on from NC_133531.1 coordinate 65,852,622, forward strand.
GGAATTCAAAAGGAATTGATTTGAAAATTTGAGCAATTAACTCGTGTCGCGAATTAAATTGCGTCGAAATTATTGAAATTGACTCGAAAAATTCAAACTCAAACCGTCACGAAAGAATTTTTTTAAAAAAGGATTTTTACGAGTATATTTGATTTTTGATTTTTGAGGTCAAGACTCGAATTTGTGAGTGCTTGAATTTTGATGAAAATTGATGTCGTGTTATCAATCTTCGATCTTGATTTTTGATGGAAAATTGCGAAAAAGCGAAAAATTTTCGGAATTTCGGCTGACATGGAAACGATACATCGCGGATCGGGGCGACTAGCCCTTCCCCCCTTAAAAAAAGAAAGAAAAATCAGTATGTTTAAAGCTGCGTCATGGAAACCGTGTCGGATTTCGTAAAACGCGAAAACAAGGAAATGTGAGTGTGAGGAAACACAAAACATCCTGAATCAACCCGAAGAGGCGCGAGCTTCCCGAGGTGAGGTTTGAGGTGTCAGGAGAAGGCACAAGTTGAAAGAGACAAGTCAACAGCGGGAATTGATACCGTCGTTTTGTATCAAAATTAAATTTATAAATCCGAACTAAAACTATAGACAGTGATAGTAAGGGTCGAACCACAGAGAGACAAGATCAATTCTATTTGCTAATTTTTAATCTATTGAAGTAACAATTTAAATGGGGGTTTTGAATTGGTTTGATTTTAAAGACTAATTGACAAAATAAAGAGTTTCTCAAATAAAATAAAGAGAGATCGGGAACCGGTTCACCATGGCTAAGGTCAGTCAAAAGAGATAGCGAGAGGTCTTGTAACGGTCTCAGGGAGTAAGAGCAAGCCTTTCGATCAATGCTCAAATTTAACCTTACGGTCTTCCAATTCCCTAGAATTTCTCAAGCTTTCGCTCAAAGGAAATTCCAAAACTAATGAAAATCTAACCTACTAATCTTTCAATCTAGCAAGATGGGTTTATCAAAAGGAAACAAGATCGATACTGAAAAAATCATACTAATAAATCGACCTAATTTATGCCATGGCTCACCTCGTTCCCAATCAAGATAATTAGCTATGCATGATTAAAACTATAACAATTGCAAATTTAAAGACATACAATGAAATTGTCATGATTGAAATTGAATTTAAGACAAAGGATTAAAACTGAATTGCTTGAATAAGAACTAATAGCAACAAGAATTGAATTGACAAGAAATAAAAGAAGAAGGAAATTGCATTAAAGAGCTTACTAAAGAATTGATGAACAAAGTAAAATGAAATTGGAATCCGTCGTCTCACTTTCTTGTCTCCAAACTAGATCTAAACTTGAGTTCTTGAATAATGAAAAGCATGACCTCAATTATTGCTGCGTAACTACTGATAAACGTCCCTCCAAAAGTTAATTACAATTGGGCTTTTAAAAGTCTAAAACATAAAATCAATCTCAGCCTCGCGCCCTGGTCGATCGACTAAGAGGTATGGTCGATCGACCAGCCAGTGCAGTACAGTAGCTTCTGCTGAACTTCCACGATCGATCGACTGGAGGTGTTGGTCGATCGACCAACTACACTGTGGAGAAACATCCTCTTCTCTTCAAAACAGTCTCTTCACTCCATGCACGCATCCCGAGGTGAACGAATCCGAACTCCCATCTTCCAAGTTTCCATAAAGTCGCTTCCGGAGGACGATTTAAGCTTGGTTTAGCTCACTTCCACTCATTCCTACAATAAATCATAGAAATTGCAAAGTAAACCGTTTCGGGAGAAATAGTAGCTTTAAACTAACAAATATGCATGGAAATACGTGCCAAAACTGCGAATAAAGTGTATAGAATATGCACGTATCAAATCTCCCCAAACCAAACATTGCTTGTCCCCAAGCAAGCACTAAATGCAACTAAAAGGACCTAATGGAAATGAGTGTATCTCAGAGCTAGCTACAAGTCAATGCTAAACCGTTTAATGCACATAATCAACTACTGCAAAGCTCAAAGCAAGTGAACAAATTTATGCATATTATGGAATTAAATCGGGCGTTCGGCCTTGCAAGACTCATAAATTTGGACTCTCCCGGGTCACTCTTCTCTCAGCAAGGCAAATGGTAAGAATATATGTAGAAGAGAGGGAAGAAAATACAGACTCTCACCTAGACTGCGACCAACAAAACATGTATGCTTTACTAGTATGAATAATTATTCTAGCTACCGTACACACGCATAACCACCGTCAAGGACTATTACTTGCCGAACTATTGCAAGATTTGGATATGTGAGGGTAAGTGGGAAAGAAAGGGCAAAACAAGTATGGAAATGTGAGGGTAAGAAGCCAAGCTAGTACCTAACAAACCATCAGAAACCATATCCCGTTCCTCCAACTCGAAATATAAACCATTGCCTCTAAATGTCTAGGCAACACACTATCCCAAAACAGACACCTCCAATCCATAAAATAAGCACATGAGGTGTATTCTCGACTCAGCCGAATTATTATTTTTTCTAAATTCCTTATTTTTTTTTTCTTTCTTTCTTTTTTTTTTCATTTTTCTGAGATTCTTTTTTTTTTTTCTTTTCCTCTCCTAACTTCCTCTTTTTCAGGCTCACACGTTAGCAACTCATGCACTACTCATAAATACTCACTCCAACAGTACAGAAACGAACCAAAACTGCTATAATTCGACAAATTCCTCTACTACTTCCTAGCTCGGCACAATGGTAGGCTAAGTATAGGATGTAGTTAAGGGCAACTGGCAGATATGGCTTATAGTGGAGTTAATGGGGCAAAATGAGAAAGGGGGAGATGCAATAGTTCTCAAAACACGTAATACCGACCACAAACCGATGCGTATAGGCAATAAGCAATCAAAACTCATACACGTGCAAAACATGAAATGACGGGAGTACTACTCTCAATCCTAAATTAACCGGTCATGAATGTCACCAGTTATAGGCTCTATATCTCAGAAAGTATTAGTAGTTTGCCAAAAATAAATGAGTCAAGTCTAATAACCCGAAGTAAATTCCACAACAAAATTTGAGAAATCACTTTTAATTCTCGCTAAGCAATTGTGAAAAGGCAAGGAATGGCATATATTTGACTAATAGTGCAATGTCATCATTAATAAACTCCAATCCGACTCGACTATATGCAAAAGTAAATGTGATATTTTTGATTTTTATGAATTTGTCGTTTTTTTTTTGAATTAAAACAAATGCAAGATAAAATGCAATAAATGTGTGACTGAAATTCAATAAAAAAAAAATGCAGATGCAAAAGACATATGCAAATACCCTCCCCAAACCAAAACGCACAATGCCCCCATTGTGCTTAGCAGCAAATCACCAGCATTCATAACAAAATGGGGAAGAATAAAAGCAACAACAAAATAAACGGGAAACTAATAAAGAGGGATCGGAAACTCACAAAATTAGACCTCCCCAAACCAGCCAAAAACAGGCGAGGTCACAAGCATCTAATCTCCGCCGTCATACTCGGAACCACTATCCTTGTCTGACCCCGAGTCGCTCTCCTCTTCCGCCTCAGCAGCAGCGGCAGTAGTAGTAGTGGGAGCAGATCTCGTGGCAGGCTGAGGGTAACCGCCCACCGGAGGAACAAAGAAGGAAGGGTGAGTCCATGCACCTCGTGGGAGCATCCCCGTCCGAGCGTACTCCTCGTAAACGGGTACAGGGCAAGAGCCGTGTCTAATTTGTGCTGATGAAAGCTCCTGCACAAGTCACCCAACACACGTGACATCGCCCTTTGGTCCATAACCGCAGGGATAACCATAGGTGTAGGGGGACGGAAAGTGGTCGGGTAACCCATGGGAGCAGGAGTGGATGAGGAGGTGCCTGTGAAGAGGAGGTACGAGCCCGCCTCCAGGTGCTAGCAGTAGCGGTGCCCGCCCCAATAGGGAGCCTGTAGCTAGGCAAGGGCGGGCGAGCTGCCCCCAAAACAGTGGTAAGGGGCAGGATAGGAGGGAGGCCAAGGACAGGGATACGGTCGCAGATGAAAGAGTCAATCTTCCACCGACTCCGACTATCAACCCACTTCATAGACCTCGCGTATGCAAGATCCATGAAGCGTAGGTTAGGGTCATTAGGGGCCTCCTCTCGAGAGAAAAGAAAAACTAGACGGTTGGCGATACGCGTCACCAACCCACCACAAGCAATAGTGGCCAAAGTGCCCTCACTTATACTATGAAAGTGAGAGGCAGTCAAATACGTGATGTTATAAATACGGGCTACCCGACTTTCAATGTTCAGATAGCCCGCCAAGATAGATAATTCAATGGCATACACATTATTTGACTCCTTGCGGCCGAAAATGGTATTACCCATCAGCCGTAAAAAAATAGCGAAAAGGGGGTAAGTGAACGGAAGTGCCCGTCCTCTTAGGGCCGTTCCAGTCATAGATACACGACCACATCACCCGTTGCACATCAGAAGTTTCGGAGGTGTTACCCCCGAAATAAAGACCGAAATAACCAGCAAATTCGGCCAATGTAAAAGAGTATGTGACATTGAATAGCCGAAAAGAAATGTAAGAGCTACTCTCGTTGGCTTCAAAGGAAGCCTGGTCAAAAACAAAAGACGAGAAAAACTCGAGGGTGAAAGTGTAGTAAGTGAACTCAGCCATGTCCACAAGACCCGACATTCCTGTCCCATTTAGCAGAGACACAACAGACTCAAAACAGCCTAATTTCTCTAAAGTTGGCCTGTGAAGAAAACGAGTGGCCTGAACTTTCATTTTTGCGACAAAGAGAGCGAATTTAGCTCGCTGAGTAGAGGTGGAGAAAGTAACCTGCGGATAGTCAGGTAAACTATCCGTAGTATCCTCGATCATCAATGGCGGACCCCGCGGTCGTTTGGCAGCTCCCTGACTGGACTGACCTTCGAACATCGGCTGCTTTCCTTTCGTCATTGTTGTTTCTTACAAACAACAAATTAGCAACAAGCTTCCCATAACAATGACAATTTATGAAAACCCGAAACAAAATCAGAAATTGAAAACGGATTTAGGGTTTCGAAAATTTGGGGGAAACGGCATTAAGCATCTCCTAGTTGCTAAGATGGCTTGAAAATTGAGGGAATAGGATAGCAAAGGCAATTAAAGCATAAATTCGACAAGAAATCAACCCCAAATCGATTTTTTCGACATAATGTAACAATGCTCGAAATTTGGGCATAGAAGTGCAGCGAGAATCGAATTTAAAGGATTAGAAGAGGATTAGGAACATACCTTTGTTGAGAACTCGGGAATTTGAGCAAGAAAAATCGAGATTAAGGGGTAGATTAGCAGGAAATCGCGAAAAGGGGAAAAGACAAGGGTTTTCTCTGATTTTTTTTGATTGAATGATTATGAATGAATGAATGAGAAAAGAAGTAAAACTTCCCTTATTAAGTTGCATTCTGATTTCGCGCAGTGGTCGATCGACCACCTGACCCAGTCGATCGACCAATCTTCCCTTAAAACAGCTTCTGCCCGTTTTCTCGTCAGTCGATCGACTGATGAACATGGTCGATCGACTGCTTGTGCTGGCAATAAATCTCAAATACATCAAAAATTTATTTTTCCACTTCAATTTCCCGTCTCTCTCTCATGAACATTCAGTAAACCACCCTAGCACTCTGCATAAAATAAATTCCTGCAAAATTCTCACAGGCGTACGTCTGCCAAACCAAGAAATTGCTGATTAAAAAGAAATAACTAAAGCTCCTAATGCATTTTAATTGAAATAAAACTGTAAAGTTCCTAATTACAAAAGATTACAAGTCGGGTTGCCTCCCGGTTAGCGCTTGTTTAAGAGGTCCCGCACGACCTTTTTACCTCAGTTTGCAGCTTCTAAAATTGGGTCAAAGTACAATACTTCGACCTGCCCAACGAAATCGTCTGCACCGTGATAATGTTTCACATATTGGCCATTAACTTTGAACCTTTCTCCAGCAGAGGTCTCCAATTGAACTGATCCGAATTTTGTAACTGCTGTGCCCGTATAGAGGCCAGTCCACATGGATTTCAGCTTACCAGGAAATAAACGGATACGAGCATTAAAAAGAAGTACCTTATCGCCAATATGGAACTCGCGCTTGATGATTCTCTTATCGTGTCAGCGCTTCATTTTCTCTTTGTAGATCCTAGCATTATCATAGGCCAGAAGCCTAAATTCCTCCAGCTCATTCAGCTGTGTCATGCGTTTCTCACGAGAGAGGCTAGGATCCAAATTCAAATCACATATAGCCCACCAAGACTTACGCTCCAACTCAACAGGTAAATGACATGTCTTACCATAAATCAATCGGTATGGTGACATCCCAATTGACATTTTAAACGCGGTCATATAAGCCCATAAGACATCATCTAACTTAAGACTCCAATCTTTCCGTGATTTAGAAACAACTTTAGCTAAAACTTCTTTCAATTCTCTGTTAGAAATCTCAACCTGACCACTAGTTTGGGGGTGATACCCCAAACCTCTACGATGTTGGACACCGAATTTAGTCAATAAAGCACTAAGTTGTTTCTCTTTAAAATGCATTCCACCGTCGCTAATGACAACCCTAGGGACACCAAAACGAGGGAAAATTAAACAGTTTAATCACGGCTTTTGCATCGCAATGGGGAGTAGCGATAACTTCTACCCATTTGGACACATAATCTACAGCTACGAGGATATATTATTACCTTGACTGCTCGGAAAAGGTCCTTGATAATCAATGCCCCAGACATCAAAAATCTCAACCTCTAGAATGCCTACCTGTGGCATCTCATGTCTCCTTGAAATATTCCCCGATCTTTGACAAGCATCGCACTCAACAACAAAATTGCGACTATCTGCATGCAAAGTTGGCCAATAGAAACCAGATTGAGTACCTTAGCCTTAGTCCGGGATGGACCATGGTGACCACCATAGGCAGAAGAGTGGCAAGCTTCTAGGATATCCTTCACCTCCCATTGAGGCACACATCTCCGGATAAGACCGTCTGCGCATTCCTTGAAAACATAAGGATCATCCCAAAAGTATTGTCTAGCATCATAAGCGAACCGCTTCTTCTGCTGCCATGAAAGCTCGGGTGGTATCTTACCTGTCACAGTAAAATTAGCATAATCAGAAAACCACGGAGGTGGATAAGACCCCGAATTAGTAATAGCTAACAAACTCTCATCAGGAAAAGAATCATTAATGGGTAACGAATCCTCCCTTTCTGTCAGCTGCAGACGAGATAAATGGTCAGCCACCACATTCTCTGCACCTTTCTTATCTCTGATCTCCAAATCAAACTCCTGCAAAAGGAGTATCCACCTCAAAAGCCTCGGCTTCGCATCCTTCTTAAGAAAGAGAGTCTTCAGCGCTGCATGGTCAGTATAAACAACAACCTTAGAACCTAACAAATAAGACCGAAATTTATCTAAGGCAAAAACTACAGCTAGAAACTCCTTCTCATTGGTATAATAATTGACTTGAGCCTCATCCAGAGTTCGGCTCAAATAATATATGGCATTCAAAGCTTTATTCTTCCGCTGTCCCAAAACTGCACCAATCGCACAATCGCTGGCATCACACATAATCTCAAATGGGAGGTCCCAATCAGGCGGCTGAATGATTGGTGCAGAAACTAGAGCCTGAATGAAATGTAGATCTTTATACATACTAACATACTCATATATGTCTTAATTAATTTGTCATAAAATTAAAGGTGGAACTTATGCATGCAAACTAATAAAAGAAATGAGAAAGAAACATTATTCTTACAATGGGTATTTCGGTTTAATGGGCACAAAAGAAATCTCCTTTTCTTTTGTTCTTGAGCTTTCCTTTAATGGAAGAAATAAGATCCAATTATAGGATCTCTCCTTAGGAATAATACCCAAAGCTAACTCTTAATCTAATTAATATTATATGAGCTAGTATAATATTAATCTTGTGAAAAATTGAACCAAAAATTGTTTGGTTTTGGCTCCTAAAACCGGGTAGGAGAAGAGGTGAGGAAGAGTGTTATTTTTATCTCTCTAAAAATAATAATATGAAGTGAATGAATAATTATCATCTTACACCCATTCATATGGTGAATGATAAAATAAAATAAGCAAAAGAAACCTTGTTCTTTCCAAGGGAAAACCGGGTAGGGTGGAGGAGAATGGCCAATGCATGGTCTTTGTGCTCTTACACAAAAGACACTAGGTATGCATGCCTAAAATTAGAGTAATAATAATGAATTCCACTAATCTTAATTAACACAATACAATTTGTTACTCACACCCATATTTCGGTCCATTTGAAGATAAAATGGAATCCATTTTATTTTTGTCAAATGTAAATATGTCACATGTCATATGTAACATAAATTTGTTATGTATTTTTAACATATTAAAAATCAACGTATTAATAAAAATACGTCATATACAAAATCGATTTAGTAATTCATAATTACTTGTGCCAAAATATTTTACCAATTTATAAATCATATTTATAATAATTCATTCAAATCCAATTGTTTCTTTAAACAATAATTTCATCCAAGTAATGATACAATTCGATTACTCAGACCGTATCTCATTTAATCACATTTCAATTTGATACGTAAATTTTACTTCCAAAATCGTCCGTCAATTTTTCAAGTAATTTAATTAACTCGTAACATTATGCGATTAATTAAATGATCAATTAAGAGTGTTGCCCTATAGGTATGACCTAGGGGGTCAACTGATCACCACCGTCACACGACAGTAATGTCAAACTCTAGTCAGCCAATCATTACCGATATATGTTGACCATTGATTGAAGAATAAAATTACTTCCCAATTGTATTCTTTAAAATGAGATTTAATAATGATATTTAAATCATGTGATCGCACTATTGTTGAGGACACATTTCCCAACAATCTCCCACTTGTCCTCGACAAGTGTGCGTCACCAATTCTCTTGTCCTATTACTATCTCCCACTCAATGCAAGGTGTCTTTCAGGTCGTACTTGCAAGTGATCATATCGAGAGTGGTTTCCTCGATCTGGAGAATAACTGATTGACCGGACTTATCTATCATAGATACTTTCCGAGCGTGGCCACGCATTTCAAGTTTATTACTCCTCGAGTGGCCCTGAGATATTGTTATAACCCTGACTAGGGGTGGACAATTCCTATCGCACTCATTCCCTTCGACTAGCCACAGCCATCATAACCCAAAATATGCCCATTTGACCCCATTTACGATGGTCATAGTAACATAAATCAAAGTTAATCTGAAACTGTGCCATCTTAGGTGAATAGTCTTTAGTCAAAAGAACGACTCATTTGAATACTATAGTATCTCTCGCCACGACCAGGCTATATAAATTTGCCAGAACTCTATAAGCGGTCATAAGGCCCGACAAAATGTTCCTAATGATGCCTATGTGATCGACTAGTCATCTCACATGACTCTATGGCACTTGAACTTGCCATCAATCGCCTCACACTCTAGTCACTTCGAGACGTCACCTCATACAAGTGACTATGGGCAAATACTATGTTAATCCGTGTTCACTTTAACGGGGTTCAATTGTCTCTACAACCCGTTTGGATGTAACAATGTATAAATTAAAGATAAAAGACAAATGTGATTATGAACATGAACAAAAACAACACTTTTATTTCATTTCAAAATCTAACAAAAACTTGGTACACGTTTAAGTCCCATGGACGTAACATGTCCATCATGCTTAGCCTGCGATAAAGGCTTGGTGAGCGGATCGGCTATGTTGTCATCCGTCCCAACCTTACAAATCGCAATTTCCTTTCTTTCAATGAAATCTCTTATTACATGATATTTTCTAAGTACATGTCTAGATCTATTATTAGACTTCGGCTCCTTAGCTTGGAAAATCGTCCCACTATTATCACAATAGACAGTAATGGGATCATTGGCGGTAGGTACTACTTTTAGACCTTCCGTGAATTGCCTGATCCAAACAGCTTCCTTAGCGAGCCTTCTCGATCTTTGCGATGTACTCGACCTCCGTTGTAGAATCCATGATTCTGACTTCCTTGAAGCTTCTCCACCTACGGCACCACCATTGAGCATAAACACGAAACCACTTGTGATTTCAAGTCATCTCTATCTGTTTGAAAACTTGAGTCCGTGTATCCATTAACACGCAACTCAGCGTCTCCTCCAAACACAAGGATAGAATCCTTAGTTCTTCTCAAGTACTTAAGGATGTTCTTGACAGCAATCCAGTGACTCTCACCTGGATTTCCTTGGTATCTACTCGTCATGCTCAAGGCATACGAGACATCAGGACGTGTGCATATCATGGCATACATGATTGATCCAACAGCGGAAGCATAAGGGATCAACTTCATGCGTTCAACATCATGGGGTTCGGAGGGACGTTGAGTCTTGCTCAATATCGTCCCGGTTACCATAGGTACCAAACCCCTTTTGGATTTGTCCATGCTGAACCGTCGAAGAATCTTATCGACATAAGACTCTTGACTTAGTGCCAATATCCTCTTGGATCTATCTCTATAGATCCGGATACCTAATATGCGTTGTGCCTCTCCTAAATCCTTCATTTGGAAGTGGTTACCTAACCACTTCTTAACAGAAGACAACATTGGAATATCATTTCCAATGAGTAATATGTCATCGACATACAAGATTAGGAACACAACTTTGCTCCCACTGAATTTCATGTATAAACATGGTTCCTCAACACTTCGAGTGAAACCATTTTCCTTTATAACATGATTGAATCGATGATTCCAACTTCTAGATGCTTGCTTAAGACCATAAATGGATCTCTTAAGTTTGCACACTTTGTTAGGATTTTTAGAATCAACAAAACCTTCGGGTTGTATCATGTACACCTCCTCTTCTAAATGCCCATTTAGAAAAGCGGTTTTGACATCCATTTGCCATATTTCATAGTCATGAAATGCGGCAATCGCTAACAAAATCCGTATGGATCTTAGCATGGCTACGGGGGCGAAAGTCTCATCATAATGGAGACCTTGGACTTGGGTAAATCCTTTTGCCACTAGCCTAGCTTTGTAGACATCGTCATGTCCTTCTATGCCATTCTTGACTTTGAATATCCATTTGCATTGGAGGGGTCTTGCCCCTTTAGGCAAATCTACCAAGTCCCAAACTTGGTTTTCATGCATAGAATCCATTTCGGACTTCATGGCTTCTCGCCATAAGGAGGAATTTGGACTAGAGATTGCGGCCTTGTAGGTGGCGGGCTCGTCACTTTCCATAAGCAATACATCAAGTGTTCCATCTTCCTCGATAAGTCCCACATATCGATCGGGATGGCGAATTAGTCGGCCCGTCCTTCTTAGTGGAGGAGGTACAACCGTGTTAGACGACGAAGGAACATCTTCTTGCGTCTCTTCCTCGGTTTGTGACTCTTGAACTTCGTCAAGTTGAAAATTTCTCCCACTCTGTCTCTTAGAAATAAATTGACTTTCTAAGAAGACAGCCTCGCTAGACACAAACACTTTATTTTCTTGAGGTTTGTAGAAGTAGTATCCTCGACAATGCGAGGGGTAACCTACAAAGGTGCATTTTTCGGATCTTGGGGCAAGCTTATTGTCGGCTTTAGTCTTGACGTAAGCATCACATCCCCAAATCCTCATATAGGATATATTGGGAACCTTTCCCGTCCACATCTCATATGGAGTCTTTTCGGTGGATTTATTGGGACTATTGTTCAAAGATCTAATTGCGGTTTGAATCGCAAATCCCCAAAACGAGTTCGGTAACTCGGTTTGACTCATCATGGATCGAACCATATCAAGTAGGGTTCGATTCCTCCTTTCGGCAACACCATTGAGTTGTGGTGTTCCGGGTGGAGAAAGTTGTGATATAATACCACAACCTTTCAAGTGTGAATCAAATTCAAGGCTAAGGTATTCACCACCACGATCGGAACGTAGTGCTTTTACCTTTTTGTTCAATTGGTTCTCTACTTTGTTTTGAAATTCCTTGAATTTCTCAAACGCTTCACTCTTATGTTTCATTAAATAGACATGCCCATGTCTACTTAAGTCGTCGGTGAAGGTTATAAAGTAGTCATAATTACCACGAGCGGTGATACTCATTGGTCCACACACATCGGTGTGTATGAGTCCCAATAGCTCACTAGCTCGTGTCCCTTTACCACTAAAAGGATTACGAGTCATTTTGCCAAGTAGGAAATATTTGCATGTACCAAATGATTGATAATCAAATGGTGTAATCACATTATTAGAAATTAATCTTTTGATGCGATTCTCGTTTATGTGACCTAATCGACAATGCCAAATGAACGCTTCACTTGGGTCACTTGTTTTGAGTTTCTTTGATTGAATGTTATAAATATCATTAGTCGGATTTGAGGTCTCTAAAATGTAAATGCCATTAATGGAAGACGCTTGGCCAATAACCAAATCATTCTTAGAAATAGTACAACGATTGTTCTTAATGACAAAACAAAAACCGTCCATGTCTAGCATGGCGATTGAAATAATGTTTTTGGAGAGTGTAGGCACATAAAAACAATTATGCAAATACAACTCAAATCCATTAGGCAAAGCTAAAACATAAGTTCCCTTGGATTCGGCCGCTACCCGAGCTCCATTTCCAAGGCGTAGATCCACATCTCCCTTGCTAAGCCTCTCCACATCTTTTAAACCCCGTAAATGATTACAAAGGTGAGAACCACAACCGGTATCTAGTACCCATGTCGTAGTGGAAGTATAATTTATATCAATAACATAAATTTCTTTAGGAATTGTACCTTTTGGAGTAATGAGTCCTTCCCTTATATTTCGCAAATACACGGGACAATTCCTAAGCCAATGTCCCATGCCATAGCAATAATGGCACTCAACATTAACTTGCTTGAAGTTTTTGATTTTCTTTCCTTTCTTCTTGAACCTCTTGCCCTTTGAAGCAAGAACTTGATTGCTAGAGCTCCCACTAGCTTTGGCATCTTTATCTTCCAGAGACAAAGACCCTATATATTGCATGAGGTAGTCTTCCTGAGACGGACTCACACGAGGTCTAGTAGTAGTAGGTGGTTTAGAAGAAGTGATGAAGTTAAGGTTTCCATCCGAACCTATCCCGAAATGAAGTTCTCTAGTAGTATCGAAATCATTGTTGGAGCATATGTCGTCAAGAACATTGTGATATGACTCAATAGTTATCGGTGCGGTAGCATTTGTTGGATTCATTGTAAAGAACTACAAATATGGAGGAAAAGGAAATATTAACACTTGTCTTTTTAAATCATACTTGCAAATTAACAAGATATGAACATTTATATAGTGACCTCTACCCAACTATAATAAATGATTCCAAGATCCAAATTCATATTAACTTGGGCACGGTATGGCCGATGAAACCCTTATCAATATAACTCGGTGGACTAACTCTTTAATCGATTCTACTTTTAGAACTCTCGGTCGATAAAATTACTTTAATATTTATCTATAGCCCGGAACACATGCGACTACGGTCGCGAATACTTCTGTTGAGCTCAATCCAAATTTCGAATAAATGTGTCCATGATCCAAATCCACATCAACTCGGGCACGGTATGGCCGATGAAACCCTCATTAACATGAACTCGGTGGATACACACTCATCACCCACTTCCCCTACGTAACAAGGTTTGTACCCCGGTAGGGCCGAGTGCACTCCCTCGCGAAATAGGTTTTCATGGTTTCTACTATTTGGTAAGGCTATGTCTCAATTGTTTGTTTTAGCGAGAGGTCATGTCAATTTATTATCTATCACGTTTTAAGTGAACTAAAGCGGTGAACTACGATAATTCTAATTGACACGGTCGATAAACTCGATAAAATAAGGATGCATGTTTTAGTATGGCGATTTAGCGATGCATGCGACATAAAATAAAATGCAAGCATAAAAATAAATAAACAAATCCTAGTATGGCCTTTCCTATAATAGAAAAACTATTTAACTATTACAAATTCGGAAACCAACTCCATTGGTCCCTTGAACTTCGGTTGTGGCACGCATCTCGAGGTAACACCGTCTTTATGTATCGCCATTCTTGAAGAAATCCGTCTTTGGGAACTCCGGAATGAATAAAATTACATAATAAATTACATAATTTCCTATTATACATTTGTAACTAAAATAAAATAAATCTATTAAATTACAAAACGGTGATACGAGATCACAATAAAAATTACAACCGAATCGATATTCCCATACATTTCGGGAAATACCAATTAAAATCTAAGGCCATACTAAGTAAAATTACATAATTCAAAATTACATAAATTAAAATTATGACAATCATAAAGGAAAAATGCAGCATTATAATATGTATGAACATGCCCAATTTTATGCTAAATCGCCTTTAATTAGCCAATATCGTATATTACTCGGTTTTTACGGATTTGCGTGATTTCAACATTTTATAATCACAAAAATACATAAACTCATATTTATGCATAAGTTAATTACCCTAACCTCTTAGGACTCAAAATTTAGTCTTCATTAATAATTTGACCATAATTAACCCATATTTTATAAAATTGTTCATAAATGGACCAAAAATTACAAAAATAAGCTATAAACTTCAAATAAATCACAAAATTTCAAATAAATTCAAAATTTGAAATTTAAACTCATGAACATTCTGGAAAAATACCATGACACTCATAATGTTCAAAATCTTAGGTTAAAAAGTTCGAAATTTTTCCGGAAAAACAATGTTGCGGTTTATCGATTTTTAATAAAATAATCATAAAAACATGGAAAAAATTATTTTCATTAACTTTTCAATTTTAGATATGAAAAAGATAATAAAATGCAACATTAGACGTTTTTCCTAAGTCATAGATTATGTTTTATTAATTTTCCACTAATAATGTCACTATTTATGCTATTTTTCTTCAAAAATCCATAAATCATGCAAAAAGACTTCTTTATAGCCAATTATTTTACACACATCTTGTAAAATTGCATGTGACAACATATTAATTTTCTATGACCCGATTCGAAATTTAACTCACATTAACCTATTTTTCACCTAAATCCGAATTTAATAATGAAAAATTCATTTTTCGAGCATAACAAGTCCAAAAATTATGAAAATTTACAGGTTATCTCAAAATAATATGTGACAACATATCCAAAAATCAATGGAAAATTCGAAGTATAGCTAATTTTAGACCAAATGACATTTTTACTCATAAAATCATATTTAAATGCCATTATTGTATAATATGAACAATAAAAATCCGTAAAATTAACCAAAATATCCTAAAACATTTTAGGACCAGAAATATTAACATGCATAAAATAATTTCGTGATATCTCATAATAACACAAATTTTACATGTTTTATATGTTATTCTTATAACTCGGAAAAACTTTTAATCGATTTGCATGCAAACAACCGTGGCTCTTGATACCGATTGAATGAAATGTAGATCTTTATACATACTAACATACTCATATATGTCTTAATTAATTTGTCATAAAATTAAAGGTGGAACTTATGCATGCAAACTAATAAAAGAAATGAGAAAGAAACATTATTCTTACAATGGGTATTTCGGTTTAATGGGCACAAAAGAAATCTCCTTTTCTTTTGTTCTTGAGCTTTCCTTTAATGGAAGAAACAAGATCCAAGTATAGGATCTCTCCTTAGGAATAATACCCAAAGCTAACTCTTAATCTAATTAATATTATATGAGCTAGTATAATATTATTCTTGTGAAAAATTAACCAAAAATTGTTTGGTTTTGGCTCCTAAAACCGGGTAGGAGAAGAGGTGAGGAAGAGTGTTATTTTTATCTCTCTAAAAATAATAATATGAAGTGAATGAATAATTATCATCTTACACCCATTCATATGGTGAATGATAAAATAAAATAAGCAAAAGAAACCTTGTTCTTTCCAAGGGAAAACCGGGTAGGGTGGAGGAGAATGGCCAATGCATGGTCTTTGTGCTCTTACACAAAAAACACTAGGTATGCATGCCTAAAATTAGAGTAATAATAATGAATTCCACTAATCTTAATTAACACAATACAATTTGTTACTCACACCCATATTTCGGTCCATTTGAAGATAAAATGGAATCCATTTTATTTTTGTCAAATGTAAATATGTAACATAAATTTGTTATGTATTTTTAACATATTAAAAATCAACGTATTAATAAAAATACGTCATATACAAAATCGATTTAGTAATTCATAATTACTTGTGCCAAAATATTTTACCAATTTATAAATCATATTTATAATAATTCATTCAAATCCAATTGTTTCTTTAAACAATAATTTCATCCGAGTAATGATACAATTCGATTAGTCAGACCGTATCTCATTTAATCACATTTCAATTTGATACGTAAATTTTACTTCCAAAATCGTCCGTCAATTTTTCAAGTAATTTAATTAACTCGTAACATTATGCGATTAATTAAATGATCAATTAAGAGTGTTGCCCTATAGGTATGACCTAGGGGGTCAACTGATCACCACCGTCACACGACAGTAATGTCAAACTCTAGTCAGCCAATCATTACCGATATATGTTGACCAGTTGACAGTAACAAAATTACTTCCCAATTGTATTCTTTAAAATGAGATTTAATAATGATATTTAAATCATGTGATCGCACTATTGTTGAGGACACATTTCCCAACAGAGCCTCCTTTAACCTGTTAAAAGCTAGAAGGCACTCATCAGTAAACTTAAAGACAGCATCCTTAAGGAGCAATTGTGTAAGTGGTTTAGCAATTTTTGAAAAATCCTTAATGAAACGCCGATAGAAACCAGCGTGACCAAGGAAACTCCTCACTCCTTTAACATTCATGGGAGGAGGCAATTGCTCAATCACCTGCACCTTTGCTTTATCAACATGTATACCCTTATCAGAAATCAGATGCCCTAATACAACTCCCTCAATGACCATGAACTGACAATTTTCCCAGTTTAAAACAAGATTAGCATCAATACAACGCTGCATGACTTTATCAAGGTTAGCTAAACAACGATAAAAGTCATTACTATAAACTGAGAAATCATCCATAAATACCTACATAATATTCTCTATATAATCAGAAAAAATCCCCATCATGCACCTCTGAAAGGTAGCTGGGGCGTTACACAATTCGAAGGGCATCCTGCGGTACGCAAAAACAACCAGTGGACAGGTAAAAGTGGTCTTACTCTGATCATCCGGATGAATGGGGATCTGAAAGAACCCTGAATATCCGTCTAGAAAACAGAAAAATTTGTTAGAAGCAAGTCTTTCAGTCATTTGGTCTACAAAAGGGAGGGGGAAATGATCTTTCTTGGTGGCGGCATTCAACTGTCTATAATCAATGCACATCCGCCACTATGTCACAACTCGTGTTGGTATTAATTCATTTTTCTCATTTTTAACCACGATAGTCCCTCCTTTCTTCAGAACTACCTGAACTGGGCTAACCCACTTGGAGTTGCCAACTGTATAAATAATACCTGCATCGAGTAGTTTCATCACCTCAGCCATAACAACTTCCTGCATCTTCGAGTTCAACTTGCGTTGACCTTGTCTGTAAGGCTTGTGGACTTCCTCCAGCTCTATCCTGTGCATACAAATATCAGGGCTGATGCCCTTAATATCATCCAAAGAGTAATCTAAAGCCTTCCTGTTTTTCTTAAGCACACACATCAAAGCAGAAAGCTGGTTATCATTAAGCTTAGCACTAACAATAGCTGGGTACTGCTCCGTATCATCTAGAAAAACATACTTAAGATTAGGAGGAAGTGGCTTACGCTCTGGCACCTTTACCTCTACAATAGAGACAGAATCGACTTCAATGGTATAGCAAGTGTTTACCAAATTATCGTTGGCCAGGCTTAAGAGCATCTCATCTTCTTCCTCTGTGAGCTCGTAGCTCTCCATTGAGGCTACCAAAGCATCTGGCTCCTCAGCATTCTCCGCTGTATTACCTGCACTCTCATCTAAACGGGTTAGATCAGCTAAGGGATCCTTGGCTAAAGATTCCCTCCAGTTATAATTAACAGCTCTGTCAACAATATCAATGGAATAACACGTATCATCATCATCAGGTTCAGTAGCCTTACGAGCAAGACTGAACTCAATGGTGTCATCTCCTACCTCTAAGGTTATAATTCCGCGTTTGACATCTATTACAGCCCCAGTTGTATGTAAAAATGGTCTACCTAAAATAATAGGTATCTGACTGTCCTCTGCAATGTCCAAAACAACGAAATCGACAGGAATAAAGAACTTACCCACTTGAACGGGTACATCCTCTAAGACTTCTAAAGGTCTCTGAGTCGATCTATTTGCCATCTGAAGGGTAATATCGGTCACCTTAAGTCTACCAATATTTAGCCTTTCGCAAACAAAATATGGTATGACACTGACACTGGCCCCTAAATCGCAAAGGGCCTTTCCAATTTCGTGGTTACCTATAGTGCAGGGAATTGAAAAACTACCCGGATCCTTTAATTTAGGTGGTATATTAATTTGCGAAAGAGCATTGCATTCTTCCACAAAAGCAACATTACCATCATCATGAAAATTTCTCTTACGATTCAAAATGTCTTTCATAAATTTAGCGTAAGAGGGTACCTGGGTAATTAGATCAGTGAAAGGAATGGTTACCTCGAGATTCTTGACCATTTCCAAAAACTTACCAAACTTGCGCTCTAGCGTAGTATTCTTTAAACGCTCCGGATACGGGACTGCAACACTGGCCGTAGGATCAGCAACCTTCGGCTTCCGTAAGTTTAAAACTTCCGTCAAATCATTAATAAGTATAGAATCATGCAGATTAGTTGACGGATTTGCGTCCCTGCATCGAGACCGTCGATCGACCATTGGTCTCGGTCGATCGACCAATCTGGCTGGGCATGAACAGTTTCTGGTAAGAAACTGCTTCGTCAAAAACTTCCGTCGATCGACTGACATTGGTGGTCGACCGCATGTGATGTGCTCAATTAGTTTCTGGTCATAAACTTTTTCATCAGGTATTCCGGTCGATCGACTGCAGTTGTTGGTCGATCGACCACTGGTACTGACGATAAAGTTCTTTTTCGCACCAGAAATTGAATTTTTCTTTTCATCCTTTCCCGAGTCTTCTCTTAGCTTATCGGGACCATCATAAGAAAGGCCACTTCGGAGATTAATGGCATTAATGGTTTCAATTGGTCCTTCACATTTGCTTGAAGAATTGGCGGCTTGCCTAGCCTCTAAATTCTCCAACTTCTTGACAAAATTCTTTGCAGATTCAATCCCGGCTTCTTCTATTTTCGTGACTTGGACCAAAAGAGTTCGGACTAGGTCTCTCAATTCCGCGGTCTCATCTGAATTATGGACAGGAATTTCAACTCTTTCCTTAGAAGCTTCAGAGGTCTCGAGCTTCTCGAGACGGGCAGTAATAGAAGTTATGAGTGTCACAACGGCACTCATTTCATCACTTTGCTTTCGCGACTTTCCACCCGAACTTCAAAACTCGGCTCTATGGACTGCCATCTCCTCAATAGTGTTCCAACCTTTATTCTGACCGGTATTATTTTGGAACCTACCATTCGCAGCTGCGTCCAGGATAACCTTGTAGTCATCATATAAAGCATTATAGAATAAGTTGCAAAGGTACCACTGCTGGAAACCATGGTGAGGGACGGCCCGAACCAAACTCTTGAAACGTCCCCATGCTTCACAAAAGCCCTCATCAGGTCCTTGCTGGAAATTTATAATTTTACTTCTCAAGGCATCAGTCTTTGCAAGTGGGAAGTATTTTTTGTAGAAAGCTAATGCTAGAGATGTCCAATCTGTGACTCCAGCTGCTACCCTATCAAGGTAGCGGTACCAATATCGCGCCGAATCCTTCAAGGAGTATAAGAACATTATCCCCTTTACATCATCCTGGGTCACCCCAGTCGGTACAGGTATGGAACAATGATGAGTACGTGAAAATTTCCATGTGCTTCAAAGGATCCTCGTCCGGTAGACCAGAAAACTGATTTCGCTCCACTAAATCAATATAAGGGGAACGAAATTCGAATTTACCAGTAGTAGGGGTGGGTAAAACGTATCCCTTTGGAACATGCTGCTCTTGTGGCTGAAGATTGTCATATATTGTAGTCATGTTCACAAAACTGAGAGTACTCAAGTCTTCCTCTCAAAAACCTGTCTTCTAACTGTGCAAAAGCAAAACTAGAAGCAAGAGTAAGCAACGGCCTCAAGGAACCAAAGTTCCTTGAGACAAGAAAAATAAACTAAAAATAAAGCAAACAGAATTACACCGTCTCCCCGGCAACGGCGCTAAAATTTGATACCGTCGTTTTGTATCAAAATTAAATTTATAAATCCGAACTAAAACTATAGACAGTGATAGTAAGGGTCGAACCACAGAGAGACAAGATCAATTCTATTTGCTAATTTTTAATCTATTGAAGTAACAATTTAAATGGGGGTTTTGAATTGGTCTGATTTTAAAGACTAATTAACAAAATAAAGAGTTTCTCAAATAAAATAAAGAGAGATCAGGAACTTCGGTTCACCATGGCTAAGGTCAGGTCAAAAGAGATAGCAGAGGTCTTGTAACGGTCTCAGGGAGTAAGAGCAAGCCTTTCGATCAATGCTCAAATTTAACCTTACGGTCTTCCAATTCCCTAGAATTTCTCAAGCTTTCGCTCAAAGGAAATTCCAAAACTAATGAAAATCTAACCTACTAATCTTTCAATCTAGCAAGATGGGTTTATCAAAAGGAAACAAGATCGATACGGAAGAAATCATACTAATAAATCGACCTAATTTATGCCATGGCTCACCTCGTTCCCAATCAAGATAATTAGCTATGCATGATCAAAACTATAACAATTGCAAATTTAAAGACATACAATGAAATTGACATGATTGAAATTGAATTTAAGACAAAGGATTAAAACTGAATTGCTTGAATAAGAACTAATAGCAACAAGAATTGAATTGACAAGAAATAAAAGAAGAAGGAAATTGCATTAAAGAGCTTACTAAAGAATTGATGAACAAAGTAAAATGAAATTGGAATCCGTCGTCTCACTTTCTTGTCTCCAAACTGGATCTAAACTTGAGTTCTTGAATAATGAAAAGCATGACCAAAATTATTGATGCATAACTACTGATAAACGTCCCTCCAATAGTTAATTACAATTGGGCTTTTAAAAATCTAAAACATAAAATCAATCTCAGCCTCGCGGCCTGGTCGATCGACTAAGAGATATGGTCGATCGACCAGCCAGTGCAGTACAGTAGCTTCTGCTAAACTTCCACGATCGATCGACCGGAGGTGTTGGTCGATCGACCAACTACACTGTGCAGAAACATCCTCTTCTCTTCAAAACAGTCTCTTCACTCCATGCACGCATCCCGAGGTGAACGAGTCCGAACTCCCATCTTCTAAGTTTCCATAAAGTCGCTTCCGGAGGACGATTTAAGCTTGGTTTAGCTCACTTCCACTTATTCCTACAATAAATCATAGAAATTGCAAAGTAAACCGTTTCGGGAGAAATAGTAGCTTTAAACTAACAAATACGCATGGAAATACGTGCCAAAACTGCGAATAAAGTGTATAGAATATGCACGTATCAGGAATCCTGGGGAAGGCCTAAAGAGGCGCGAGCAGCCTGGCGATAGAAGCCGACTCTCCCCTTTTTCTGAAAAATGCGCTGATCATTTTGTATAAATAGGGACGTTTGCGCTTCATTGTTTCATCATTCGAAAAACAAAAACATCTCTACAAAACCTCTTCTTCTTCCACAAAAATATTTCATGGATGCTTTTGAGAACGCATTGCGGCAATGGTGCCGGGATTTGTCGCCTCCCGAAAAGTATCAACTCGTTTACATGGGAGTTGGTCAATTGTTGGTGCTTCGTCAAGTCAAGGTGCAACCTTCGTTTCTTGAAGCATGTTCTCGGTTTTGGGATTCGAAACACCATGTTTTTGTTTTCCCAAAAGGTGAGCTTTGTCCTCTTGCCGAAGAAGTTGGAGCCATTGGTGGGTGGCCGGGTTGTGTTCCGGTGCTTCCTCTAACTCGGTTGTGCTACAAGGAGACATTCCGTTCCATGTTGGGCTTATCAACGAGCCAAATAAACTTTCTTCTTGCTCCACATGGTGTGGATATGTTGGCTCTTATCAACATCTTTTCAAACCGATTAGATGTTAATGTCTCGGAGGTGGCTAGGAGAAGAGCTTTTGCATTTTGCCTTGTCCATGTGTACCTCTTTGTTGATCTCTTGAAGAAGGAGGGGCCAAGATGCCATGGTAGCATGACCCTTATCCATGTGATTGAGCAAATGGAGCATGGTAGAGATCTATCATGGTTGGTGCTTGGAGAGATTATCCAAGCTTTGGACAAGGAAGGCTCTTGTGGAGAAGCTCCCTCTTTCGGATCCCCAAGGATCCTCAAAGTGTGGCTATTGAAGAGGCTAAGGTATGTAGAGCCTCCGGTTGATTCTTCATCTTATTCCTTCCGTCATCTTACCATGAGTAAGAAGTTGTACTCGGATAGTTTCGCTTCCACCGAGGCTTATTGGGCCGCAAGATTGGCGGAGGAGGGGGGTCCTCATATCCGTTGGGTGGTGCCGTGGTGGAAATTGAGGTCCTTCACGGGGTTGCCCGCTTCGGGTGCTAGTCCTCGTTCTTTGATGGTGGTGGGTTTGAAGGTTGTTTCCTTCATATATCCTGAAAGGCTCATGAGGCAAATGGGGCGTCAACAAAAGGTGCCCACTCAAGATACTCTTGTCCAAGAGAATGTTTTCCGGAATTCCGAGCTTGTGGAGTTTTTCGAAAGATGGTGGGCCACTCGGCCGCTTTGGGAGGTGCCAAACCCCGTTGTCACGACATGGGTGACTCCCGCTTATGTCAAGTGGTCACGTGCTCCGTCCTTGGAAGAGAGATCCAAATTCCGTAAGGACGAGGTTATCGACTTGAAGTACCGAGAGGTTGGCAAGGCCAACCGTGCCTTCTTTGAGGACTATGTTGATGGAGCTACCCCCGATGTGATGAGACCACCGAAGAGGAGGAGTTCCGGTCCCAAGAATATGGTGGGCCGTGCATTGGCTCGTCTTGGGTGGAATATGGGGTCTTATGCTAGTCCGGAGGCCGTCGCCGTCTTAGATCCGTTGAGGATCCGTTCTGAGGAAGAAGTCCATGCTAGGCGGGCCAACAAGAAGAACAAGGGGAAGATGTACCCCGAAGGAAAAGGCAAGGGTAGAATGGAAGAGTGAAGACATCCATTACCCACTTTATTATTATGTTGTATTATTGTTGTGAGTTTTTATTATGTTGTACTAGCTAGTTATTGTGTGTTTTGTGCTAGTTTTATTATGTGAGGTGTGTTAGTTGACACCTTAGCTTTGACAAGTTGTAGACTCGTCGAGCTTTATTTATTATTGAAATTGTAATCCCTCCCATTATTAATAAAATAAGAGGATTGCTTGTGTCGAAAATTTTGAACGCTTGTTTCTTCCATCCATTTGGTGAAGCAATTCAATTTGAATCGTTCTAAACATTTGCACTTGTAAAAGTGGTATTTTGTGGAAAGGGAGAAAGGCTTATTTTGTATTTTTGTGGGAAAAAGGGAATGGTTTTCCCTTTTCTCTTTTTTTTGGGATGTTTTTGTACGTGGGGATTTTTTTGTATGGGGATGGTTGTTTTTGATTGTGGGAATGGTTGTATCCTTCTTGTGTAAGAAATGACTACCTACGTATTCACCTGGAGAGGTGAAATCAAACCATGATCGTAGTTCGAAATGTTTTGTAAATTTGATTGGGTTTTGTGGTTGTATCCCTCATGCATAAGAGGGACTGCCTACGTATCCACCTGAAGAGGTGAAATCAAACCATGCTCGTAGTTCAGGGGGTTGTTTTGTTTTAGTGCAAATGGACGTTGCCTTTGACATATCAAAGAACATTCGAAACGGGCAAGGTGTCGTAGCTTAGACTCGATAAAACATGCAATTTTAAATCAGAACACATTGAGAAACTTGACTTGAAAAAGGTTGAGGTCGTTGCTAGTTGTAAAACTAGGCTTGGTCGTTGGTTGTTATGGTTCAAGGGTAGTACTTCTTGAGTTGGTCTAGGTTGGTCGGGTTTGTAAAGTCCTCCCCATCTAGGTCACTCAGTCTCACTGCACCCCCCGAAAGTATTTTCTGGACCAGGTATGGCCCGGCCCAGTTGGGTTTGAATTTCCCCCTCGGATCGACGGGTAACGGTGCTCGAACTGACTTGAGGACCAAGTCGCCCTCCTGGATGTTTCTGGGTTTGACCGTCTTGTTGAATGCCCGTTGTATACGTCGTTGGCATAGCTGGATGTTGTGCAAGGCGTTGAGTCGCCGTTCGTCTAGAAGAGTGAGTTGCTCGTACCTTCGACGGGTCCATTCCGCTTCAGGGACTTGACTCTCCAGTAGGATGCGTAGAGATGGGACCTCTAACTGTACCGGTTGAACCGCCTCCATACCGTATGCTAGGTAAAAGGGTGTGGCGCCTGTAGGTGTTCGAATGGAGGTTCGGTATCCCCAGAGTGCGAATAGGAGTTTGCTCGGCCAATCGCGGTAGTTGTCTAACATTTTCTTAATAATGGTGACAAGAGTTTTGTTCGCTGCCTCCACCGCTCCGTTGGTTTGGGGACGGTAGGGGGATGATCGATGTCGTTTCATCTTGTACTTGTCCAGCAAAGCTTGAGTTTCCACCCGGAAGTGAGAGCCTTGATCGCTGATGATTTCATGGGGTACCCCATATCGGCAGATGATGTTGTTTTGAATGAACTTGGCCACTTGTTTGGCGGTCAAGACTGCATATGACTGCGCTTCCACCCATTTGGTGAAGTAGTCGATGGCGACGAGGACGAAGCAATGCCCCTTGGTGCCTATCGGGTTGACTTTCCCGATGATGTCAATGCCCCAGGTTGAGAAAGGCCAGGGTGATGTCATGATGTATAAAAGGGATGGTGGTATGTGTTGTATGTTGGCGAAGATTTGGCAATTGTGGCAATGTTTGACGTAGTTACGGCAATCGGCTTCCATGGTGGTCCAGTAGTAACCTAGCCGCATGATTTTTCGTGTAAGTATCATTGCACTCATGTGAGGGCCACATTCTCCGTCGTGAACCTCTCCCATGACTTTCTTGGCTTTGTAATGGTCAATGCAAAGGAGGAGAATTCCTTGGGGTGTTCTTTTGTAGAGTTGATTTTGGTTTATCACGAATTGTGATGCAAGTAAATGGATGGCTCTTTGTTCAGAGTTGGGAGGGAATTCGTTTTTGGTTTTATAATTGAGGATGGCTTGTTACCAAGGTTCGTCATGGCTTTCCTCGTCGTTGATAATAGCACAAATGTGGGCTGGCTCGCTCCTTCTCCCGACACATAGGGGCATTGATGTCATGTCGTCAGGTATGTTGACGAGCGTGGCAAGTTTTGCCAGGGCATCAGCAAATTCATTTTTCTCTCGTGGCAGATCGAAGTAGTCGACTTGGTCGAAGAATTCGGCCTCTTGACTGATCTTCGCTTGGTAGGGAGCTAAGCTGTCGGATCGGATTTTCCATGATCCGGACACCTGATTGATGATGAGTGAGGAATCGCCGTGGACCCTCAGCCTCTTGATGCCAAGTGTGATGGCTGCTTGTAGGCCGATGAGACATGCTTCATATTCAGCGGTATTGTTGGTGACGCTAAAGTCTAGCTTGACCGAGATCGGAACGTGTTTTCCCTCTGGTGAAATTAGAAGGATTCCTACCCCCGAAGCCTCTCAGATTAGATGCACCATCGAAGTATAGGTCCCATGCGTCGGAGTCGGCACACAGGATGTCTTCGTTAGGAAGTGACCATGTGTCGGTCGTAGGATCCTCGTTGACGGGATTTTCTGCTAGGAAATCGGCAATTGCTCTTCCCTTGATAACCTTGAGGGGTAAAAACTTGAGGTCAAATTCGGACAGCATGAGTGTCCATCTAGACAGCCTTCCGTTTAGCACGGGTTTTTCGAAGATGTATTTAACCGGGTCCATCTTGGAGTAGATGTGGACCGTGTAGCTGAGCATGTAATGCCGCAGCTTTTTTGTTGACCATACTAGGGCAAGGCATGTCTTTTCCAGTTGGGTATACCTCATCTCGTACTCAATGAACGTTTTGCTGATGTAGTAGATGGCTCGTTCTTCGTTGCCAACTGTTTGTGCTAACATTGCTCCCATGGCTGTGTTAGTTACAGTCAGGTATAGGGATAAAGGAATCCCTGGTTGAGGTGGCATGAGGACAGGAGGTTTGGATAGGATTTCCTTTATCCTATCGAAGGCTTCTGACAGTCGTCGTCCCAATCTGTGTGATCGGAGGCGCGAAGCTTTTTGAATATTGGTTCACAAATCATAGTGAGCTTGGCGATGAAGCGGCTGAGGTATTGGACCTGACCGAGAAACCCCCGAATCTCCTTCTCGTTCCTAGGCCGATGCATGGCTTTGATTTTGGTTGGATCAATCTCAATGCCTCTTTTGCTGACGACATGTCCCAAGAGTTTTCCGGAGGTGACCCCGAATGCACACTTCTGAGGATTTAGTCTCATGTTATATTTCCGCAGACGAGCAAAGAATTTCCGGAGGGCATTGATGTGGCCGTCCCTTTCTTTCGATTTGACGATCATGTCATCGACATATACATCTACCTCCTTGTGCATCATATCATGTAGGAGAGTGGTAGCGGTTCTTTGATAGGTAGCCCCGGCGTTGATGAGGCCGAAGGGCATGACCGTGTAGCAATATGTACCCCACTGTATAGTGAATGTTGTCTTATGCATGTCTTCCTCAGCCATTTTAATCTGGTTGTACCCAACATGCCCGTCCATGAATGATAGGAGTGCATACTCGGCAGTGTTGTCCACCAGAATGTCAACATGTGGCTAAGGGAAGTCGTCCTTTGGACTCGCCTTGTTCAGATCCCTGAAGTCAACGCAAACCCGAATTCTTCCGTCTTTCTTTGGTACGGGCACAATATTGGCCACCCAATCCGAGTATTCAGACACTTTGATGAAACCAGCCTTGAACTGTTTATCCACCTCTTCCTTGATTTTTAAGGCCCACTCAGGACGCATCCGGCGTAGCTTCTGTTTCACAGGTTTAGCTCCGGGTTTAATGGGTATCCGGTGCTCTGCAATTTCTCTGTCAATCCCAGGCATGTCTCTGTAAGACCAGACTAACACGTCCTTGTATTCGTGGAGGAGGTCAATGAACTGTTGTCTTTCCGAGGGGTCCAGGGTTGTCCCTATCCTAAGTTCTTGAGGTGTATTATCGGTTCCTACGTTAATAGGTTTTGTCTCCTCAATGATGGGGGTTCTGGTTTCCCTTTTGTCAAGTTCTTTGGCTAGGAGAGGTGGGTAGTCACTCAAGTCAAATTCCTCGTAGTCATTCAGAATTGCATTGTAGTTAAATTGAGACGAGTCATAAGCAAACTTAGCCTTCATTAAGTTCACACGAGCGAAAAGCTCGGAAAGGATAGACATCTCGTGGTCAGTCAGAGGGGACACAATAGAGGAAGTGGCCCCTGGAACAGGCTCCAGGTTGTCACCTTTCATGGGAGTGGGGGTGACCCTAGTAGACTCAGCCTCTGAATCAGCCACGACTTTGTGATAAAACAGTGAGAAGGGGACCTTGACTGGGACATCAGGAGCGTTATGAGCTATGATAGACTCTGACTCCGACTCATACTCAGACTCGGATCCTTCTTCACTTCCCTCCTTGAACATAGGGCCTTCTCCAGTTGTGATCTTGAGGATGCGGCCTTGGCGATCGGTCCACTTGACGGTCTTCCTCCAGCCTTGGGTAACTTTCTCCGGGTCAGTATCGGAGATCAAGGCGGTGGGATCAAATTGGTTGTCCTTCAGGGTGATGTTGATAATGTCCTCATAGTCGAGGTGTTTGACGTTATCTTCCCCAAAGAGGAGTGTGACAGCTTGTCCGTCAAGGCACGGTGACGGCTTGGACTCAGTTGATGCAGCTTCGATGTTGTCGGGGATAAAGTAGCAGTCTTGGAAAACTTCCACTCCCGGGTACCTAGCCTTCACCACAGAGTCATAGATTGGCTCCGAAAATCCGTGGTAGAGCTCGGACTCTCCCTCGGGGACAAAGTATCCGTTGAGAGTCAGATGGTAGGGACGGAGGATAACCCCGTGCTTCTTACGCTTTCGGACTAGGAGGTTCATCTCCTGGATATCTTCGTCGGTAGCTTTGTATCCCAGCCCAAAGAGAATGTTGGGGACCTTAGCCTGTTTCAAGGGAGGCAATGGGTCCTTCAGTGGATTGAGCGGCAAACCCGGGAAATAACCTTGACGCATCATGATACGGTTGACCGTGAGGTTGGCAAACGGGTCACAATCAGAGGGTGTTGACTCCTCCGTTATGGCGTTTACGGCTTGGAAACCCCACATTTCGTTATCGTCCTCCTCAATGGCTTGGGAGGCTATCCCCTTTCTCATGACTGCCTTGATCGGGGAAGCAGGAATTGTGATTGATTTCCCGTTGAAGGGGACCTTGATCTTCTGGTGGAGAGTCGAGGTGACTGCCTTGACGGCGTGAATCCAGGGACGTCCCAGGAGCATGTTGAAGGAGGCGTCGATGTCGACCACCTGAAAACTGGTTTGCCTTTCCAGTGGTCCGGTTGCGACGGTCAAGGTGATAAGCTCAGCGACCTTGCGACGAGTGCCATCGTAGGCGCGTACTCCTTGATTTGTCGGGACCAAGTCCTCTTCCTTAATCCCTAGCTTGTGGGCAGTCTTGAGAGGAATGACGTTCACCGCGGAGCCGTCATCCACGAGGACCATGGGTATATTTTTCTGGAGGCATTGTACGGTGATATACAGGGCCAGGTTATGATTGGCTCCGAACGGAGGGATATCCTCGTCGGACAAAATGACCGGGTTGTTCAGATTAGGGGAGTCCCTTGTCATTTGCGCCACTATTTCTTCTGGGAAAGAGGTGGAGGGCACGGTTAATTTGCCCAAGGCCTGCAGCAAGGCCTGTCGATGCTCAAAAGACGTTGCGATTAGTTGCCAAATTGAGATTTCGGCTTTTGCTTTCTGAAGCTGTTTCAGGATTGAGTTCTCAGGAGCCTTTGGTTGAGCGTCCACCTC
Source organism: Silene latifolia (assembly GCF_048544455.1). NCBI lineage: Eukaryota > Viridiplantae > Streptophyta > Magnoliopsida > Caryophyllales > Caryophyllaceae > Silene > Silene latifolia. Next base: position 65,881,730 of record NC_133531.1, read on the forward strand.
TGGGACGATCTGGTCATTCGTTGTTGGAATGACCGTTGGATTGTTCGGATTCTGATAGGGACGTCCGGACCGGGTGAGATGTCTGATTTCTTTCGCCTGTTTCTCCTTCCCTGGGATGATATAGACATCCTCAACATCATATCTCCATATGCCATTAATTTCGGAGTCTCGAGGATACCTTGGAGGGGTATTCCTCGGTGGGTAGTTCTTGTGAGGGATATTTTTGTGAGGATGGTTTTTGTGAGGGTGATTTTTATGGGGGTAGTTATTTTGAGGGTAGTTTTTTTTAGGGTGATTTTCGTGAGGTCTATGCCAGAATGGTCGCGGGAGCAATCCATCCTGGGTGGGTAGTTTTGAATGCTTGGGGAATTCTCCCTCGGGCGCGGTGGTGGAGGATTGAAGACGAGTCGACGGTGGGCGTCGTCGAGTCGGGTGATTCTCTCAGAGAGGCTGGCTATGGCCTCCTCAACTTGTTGAAACATAGTGATCATAGTGGCAGCACTAAACACAAATAATCCGTCTGAAGGATCTTTTTCCAAAGCATTCACCTCGTCGTCAATCGGCAGGATGAGGTGAGAGGAGTCTAGGGTCGGCTCATCATCAGAGATGGCGTGGATTCCCAGGGGATTCGTTTTGTTGTTCAGTTTAGTTGGTGGGGGTAATGGCAAATCTCCTTTCTCAATCATGTCTTGAATGAGGTGCTTGAGTTTGAAGCAAGTTTCGGTGTCATGCCCTTTCCCTCGATGATACTGACAGTAGGCGTTGGGGTTCCAAAACCGTGACTTCTTGGCATCGGTTGGATCCGGGGTGGGTCCGATCGGCTGTAACTTCCCCTGGTCCATGAGCCTTTTCAGGGCACTTGCATAAGTCGACCCTATGTTGGTGACACTCTCTGGGGGCGCTCAGTTTTCTTAGAAGATGGTTCAACGAGGTTGACCTCATCAATTTTGTTTGTCTGGCCGTAAGGGCGAGATCCGGTTGAGGTGGATCCCTGGTAACCTCTGCCAGTGGTCTTGGCTAAGACACCCTTTCGGAGGTCGTCCTCAATACGTGTCCCAAGAATCTGCAGATCTTGGAAGGTCTTGATATTCTGATATCTCAGTAGGTTGGCATAGACTGGGCGGAGATTGTTGACAAACTTTTCCACCAAAGTTGACTCACTCGGCTTACTGACCAATTGAGTATTCACCCTCCTCCAACGGGTTAGGAACTCAGTGAACCCCTCCTTGTCGTTCTGGGTTTGCACTTCGAGAGTATGGGTATTGGCCTGGATCTCGACATTGTCGGCATACTGTTTGGCAAACTCAACTGCGATCTCATCCCATGTAGTAAGGTTTTTCGGATCAAGGGAGTAATACCATTGGCGAGGAATCGGTTCCAAAGAGGATGGGAAGATCCAGGTAAAAAGTTCCTGTTTGACCCCTTTAATGGCCATGTAGTCCTTGAAAGCACGGATATGGTTGAGTGGGTCCTCCACTCCCTTAAATTTAGGCACATCGGTCAGGGTGAAGTTGTCAGGTAACGGGTCCCCAACAGGTTCGAACCTTCAGTTGTTCTCAAGATGGATATTGTTACCCCGGGCTAGGAGTTGTTCTTCCAAGAATTTCAGCCTCTTCTCAGTTTCAGTCAGAAGTGGAGTATTATGTTCCCCAATTTCCTTGTTCTCCAGGGCGTCGATACGAGTCTCGACGCGATCCAGGGTGACCTTAAGAGCGGTAAGCAGGCTGGCTAGTTGATCAGTTGTGACATCTCTGTTGTTGTCATTGTTGTTGGACGAAGCTGAAGACGGGGCCATGGCTCTGAGGCAGAAAAACGGCTCACATTACAACTCAATACGACACGGTTCCAAGACTGAACGCAGACAACGCAAAGGACGAGACAAAGATCAGACTCAACAAGACGGGGGTGACCGTGTGTGGTCCCCCGGTGCTGACTCGATTTATGACGTGATGGTGTTGACCGAACTTTTGACACGAGTCCAACATAACGGCGCGATGCCATTGGATGGGTCTCGTGATGAGATGACTCATAAGTAAAGACCCATAAGTACGTTTGCTTTGACTCGATAGACACGAGGCGGAATTGGAATGGTGGAATGAAGTTTTCGAAAATAGAAATTTTCAAAAAGATTCATTTGTCGCTTAAATAGACGGCTTCCGAAGATAGAGATCTCCGCAAGTCGGTTAGTTGAAAGGGTCGTCTTAAGTTTATTTGCAAAAGACGGTTTGAGTTTGAGTCGGCTCGGAAAACAGTGCATCGTTTCCCAAGACGGTTTTGAAATTCAAAATCGTATGTTTTGAAAATCGGGTTTGAAAATGTTTGAAGAGGTCTCCGGGATGTTGCATGATCCTCGGGATCTCGAAAGTGTCTCGAGAAAAAGGGTGTGTACTTTTCTCGGGTTTTGAAAGAGCCATTGTCGGCGCGAAACGGGTTAAAATCCGTGTCTAGACGCGGTGATTATAACGGCGTAAAAAGGTCATTTGAAATGGTTGTAGAAAACCAGGTTTGAAAATTGTCATTACGACGGCCTAGAAAGGCGTGTTGAAATGGTTATAAAAACCGGGTTCGAAAATCGTCATTATGACGGCCTAGAAAGGCGTGTTGAAATGGTTATACAAAACCGGGTTTGAAAATCGTCATTATGACGGCCTAGAAAGGCGTGTTTGAAATGGTTATAAAAAACCGGTTTTAAAAATCGTCATTATGACGGCCTAGAAAGGCGTGCAACGGTGGGCAAAAGACCGAGGTTTGAAATGGCCATTATAACGGCGCAAAATGGGTGATTTGAAAGTTTGAAAATGACATGGAAGGACTTATGATCAAGTAGCACATAAGCACTCGCAGTTCATTATATTATGCATTATGCTGACACGGGTTTTGGCTTAAAAGGGTGGGTTACACACCAAGCAATCAAACCCCGATTTGCGAGAGGGATACCAATCCAAACAAAATGTGTAAGGAGGGTGCCCTAGACTCGTACTCGAAAGTGATGACAGCTCTTTGACGAAATAGAAATGTGTAACGTCAACGGTATGCTTGACTCAATCGTGATTCGAAACGCGGGGGGATGAGAAAACTCACGCCGACGAGACGAGCCAATTGGTCGAAAAGGGTTAGGTTGTGGGCCCGGACAAGGAACCCGACCGTGACCTTAATATCAATTAATGCATTCCAACCAAGACCTCGTTCGAATCTCACCATATAGGGATCACAAAGACGTAAGTGTCCTAGTTATCCCCAGCAGAGTCGCCAATCTGTGGACATGGCCCACCTGCAAGCCCAACCGATCTGTGGACATACAACGGTCTTTTGAAAGCCACGCTCGGCGGCGTAAAAATGCTTTCGACCGGATCATTTTAGATCGGTCGGTTTCATCTCGGTAAGGGTCTCGAAACGATTAGAGATGTTCGGAGTCGCCACCAAGCATTTATGGGATGCCTGGAACCCGTTCGAAATCCACTTTATACCTCGGGCAAATCGAAGCACAAAGCAGCGTTTGACATAGGTACTAAAGATAAGGAAATCGTCCCTCTTTAGCATCCTATCTCTAGAATGACTCTCGTACGCCCTGGATAAGGTCGTCCACTATCCAAAGTTTCTGAGTAAGAGGTGAAGGTACGTATTGGGAAGCCCTTTAATCAGACACCCAATCCCGCCCGCGTTAGCGGCCTCTACTGATCGATCTTGGTTGGTTGAATGCAAAAGTTGATAAAATGGTTTAAATGCATGAATGCGCATCCAATAATTTAAACCTAACATGTGAGAGCTTTATAAGTCGGTTGATTTAATCCAAGTATCAAGTATAAGATGTCGAGTTGGATTAAAAATTGATTTGCATGCAAGACGGAAATTAAACATCCATTTACCGTATTACGTTTAGGGTGCATAACATGATCCATTTGTCTTAGTAAGACATTTTGCAAATATGGTTTTGGATAATCAAATAGTCATCTGATCCGTCCTATAGCCGGGCTAACCGGAGTCGGGATCGTTCTAGACTAATGCTGGAAAGGAACAGGCCCTGTACCGGACGGCTATATGAGGCGCGAGCCAGCCGGCGGTGTAAGGGGCCTCCCTCTTGTTCTGAAAATGAGAAATGGAGGGCCTGTTTAGGCGCGGGTTAGTCCACGGTTTATGTGCCGTGTTCTGACCTTTTAGAAAACGTTATAGAACGTGTTGAAAATGGGTGTTTGAACCCGGTTTGACTTAAAGGGGTCGTTTAGACCGCATTTTTTTATTTGAAGAACTAGACTCGAATAATCATCATTATTTTGATAATATTCGGTGTCGGGTTCGATTTCACAAACTTGACATGAATAGTTTCGAAAATAATTATGGACTAATTGTTTTAAGCCCATTTGAATGTTATTAGTCGATACTCATCATCGTACCCGAGTTAAAATCCGTCATGGTATGTAGAACCAAGGATGACTTTGTGTTGGTGACTAATATGTTTGTTTGAAAATTTAAAGAAATGAAATAAAAGGCTTTAAAATACCTTTTAAATGTCATTAACCAAATATTATCACCGAAACACGGATTTAACCGTCATGGTATGAGGAACCGAGGGTGAAAAATGTTTATGGTTAAAATAAATGAAATAAAAAAGGGTTCGAAAGTATTTGGAATGGTAAAAACCGATTACAAATATGAAAGTGGATTAAAGGGAAATGACGAGAACAAACATGGTTGATCTCTGGTCTGAACACCCCATTTAGGCGCGGGTAAACTGGCGACCTAAGGGGCTTCTGCCTCAGGCCAAAAATAAGTTTTGGCTCGTTTATTCCATGTTTTGGTTCATGTTATGCACGTTTTAGCATATTGTAGTCATGAAACAAATGAAAACATAATAAAAGTGGATTTTTACACCCTCATACTTACATGTTTGGTTATGGCGAGTGACCGACGTAAGTGTAACAACTCGTTTGATCGGAAAAAACTCGGTTTAAAACCGTTTTGGTAAGTAAAAAGAGTGTTTTAATGTTAATGATGGTGTAGTGGTCGAAATGGTCGGTCAAGTGATTTAATGCACGATGACGGTACCGAACAATGTGTAAGGCTCATGTTTACGATCGGTAGGTCGTAAACACGCGTCGGGTTGTGACTTAAGAAGTCAAGTCGAGAATTTTAAGGGAGAAAAGAGGGGCCGGACACTCGCGTAAGTCTCAAATGGGTGGCATTTGAGGGGTAATTATAGGGAAATGAGTGGTTGTGTGAGTTTTGAGCGACGTGGCCACTTGGGCTGCTCAAAGAGGCGCGAGCTACGTCGCGGTTCTTCGAGTTGTGTTGTCACCTTTACAACAAACGCAATCATGATTTGTTCTATCCTAGGTTTTGTAGTCACATGTTTGGTACTTAAGGTAGAAGGTTTGAAATGTTTTGAAATGTTTTGTTTTTGGTGGTTGACTCGGTTTGACTCGTTGTTGGAGTCGAGATTTGAATTTTTGAGTCGGTTTTTGGTCCGGTGTCGGTTTTGACTCTAGTTAGTGTCATTGCGACCCCGTCGTTGTGCATTAAACACTCCAGGTATTTTTGAAATGTTTTGAAATATTTTATTTTCGAAATCGTTTTATGTTTTCCGACGTAAAGTTGTACACAAACTGTCGATCAAACGCCGCGATTCCAAAACATATTGTAGTCCGATAATAATCGGGTGTTTGTTGAAGTCTCGGCAGATACTGGGTATCTACACCAGCGACGTGGAAGAGAGAAAGGGTCGGGAGGGTGCGGCGATGACGATGGGAGAAAGGGTTTGGGTTGTCGGCGACGTGGAAGAGAAAAGGAGATTGGACTTTGGAAGATTGCGCAAATGACGTAGACGGCCCGGATACTCGCGGGCGGGATGATTTGGGGTCGCCGACGGGATGGTCTGGGTGGTCGGGGCTGGGTAAGGTGTGATCAACGGAGAGGAACATTGAAATCGACGTCGACATTGGATAAAGTGGTTGTCGGCGAGGTTGGAAAGGGTAGTCGACAGCGAGACGGTCTGGGTAGTCGTCAACGGGATGGTTTGGGTGGTCGGGAAGGGTTGTCGGTGATGGTGAGGGGAAAGGGTTGGGGTGGTAGGGGGTGTCGGGTTGTGGCCTGGAAATTTGGGTGATTTTTTTTTTAAATTTATTATTATTATTATTATTATTATTATTATTATTATTATTATTATTATTATTATTATTATTATTATTGTTATTATTATTGTTATTATTATTGTTATTGTTATTGTTATTGTTATTGTTATTGTTATTGTTATTGTTATTGTTATTGTTATTGTTATTGTTATTGTTATTATTATTATTATTATTATTATTATTATTATTATTATTATTATTATTATTATTTGTAATACCCCGTATTTTGATAATAATTTATATGAATAATTTATGTAATTAAAATAGTTAACTAATGGCATTTCTAATAATAGTTGCAGATAAGACGTTAATTAAATAATAAAATGAGTAAGTAAGTCGGGAATTGGGCTTAGCGAATAATAGGGCCTTGGGCCGTGTGCTATAATTGTATGGATAGATTTTAATAGCTTAGTATGAGTAGTAGTCGGGAATTATTTCGGGATTTAATAATAATATTAATAAGGAGAATAATAAAAATAAGTAAAGGTAATAGTAATTATAATATTAATAATCCTAGTAATATTTGTAATAAATTAGTAAAAGGGGTATATAGTAATCCTACTTATGGAAAGACTAATATAATGTGTAGTAATAATAATTACATAATTTATAATGGTAATAATAATTGTATAATAATAATAATAATAGTAATAATAATAATAATAATAATAATAATAATAATAATAATAATAATAATAATAATAATAATAATAATAATAATAATAATAATAATAATAATAATAATAATAATAATAATAATAATAATAATAATAATAATAATAATAATAATAATAATAATAATAATAATAATAATAATAATAATAATAATAATAATAATAATAATAATAATAATAATAATAATAATAATAATAATAATAATAATAATAATAATAATAATAGTAATAATAATAATAATAATAATAATAATAATAATAATAATAATAATAATAATAATAATAATAATAATAATAATAATAATAATAAGGTAATAGTAATTGAAGAGTATCAATAGCCGAAATACTAAAGAGGGGAGGGTGAATTGAGGATTTAAAAACTTAGCCAACTTTTTCGATTGTAAGTAATTTATTATTTAAAGTTTATTGATTAAACTTTAACTAATTAACTAATCAACGAATTAAAGCAAAATGTAAACAAAAACGAAACAAACGAAAGAGAAGGGAGGCACACACGATTTTGAAGTGGTTCAGTTTCACAAATCAAAACCTACGTCCACTATTCTCGATTAATAAATTTAGTACCTTTCTACGGATTACAAATTTACTAACCCAACTCGTACAACTAACCCTTGTTGTAACTCAAGTGAGTATCGTTAAATACTCGAGTGACTAACTTACGCTAATAAGAAAGCACTAATGATTATACTAAAAGTTCACGTTAATGAACGAGTAAGAAATCAATTAAGCACTATTATCTTATAACGATAAATAAAGAACAAATGCCCAAGTATAAAACACACGACTTTTTTCAAAAATAAACAAAATGGTTTTCTTGCTCTAAAACACGGTTTTGCTTTTGAAAATAAAATCAAAAATTATGCTCAAAGGTCTTACTTTTCAATGTTGCAAAGTGTAGAGTATTTATAAAACAAGAGGAAGCAATATACACGGTTTCAACGAAACCTTAGTTGGCCGAAAAATAAGATATGTAAACAAATCATATCTTATTATTTCTATCCTTAAAATCTTCGGAGATAATAGAGAATAACAAAAAGATAATTTTATCAATTATTCTCTTAATATCTTTTCCTTAAATTTTAAGATATGATAAGATTTTCCATAACAAAAAGTTCCTTATCATATATAACCATATCATGCCAAATATAAAAGATATGTTAAGATAATTCTAGAGAATAAAATCTTAACAATGATCAACTTATATTTCTAAGTTCACACGAGAGCAACACAGCTCATGGGCCTTGATTTTCGTGAAAACCCTAGCTTTTTTTTTGGTAAAATGTAAGTTATATTATACCAAAAGTGATCACCAACAAATACATCAACTGTTTCTTCTTACATCAATTTAGCAAGAATCGAAAAAACAATGGGAAAATTAAAGCCATTCTTTATACAATCCACTAATCTTTCCATGACTATGTAATCCTTGGAGCCTCATTCTGATATCCTGCTGCACCAAAAGAATCAGGTTCCTCGGTCTAAGAAGCACCCTTTCTACCCTGTATTTGTTACGCATCTCCCATATTCTGTAGACTAAAGCCTGAATACCAGCACCTATCATCTGCTTTCTTAACAGGCTTCTCATACGAAGTTTCAACCACCACTGTACCACATTCCCAGTAGGGACAGAGATCTTCATGAAGGCATTAAACAAAGACAACCATTCCCTACTATAATCACACTCAAAGAACAGATGAGCATGACTTTCATCCTGAGTTCCACAGATACAACACACAGTATCCTCACAAATTCTCATCTTATGCAACCTGTCCCTAGTAAGCAATCTGCCATGAGCCACAAGCCACCCAATAAAGCAATGCTTAGGAGGACTCAGCCTATTCCAAACAAAAGGAGTCCAATTAACATTACTATTAGAGGTCCCCAACCAGTTATAGCCTGCTTTTATACTATAAATGCCCCCCTGTGTCAGCCACCAGCACTACTACAGATACAATCTATAACAACGGATAAAAACCGTTGTAAAAAGAAAAAGCGGACGCTGTTAAAGCGGCCGTTGTAAAAGGTATTTACAACGGTTAGGTTATTTACTTAAACCGTTGTCGAAAGTATTCACCACGGTTAAAAGCTGTCGTTGTTGCGTGTAAGCCGTTGTGGAAAGTGTTTCAAAAATTTGGTGGGAATAATATAACAACGGTTGTCATATGAATAACCGTTGTTGTAACTTTCCCTCCAAAATTGTGAAGACTTTTAACAACGGGTATATGCTAAATACCCGTTGTTGAAATTTGTAGTAACAACGGTTCTTCGTTTAAAACCCGTTGTTGTAACTTTCCCTCCAAAATTGTGAAGACTTTTAACAACGGTTCTTCGTTTAAAACCTGTTGTTGAATATTATGCGCGGGTATTTGTGAAAGGTATTTACAACGGTTCCTATTTTAAATCTTGTTGTTGAATATTATGGCGGGTATTTGTGAAGGGTATTCACAACGGTTTTTTTTAGTAACCGTTTTTATTACGAACTCCGAATGTTTTTAAAAATTAAATTTGTTTCATGCCATTCAAAAACCTGCATATATCAAGAAAGACCATATATCAAAGACCAAAGATAAATCACAACTGGGTTCATCGTAACTCAATAGATTCAATTCAACCACAACAAAGATCATATATATATATATATATATATATATATATATATATATATATATATATATATATATATATATATATATATATATATATATATATATATATATATATATATATATATATATATATATATATATATATATAAGGAGTTAAATTTACATGAACTAATCATTCCCTAACTTCAACAAAAAATTTACTAATAAGCTGATCTAAGCTCTGAGTATCATGCATTTAGCCTTCATCATTGCTATATTCTAAGACGTATTTGCCCAACATGTCCCTTACCTCGTCTATATCTAAACTTTTGTACTGCTGAAGCTCTTGTGACGGGTTGATTACATACTGCGGAAAAAACAAAGACAAGACATTATTGTAACAACATCAAATATCCGATAGCAACATCATGGTATACCAAACAAGCAAGACAACATCAGCTCTAATTTAAAAAAAGTAATAAACACATTATTAAATTACTAACCTTTTCTGGAATAAGGATATATCTTCGCGTAATAATCTCCAACATGAACCGACAAACGTAGTATTCACATTGTATGCTATCCGACTGGCGAGGGACCTATTATTACATAAAAACAAACAGACGAGAGAAGGCTCACATCAGAATTTTGAGCTTTAGGTATTGTATTAGTATTAAACACAGATTTTTGCACTTAAGGTATTGTATTTGAGCACGTACCCCTGTTATCGTAATAAAAGTAGGGCCATCATCGAATCTTTCGTGGGTTGATCCCCTCGTTAGCTCTTTCCTTCTCAAAGGCCTTTTTTTTTTAAAAAAAAAAAAGGAGGCAGAAACTCATTTTTTTAGGGGCAAAAATGAGGTTTTTGCTATAAATAAAAATTGAAAATGTTATTATAAATAAATCAGTATTATAAACTTACTTAATAATCAAGCGCTTAAAAGTCTCGCTTGGTGGATTATGTATAGAGTCCAACCAAAATACTTTCTTCTTCGTCGGCATGATGGCTGCTAGCACTCAATGAGTCCTACATCAAGAGACACATCATCATTATTAACAAGTACATATATTAGTTATGAAAATGCAATTGTAGGGGAAAACGTAATATTAATTTGTTTATTACCCTTTTTCATTATAAGGGGCAAAAACCAGCTTCTTGTTTGTCGCCAATTGCTGAGCAATATAATCTACCCGATCTTCGAAAGAAAAAATCGGGATAAACATAGATAAAGTATAGGGGCACAGTAATCCGTATTGATCAGATCGAATCTTCTTCTCGGGGATGACTCTCAATTTCAATATCCTACATTATACGGTATTAATTCCGGTATTTAAAACACTATCTAGTAGTCAGAATATTAGAATATGAAATTATTTATTAAGAAACTTACTTCATCCAAACAAATAGGTGTTGGACATCACTCTCGTCTAGGCCAGCCCAAATGGCTAGCATATCCCATGACATAAGTGCTTCGCGCTCAACCCCTAGAATATGCTCCTCGATCGTAATAATTATCAATTTCTCGTTGCCTATGCGATCGCAAGCCTCCTCATGCAGTTTCCTCATCGTCACCTTTCTTACTTTTGCATGTAATCCTTCCCAGAATATTTTGTGGAGTTTAAACTCCTAACATCTTTCAGTTCGGGAAAATAATGATTCTTTGATTTTGTGCTACTACCACCAGCCTACACATGTAGATAATTAAAATAATAAAAAATCCAAAGGTAACATATCCTAACTAGCTAGTTGGAGTAATAAAAATAAAAGCGCACTTAACTAAATACCTCATCAACCTGCTCTTTCAATGATCAGGTAGTAGTAGCAGGTATGACTGGGGACTTAGGCTTATCTGTCTTTTTTGTCCCCTACACAAAATTTCCATGCTCTTTAGAAATACAGACAAAATATAAATAAATGGAGGTTTTAAAAAAAATGGAGAAGTTAATTAAATACTTCATCAAGTTGTTGTCTGGACGAGGTAGTTGGCATGTCCGGGGACTTAGGCTTATCCGCCTTAGCCGGCTTTTTTGTTCCCTACAAAAAATTTCCATGTTTTTTTAGAAATACAGAAACAAAAAAAATTAAAGGGAGGTTTTCATAAAAATGGAGAAGTTAATTAAATACCTCATCAAGTTTTTGTCTCGACGAGGTAGTTGGCATGTCTGTGGACTTAGGCTTATCCGCCAAAGCCGGCTTTTTTGTTTCCTACAAAAAAAAAATAACATATAAAAACATTCAACAATTAAAAATTTAACATATATATAAAGGTATTTTTTCTAACCCCAACTGCTTTCGGCTGAGGCGGAGACGAACGAGACAAGAAGATGTGAGATTCAGGCCATTGGATGAAACTTCCAACCGCATCTCCCAGAATGGTAATGTCGTCACGAACTGGGACAGGCAGTTGAAAGTTTTCATGGCCTGGTAAGACTTCAGTTATCTCCACTTTTCTATGATTCGACAAAATTTTTTTGCCATGAACAACCACTACAGTTTCCGCTGTTGATTTGGTGGGCACTTCTACGAGAGCCCGGCCAACACGCACATATGGTTTATCGAATTTACGGTCAGCAAGAATAACTGGCCTCTTGTTTACGGCCTGAAGAATATACATACATTATTATATCCCAAAATTTAATAGAATTCATATAAATTTAACTAATTAAACACTTCATGCATACCATCGAAAAATGTTGAACCGACTTGAAGGGGATGTATGCTGTTTTCCATCAGCCGTTTTCTCAAGTTGCATCTCCTTTTCAGACCCATTATTTACCTAATAAAATTAACCAATGGCACGATGTCAGAAGTTATAGCATTAGAGCTGGCAGAGAACACACCCCCTGATCTTACCCAAAAAAAAAAGAAAATAAAAATAAGGAAGTATTAGGTACCTGATCGGCTTTAGTTGTTACAACTTCAAAAGCATTAGGTACCTGATCTTTCTGAATCTCGTTGACCAATACTTCCTTCTCATGTATTGCCAAGGTAGTAGTGTTCTCGGCCTCTCGACCAATCTGTTGTACCTTATTACCCCCTTTATAATTGACATCCTCCATCATCTTCACTTCTTCTTCGGAAAGCTTGCCTCCAGCATTCAACTTTAGTAGTACGGATGCCATTAACTGAAGCTGCGTGCCAAGAATGTAATGTTTCAGCAATTTTTATCCCAACAATAACATGTGAATTGAACTTAAATGAAAATAATAGAATAAATGGTACCATGTCAGCCTTCTCAGGCTTAGTATTCCTTTTCTTCTTTATCGGGGCAGTTGTCCCATAATATTTTGTTACTCCAACCTGTAACGGGACGCCCCTCAATCGACCTGGATGTTCGGGTCGGCTGATCGCTCTAGCAAGAACGTCATCACGACCATTAGGAGTGAATTTCCCTTCTTCTACCTCCTTCAATACGTTGTCCTATAATATATTAAATAAACTTCAAATTATATTTGTGACTAAAATAATAAAGTTAGTAATGAACTCGTCTTAATAAAATAATGCTTACTATGTTGGCCAACACTTCCTCATCATATTTGTCACGCGACCGGGATCCTTTAGGCGTGTGCCCTTCTTTATAAGTTACATGCCGATCCAAGTTGGTCACTCCCTTTGCCACCTACACATTAACATGGTAACACTTATACATGTAAATGTGTATCAAGTCCAAGTGTGATTAAAAAAATCAACTCTCACAGGGGAATGCATGCTACTTACGAGGTTCTCTTCTATCTTTCTGTAACCGCCTCGAGAACCATACCATTCCCCCTTCTTGAATGAAATGTTAGCACGATTTCTTCTGCTAACGGCCTTCAAATAATTATATAAAAGCGCAAGTAGATGAGATAATAAAAAGATTATATAAAGAACTCATTAATTAAAAAAATGATAGGTAAATCGTTAAAAAGCGAGGATATTTAACCTGAAACTTCTCACTAGTTCTCATCTCTTTTAAAAGATCCCATTGTTCCTGACTGATGGTGGGACACTTTGTTGGGAAATGTGTCCTCAACAATAGTGCGATCACATGATTTAAATATCATTATTAAATTTCATTTTAAGAATACATGTGGGATGTAATATTTTACAGTCAACTGGTCCACACACATCGGTAATGATTGGCTGACTAGAGTTTGACATTACTGTCGTGCGACGGTGGTGATCAGTTGATCCCCTTAGGTCATACCTATAGGGAAATACTCTTAATTGATTATTTAATTAATCGTATACCGATAAGAGTTAATTAAATTGCTTACAATTGACGAATGATTTTGTGAGTATAATTTACGTATCTTATTGTAAATATGATTAAATGAGACACGGTCTAAGTAATCAAATTGTTTTATTACTTAGATGAAATTGTTATTTATAGAAACAATTGAAACGGAATGAATAAATTATTATAAATACAGAATGTTGTAGTTTATAATTTGGAAACATTTTTGGTACGAGTAATTACGAATTACTAGTCGATTTTGTAAATGACATATTTTATGAGTATGTTGATTTTTAATATGTTAAAAATACATTACATTGTGACATGTCATGTAACATGTTACATGTGACAAAATTGACAAATGACAAAATATAAAATGGACTTTCCATTTTATAAGTGCCGAAAAATTAGAGGGTTTTAGTGGAAAAATTGTGTTAATTATTTTAATAAGAGAAAACACAATGATGACCTACCTATATGTAGCCATGCAAGCCTACATTTCTTGGGTAGAAAAATTAGCCCATGCATTGGGCTCTCCTTCCCTTCCAATCGGTTTCTACATAGAAAAGACAAGGGGCTTTTCTTTTATTCATTCACTACTTCTTTACATAATTTTCTAGTGTAAGATTATTATGTTTTCTCTACATTTTTTTTGGTGAGACTTTTTTAGAGAAAGAAAAACCACAAAAATCATTTCCTCCTCTTGGCCGAAATTATACAAGAGGAAATACATTTTTTTTTGTATCAATTTTTAAGTAATATTAGTATTATTTCTAGTACAAATAATATTAGTTATTATGAGTGTTCCTTGGGTATATGTCTTTGGGAGAGATTCTACCTTTGAATCTTGTTCATCCATAAGGAAAGCTCAAGAACTAAGTAAGGTAGGTGACCTTACTAGTGCCCAAATATCCGAAACATGCAATGTAAGGAACCGATTTCTTCTCTTAACTATTGATGTTTGCATGCATAAGATTAGTAATTTATTTTATGACTAAATAAATTTGAAACATATATGAATATGTTATATAAAGAGATCTAGATTTCCAACAAGTGGTATCAGAGCACAAGGTTGTTTGCATGCAAATCGGTTATTGTTTTTCCGAGTTATATGATTAACAAACAAAACTTGTAAATTTGTGATATTATGATATATCACGAAAATAATTTATGCATGTTAAAGTTTCTGATCCTAAAATGTATTTAGGATATTTTGGTTAATTTATGGATTTTATTGTTCATTTTATATAATATTGGCATTAAAATGTGATTTTTATGATAAAAATGTCATTTTTGGACGAAAATTAGCTAAACTTCGAATTTTCCAGTGGTTTTTGGATATGTTTTCACATATATTAGTTTTAGATGATCTGGAAATTTTCATAATTTTATGAGTTCTTATGCTCGAAAAATGGATTTTTCATGATAAAAATCGGATTTAGATGAAAAATAGGTTAATATGAGAAATATTTCGAATCTGGTCATAGAAATTTAGTATTTTGTCACATGAAATTTTACAAGATGTGTGTAAAATAATAGGCTATAATGAAGTCTTCATGCATGATTTATGGATTTTTGATGAAAAATAGCATAAATAGTGACTTAATTAGTGAAAAATTGCTAAAACATACTTCATGACTAAGGAAAAACGTCACATATTGCATTTTATTATCTTTTCAGATCTAAAATTGAAAAGTTGATGAATATAATTTTTCTCATGTTTTTATGATTTTTATTGATAAATCCGATAAACCGCATCATTGTTTTTCCCGATAACTTTCGAAATTTTTAACCTAAATTTTTGAACATTATGAGTGTCATGGTATTTTTTCCAGAATGTTCATGAGTTTAAATTTTGAATTTTGAATTTATTTGAAATATTTGTGATTTATTTGAAGTTTATAGCATTTTTATTGTAATTTTAGGTCCATTAATGAACAATTTTAGAAATATAAGTTAATTATGGTCAAATAGTTAGTGGAGACTAATTTTGAGTCCTAAGTTGGTTAGAGTAATTAACTTGTGCATAAATATGAATTTATGTAATTTTTTGTGATTATAAATCATTGAATCACGCAAATCCGTAAAAACCGTGTAATATACGATATTGGCTCCTTAAAGGCGATTTAGCATAAAATTGAGCATGTTCATACATATTATAATGCTGCATTTTCTTTATGATTGTCATAATTTTATTTTATGTAATTTTTGAATTATGTAATTTTTACTTAGTATGGCCTTAGTTTTTAATTGGTATTACCCGAAATGTATGGGAATATCGATTCGGTTATAATTTTATTATGATCTCGTATCACCGTCTTGTAATTTAATAGATTTATTTTATTATAGTTACAAATGTATAATAGGAAATTATGTAATTTATTATGTAATTTTATTCATTTCGGAGTTCCCAAAGACGGATTTCTTCAAGATGGCGATACATAAAGACGGTGTTACCTCGAGATGCGTGCCACAACCGAAGTTCAAGGGACCAATGGAGTTGGTTTCCGAATATGTAATAGTTAATTGGATTTTCTTTTTTAAGAAGGCCATACTAGGATTTAATTTATGCTTTGCATTTTATTTATATGTCGCATGCATCGCTAAATCGCCATAACTAAAACATGCATTATCATTTTATCGAGTTCATCGACCGTGTCAATTAAAATTATCGTAGTTCACCGCTTTAGTTCACTTAAAACGTGATAGATAATAAATTGACATGACCTCTTGCTAAAAATAAACAATTGAGACATAGCCTTACCAAAAAGTAGAAACCATGAAAACCTATTTCATGAGGGAGTGCACTCGGCCATCCCGGGGTACAAACCTTGTTACGTAGGGGAAGTGGGTGATAAATGTCTATCCACAGAATTCATGTTGATGAGGGTTTAATCGGCTATCCCGTGCCCAAGTTAATGTGGGTTTGGATCATGGACACATTTATTCGAAATTTGGATTGAGCTCAACGTAAGTATTCGTGACCGTAGTCGCATGTGTTCCGGGCTATAGATAAATATTAAAGTAATTTTATCGACCGAGAGTTCTAAAAGTAGAATCGATTAAAGAGTTAGTCCACCGAGTTATATTGATAAGGGTTCCATCGGCTATCCCGTGCCCAAGTTAATATGAATTTGGATCTCGAAATCATTTATCATAGTTGGGTAGAGGTCACTATGTAAATGCTTTACTTGTTATTTACAAGTATTATTAAAACGATAAATGTTAAGTTTTCCACTATTCCGTTATTATATTGTTCTATTTCTTTACCACAATTCATATACGATATCATTTCGATTTTCAAAATCTCCATTAAAACATCGTAACTAAAGACAAATATGAATTTGCTTCTAAAACCTCAAATGAACCATTGCTAAGGATCTCTTTTAAAGAGTATAGATAAAGGTTATTCATTATCAAACAGGTTTTTGATTCTTGACTAACACATCTACTTACAATGGATTGTTATTCATATACTTAATTGAATTAAGTACCTTGAAGCGATAAATTGTTTTGGTAACTAGATTTGTTGGAAATCAAAATTGACCAAAATAACGCAACCACTTCAATGAAAGTTTTAAGACTAAAACGAACAAATGAAGAGTAATCTTCATGAATTCAATTTTGCTTCTCAAAGCAAAGACTCATTGAAATGAGTGGGAGCATTTTCTTAAACCGTTAAGATGAGGACGAGGTTCAAGAAGTAAAAATAATAATGGAATTGATACAAGGTAAGGTTAAAAGTAAAGTTATTGAGAAATAACGATACTAAACCTATCAATCCCGACCGATAAAGTTTCCATTGTCTTAAATGTTGGACACTAGAAAGGAAACTACCCCAAATTATTGAAGAATCAACAAATTAGTTGTGGGACATCTAATAGGATCTTCTTCTTTAAATGTTTATATGATTAACATAAATTTTGCTAGTACTACTTCGTCAATATTAGAAACCAATGGAGGTTTTCAACATTGTACTTGATACATAGGATGATTAGAATATGACGACTAGCAACAATAATGTCGAGAGATAGAGTAATTGTGTACTCAATCTAGTTTTTGGATTTGAAGTTGTACTTAATTGTGACTATTAAGTGCATAAACTCTAAATAAGAATATAAACTTGTTAAGATACAAAAGAGGTTTCATTTTTGTGACCCTATACACCACGATTTGATGTATGGCTAGCCCATTATCAACGTAATAATATTCTAAACCAAACTAGAATGATATATCATAAAGATGATGCAAGACTCAAATTGGTAACCCAAGATCAAACCTTAGATTTTGGAATGATAAACGCAAAGAGTTATCGAGTACTCTTGAAACCATTAGATTGTTAATGGTATATGCGTATCTTGTATTCAAAGCAAGATGTCTCGTGCCTTTTGGTTGAAAAAGGAGATCGAGGTTGTAAATCATCGATCCAAAATAGGTTGATCATTATCTTTTACCAACGATTTAAGGTGACACTAATATGTTCACTTAATAAGGTAAATAGAGAAATCTTTGAAGAATTTCAAAGAGTTCAAGGAATCACGATTTAGTCGTGATGGGATTATCAAAATGAAGACTTTGATATAAGCCAAATGAATTGTGATATAGTATCACAAATTAATCTCTCTTAACACGCATTATGGGATAATGTATGATTGGATAAGAATTCAAACGCTATTCGATAAGGTTTGGACTTCGATCAAGTTACTTTGAGTTACTTGATCCTTTTGGGGATTTTATCATTTTGTCTAGATTATTTTTCCACTAAATCGAATCATATGAGATATGAAATGGTAAGGGTTGCCGAAATAGTTTGTAAGTTTTCACAAGAAACAAATGCTCATTTTTCCCTTTTCAATTATCACGAGTACGACGGGTTTGCGGCTCGTGAAGCTGTCTTTCTAAAATACAAGTTTATTTCTAGAAGACAGAGTGGGAGAAATTATTCAAAGAGCCACAAAGAATACCACAGAGAATGTTATGTCGCAAGAAACTGGTCTTTCTTGGCTACATGAGACGTTTTGTGTAAGACATTGTTTCTTCAAAACCTAGGAGGTTAAATTCGTCACTTGTTAAAAATGATGAATTCATGCTACTTTTAAGAAAGTAAAGAGCTTATAATTTACAAAAGAAATTGTTTGATTCAAGTTGATTACTTCTAGAAAGTAATGAACATATGACTTACATAAGAGTGTTTAAGTCACAACTCAATACAAGGCTTAGAGCCATGAAAATCCGAAACAAAAGGGCTTGATTAGTGACAAAGGGTTTTGCACTAATAAAGAGAGATTTCAAAGCAATATTGGTTGCAAAGGGTTTTGCACTAATTGAAATGCTTAAGTCTATTTGGATCTTCTTAGGGATTGTGTTTCATTATGAGGATACGCATACAGCATGTGAATCTAAAACCCACTTCTTCAAAAGAAGGAATGTATTCAATACATGTCTTGAGTTTAGTAGATTCTTGCAATCCTAAGATAATGTGAAACTTAAGAGAGAATCTTAAGTAGGACATCAATGAGTTGGAATCAATGTTTTGATCATGTTATAAAACTTTTCTCGATAAGTCAAGAAGTTGTGTTTATACATGGAGTTTAGTGGGAGTTACGGAGATTTTATTTAGTCCGATATATGGATGACATATTGATCATTAAGAATGATTTAAGACTTTTGGAGTAATATAATACATCTTTAATATCCAGATTTATGAAGATAAATCTACATGATATTGGCGTCAATAAGAAGTCTTATGTTGATAAGATTCATGACTAGTTCAACTAAATTGAACATATTTGATTGATTCCATTTGCTTCACATTCGGGATCAATTAAATAAGTAATGATGTATAACATTTCATATACTTTGAGTATGATGAATTATTTTCAAAATCGAATTTAAGTAATCTTTACCAAGTAAGCCATAAAGATTACCCTTAAGTGCTTGCAGAAGCATTAAGGCTATGATGCAAAGTGTTTATAATGCAATTTTGTGTAAGGGTGTTACACAAGTGACAATTGACAATTGAGATTGCGCATGGTTTTCGACAAAACCATAATCAAAACACATTAGGATGGTTAAGATACCATTGTGGCAATGTTAAATAAGAAGTAGATTTTCTAGAATCGTTCTAGGCAATAAAGAACAATGAGAGATATTTATAACGGAAATTGAGTACACTTGCAATCATGAGATGTGCAAGAAGGATGAGTCCCGCACACTGTGAAAACAGTGGGAGCTATTCTTAGGCTAAAGGGTCTATGTCTTGATTGGATCTCGACACGTACTCAGAAAGTTTTGTAATGCAAAAGTATACGTTACAAAGGAAAACGAGTATGTAGTAAGGTTGAGTAAGGTACAAGAAATTGATAAAACCTACTAACCAAAGCCTTCTCAAAGGCTAAACATGATGAGTCATGTCATTTCAATTGAATTGAAATGAACAACTACGTGCAAGATCAAATTAGATTATAGAACATGAAATAGTAATCAGGCATTGACTATTCATATGTGATAATCGCATTTGTCGTTCGAGTTTTACTTTAAAACTCTTTTATTATACTTTGTTACATCCAAACGGGTTGTAGAGACAAGGTTGAACCCCGTTAAAGTGAACCCGGATTAACATAGTATTAGCCCATAGTCACTTGTATGAGGTGACGTCTCGAAGTGACTAGAATGTGATGCGATTGATGGCAAGTTCAAGTGCCATAGAGTCATGTGAGATGACTAGCCGATCACATAGGCAGACTGTTAGGAACAACTTGTCGGGCAGTGACCGCTTATAGAGTTCTGGCAAATTTATATAGCCTGGTTGTGGCGAGAGCTACTATAGTATTCTAATGAATCGATTCTTTTGACTAAAGACTATTCGCCTAAGATGGCACAGTTTCAGATTAACTTTGATTTGTGTTACTACGACCTTCGTAAATGGGGTCAAATGGGCATATTTTGGGTTATGATGGCTGTGGCTAGTCGAAGGGAATAAGTGCGATAGGAATTGTCCACCCCCTTGTCAGGGTTAAAACAATATCTCAGGGCCACTCGAGGAGTAATGAACTGGAAATGCGTGGCCACGCTCGGAAGGTATCTATGATAGATAAATCCGGTCAAACAGTTATTCTCCAGATCGAGGAAACCACTCTCGATATGATCACTTGCAAGTACGACCTGAAAGACACCTTGCATTGAGTGGGAGATAGTAATAGGACAAGAGAATTGGTGACGCACACTTGTCGAGGACAAGTGGGAGATTGTTGGGAAATGTGTCCTCAACAATAGTGCGATCACATGATTTAAATATCATTATTAAATCTCATTTTAAGAATACATGTGGGATGTAATATTTTACAGTCAACTGGTCCACACATATCGGTAATGATTGGCTGACTAGAGTTTGATTACTGTCGTGCGACGGTGGTGATCAGTTGATCCCCTTAGGTCATACCTATAGGGAAATACTCTTAATTGATTATTTAATTAATCGTATACCGATAAGAGTTAATTAAATTGCTTAAAATTGACGAATGATTTTGTGAGTATAATTTACGTATCTTATTGTAAATATGATTATATGAGACACGGTCTAAGTAATCAAATTGTTTTATTACTTAGATGAAATTATTGTTTATAGAAACAATTGAAACGGAATGAATAAATTATTATAAATACAGAATGTTGTAGTTTATAATTTGGAAACATTTTTGGTACGAGTAATTACGAATTACTAGTCGATTTTGTAAATGACATATTTTATGAGTACGTTGATTTTTAATATGTTAAAAATACATTACATTGTGACATGTCATGTAACATGTTACATGTGACAAAATTGACAAATGACAAAATATAAAATGGACTTTCCATTTTATAAGTGCCGAAAAATTAGAGGGTTTTAGTGGAAAAATTGTGTTGATTATTTTAATAAGAGAAAACACAATGATGACCTACCTATATGTAGCCATGCAAGCCTACATTTCTTGGGTAGAAAAATTAGCCCATGCATTGGGCTCTCCTTCCCTTCCAATCGGGTTCTACATAGAAAAGACAAGGGGCTTTTCTTTTATTCATTCACTACTTCTTTACATAATTTTCTAGTGTAAGATTATTATGTTTTCTCTACATTTTTTTGGTGAGACATTTTTAGAGAAAGAAAAACCACAAAAATCATTTACTCCTCTTGGCCGAAATTATACAAGAGGAAATACATTTTTTTTGTATCAATTTTTAAGTAAGATTAGTATTATTTCTAGTACAAATAATATTAGTTATTATGAGTGTTCCTTGGGTATATGTCTTTGGGAGAGATTCTGCCTTTGAATCGTGTTCATCCATAAGGAAAGCTCAAGAACTAAGTAAGGTAGGTGACCTTACTAGTGCCTAAATATCCGAAACATGCAATGTAAGGAACCGATTTCTTCTCTTAACTATTGATGTTTGCATGCATAAGATTAGTAATTTATTTTATGACTAAATAAATTTGAAACATATATGAATATGTTATATAAATAGATCTAGATTTCCAACACACTTATTGTCTCCCGGTGGGTTCTTACGCATCTCCCCCATTGCCTTGTCCACATACAACCAATCCCTAGCAACGTCACACTTCCACTGCCTTAGGGCATCCCCTACCTTATGCATTAAATACTTATCATGGCATTCATCGGCAATATCAAAGGCTTCCTTTACACGAGCCAAGTATAACTGTCTCAATTTTGGATTCAAATTTCTAATGTCATCTAAATGGATAGGCACAAATTGTCTTGTGCAACATCCAATCCAACTGGATAAAAAAACCGCACTTGGACCAGTAGGGAAACCCTTCGAGCTCCATGTTATATCAAGCGGCTCTTTAGCGGCTATAGCTGCAAGGGCTTGCGGGCACTTTGTGGGGTAATATCCGTATAAGACCCTTTAAATTTAGGACTATAACGTAAATTTTAACATGTGAAATATAGTCATAAACGAAATACAATAGAAAACGATAAAGTTTAAGAATCAACCTCGGTTCCTTTGATGCGCAGCGTAAAGAACAGAAATCAACAGAGATTTCCTCCTAATTGTTGCACCCAAGACCGTCTGAGACTATGCCCTTGTGCTAGAAATGCTTTCTAATTGACTTGCAATATTGAGAAAGCTCTTGTGAGGTTTTTCGATGTGAGATCTAGGTTTCAGAGAGAAATGATCTCCAAAACCCTAGTTTTCTATATAATGAAATTGTCTAGGTCAAAAGGAGAGGGAGTCTCTCCTTTTGTTTGGTTCGGCCAAACCGAGAGCCTAGGGGAGGGAGTGGGCTTTCACTTCCTCCTTCTTTTTAACTCGTAGTCCGACCAATTCCGCTAAAATGTATATGACGCGATTTTCATTATAAATCGTCATCGGTTATCGGCTATTAAAATATCAACTAATAATACGGGTTAGTTGAATTATTAATACATGTCCGACAAAGACGATATTGTATAATTTATTCAATATACATTAATTAAATATAACCGTTTATATTTAATTTGCGAATTAACTGTTTAATTCGCCTTAGCCCATTTTATTTAATCCGTATTAAATAACATATCTCAACATCACATTTTGACTTATTATTAGTCAAATAACTCGGACTAACTGGTTAGTCAAAATTGGCATCTACATGACTGTATTTTCATACTGTCACATCTCTCAAACGTATCCTATAGGTGTGACTTTTAGGGACCAGTTGATCACCGCCATCTGTATGACAATAACGTCAAACTTATCTAGCAAGCCAACCGTTATTGATAAACGTGGATCAACTGATAATAATACCAAAAGTATGCCCTTTGATCCTTTTAGAGATTTATAAGTCCTTGCACTAACTGTTAAGGACACCAACCCCAACACACTTCGTAGCACCCCTCTCACCAGGCTTATTATCATCCCCACGCTTATTATTCTTTTGACTTCTTTTCCGTTTTTCACCCATGATAATCCTAAAACCCAAATATGAATGAAATAGTAAATGAACAACTTAACAACGTCATGCAGAGTATTATCTAAAACCCTAAAGAGGAATGAAAATTTAAAACAACAGATTGAGCTTCTAAAATCCTAAACCCTAATAAGAGGAGTGAAGTAGATGATGCAGGATGATAAAGATAACAAAGAAGACGAAAAACAAATAGATGCATGAAAAAGAAAAAAGATGATCGTCTTAAAACCCTTATGACGAAACACAAAATTAAAGTGAACATACCTGATGATGATGATAAAGAGAACGAGCAGGATGATAAGGGAAGGCAACGGAATCAAGGCGTTAAAATCGGGCGACGGCCGCAAGAATGTAGAAAGCGAGGAAGAGAGAATAATAAACTCAGGATACCAACGGTTAAACTGGTGTTGTGTGTGTTTGTGTGGTATGCTATATGTGTTTGTAAATTAGTTTTTTATTAAGACAAACTATTGACAACGGGTCCTCAAAACAAAACTGTTGTTATATGTTAATAACAACGGATCAATAAAAGTCAACCGTTGTCAAAACTTTATTACAACGGTTAAAATATATCCGTTGTAATATATTTTCACCAAATTTGCGCCAAAATGAAATATGTCTAAAAACTCAATGACAACGGGTAGGGGTACTACACCCGTTGTTGAGAGTAATAACAACGGGTGATGTAACTATAACCGTTGTTGATAGTAATAACAACGGGTGATGTAAATATAACCATTGTTGAAAGTAATAACAACGGGTAATTTAAATATAACCGTTGTTATTGTTGAACCTTTTTTAAAAAAAAAGTACTGTAATTCCATTACGGTCAAACTGTAATAATACATACATCATGTAATAAATGAAGCACCATATCCGCAACATTATTCATCAATTTCAACACCAAAGATCTACATCTAATAATAAGATCAAGAAAATAAGACAACACAAAGATGCATGCATACATCGCATATCTACAGGATTTACCATGCCATGCAAATTTGGGAATCTTTATTTAACAATGACCATTATTGGTTCTATTGGCTTTTTAAACCTACCAAAAGCTAAAGACATACAACACATCTCAAACTTGCTATAAATTCAGGCATCCCATTAGCTCCCCACAACTCACAAATAAATTAAACCATCAAATTACTGGTCTGAAAATGACTCAAAATGTTGGTCGTCCATATCACTGTGTCCTGATGAACCATCTTAGGATCGTGGACGTTTCTTGGATGTCATAGTTTCTTCGTTAACCCAAATACCTTCACCATGGTCATCACGCATATAGATGCTTTCAGTGTCCTCATGATCAGTGTCAACATCGTCGAAATAATATACAGTGGTAGAGTGATCCATTCCCTCAAAAACGACATCCTGATCATCACCATTATCGAATGGACTACTCCTTCTACTCCTTATATATAGACAGTACAACAGACCACTTCTTATCCATAGGATCGGTGACATAGAATACTTATTTAGCTTGGGATGCCATTATGAAAGGATCATCCTTATTATTGCCAACCTTACCCAGATTGACCAACGTAAATCTCATCTTATCCTTTCGGACACAATGGAGGTTGTTATCAACCCAGTTACATCGAAACAAAGGCATTGTGAAATCAATGTAATCTAGTACCAATATTTCTTGAATAACACCATAATAAAGGCATTTTCCCTCAAATAGGCTTTTTATCTTTTGAAGTAGCAAAGTGCATTGCCTCAAATTCAGAACTCACACCACTATTTTGCATTGTGCTCAACTCATCTTGCTCGCGGGTGTAAAAAGTATATCCATTATGGCAAAACTGCTGTAAAAGGTGACCTTGGCATTTGGACCTAAACCAAGACGTAGTACCTAGGAGATATGTCATCACCAGTTTGATTCGTACACTCTAAGACAATATTCCTAAACCACTCTGCAAACGTCTTCGTATGCTCGTTTGCAATCCACTTCCCGGTCTTGTTTGGGTGATCGTATTCGAGCTCATCTTTGTGTTGTTGAATATAAGGTTGCACCTTATCTTCGTTGTTTAGCACATACGTATGTGCTACATGCAACATTTCACGTGTCACAATTTTTTCAACACGGCCCCTAATACCTTTTCCGGTCATCCAGTCACTATGACGATTCTTAGGAACGCCAATCAACTCCTCAGGGGAGAGATGAGCGTAACAATATGAAAGAGTTTCGTCTAAAATAGCGCGTTCAGCAATACAACCTTCCGGACGATACCGATTAGATGTATAGTCCTTGTAGACTTTCATCAATCTTTCGAAAGGATACTGGTATCTCAAGTACACGGGCCCAAGGTACAAAATCTCCCTAACCAAGTGAATGGTCAGATGAATCATGATAGTGAAGAAAGAGGGTGGAAAATACATTTCCAACTGACAAAGAGAGGTTACAACGAGGTCCTATAATGAATTCGCGTCATCGGGATCGATGACTTTCTCGCATATGGACTGGCAGAAGAGACATAATCTAGTTATAGCATATCTTACCTTTTCAGGTAAAATGGAACGAATAGCCACAGGTAGTAATTGTTGCATCAAAGTGTGACAATCATGTGACTTTAACCCGGTGAGTTTTAGGTCTTGCATCGACACTAGGCTTTTGATGTTCGACGAATAATCATGTGGCACTTTAATTCCATTCAAGCATACACAGAACTATTTTTTCTCATTCCGTGAAAGGGTATAAGCTGTTGGCGGTAAAAATGTACGATTACCTCTCTTCTGTGGTGCTAACTCTAGCCTAATACCCATCATTTTCATATCTTCCCTAGCTGCGACGTTATCCTTTGTTTTACCGGGAACATTCAGAAGGGTATTGGTAATATTATCGCAGAGATTTTTCTCAATGTGCATGAAATCGAGGCAATGCCTGACCTCCAGGTCAGGCCAATATGGAAGTTTATCAAAAAATATGGATCTTTTTTTATACCCACGAGTAGACAATTTAGAGCCGCTCTTCTTTCCATAATCTATCTCAATATGCTTTACTTTCTGATAAACTTCATGCCCACTCAAAATTCTAGGAGGTTGACGAAGTTCTTGTCTTTCATTGAATGCTTTCTGCATCTTGCGATAACAATGGTCATGATACAAGAACCTCCTATTTCCCATATACACATACTTACGAGAAGACTTAAAGTATTCAGACTCGATATCCTCCCCACACAATGGACAAGCCTCTTTCCCATGAACTGTGTGCCCAGAAAGGTCGCCATAAGCCGGATAGTCAGATATTGTACACAATAACATCGCTCTCAAATGGAAAGTTTCGTTCTTATATGCATCAAATACTTCTATCCCACAACATTCACAAATCATCTAGAAGAGGTTCCAAATAGACATCTATATCATTTCCAGGTTGTTTAGGGCCAGAAATTAACAACGACAACATCAAATACTTTCTTTTCATGCACACATATGGAGGTAAGTTATAAATAGCCAACACTAATGGCCAAGTACTATGTTGGCTACTCATGTTTCCGTGTGGGTTCATTCCATCAGTGGACAGCGCTAGACGTAAGTTTCTAGGTTCATTGCCGAACTCAGGATACTTAGCGTCGAACGATTTTCATTGCATACCATCTGTCGGGTGTCTTAGCTTTCCATCATTTATTCTTCCTGTTTCATGCCAAGTTAACATTTTTGAATCATCGAGATTCGTATAAATCCTTATGAATCTTAGTATCACTGGAAAATACCACAACACCTTAGCCGGGATCCCTTCCTTATCCTTATAACGCCACTCCAAACATTTAGTGCAATTGGTTAAGTTTTGATATAATTTCCGATACAATATGCAATCATTTGGACATGCATGTATTTTCTCATATTTCATACCCACTCCTCTTCTTAGTTTTTTCGCCTCATATGTCTTAACAGGTAGAACATTACCATCTGGAAGCAACTCCTTTATCAAGGCTAAAAAAACTAGTGAAACACGTGTCACTCACCCCATTTTCCCCCTTGATATTATACAACTTCACCACAGCCGACATTTTTGTGAACTTACAACCAGGATACAGAGGTGCTTCAGACTCACACAACTTCTCATACATGTTATTAAGGTCATCCCAATTAATAGTGTCATCACCTACATCTTCAAAAGCATTCGACTCATCATCATTCTCTTCATTATCTATAGACCCAACATTCAACGTCTCTGCTTCCAACTCTTCTAACTCAAAAAACTCGGCAAACTCAGGATCATCAGTTAGCCTTTCGTGTACCTCAACATCATCTTCTTCAGAGCTATTATCGTCCTCTAATGGTTCCCCATGAAAAATCCAACGTGTATAGGATCGACTAAATCTCCACTTTTCTAGGTGTATTTTAACGTCCGGAAAAGCCATGTAGCTAATATTACAACATCTTTCACAAGGACATGCAATACTAGAAGAACCTTTCAAATTGTTCGAAACGACTTCATAAAATTCAGCTAAACCATCCTTATAGTTCCGGTCACTCATATTTGCATCAATCATCCAAGTTCGAGTCATTTTTCTATATTCGTAATATATAGGTACCTAATTCAGAAAATCCAATAATAGGCAAACAAATAAACGAAATTCAGGAAAGCAATAAAGCTAAATTATCAACAAATTAGATAATAACCCAAAAAATCCTATATCTATAAGCGTTGCTAAGAAACATATATACCTGATTGATAAACACGATGAGGGAGAGAAGACGGTGACAACAGTGATGAAGATGAAGACAGAGAGACGATCAGGGAGGAATGGAGGATGATATAGTAGCAGTATTAGCTTCTGTTAGTGTTTTGTAGTGTATAGGAGAATAAAGCAATCTGTTGTTCTTAATATTTGCATTACATTAATAACAACGATTACTCAGTATACAACCATTGTTACAACCTAATAATAACGGGTTCTAAACAAACCGTTGTAATTACTTTTCACTAATTTTGCGCCAAATTATTAACAACGGTTAAAATGTATTACAGATTCAACCGTTGTTATTAGTTTTTATATTAACAGCGGTTTTGAAAGTATGACCCGTTGTTAAAACCAATAACAACGGTTCACAACACAGAATCGTTGTAATTAAGTTTGGTAAAATTCGCGCCATCCATTCTACAACGTGTTTTGATGATTTTCGTGAATAAGCGTTGTTAAAGGGCCGTTGTAGTTGCATGTATTTGTAGTAGTGCAGTCACCACAGTAACCTGGTTTCAGTCTTTCTTTCACAGCACACAATTTCCTCCAAGACCATCTTGATCCAGCAGTAGGAAGATAACCCTAGCTTGATATTAGGTTAGATTTAGGGTTTAAGAGTATGTAATATTAGAAAGCCTAATTAGTAATATGACTCAACTCATAAGTTGATTCAACATGATTACTAATTATAAGCTTAAAATAAAACCACACCTAGTATGAATATAGGCTTCCTTATAAAACAAATACTTTTGCAAAAAACATTTAAAAGAGACAAAAATATTTTTTAAAAATAATTTTAAAAAAACATTTTAGTCGTACATTTTATAAACTTGACATCTCAATGTTATAGAAGAAGAGCTATAATATTGAGCTCTTATATAAGCAATGTTATAGCTGTGAGGCAATAACTTTACCAATCTAAGAAGTTCACTCTTACGTTACCATTACGAGATAACCACCTACACAATTCTAATCTTCTTAGGAGATCTTCGAATGCAGGCTTCTTCATTATTCAAGCTTGATTAATCTTGAAGTGAGCTTCATCTTCTCATGAATGCTTGAATAATACTTTAACAGCTTGTAATATCTCGATCCTTGATTGAGGGCTTGATCATAGTATAAACTCATCATACTTCCATCATAATTCCTTAATGCTTGCGATTAGTAAGTTCAATCTAAAAGATTAAACAAACAATTACGCGCAACGAGTATATACAATATAAAGCACTCTTGACATCATCAAAACATAAACATATATATCTATATGGTTCAACAAATTCCCACTTTTTGATGATGGCAAGTCTCATAAAATTGTGACAAAGTATATAGTTCCCCCTCAATATAATACCGTCATCTTTATAGATAAAGATTAATGCAAGATCAAACAATTATATACAAGACCGAAACTTTAAGGACTTGAAGAGATAATTGGTCTTGACAAGGAGCAAGCTTAGGCAAATGCTTACCATGGTCGTTCTTCCCTCTCTTGACATCATCGAAAAGAAAAGAACAACATAAAATGACTAGAATAATATACGACGAGACAAGAGATAAGAACGATTAAGAAAAATAGATAAACCATAAATAGCCATAAGTACTTACGAAATTATAGTAGCATACAAACCAAAAGAACATGTTTAAGCCTAATGGGCTGAATGAAATAACATGTTTTAGAACTACTGGGCCAAGCCACAAGTAGTATGCCAAAATGGGCCGAATAGGAGACTAGTTTAGGAAAGCAAAATACACCAAATGAAAACAAAAGGAAGCAAGGCAATTAGAGGAACGCCGAAAATAGGGGAGGGGCTAAATAGGACTAAGTGTGACGAGTTTTGTAAGGATTAACATAGTCGGGACGAGTACAGAATTCCAAAGCATCAAGACGATCAAAACTACTTCGCACAAGAGTAGCTTGGGCATTGAGGCTTGTTTTGAAGTTAAGGACCTTCAAAGACAAGGCCTTTGTTGCCTCCAAAGTAATTGCTTGATCCGCTTTCATAACTTTCTCGTCTTTCACCAAAGCACCCCCTTGTGGACATGGGTCACATGTACACCAAGCCAATCTGTGGACGTACATCGGTCTCTTGAAAGCCACGCTCGGCGGCGTAGAAATGCTTTCGACCTAATCGTTTTAGATCGGTCGGTTTCGTCTCGGCAAGGACCACAAAACGATGTAGAGATGTTCGGAGTCGCCACCAAGCAATTATGGGATGCCTGGAACCCGTTCGAAATCCACTTTATACCTCGGTTAAAGGAAGCACAAAGCAGTGTTTGACATAGGTACTAAAGATAAGGACGCATCCCCCTTTTAGCATTGTATGCCTAAAATGACTCTCGTACGCCCTGGATAAGGCCATCCACTATCCAAAGGTTCTGAGTAAGGGGTGCGGGTACGTATTGGGAAGCCCTTTAATCGAACACCTAATCCCGCCCGCGTTAGCGGCCTCTACTGATCGATCGTGGTTGTTTAAGTGAAAAAGTTGATAAAACGGTGTAAACGCATGAATGCACACCCAAAAGCTTAACCTAACATGCGAGAATTTGCTAAGTCGGTTTGTTTATCCACGTGGCATGAAATTGACGTCCAAGTTGGATTTAGATTGATTTGCATGTAAAAACGGAAATTAAACATCCATTTACCAAGTTCGGGTTATGATGCTTAACACGATCCATTTATTGGAAAAGGGTGTCAAATGACAAAGTGTAAAAACACGTAAACTTGTCAATATGATCCGTCATGTATACGGGTTAACCGTAGTCGGGATCGTCATAGACAGGTGCTAAAAACGGGACAGAACAGTGCCAGGCAACCCCATTGGGGCGCGAGCCTATTGGAGAGGGTAAGGGGCTCCGCCCAGGTTTATAAAAGATGAAAACAGGAGGCCTTACGGCGCGAGCCCTGAGCCGAACCAAGAGGGGTCTCCTGGTTGTAAAAATGGTTGTTTAAAACCGTTTTTTGTGATTAATGATTTGCAAGTATGATTTGCATGACTCGAAATAATTATTATTATGTTAGTAATATTCGTTGTCGGATTTGCATGTTTGAAAAGCATAGTAAAATGTGTAAAAGGAAAATGTTTGATTTGAACTAATTATGTTAAGTTCAATTATTTGTAATTAGTCAAGTTTGTCATCGTACTCGGATTAAACTGACATGGTATAAAGAACCAAGGATGATTATGAATTATGACTAATATGTTTGCAAATGTAAATAAATGAGAAAAATGGTAAATAAAAGAAAAGGGCGTTAAAGTACCCATTAAAATGTAATTAACCATAATATCATCGAGTCACGGAATAAACCGTCATGGTATAAGGAACCAATGATGATTTTTGTAATGGTCAAAATATTTGTCATAAAGATGAATTAAAATGGTAAAAACCGTAAAAGTAAAGAAGTAAAAATAAAAGATAGTGTTGAAGGAAATACGAACTCAAACACGTTTGAGTCTAACCTGGACACCCCATTGAGGTGCGAGCCTCTTTGCATAGCAAGGGGATTCTGTCTCAGGCCAAAACTCGGTTTTGGCTCGTCTAACCTATGTTTGAATCGTGTTATGCATTGTTCATGCATATAAACTCATAAAAGCAGTAAAGACATGAAATAAATGAGATATTTACACCCTCAAACTTACGTATATTGATGTTTGCGACGTAGACGACTTTAGAGACATTTTTCTCATAGCGACTACTCACGATCAAGAAGTTTAAAAGAGTGCCTTAAAAAAGGATTTTGTTTTGAAAATGAGTTGAAAATATGTTGTTGAAAAACATGTTGATTGATGAATTGAGTGTTAGTTATTTAGACCAAATTAATACTCATCTTATGATATCAAAGTTACAAATTAATTTTAGGTGGTCTAAATCTACATGCATGCAAAGCAAAATATAAAAGAGATGGTATTAAACCATCTTAAGACAAAAATTCCTTACATTGTTATAAGGCAAAATGGGCACAACTCAAGGACTCCTTCTTTGATGTTGTTCTTGTGATAATGCAATAAGGATGATCCTCCAACACCTTAATTAACAAAGTAGGTAATCTCCTAAGGTGGCACCCAAGATAAACCCAAAATACTACTAAGATACTAACTAGGTAAATGTAGTAGTAACCTTGTTTATTTGTATATTTGATGTACTAATTAATATTATTACCTTGATAATATTATTAGTTTACTTTTATATGTGTTTATTGTAAAAGGATGAACAAAATAAGAAGAAAAATATGGTCTATTGATGGTGTATATGAACCATCCACAACAAGCACACAAAGACCAATTTTTCTTCAAATTTCCAACCTTAGAAATGATGGAAGGACTTAGGTATATATAGGCATGCAAATGTATACAATTCACATACAAATAATGCTAGTGGGAAATGCCTACCTTTTCCACTCACAATGAGTGTATTAGTAGTGTATAAAAATCTGTCCAAATGGTCCCCTCCGGGTCCATTTCGATTTTCGACTTTTGCCTCACAAATGCTTATAAGTCTTATATTTAATTATCTGACATAATTAAATATTAATTTTATTACTTAACACTTAAATAATATAAATTGACTACCAATGACTACTTAACTATTAAGTAATCATAAGACCATTTTATCAACATACAATGTGTCAATATTATCCCAATTAGCTAATTTTACAACCTCTTGTAAAATATAAATAGCTAATTAATTCCACCTCAAAACATATACACATATCGCATAAAATTAATTAATTAACAATTAATTAATAAATTCTACATTATTAATTTATTACTTAAATATCACATAATTAAATAATAAATCTTCTCTGCCCGAGTTCGTAACCCGTCATCAAATAATACTTTTACTTGACTAATTAAAAGTCAAATAATACAAGGAATTAATTATCTCGTATCTCATACAAACAATTAATTCATTCTATTTGGGCGTCATCCTATAGGTGTGACCTAAAGGGATCAGCTAATCACCGCCGTCACACGACAGTAATGTCAAACTCTAGTCAGCCAATCATTACCGTTTAACGATGACCAGCTGACAAATAAAAAGATAAATCCCTGATATTCCTTTTTCGAGATTTAATATGTAAACACACTTATTGTGGAGGACACTACTCCAACAATCTCCCACTTGTCCGACACAAGTGTGCGTTACCAATTCTCTTATCCAATAATATCTCCCACTCAGTGCAAGATGTCTTTCAGGTCGTTCTTGCACGTGATCATATCATAAAGTGGTTTCCTCGATCAGGAGAATGACTGTCTGACCGGATAATCTACTATAGATCTCATCCGAGCGTGGCCACGCATTTCCAGTCACCTCTCCTTGAGTGGCCTTGAGATAAAATATGACATAAATGGACAATTCCATTGACCTATCTTCTTCGTTCGATACAGATCACAATGACCCGGTAAATGCTCATCGGCCTCCTTTTACGGTGCGACCTAAAACAAAAACCAAAGCCACCGGAAAACCGCACCAACTCAGACAAATAGTCACCAGTCTAAAGAATTGACTCGTAGGAATATATAGAAATCCTCGCTACGACCTAGCAACAAAAGGACTCTATAAACGGTCCTTTGTCCGACAAATCGTCTCACAATCTGCCTATGTAACCGACCAGTCATCATTATGACCATATGACAGTCGAACCTGTCATCTATCGCCTTACAATCTAGTCACTTCGAGACGTCACCTCATTAAGTAACTAGGGACAAAATACAATGTTAATCCAGTTCACTTTAATAGAGTTCGACTTTGTCACTACAATCTATTTGGATAAAACAAAGTATATAAAAATTCAGATATAAAACTGAATGCAACGATAAATGTAATTATCATATATGAAATAATAAATACAATATCTTAATTATTACATATCATATAATTCACAACAGTTCTGGCATTCATCTCAATCCCATCAAAACTACATGACTATCATGTTCGGCTTGAGACAAAGGTTTGGTTAAGGGATCAGGGATGTTGTCAGTTGTCCCAACCTTACAAACTGTAATTTCTTTCCTTTCGATTAAATCTCTATTTACATGAAATTTCCTAAGTACATGTCTAGACTTGTTACTAGACTTGGTCTCTTTTGCTTGAAAAATAGCCCCACTATTATCACAATACAAAGTGATAGGATTCTCGGCTGTAGGAACTACTTTCGGTCCCTCTAAAAATTGCCTAATCCAAATAGCCTCCTTTGCAGCTTCAGAGGCTGCAATGTACTCAGCTTTTGTTGTAGAATCAGCAGTCACAGACTCTTTAAAAATTCTCCAGCAAAGCTCCTCCCCCCTCGTTCAACAAAAAAATAAAACCAGCCTGGGATTTCAAATCATCCCTATCGGTTTGGAAACTGGCATCTGTATAACCTCTTATACGTAAATCAGATTCTCCTCCAAACACTAAGAATGAATCTTTAGTCCTTCTCAAGTACTTTAGAATATTCTTGACGGCTATCCAGTGACTCTCACCTGGAGTTTTCTGAAAACGAATCGTCATACTCAAAGCATACGAGACGTCTGGACGAGAACACATCATAGCATACATGATCGATCCAACAGCGGAAGCATAGGGAATCGATTTCATGCGTTCAATATCCTTAGGCTCGTGAGGACACTGTGACTTACTCAAAGTGATCCCACTGCCCATAGGTAGAAAACCTCTCTTGGAGTTTTTCATATTGAATCGGTCAAGAATCTTATCGATATAGGCTTCTTGACTCAATGCTAATATCCTTTTGGATCTATCCCTATAGATCTGGATACCCAAGATGCGCTGAGCTTCGCCCAAATCTTTCATTTGGAAGTGATTTCCTAACCACTTCTTGACAGAAGCAAGCATATCTACATCATTCCAATGAGTAATATGTCATCCACATAAAGAAGTAAGAAAACAACTTTACTCCCACTAAACTTCATGTATAAACATGGTTCCTCAACACTTCGAGAAAAACCATTCTGTTTAATAACATGGTCAAAACGATGATTCCAACTCCTTGACGCTTGCTTAAGACCATAAATGGATCTCTTAATTTTGCATACATTGTTAGGATTTTTAGGATCCACAAAACCCTCAGGTTGTGTCATGAACACTTCCTCTTCCAGAAACCCATTCAAGAAAGCGGTTTTGGCATCCATTTGCCATATCTCATAATCATGAAATGCAGCAATCGCTAACATTATCCGAACAGATCTAAGCATAGCAACTGGTGCAAAAGTTTTATCATAGTGTAAACCATGAACCTGGGTGAAACCTTTTGCCACCAATCTAGCTTTGTAGACATCTTTATGTCCATTCATGCCGATTTTAATCTTGAATATCCACTTACACTGAAGAGGTCGAACATCTTTAGGTAAGTCAACCAGGTCCCATACATGATTATCGTACATGGAATCCATTTCGGATTGCATGGCCTCTAGCCATATCTTAGAGTCAGAACTCATAATAGCTGCTTTGTAGGTCTTGGGTTCATCACTTTCCAAAAGTAAAACCTCATAGTCACTATCTTCCTCGATGACACCAAGGTATCTATCAGGCTGGCGACTAACCCTCTCTGACTTCCTAGGTTCAGAAGGAACAATAACCGATTCAGATGTAGAAGGAACATCTTCCTGTATTGTCATATCAGTTAGTGGCTCTTGAACTTCATCAAGTTCAAATTTTCTCCCACTTTATCTTCTAGAAATAAACTCTTTTTCTAGAAAGACAACTTCACGAGCCACAAACACTTTGTTCTCACTACTATTATAGAAGTAATATCCACAAGTTTCCTTACGGTAGCCTACAAAAATACATTTTTCAGAACGAGGTGCAAGCTTATCGTCAGACTTGCTCTTGACATAAGCATCACAACCCCATACTTTTATGTATCGCAGATTCGGGGCTTTCCCTTTCCATATCTCATATGGAGTTTTGTCAGTTGCTTTAGTGGGACTTCGATTAAGTGAGCGTACGACAGATAAAATGGCAAAACCCCAGAATGACTTAGGTAACTCTATTTGACTCATCATTGATCGGACCATATCTAATAAAGTTTGATTCCTCCTATCAGCCACACCATTTAATTGTGGTGTGCCAGGAGGAGTTAACTGGGATATAATACCACAGTTTGTAAGGTGATCTCTAAAGTCATTGCTTAAATACTCTCCACCACGATCTGATCGTAATGCTTTAATCTTCTTATTTAATTGGTTTTCTACTTCATTCTGAAACTCTTTGAACTTATCAAAAGCTTCACTTTTATACCTCGTTAAGTAGATATATCCATATCTACTCATGTCATCGGTAAAAGTAATTAAATAGTCATAATTACCTCTAGCAGTGACTGTCATTGGACCACATACATCGGTGTGTATTAAACCCAACAACTCACTAGCTCGAGATCGTTTTCCTAGAAAAGGTGAACGTGTCATCTTGCCAAGAAGACAAGAATCGCATGTATCAAATGATTCAAAATCAAAAGGTTTAATTATACCAGTCGACACTAGTCTTTTAATGCGTTCCTCGTTAATGTGTCCTAATCGACAATGCCATAAATAAGATTGATCGGGATCACCTGTTTTAAGTCTTTTATTATCTAAATGATAAACATCGTTGTAAGTATCTAGAATATAAATACCATTTATTGAAATAGCTTCGCTATATACAATCCCATTAAGGGAAAAAGTACAACGTTTGTCTTTAATTACAAAAGAAAAACCTTATGTGTCTAACACAGATTCTGATATTATATTTTTAGACAACGTTGGTACAAAATAACAATTATTAAGAAACAACTGAAACCCCGAAGCTAAGTTAAGTACATAAGTTCCTACTGAGACGGCGGCTACTTTAGACCCATTACCCATTCGGAGATCAACATCACCCTTGTTTAGCTTTCTTATGCTTTTTAAGCCCTGTAAATGATTGCACAAGTGAGAACCACAACCAGTATCTAATACCCAAGTTGTATTTGAAGCATAATTTATGTCTATCATACAAGATTCGGTTGAGAAATTACATGTTGGCTTCACAATGCCAACTTTGATGTCATCCAAGTATTTCGTGCAATTACGCCTCCAATGTCCCTTGTTATTACAATAATTACAAGTATCTTTAAGAGGATTACCTTTTATAGGTTTAGGGTTGGTAGAGAAATTCGCAATTGCTTTACCTTTGCCCTCCACCTGTATGGGCTTCTTACCTGCATTCCTCTTAAACTGCTTCTTCCCCTTCACGTTTATCGCAAGCACATCTTTCCTTGTACTCTCACTCAATACCATGTCCTTCTCTGCTTGCACAAGCAGAGAATGGAGCTCATGTAAACTCTTTCTTATGTTCGTCATATTATAATTTACCCTAAATTGGGTAAATCCTTTGACGTGCGAGAGAGAGTGGAGCACTCGGTCCACCACAAGTTCGTCGGGGATCTTGCATCCTAACCCCTCTAAAGTTTACAAGTACTCAATCATTTTAAGTACATGTGAACTTACAGGTTGACCATCTTTGAGGTTAGCCTCAAAGAAACGAACTGCATTGTCATATTGAATTATTCTCGGGGCTTGAGAAAACATAGTTGAAAGCCTCGAGAATACTTCATGTGCATCACAAAACTTGACACATTGCCTTTGTAAAGCAGGATCCATTGAAAAAATCAAAACATTTTTAATTGCAGCGGATTCCTTTTGATAATTTGAAAAAGCCTTCCTTACATCGGCAGTGGCCCTAGTACTAGGCAAAAGGGGAGAGGGGTCGACAAGGTAGCGTAATTTGTCATCACCTGCGGCAGCTAATCGAAGTTGTTCCTCCCAATCTTTAAAATTACTACCGTCGACGTTTAGAACATATTTGTCCTTAAAAGAACGTAGCCATGAATCTCTAGCTATGGTGACGGTTTCACTAGTAGAAGTCATCGTGATTACTACAAAGGAAATGAAAGGAAAGATTAACATTTATCGTCTAAAAAATTTTTAACTTGTGAAACTATTTTAACAAGTTCCCATTTATATAATGATCTCATTTGAATTATATAAATGATTCCAAGATCCAATTTTATATAAACACGGGCACGGTGGACCGATTCAACCCATATTTATATAAATTTGGTGAGTCAACATTTTGACTGATTCTACTACTAGAACTCTTGGTTGACGGATTTTCTTAAAATCTATCTTTTAGCCCTAGAATAAATATGGGCACGGTGGACCGATTCAACCCATATTTATCCCGTTGAGTCCAACCAATTTTCACGCTTAATAACTTTTATTACCCTACTTACCCAACGTAAAAAGAGTGTACCTCGGTGATCCGAACCTACCTCTAATGAAGAAGGGATTCATAGGTGCTATTATTTGGTAAGGCTTAATCTCAATTTTAAACAAATGTGAGAGATATTATCAATTTAATTGTCTATCACTTTTAAGTGAACAAAATTGGTGAATGCTAGACGATTAAATCGATAACAACAAAAATTAAAACATGTAGTGACGATTTGGCATGAATGCATAAATAAACAAACAAGTCCTAATATGACCACCTAGTTAATCTAATTAACTAAAATTATTACATATCGGAAACCAACTCCTTGGTCCCTTGAGTCTTCATAAATTGGCCTCCTTCTTTAGGATTTCGGAACGCCTTTCCGAAAACACCGTCTTCATGAAAACTTCGTCTTTAGATGCTTCATTTAATTACTAATAATTAATTTACATAACAATATCCTATTATACAATTTTTTATTAAAATTAAAATAAAACTATTAATTAATTACAAATTAGGCGATACGAAATCGCAATTAATTACAAAACAAATCGATATTCCCTTACATTACGGGAAATACCAATTTCTACCTATGGCCATATTAGAAAAAAATACATAATTATAATGCTAAAAAACAAAATATTCATCCAAATGAATAATAAAATGCATTATGGAAAATGACATGCCAAATCGTCTAACTTATCAACAACGATCATTTGAGCTTTCTTTGACGGAATTTTTAGCAATAAAAATTCATAATCAATTCTTAAAACTATTTTAAGATATGCTAATGATACTAATCTGGTCTACTTTCAAAACAATTATTCTCACTAATTATCTTGAATTAATATGGGATTAAAACACAAATTATGACAAAAAGATATAATAATTCACAATTATTATGGAAAAATTTCATTTAATTATAAAATTTATGGACAAAAAATTTCAAGGCCATGAACATTCTGGTCTTATACCAAAAATGACATGCAAGTGAAAATTTTTGTTTTATAATTTATTTAAAACGATTTTACAATTTAATCGGTAAAACGGCAATTTTTACGATTTAATTCTAAACCAAACCATAAAAATTGAAATAACTTAAAATAAAATTTTGTACATTTTGGAAAAATTTCCAGGAGCTAAAAATTCAAAAATTTTGAGCCCAAAAATTAAATCAATATTTATTTGCAAAATAACCATTATTTACCAATTTTTATCAAATAAAAAAAAATAAACTATCTAAATTAATCACATTAACTTAAAGTAACTACTTATCTCATAAATAGAACATGCATTTGGTTATTTCTAAATAAATATGAATAAAATTAACATGCAACCCTATTTAATTAATTCTTAATAAATTTTAATTCATTTTTATTCAATTTAATGCCATTTTCAGTTATAAAAAATGGAAAAATATAAGTAAATAAAATTTTCATCCCATATCATCCTAAGACCATATTATTTACATGCAAGAAAATATTATGTGATAAAACTAATTCTAGTAACATAATATCAATTTTATTAATTTATCTCATAAATTACTAAAATCGTCTGAAGACAACATGCATGTATATAGTAATGCTCTGATATCACTTGTTAGTTATTTAGACCAAATTAATGCTCATCTTATGATACCAAAATTACAAATTAATTTTAGGTGGTCTAAATCTACATGCATGCAAAGCAAAATATAAAAGAGATGGTATTAAACCATCTTAAGACAAAAATTCCTTACATTGTTATAAGGCAAAATGGGCACAACTCAAGGACTCCTTCCTTGATGTTGTTCTTGTGCTAATGCAATAAGGATGATCCTCCAACACCTTAATTACCAAAGTAGGTAATCTCCTAAGGTGGCACCCAAGATAAACCCAAAATACTACTAAAATACTAACTAGGTAAATGTAGTAGTAACCTTGTTTATTTGTATATTTGATGTACTAATTAATATTATTACCTTGATAATATGATTAGTTTACTTTTATATGTGTTTATTGTAAAAGGATAAACAAAATAAGAAGAAAAATATGGTCTATTGATGGTGTATATGAACCATCCACAACAAGCATACAAAGACCAATTTTTCTTCAAATTTCCAACCTTAGAAATGATGGAAGGACTTAGGTATATATAGGCATGCAAATGTATACAATTCACATACAAATGCTAGTGGGAAATGCCTACCTTTTCCACTGACAATGAGTGTATTAGTAGTGTATAAAAATCTGTCCAAATGGTCCCCTCCGGGTCCATTTCGATTTTCGACATTTGCCTCACAAATGCTTATAAGTCTTATATTTAATTATCTGACATAATTAAATATTAATTTGATTATTTAACACTTAAATAATATAAATTAACTATCAATGACTACTTAACTATTAAGTAATCATAAGACCATTATATCAACATACAATGTGTCAATATTATCCCAATTAGCTAATTTTACAACCTCTTGTAAAATATAAATAGCTAATTAATTCCACCTCAAAACATATACACATATCGCATAAAATTAATTACTTACCAATTAATTAATAAATTATTAATTATTAATTTATTACTTAAATATCACATAATTAAATAATAAATCTTCTCTGCCCGAGTTTGTAGCCCGTCATCAAATAATACTTTTACGTGACTAATTAAAAGTCAAATAATACAAGGAATTAATTATCTCGTATCTCATACAAACAATTAATTCATTCTATTTGGGCGTCATCCTATAGGTGTGACCTAAAGGGATCAGGTGATCACCGCCGTCACACGACAGTAATGTCAAACTCTAGTCAGCCAATCATTACCGATTAACGATGACCGGCTGACAAATAAAAAGATAAATCCCTTATATTCCTTTTACGAGATTTAATATGTAAACGCACTTATTGTGGAGGACAATACTCCAACATTGAGTTGGTTAAATGGGCCCGTCGAATGCACGGCGACGGTACCAAACAAAATGTGTAAGGCTTGTGTTTACGATCGGTAGGTCGTAAACACGTGTCGATTTTGTGACTTAGGAAGTCGAGTCTAGAAGTTTAAGAGAGAGGTGAGGAGGCGGACGCTCGCGTAAGGATTGTGGTGTGTGATGGTGGGTATTTATAGAGAAATGTGGGATGGTAGGTCAGTTGAGTTTGCTTAAAGGCTTAGCAGACACCCTAAAGAGGCGCGAGCTACCTTGTGATACAAATGGGTGTATTGTCCTTTTCAATTTGGACGTGGCCTTTGCTTTATCCCTTGTTTGGTTGGTTTGATATGTGGTATTCATATAAGATGTCGTGTAACAATATGGGCATCTAATAAGATGATTTTGGTGTTACTTGAGGTAGGTGTTTTGTGTGCCTGACTCGGGTTTGACCCGTGTGAGTCGGGATTTGAATTTCGAGTCGGTTTTTTGCCCGGTGTCGGTTTAGACTCTAAGTAGGGTCATTTTAATGGAAATGACATGATAAAGACATTCATGACATTATTTTCAACATTAGAGATTTGGTTTGACTCAGGTTGACTCGAGTTGCGGGTTTCTGAGTCGGTTTTGGGTCTGAAGACGGTTTTAACTCTAAATAGTGTTATTTTATTGCAAATGAAGTTAGAAAACCATTTATGAAATCATTTTTCATATCTGAGTAGTGCATTAAACCATCTCATGTATAGCATATCCATGCACGCATATCAAAAACACGTTACAGTCCGATCATCATCGGGTGGTTTTTGGGAGGTGCAGATATTGGGTATCTACAGAGCCCCCACTTTGACTGAGGCTTGGACATGGCGAAAGTCAAAGTATGACCTCTAGGTTAATCTAAGATTACAATCTGAAGAGCATTGCGACGTCGAGGCGACTCAAAAGGGTTTGAGCTAAGGACCTGCCGTCGGGAAGGGCGACGTCGAGGCGACTGGAGGATTCGAGTCAAGGACCTACCGTCGGTAACAGTTTATAGTCTGTCGACTTCTAGTTCGGGTCGTTTAAAGTCCATTAGACTATGTATAAAGGCTCGCCACCCATAATAAGGAGTCATATCTAAGGCATCTTCGGGATACGTCCTTGAATCTTTTTGCGCACAAAGGCTCGCCAGCCAGTGTTGAAGGTGCGTTTTGAAGCTCGCTAGCCATGGGAAGAAGTCATACCTGAGGAATCTTTGGGATATGTCCTTGAATTGCTTCTTGTGTGCGTGTAAAGGCTTGCCAGCAGTACGTTTTGAGACTCGCCAGCCATCGAAGGCGCGTATAGGCTCGCCAGCCATGTTGAAGGTCGAATGATCGACTGTGGGAAATAGCCTGAAACATCGGGCTTATTCCAAGATATTGTATGGTAATGACTTCCAACCAGGTTGACGTTGATAGGTTCGGCTAGGGAGCAACGAACTCCAACTTGATGGGGTCCTAAATGAACTCCGTGGGGATAAATCATCTCAGCAAGGCTCTCTGTAAAACAATTTAGGGAGAGCGTTACATCGGGATCTTGAACGATGTTGAAAGGATCTTTGAAAGACCTGTGTAACTTCCATTTGAAAATCGGCACTCGCTGGGGAGTTAGAAACTTCTGAGGACTCGCCGGGGATATGAGTTGCTGCTCGTTGGGAGGTAGCGTGTGCCATGTAATCGGCGGGGTTAAAGCTCTTGGACTTGATGGGTCGCCGTTTTTTGGGAAGAATCCAATACTCGGTTGGAGTTAGTTTGTCTTCTCAAGATTACCTGCATGGTTAGTGATCACACAAATCCGCAGTCGCATAGACAAGCACGTTGAATGCAAGCATATAGGCACGTAAGCACATAAGCATGT
Organism: Silene latifolia; assembly: GCF_048544455.1. Taxonomy (NCBI): domain Eukaryota; kingdom Viridiplantae; phylum Streptophyta; class Magnoliopsida; order Caryophyllales; family Caryophyllaceae; genus Silene; species Silene latifolia. Next base: position 65,925,014 of record NC_133531.1, read on the forward strand.
GAGAAATTAGCATATAAGCAACTAGTACGTAAGCATATAAGCACGTAAGCACATAAGCATGTGAGAAGTTAGCATATAAGCAGCTAGCATGTAATATCTCACGCGAAGGGAGATAGAAGTTTTGAATGTTGTGAAGCTTAAAGGCGAGTCTTGTTACTCGTAGATCTATGATTTGATAGATTGGAAACACATGACCGTTGTGACGTTGACTCACCTGGATGCATACTGACAGACTGAAAAATAGACGGTTTTGAACGTGATACAAAGTCGGTATCGACACGACACGGGGGTGACTCTGACAGACTTTGCACATGTAAGTGCAACTCCTAGCCAAGAAAGGGTGACAGCGCGTATCAAATCCCTGAGGTAGAAGGTCCGCTTGGCTAGGGAACACGAATTGATTATCTTCTCCAGACACGTTTGCCTTCGCTTCCTTGTTTGAGATCCCTCCCTAAGGCATGATGATTCGAAGAGCGGAACCAAGACCTTGTCATCGTCCGAACCGAGCACTAGGCTATGGGCGGTTTTATTTTGGACTGAAGTTGAGACTCAAAAGATGTTTGAGGATAAAGGACGGGTGGCGTCTCGAAAGAGAAGCCCCCGGAGTGTGAAGATGGGAATTTGACAAAATAAGGAATGGGTGACGTCTTAAGGAAGAAGCCCCCAGTAAAGAGGTATAAGATTAATTTTTACGGCTGGGTGGGCTGCTTTTGAGGATTGATGTTGATGGTTGAGATTGAAAGGGGTATGCGGTTGTGTCCTTGTTGGGGGACTGCCTACGTATTCGCGTGTTTGCGAAATCAAACCAGATAGTAGTTCTGCGCTGGTTTTTTCGAGGGTTGAAAATTCAAGGTGTGAAAATTGAATGAGTGTAGAGGTGTGGTTGTATCCTCGTAATAGGACTGCCTACGTATTCGCGTGTTTGCGAAATCAAACCAGATCGTATTTCTGAATGTCGATAATTGATTTTGAGGTGTATGGTTGTGTCCTTAAAGGACTGCCTACGTATTCACATGGTGTGAAATTAAACCAGAACGTAGTTCTGAATGTGTGTGCCTAAGAGAGTTGTTAGAACCTTAAAGTGTGAGGGTCACGACGGTAAAACCGTTTGGTGACTCGAAAATTGATTTGAGAGAATCCCTCCTTGATCGTGAATCGAAGAGGTGTAATTTGTGAAAATGTTCCTTATTATGCGAGCACACTAAAAAGTGGACCCTAAGGGTAGATTGGGTGTGTCCCGTTCTCGGTAGCAAAGCATTCGAGGACTCTGTATCTGGGTCAGGGCGAAAAAGGGCTTCAACATTATGGAATGTGGAGCTTGGTAATAATTGGTTTGTTTGACAGATAAAAATATGGAGGTGAGGGCCACGACGGTAAATTCCGTTTGGTGACTCGAAAGTTGATTGTAGAGAATTTCCTCTTGATCATGGATCGAAGAGGCATAGTTCGTGAAAATGTTTCTTGTTATGTGAGCACACTAAAAAGTGGACCCTAAGAAAGCAATGTTTTTTTTTAAGACTCCGAATCTTAGTCAAGGTGAAAATGGCTTCGGCATTTTGGAATGTGAAGCTTGGTAAAAAAAGGTTTGTTTGATAGATAAAAATCTGGAGTTGGTATTTCATGGAGTTTAGACCAATGGGTTACGGCTTGTAATATGGTGCAGAATGGGATCTCCGGCTTGATGTGGCCTGAGCACGAAATGATTGGTAAATAATGTGGGATCAGATTCCCATGTCTGAACCTTAAAGGTTAAGGTGTGATATTACGAGCTTGAGGAGAATCCTCAGAAGCCTGGATAGTTCTCCCTATAACAGTCTCTAGAAGGACTTAAGGGTAAAGCGATGTTGGTTATGATCTTAAGTGGAATTCCCAGGATCCTAGATAGGTCTCCCTGTAACAGTCTCTAGAAGGACTTAGGGGTGAAGCAGTTTTGGTTGAGGATTTAGTGTTTGGTGTTTTGGACTTGTTGGTCCGGGATTAGGTGTGTTGGACTTGTTGGTCCTGGGCTTTGGACTTGTTGGTCCTGGACTTGGTATTTTGGACTCACTTGTCCAGGATTTTGTGTGTTGGTTGCTTTCTTTGGATTTTGGCCTTTTTGAGAAAAGGGTTTCAATCTTGTTTTGTTTTGATTTTGGCTTGGGTCTTGGCCTTGACATTGGGTGAGTAGCCTTTGGCTTTGGCTTTTGCTTTGAGTGAATTGTCTTTGGTTTTTGCTTTGACTTTGACTTTGGCTTTGGCCTTGAGTGAATTGCTTTTGGCTTTGGTTTTTGCTTTGGCCTTGAACTTTGGCTTTGGGTGAATGGATATTGGCTTGGGCCTTTGATTTTGGCCTTTCGCTTTGACTTTGGGTGAATGGCTATTGGCTTGGGCCTTTGATTTTGGGTGAATGGCTATTGGCTTGGGCCTTTGATTTTGGCCTTTCGCTTTGGCTTTGGGTGAATGGCTATTGGTTTTGGGCCTTTGATTTTGGCCTTTCGCTTTGCTTTTGCTTGGATCTATTGGTTCTTTGCTGTCCTTCGTTCGAGGATGGTGAAGGTGCAAGCGGGGATGTACCCGGTGGTGAGAGGTTGATTCTCAGTGATGAGATGTTTTTGTGGGGAATGGGCTTGCCTTTTGTCATTGATCATGAACAAGGAGACGTTCTGGTTTGTTATCTAGGTTCGTTGTAGGATCCCTTTGATTGAGAGCTCGTTCTAGATCGGGTGCTAATGAAAGGTTTCTATTGCCAGACATGGAATAGGTAAAGAAATGGACACGGAGTTTCAAGTCCTCTGCTTACTCTGTACGGAACGTCACTCGAGTATACTCACATTGAATTGGAACATATTGTTTGGTTTAAATCAATTATCAAATCAATTCTCGCTGTCAACGGGAAATGGTAAAGTGGAAATATATGATAGATGGAAATCGTGCTTTTATTTAGATAAATAAGAGGTTAGCACAGACTCGATGAATACGTGTGACTCATGGGGACAGCCCCCAGTTGTCATTTAGGAATAAAAGGACAGACACTAAGATAGATATGAGAAAGCGTAAGACTCGGACTCACACTCAGACTTAATCGTAGATACGGACTCCTAATCATCACTTTCCCCCTCGAAGGTCTCCTTTGCAGCGTCCAACGACTTGAATGTCTGGTCTTGAGCGTTGACCCACTTGAGCACTTCACTCTCGTTGTTTGGGACGCTAGAAGGATGAGATCCTAGAAGGTTGTCCAATTTTTGAGGAGTAAGACGCCCATGGGGACCATTCTTTTCCATTAAATGATTTAGGGTTGATAAAGACAACTTGCCACAATCGAGCATGTTTTGGATGACATGTTTGAGCTTCCAGCACATCTCTACTGATGCGTGTCTTAAATATGATGTTTTACACCCCATTTTACACGCATTTCAGAGCTCATTTGTGTAGTTTATGCTACTATTTGCCCCATTTCGTCCACTTTCGTATTTTTATGTAATATTGCAGATTTATGCGGAAATGAGTAGATATTGAGCTAAATCCGTCCCTGAGTACCTTGCATTGCATTTGACATGAAGTAGAGACTCGAGAGATGAACTTGGTGCGCGTTTCGAAGCTTGAAAGACAACTTTATGAAGAATTAAAAGCGGATTATCAGCTACTCTAGTCGATCGATTGGACCCTATGGTCGATCGACAGAGCCGACTTACACGGGGAACTCCCTGTTCAAGCATACCTCGCCGATCGACTACCTTGTGTGGTCGATCGACCAAGCCGCTATTTCATATGTGAATTAAAAGATCGAGAATAAGAAAGTCCAATGTATTGTAGGTTTAGGAATAAGTTGTTACGTTAGATTCCTATATAACGTAACCTGACATCAAGCTTTAGGTATTCAGTTTTCATTGAGCTTGCATCCAGTTTTAATTTATCATTAATTAGGGTTTGGTTTCCGAGTTGAATCATTCAATACAATTTCTTTCGTTCGTGCTTTTCTTCCTGCAATTCTTCTCTTTGGTATTCCTTTGTTCATTATTTCAGTTTTATTGCTTTATTTCGTTCGTAGCTAGAATTGATAGATTAGTTTCCCGAAGCCATAATTATCGTTTTATGCTAATCTTTTGTTCCGTTAATTTAAGCATGAATTCAGTAGTTTATTTCGTTAATCTTGTTGTTGTTTTTACCAATATCATGAGTAGCTAAATATCTCGTGCTAGGATGTAGGGAATCTGTAGATTAGGCGGCGCAGAGAATAGTACGACTGAAAGTCGTGCCACGGTCGATCGACCGCACACCCTGGTCGATCGACTGGCCACGTGAGGTTTTGCTTCGTTTTAATTGATTTAAATTCAATATTTGACGAATCGAGTGCACGCGACTAGTTGAATGCTCAAGAAATGACCGACCCATTAGATCGAAAGATAGGGAAAGTTGTTAGACTACCAATTAAAATGACTAAACTATGCTAAGATCGAAAGATAGGTAAAGTTTAGATTTTTAGTCACTTTTCAGGATGAGAGTCAGTACTAGTGATATTAGGGACCCGTAGCGAGATCGAAAGACGCTACTTGTTGAGAGTGGACCGAGAGGACCTCTTGTTTTCCCGCCTCATGTGTTTATTTCAGACCTACTTAGTATGCAGCTGCCGAAACTACAGTGAACCGATCATCTTAGTACTCCTTTTAAATTTGATTTTATACATTTCTTTAGTTTATTGCTCATTAGTTATAGACCAATTCAAAACAACCCCCACATAATCGTTACCTTAGACTGAAATTAAACAACTAATAATTATATCTGCCTCTCTGTGGTTCGACCCTGCTACCGTTATCTATAGTTGTAGTTAGGAACTATAAATTTATTTTTGGTGCACAACGACGGGCATCATCTACGTCGTGCCCATTACCCCTATGGAATAGGCAATATTGGGAACTATCCCAAAAGTGGCCTTTCTTCTTGGGTGTAGGATCTGGAGTGGGGCCAATCGGTTGGGTTAGTCCTTCAGACATAAGCACTCTAAAAGCGATGACATAAGGCAAGCCCAAGTCTGAAAATTGTCTTTGCGGGTGTGTGGCTCTTTCTGGCGAAGGCTCCACAAATTTTACTTCGGTAATGTTGAAAACTTGCTTTTCAGGAGGGGTCGCGGATGTTAAACCCCCTTTAATGATTTCATCGATGCGAGAAATTTCTGTTGATAGGTCCTCGACGCTTTTGATGTTACAACCCTTCAAACGGAATGCATAATTTGGCTGAAGGCAGTTAATGACATGTTTAACTAAAGCCCCATCTCCTGACCGATAGGATTGTGTTAAGTCTACCTTTCTCCTTTTTAGCAAATGATTGGTAGAATACGCATCCTCTCGATCACCCAAATCGATGAACTTCCTATTAGGCCGCCCAGTTTCTTTGTCTGGAGTGGTTAAGAGTAAGGTGGAAAACATGTTATCCTCAATTCCATCTTGTATGGCATGCTTGAGCTCGTAGCATGCTTCAGTTTTATGCCCCTTGCCTCTGTGATATCGACAATATGCGTAGCCATTCCAAAATTGGGTTATGTTTTCGGGTTTTGGATCCGGAGTGGGACCAAAAGGTTGCAGTAATCCTTTTGAAGAAAGTATCCTCAGAGCGGTGCCATATGTTATTCCTAGATCTGTGAATACCCTTTGATGTTTTCCCATGGTTCCAACATTGGTGTTTTTTGCGATGTTTTTGTGAGTTTTGTTTTTGGTAATCCTGAGCGGAAAAAGGATTTGGTTGTTGTAAATGGGAAGGTTTTGGGATGTTGCTTGGTATTTTGAAAGGGTATTTGGCGAGGCAATTTCGTGTTCTTTGTTGGTGGGTTCATGGGTGTCCGAACCATTAGCTGTTTCCTCATTTTCAACAGCTGTTGGTTGGTGAACCAAGAGTTGGTTTTCTTCTTGATGGTCAGTTTCATTTTCGGCAGTACCGACCCTTTTCTCCAAATTAGCTACCCGAGTGTTCAAATCATCGATAGCAACTTGCAGCTTTGAGAATATGTTGTTGATAAAGACGGAGAGCATCATTATAGCGCTCTGTATGCCATCCTCGTCAATTGGATGAAATTTCTCATCCTCGGGAGAGATGAGATGAGAGCAGTCCGAGGAAGATTCCTGACTGTGTCCAGTAGGGTATTCTGAAGGGTTGTTTTTGTTGTGTGTTGAGGGGGGTAATGGTAATTCACCCTTTTCGGTCATATCAAGGATGGTACCTTTCAGGGGGAGACACATTTCAGTATCGTGTCCGCGACCTTGGTGATATTGACAAAACAGTTTTCCGTCCCATCTTCGACCTCGCTTGCTTGGTAAAGGGTCTGGAGTTGGACCAATTGGTTTGAGCTTTCCTTTGGAGATTAGCCTTTCCAAGGCTCTGGCATAAGGCATACCCAAATCAGGGAAGGACCTATGAGGTCGTCTGGTTTTGGTTTGGTCGTTGGCCAGTAGCAAGCTTTCAAGAAGCTTAACCCTTTGCTCAATATCAGAAGAGGTAAAATTCCCGGTTATCATTTTGTCCTCAACCTGGGAGAGACGAGTGCTCAAGTTTTGCATGGTAGCTAGGTGTCGAAGGACCATGTTGTTGGTTTCGTCAGAAGTCATGGCGGATGCAGATTGATTGGCTTCTTGAGTTTCTGGTTGGAGATTGATGGCACCCAAGGGATTCCTATTTGACATAACGATAGGCGTTATAACTTGTCTTGGCAGGGTATTGCACAAACAAAGGCAAGTACGACACATATGTACAAATGCAGTTTTGTTGTGGAGACGCGACGGTGTGACTAGGTTATGAGTTCATTAAAGATCGTGAACGACCTCTTGTGTTTGAACTCTTGGTGCATGACTTGGAACATATACTCGAGTGTCGACTTTGGCACACTGATGCCTAAACAGACGACTCCTGACGAGATTTGGAGGTTTGTTGACATGACGTGGATGGACAAGACATGTACACAAACTTGACCTTTGACCTGTAATGTAGGGGAAAGACGGGTTTAATCCCCGAGAGGTTTTGACTCTCCTAACACCAATGAAGATGTCTCAACAATTAGGTGACACGACCTAGACCAGAAAGTAGGTACTGACTTCGGCAGAGACTTAACGTTATCTAGATGATTTGACTCGAAATCGACTGGACTCCAATCGACTCGGGGCTGAATCAGAAAGGTGGACTGAAACTTTCGAAAATAGAAATTTTCAAAAAAGATTCATTTGTCGTTTTATGAACGACTTCCGAAGAGTAGGAATCTTTAGAAGGTCGGCCAGTTGAAAGGGTTGTCTTAGGTTTGTTTCCAAAAGACGGTTTAAGTTGAGATTGCGGCGGCTCTGAAAAAAAAGTGTTGTTTCCGAAGATGGTTTTTGAAATTCCGAATCACGGATTTGAAAATCGAGAATTGAAGAATTTGGAATCGTCATCACAATGGCCATGAAAACGGTTAAATTTGTTTTAAAAGATTTGATTTTGAATTAAAATTTGAAAACGGTTAAATTTATTTTCAAATGATTTGAAATTTAATTTGAAATCTGAAAATGGTTAAATTTATTTTCAAAGATTTGATTTTGAATTGAAATTTAAAAACGGTTAAATTTGTTTTCAAATGGTTTGAAATTGGATTTGAAATTTGAAAACAGTTAAATTTGTTTTCAAAGATTTGATATTTGAATTGAAATTTGAAAACGGTTAAATTTGTTTTCAAATGGTTTGAAATTGGATTTCAAATTTGAAAACGGTTAAATTTGTTTTCAAATATTTGATTTTGAATTGAAAATTGAAAACGGTTAAATTGGTTTTCAAATGATTTGAAAATGGGCTGAAAATTTGAAAACGGTTAAGTTTGTTTTCGAAGATTTGATTTTGAATTGAAATTTGAAAACGGTTAAATTTGTTTTCAAATGATTTGAAAATGGGCTGAAAATTTGAAAACGGTTAAGTTTGTTTTCAAAGATTTGATTTTGAATTAAAATTTGAAAACGGTTAAATTTGTTTTCAAAGATTTGATTTTTAATTGAAATTTGAAAACGGTTAAATTTGTTTTCAAATGGTTTGAAATTGGAAATTATGAGGATTGAATTCGTCATTACGACGGGTTAGAAAACCGTTTTAACCTTTGAAGGACGGTATGCAAATCGAAAATTGTGAGAATTGAAATCGTTATTACGACGGCTTAGAAAAGCCAAATTTTATTTCGAAAACGAGATTCGAAATTTGGAAAGTTGCACGGATTGAAATCGCCATTACGACGGTTTGAAAAACGTTTTTGTTTAAAAATTGATTTCGAATTTTGAAAATTCGAGGGTATATTCGTCATTACGACGGCATAAAAGGGTGCTTTGAGAATGTAACGATCGGCGAGAGACCGAGGTTTGAAATGGCCATTATGACGACGTAAAAGGGTATTTTAAAATGGTTTGTGAAACCAAGGATTGAAATCGTCATTACAACGGCATGAAAAGGTGCATTTGAAACGGTTGTAAAAACCAGGTTTTGAAATAGCCATTATAACAGCATAAAAAGGTGCTTTGAAATGGTTGTAAAAAACAGGGTTTGAAAATCGTCATTACGACGGCCTAGAAAGGCGTGTTGGAATGGTTGTAGAAAACCGGGTTTGAAAATCGTCATTACAACGGCCTATAATGGCGTGTTGAAATAATTGTAGAAAACCGGATTTGAAAATCGTCATTACGACGGCCTAGAAAGGCGTGTTAAAATGGTTGTATAAAACCGGGTTTGAAAATCATCATTACGGCGGCCTAGAAAGGCGTGTTGAAATGGTTGTAGAAAACCGGATTTGAAAATCGTCATTATGACGGCCTAGAAAGGCGTGCAACGGTCGGCGAAAGACCGAGGTTTGAAATGGCCATTATAACGGCTCAAAAAGGTGCTTTTGAAAGTTTGAAAATGACACGGAAGGACATATGATCACATAACACATAAGCACTCACAATTTCATTATATTATGCATAATACTGACACGGGTTTTAGCTTAAAAGGGTGGGTTACACACCAAGCGATCAAACCCCGATTTGCGAGAGGGATACCAATCCAAACAAAATGTGTAAGGAGGGTGCCCTAGCCTCATGCTCGAAGGTGATGAAAGCTCTTTGACGAAACAGAAATGTGTAACGTCAACGGTATGCTTGACACAATCGGGATTCCAAACGCGGGGATGAGAAAACTCACGCCGACGAGACGAGCCAATTGGTCGAAAAGGGTTAGGTTGTGGGCCCGGGCAAGGAACCCGACTTATGACCGTAATATCAATTAATGCACTTTAACCACGACCTCGTTCGAGTTTCACCTCTAACGATCACAAAGACACAAGTGTCCTAGTTTTCCCCAGCGGAGTCGCCAAATTGTGGACATGGGCCACATGCACGCCAAGCCAATCTGTGGACGTACATAGGTCTCTTGAAAGCCACGCTCGGCGGCGTAAAAATGCTTTCGACCGGATCGTTTTAGATCGGTCGGTTTTGTCTCGGCAAGGGCCACGAAACGATGTAGAGATGTTCGGAGTCGCCACCAAGCAATTATGGGATGCCTGGAACCCGTTCGAAATCCACTTTATACCTTGGTCAAACGAAGCACAAAGCAGTGTTTGACATAGGTACTAAAGATAAGGACTCGTCCCTCTTTTAGCATTCTATGCTTAAAATGACTCTCGTACGCCCTGGATAAGGCCATCCACTATCCAAAGGTTCTGAGTAAGGGGTGAGGGTACGTATTGGGAAGCCCTTTAATCGGACACCCAATCCCGCCCACGTTAGCGGCCTCTACTGATCGATCGTGGTTGTTTAAGTGAAAAAGATGATAAAACGGTGTAAATGCATGAATGCACATCCAAAAGTTTAACCTAACATGCGAGAATTTGCTAAGTCGGTTTGTTTATCCACATGGCATGAAATTGACGTCCAAGTTGGATTTATATTGATTTGCATGTGAAAACGGAAATTAAACATCCATTTACCAAGCTCAGGATATGATGCTTAACACGATCCGTTTATTGGAAAAGGGTGTCAAATAACAAAGTGTAAAAACACGTAAACTTGTCAATCTGATCCGTCATGTATACGGGTTAACCGTAGTCGGGATCGTCCTAGACAGATGCTAAAAACGGGATAGAACAGTGCCAGGCAACCCCATTGGGGCGCGAGCCCATTGGCGAGGGTAAGGGGCTCTGCCCAGGTTTATAAAAGATGAAAAAAGGAGCCCTTGCGGCTCGAGCCCTGAGCCGAACCAAGAGGCATCTCCTGGTTGTAAAAATGGTTGTTTAAAACCGTTTTTTGTGATTAATGATTTGCAAGTATGATTTGCATGACTCAGAATAATTACTATTATGTTAGTAATATTCGTTTTCAGATTTACATGTTTGAAAAGCATAGTAAAATGTGTAAAAGGAAAATGTTTGATTTGAACTAATTATGTTAAGTTCAATTATTTGTATTTAGTCAAGTTTGTCATCGTACTCGGATTAAACCGACATGGTATAAAGAACCAAGGATGATTATGAATTATGACTAATATGTTTGCAAATGTAAATAAATGAGAAAAATGGTAAATAAAAGAAAAGGGCGTTAAAGTACCCATTAAAATGTAATTAACCATAATATCATCGAGCCACGGAATAAACCGTCATGGTATAAGGAACCAAGGATGATTTTTGTAATGGTCAAAATATTTGTCATAAAGATGGATTAAAATGGTAAAAACCGTAAAAGTAAAGAAGTAAAAATAAAAGAAAATGTTGAAGGAAAGACGAACTCAAACAACTTTGAGTCTAACCTGGACACCCCATTGAGGCGCGAGCCTCTTTGCATAGCAAGGGGCTTCTGTCTCAGGCCAAAACTCGGTTTTGGCTCATCTAACCTATGTTTGAATAGTGTTATGCATTGTTCATGCATATAAACTCATCAAAGCAGTAATGACATGAAATAAATGAGATATTTACACCCTCAAACTTACGTATATTGATGTTTGCGACGTAGACGACTTTAGAGACTGTTTTCTCGTAGCGACTACTCACAATCAAGAAGTTTAAAAGGGTGCCTTAAAAAAGGATTTTGTTTTGAAAATGAGTTGAAAATATGTTGTTGAAAAACATGTTGATTGATGAATTGAGTTGGTCAAATGGGTCGGTCCAATGCACGGTGACAGTACCAAACAAAATGTGTAAGGCTTGTGTTTACGATCGGTAGGTCGTAAACACGTGTCGATTTTGTGACTTAAGAAGTTGAGTCTAGAAGTTTAAGAGAGAGGTGAGGGGGCGGACGCTCGCGTAAGGATTGTGGTGTGTGTTGATGGGTATTTATAGAGAAATGTGTGATGGTAGGTCGGTTGAGTTTGCTTAGAGGCTAAGCATACACTCTAAAGAGGCGCGAGCTACCTTGTGATACAAATGGGTGTATTGACCTTTTCAATTTGGACTTGGCCTTTGCTCTATCCCTTGTTTGGTTGGTTTGATATGTGGTATTCATATAAGATGTCGTGTAACAATATGGGCATCTAATAAGATGATTTTGGTGTTACTTGAGGTAGGTGTTTTGTGTGCTTGACTCGGGTTTGACCCGTGTGAGTCGGGATTTGAATTTCGAGTCGGTTTTTTGCCCGGTGTCGGTTTAGACTCTAAGTAGGGTCATTTTAATGGAAATGACATGATAAAGACATTCATGGCATTATTTTAGACATTCGAGATTTGGTTTGACTCAGGTTGACTCGAGTTGCGGGTTTCTGAGTCGGTTTTGGGTCTGAAGACGGTTTTACCTCTAAATAGTGTTATTTTAATGCAAATGAAGTTAGAAAACCATTTATGAAATTATTTTTCATATCCAAGTAGTGCATTAAACCGTCTCATGTATAGCCAATCCACGCACGTATATCAAAAACACGTTATAGTCCGATCATCATCGGGTGGTTTTTGGGAGGTGCAGATACTGGGTATCTACACCCCTTGACTAGTAAAAAAGGAATAACGATCACCATGTTGAAAGACTTCCTCACGGATAGTTACCATGCCCTTTTCTAAACCCTCAAGCCTTTTTTTGATGTCCTCCATCCAAGTACAAACCCGAGCATCATCCAATCCGCCAACCGAGGACCGTGACTGCCCAACACGAGACATAGCCGTAGCCAAGGCCGTGGTTTTCTCCTCTAATTTCGCCATAATAGACCCCATAAAAACATCCAATTGTGCTTCCATAGCCCCCATCCCAACCTCAATAACACCCTTATCATTACTCTTTGAAAATACCAACTCGGGTCCTTCAAAATCGAGACCCATTAATTTTATTACACGGTCACACATACCGTCTTAGCACTCATACCGTAGCTTTCCTGACTCACAACCCGCTTAATTTCTAACAATCTCGAAATCCACATACCGTATAGGAGATCAAGAGTAATACAATGCTTTTCTTTGGCGACGGTAATGCTGGTTTGAACAATCCGATTAAAAAAAAGACTAGCCAAATTCACTTTCTGACCCTCTAACCACAAATACAAGATTATAGCTTTATAGCTTGACACCTTGTCCCGTCCTCCCCTTCTCGGAACGATTGTGTTCCATAAAAAGTTCAAAAAGAACTTAAGTTTGGGGGAGAGAGGACGAACCAAGATGTTGCTATTTTCAGAAGCGACCTCATCAAAATACCTCTTAATAATCAATTGTTGATCATCACCCACATTAGACCATTCTTAACTCGGGTTTATCTCGATTCCATCATGAGGAACCTTGAAAGCCGAGCAAAAGTCGGCAATGGTGACGGTGATGTCGACACCATTAACGATTGCATGCAACACACCCCCTTTAACTTTTACCGAAGCAAAGAACTGAACAACCTCAATTGGTTAAGTAGGACCCGAGAACCGACTAACATCACTCCACCCTTGAAAATCAAGAAAATCCACAAAGAACTTTAATGACGGAATTTGAGACAACCAAGATTTAGGATAATACATTCCACCATGAATGGAGTACTGTAAAACCCGAGAAACCAAGATGCTATTGCCCTTTGTCATGCGAACACGGTTTAAACCGGCTTTGGTTGCGCTCTTCGAAGGTTCTCGAAACAGAGTCCTCGAAATCCCGTCCCGAATAATAACCTCGGGTTCATTATCTTCTTCAACATCTTCTACTTGTGGTCGCGGGCCCACGGGGGTCGCTCGGGTGAAAAACGAGCAAGTCTTGCATTTGTGGAGTCGCCACCAATTTATTGTGGAAAATTCGAAACCGTTCGAATACCTCATCCCATGTCAAGACACAAAGTAGTGACATGAACACCAAGAACTCATTACCCTTAACATTCTATGTCTTGAATGACTCTCGTGGATGCCAATGAACATGGATGTTCACAGAGATCTAGAGTAAGGGGTGAGGGTACGTATTAGGAAGCTCATTTGATCGAACACCTAATCCCGCCCGCCTCGATAGCGGCCTCTACTAATGATTAGGTAAAATCATCTATACTTGATATGTTGTCGGCTATATGCATGCAATAAATTAATCCTAACATGTGAGAATTAACTAAGTCGATAGACACGTAATTTAACATGCATTAATGTCGAGGTAGAAATTTAGGTTAATTGCATGTGAGAGAATACAAACAATAAATAATAAAGAATACGATAAAAGAACAACAAATGAAATAATTACAATAAATTACAATGGTTTGATTGTGTAGATACCCGGTATCTACTGAGACTTCAACAGACACCCGATGATTATCGGACAACAACATGTTTTGGAATCGCGGCGTTTGATCGACAGTTTGTGTACAACTTTACGTCGGAAAACTTAAAACGATTTCGAAAATAAAACATCTCAAAACATTTCAAAAATACCTGGAGTGTTTAATGCATGACGACGGGATCGCAATGACACTAACTAGAGTCAAAACCGACACCGGACCAAAAACCAACTCAAAAATTCAAATCCCGACTCCAACAACGAGTCAAACCGAGTCAACCACCAAAAACAAAACATTTCAAACCTTCTACCTTGAGTTTTCCTGGATTCATGTTGGTCAAGTACCAAACATGTGACTACAAAACCTAGGATAGAACAAATCATGATTGCGTTTGTTGTGAAAGTGACAACACAACTCGAAGAACCGCGACGTGGCTCGCGCCTCTTTGAGCAGCCCAAGTGGCCACGTCGCTCAAAACTCACACAACCACCCATTTCCCTATAAATAACCCTCAAATGCCACCCATTTGAGACTTACGCGAGTGTCCGCCCCCTCTTTTCTCCCTTAAAATTCTCGACTCGACTTCTTAAGTCATAACCCGACGCGTATTTATGACCAACCGATTGTAAACATGAGCCTTACACATTGTTTGGTACCGTCATCGTGCATTAAATCACTTGACCGACCATTTCGACCACTACACCATCACTAACATTAAAACACTCTTTTTACTTACCAAAACGGTTTTAAACCGAGTTTTTTTCCGATCAAACGAGTTGTTACACTTACGTCGGTCACTCGCCATAACCAAAAATGTAAGTATGAGGGTGTAAATATCCTCTTTTATTATGTTTTCATTTGTTTCATGACTACAACATGCTAAAACATGCATAACATGAACCAAAACATGGAATAAACGAGCCAAAACTGATTTTTGGTCTGAGGCAGAAGCCCCTTAGGTCGCCAACTTGCCCGCGCCTAAATGGGGTGTTCAAACCAGAGATCAATCGTGTTTGTTCTCGTCATTTCCTTTTAATCCATCTTCATATTTGTAATCGGTTTTCACCATTTCAAGTATTTTCGAACCCTTTTTATTTTATTTCACTTGTTTTAACCATAAAACATTTTTCACCCTTGGTTCCTCATACCATGACGGTTAAATCCGTGTTTCGGTGATAATATTTGGTTAATGACATTTAAAAGGTATTTTAAAACCTTTTATTTCATTTCTTTACATTTTCCAAACAAACATATTAGTCACCAACACAAAGTCATCCTTGGTTCTACATATCATGCCGGATTTTAACCCGGGTACGATGATGAGTATCGACTAGATACATTCAAATGGACTTAAAACAATTAGTCCATAATCACTTTCAAAACTATTCGTGTCAAGTTTTTCAAATCGAACTCGACACCGAATATTATCAAAATAATGATGATTATTCGAGTCTAGTTCTTCAAATCAACAAATGCGGTCTAAACAACCCCTTCAAATCAAACCGGGTCCAAATACCCATTTTAAAACGTTTTATAACGTTTTCTAAAAGGTCAGAACACGGCACATAAACCGTGGGCTAACCCACGCCTAAACAGGCTCTCCATTCCTCACTTTCAAAACCAGAGGGAGGCCCCTTGTATCGCCGGCTGGCTCGCGCCTCATATAGCCGTCTGGTACAGGGCCTGCTCCTTTCCAGCATTGGTCTAGGACGATCCCGACTCCGGTTAACCCGGATATAGGATGGATCAGATGACTATTTGATTATTCAAAAATCATATTTGCAAAATGCCTTACTAAGACAAATGGATCATGTTATGCACCATAAACCTAATACGGTAAATGGATGTTTAATTTCCGTCTTGCATGCAAATAAATCATTAATCCAACTCGACATCTTATACTTGATACTTGGATTAAATTAACCGACTTAGAAAGCTCTCACATGTTAGGTTTAAATTATTGGATGCGCATTCAAGCATTTAAACCGTTTTATCAATTTTTGCATTCAACCAACCAAGATCGATCAGTAGAGGCCGCTAACGCGGGCATGATTGGGTGTCTGATTAAAGGGCTTCCCAATACGTACCTTCACCTCTTACTCAGAAACTTTGGATAGTGGACGACCTTATCCAAGGCGTACGAGAGTCATTATAGAGATAGGATGCTAAAGAGGGACGATTTCCTTATCTTTAGTACCTATGTCAAACGCTGCTTTGTGCTTTGATTTGACCGAGGTATAAAGTGGATTACGAACGGGTTCCAGGCATCTCACAAATGCTTGGTGGCGACTCCGAACATCTCTAATCGTTTCGAGACCCTTACCGAGACGAAACCGACCGATCTAAAACGATCCGGTCGAAAGCATTTTTACGCCGCCGAGCGTGGCTTTCAAAATGACCGCTGTATGTCCACAGATCGAAGTGGGCGTGCATGTGGCCCATGTCCACAATTTGGCGACTCCGCTGGGGAAAACTAGGACACTTGTGTCTTTGTGATCCTTAGAGGTGAAACTCGAACGAGGTCGTGGTTAAAGTGCATTAATTGATATTACGGTCATAAGTCGGGTTCCTTGTCCGGGCCCACAACCTAACCCTTTTCGACCAATTGGCTCGTCTCGCCGGCGTGAGTTTTCTCATCCCCGCGTTTGGAATCCCGATTGTGTCAAGCATACCGTTGACGTTACACATTTCTGTTTCGGCAAAGAACTTTCATCACCTTCGAGCATGAGGCTAGGGCACCCTCCTTACACATTTTGTTTGGATTGGTATCCCTCTCGCAAATCGGGGTTTAATCGCTTGGTGTGTAACCCACCCTTTTAAGCCAAAACTCGAGTCAGCATAATGCATAATATAGTGAACTGCGAGTGCTTATGTGCTACTTGATCATAAGTCCTTCCGTGTCATTTTCAAAACTTTCAAAATCACCCTTTTTGCGCCGTTATAATGGTCATTTCAAAACTCGGTCTTTCGCCGACCGTTGCACGCCTTTCTAGGCCGTCTTAATGACGATTTTCAAACATGGTTTTGTATAACCATTTCAACACGCCTTTCTAGGCCGTCGTAATGACGATTTTCAAACCCGGTTTTATATGACCATTTCAACACGCCTTTCTAGGCTGTCGTAATGACGATTTTCAAACCCGGTTTTGTATAACCATTTCAACACGCCTTTCTAGGCATTCATAATGACGATTTTCAAACCCGGTTTTGTATAACCATTTCAAATCACCTTTTTACGCCGTTATAATCGCCGCGTCTTGACACGGATTTGAACCCATTTCGCGCCGACAATAGCTCTTTCAAAACCCGAGAAAAGCACACACTTTTTTCTCGAGACACTTTCGGGATCCCGAGGACCATGCAACATCCCCGAGACCTCTTCAAACATTTTCAAACTCGATTTTCAAAACATACAATTTTGAATTTCAAAACCGTCTTGGGAAACGATGCACTGTTTTCCGAGCCGATTCAAACTCAAACCGTCTTTTGCAAATAAACATAAGACAACCCTTTCAACTGATCGACTTGCGGAGATTTCTATCTTCGGAAGCCTCCCATTAAAGCGACATATGAATCTTTTTAAAAATTTCTATTTTCGAAAACTTCAGTCCACCATTCCAATTCCGCCTCGTGTCTATCGAGTCAAAGCAAACGTACTTATGGGTCTTTACTTATGAGTCGTCTAACCACGAAACCCGTCCAACGGCGTCACGTCGTCATGTTAGACTCATGTCAAAGGTTCGGTCAAACATCGTCACGTCATAAATCGAGTCAGCACCGGGGGACCATACACGGTCACCCCCGTCTTGTTGATTCTGGTCTTTGTCTCGTCCTTTATGTTGTGTGCATTCAGTCTTGGAACCGTGTCGGATTGAGTTGTAATGTGAGCCGTTTTTATGCCTCAGAGCCATGGCCCCGTCTTCAGCTTTGTCTAACAACAATGACAACAACAGAGATGTCACAACTTATCAACTGGCCAGCCTGCTTACCGCTCTTAAGGTCACCCTGGATCGCGTCGAGACCCGTATCGACGCCCTGGAGAATAAAGATACTGGAAAACACAATACTCCACCTCTCGATCAAATCGAGAAGAGGTGAAGCTATTGGAAGAACGACTCTAGCCGGGTAACAATATCCATCTTGAGAACAACCAAGATTCGAACTGTTGGGACCAAGCACCGACAACTTCACCCTGACCGATGTGCCTAAGTTCAAGGGAGTGGAGGACCCACTCAACCATATTCGTGCTTTCAAGGACTACATGGCCATTAAAGGGGTCAAACAGGAACTTTTTACCCGGATCTTCCCATCCTCTTTGGAACCGATCCCTCGCCAATTGTACTACTCCCTTGATCCGAAAAACCTTACTACTTGGGATGAGATCGCAGTTGAGTTTGCCAAACAGTATGCCGACAATGTCGAGATCCAGGCCAATACCTGTACTCTCGAGGTGCTAACCCAGAACGATAAGGAAGGGTTCACTGAGTTCCTAACCCGTTGGAGAAAGGTGAGTACTCAATTGGTCAGTAAGCCGAGTGAGTCAACTTTGGTAGAAAAGTTTGTCAACAATCTCCTCCCAGTTTATACCAACCTACTGAGATATCAGAATATCAAGACCTTCCAAGATCTGCAGATTCTTGGGACGCGCATTGAGGACGACCTCCGAAAGGGTGTCTTAGCCAAGACCACTGGCAGAGGTTACCAGGGATCTACCTCAACCGGATCTCGCCCTTACGGCCAGACAAACAAGATTGATGAGGTCAACCTCGTCGAACCATCTGCTAAGAAAACTGAGCGCCCCCAGAAAGTGTTCACCAACATAGGGTCGACTTATGCATGTGCCCTGAAAAGGCTCATGGACCAAGGGAAGTTACAACCGATCGGACCCACCCCGGATCCGACCGATGCCAAGAAGTCCCGGTTCTGGAACCCCAACACCTACTGTCAGTATCATCGAGGGAAAGGCACGACACCGAAACTTGCTTCAAACTCAAGCACCTCATTCAAGACATGATTGAGAAAGGAGATTTACCTTTACCCCCACCAACTAAGCCGAACAACAAAACGAATCCCGTGGGAATCCACACCATCTCTGACGATGAGCCGACCCTAGACTCCTCTCACCTCATCCTGCCAATTGACGACGAGGTGAATACTTTGGAAAAGGATCCTTCAGACGGAGTGTTTCTGTTTAGTGCTGCCACTATGCTCACTATGTTTCAACAAGTTGAGGAGGCCATAGCCAGCCTTTCTGAGAGAATCACCCGACTCGACGACGCCTACCGTCGACTCATTTTCAATCCACCGCCACTGCTCCCAAGGGAGAATTTTCCAAGCATTCAAAACTACCCACCCCAGGATAGATTGCTCCCGCGACCATTCTGGCATAGACCTCACGAAAATCACCCTCAAAATAACTACCCTCAAAATAGCTACCCCCACAAAAACCATCCTCACAAAAATATCCCTCACAAGAACTACCCACCGAGGAATACCCCTCCAAGGTATCCTCGAGACTCCGAAATTAACGGCATATGGAGAGATGATGCTGAG
The DNA here is from genome assembly GCF_048544455.1 of Silene latifolia. Taxonomy (NCBI): domain Eukaryota; kingdom Viridiplantae; phylum Streptophyta; class Magnoliopsida; order Caryophyllales; family Caryophyllaceae; genus Silene; species Silene latifolia. The sequence continues at coordinate 65,944,219 of NC_133531.1, forward strand.
GATGTCTATATCATCCCAGGGAAGGAAAAACGGGCGAAAGAAATCGGACATCTCACCCGGTCCGGACGTCCCTATCAGAATCTGAACAATCCAACGGTCGTTCCAACAACGAATGACCAAATCGTCCCAGATGTGGACACTCAACCAAAGGCCCCCGAGAACTCAATCCTGAAACAGCTCCAGAAAGCAAAAGCCGAAATCTCAATTTGGCAACTGATCGCAACGTCTTTTGAGCATCGATAGACCTTGCTGCAGGCCTTGGGAAAATTAACCGTGCCCTCCACCTCTTCCCCAGAAGAAATAGTGGCGCACATGACGAGGGACGCCCCTGATCTGAACAACCCGATCGTCTTCTCAGACGAGGACATCCCTCCGTCCGGAGCCAATCATAACCTGGCCCTGTATATCACTGTACAATGCCTCCAGAAATATGTACCCATGGTCTTCGTGGATGACGGCTCCACGGTGAATGTCATTCCTCTTAAGAGTACCCACAAGCTGGGGATTAAGGAAGAGGACTTGGTCCCAACGAATCAAGGAGTATGCGCCTACGATGGCACTCGTCGGAAGGTCGCTGGGCTTATCACTTTGATCGTCGCAACCGGAGCACTGGAAAGACAAACCAGTTTTCAAGTGGTCGACATCGACGCTTCCTTCAACATGCTCCTAGGACGTCCCTGGATCCACGCCGTCAAGGCGGTTACCTCAACTCTCCACCAGAATATCAGGGTCCCCTTCAACGGGAAAACGATCACAATTCCCGCTTCCCCGATCAAGGCAGTCATAAGAAAGGGGATAGCCTCCCAAGCCATTGAGGAGGATGACGACGAAATGTGGAGTTTCCAAGCCGTAAACGCCATAACTGATGAATTGACGCCCTCTAATTGTGACCCGTTCACCAACCTCACGGTCAACCGTATCATGATGCATCAAGGTTATTTCCCGGGTTTGCCGCTCAATCCACTAAAGGACCCATTGCCTCCCTTGAAATAGGCTAAGGTCCCCAACATTCCCTTTGGGTTGGGGTACGAACCTACCGACGAAGATATCCGGGAAATGAACCTCCTAATCCGAAAATGCAAGAAGCACGGAGTTATCCTCCGTCCCTATCATCTAACTCTCAATGGATACTTTGTCCCCGAGGGAGAGTCCGAGCTCTACCATGGCTTTCCAGAGCCAATCTATGACTCTGTGGCCAGGGCTAGGTACCCGGGAGTGGAAGTCTTCCAGGACTGCTACTTTATCCCCGACAACACCGAAGCTGCATCAACTGAGTCTAAGCCATCACCATGCCTTGACGGATAGGCTGTCACACTCCTCTTTGGGGAAGATAACGTCAAACACCTCGACTATGAGGACATTATCAACATCGCCCTGAAGGACAACCAATTTGATCCAACCGCCTTGATCTCCGATACTAACCCGGAGAAAGCTACCCAAGGATAGAGGAAAACCGTCAAGTGGACCGATCGCCAAAGCCGCATTCTCAATATAACAACTGGAGAAGGCCCTATGTTAAAGGAGGGAAGTGAAGAAGGATTTGAGTCTGAGTCTGAGTCTGAGTCTGAGTCTGAGTCTGTCATAGCTCCTAAAGCTCCCGATGTCCCAGTCAAGGTCTCCTTCCCACTGTTTTATCACAAAGTCGTGGCTGATTCAGAGGCTGAGTCTACTAGGGTCACCCCCACTCCCATGAAAGGTGACAACCGGAGCACATTCAGGGGCCACTTCCTCTGTTGCGTCGCCTCTGACTGACCACGAGATGTCTGTCCTTTCCGAGCTTTTCGCTCGTGTCAACTTAATGAACGCTAAGTTTGCTTATGACTCATCTTATTTTAACTGCAATGCAATTCTGAATGACTACGAGGAATTTGACTTGAGTGACTACCCACCTCACCTAGCCAAAGAACTTGACAAGCGGGAAACCAGAACCCCCATCATTGAGGAGACCGAACCTATTAACGTAGGAACCGACAATACACCTCAAGAACTTAGGATAGGGACAACCCTGGACCCCTCGGAAAGACAACAGTTCATTGACCTCCTCCACGAATACAAGGACGTGTTCGCCTGGTCTTACAGAGACATGCCTGGGATTGACAGAGAAATTGCAGAGCACCGGATACCCATTAAACCCGGGGCTAAACCTGTGAAACAGAAGATGCGCCGGATGCGTCCTGAGTGGGCCCTAAAAATCAAGGAAGTGGTGGATAAACAGTTCAAGGCTGGCTTCATCAAAGTGTCTGAATACTCTGACTGGGCGGCCAACATTGTGCCCGTACCAAAGAAAGATGGAAGAATTCGGGTTTGCGTCGACTTCAGGGATCTGAACAAGGCGAGTCCAAAGGACGACTTCCCTTTGCCACATGTGGACATTCTGGTGGACAACACTGCCGAACATGCTCTCCAATCATTCATGGACGGGTATGCTGGGTACAACCAGATTAAAATGGCTGAGGAAGACATACACAAGACTGCGTTCACTACACAGTGGGGTACATATTGCTACACGGTCACGCCCTTCGGCCTCATCAACGTCGGGGCTACCTATCAAAGAACCGCTACCACTCTCCTACATGATATGATGCACAAGGAGGTAGAGGTATATGTCGATGACATGATTGTCAAATCTAAAGAAAGGGACGGCCACATCAATGCCCTCCGAAAATTCTTCGCTCGTCCGCGAAAATATAACATGAGACTAAATCCTCAGAAGTGTGCATTCGGGGTCACCTCCGGAAAACTCTTGGGACATGTCGTCAGCAAAAGAGGCATTGAGATTGATCCAACCAAAATCAAAGCCCTTCAACAAATGCCTCGGTCTAGGAACGTGAAAGAGATTCGGGGATTTCTCGGTCAGGTACAATACATCAGCCGCTTCATCGCCAAGCCTCCTGTCCTCATGCCACCTCAACCAGGGATTCCTTTATCCCTATACCTGACTGTAACCAACACAGCCATGGGAGCAATGTTAGCACAAACAGTAGGCAACGAAGAACAAGCCATCTACTACATCAGCAAAAAGTTTATTGAGTACGAGACGAGGTATACCCAACTGGAAAAGACATGCCTTGCCCTAGTATGGTCAACAAAGAAGCTGCGGCATTACATGCTCAGCTATACGGTCCACATCTACTCCAAGATGGACCCTGTCAAATACATCTTCGAAAAACCCGTACTAAATGGAAGGCTGTCTAGATGGACACTCATGCTGTCCGAATTTGACCTCAAGTTTGTACCCCTCAAGGTTATAAAGGGAAGAGCAGTTGCCGATTTCCTAGCAGAAAATCCCGTCAACGAGGATCCTACGACCGATACATGGTCACTTCCTGACGAAGACATCCTTTGTGCCGACTCCAACGCATGGGACCTATACTTCGATGGTACATCTAATCTGAGAGGCTTCGGGGTAGGAATCATTCTAATTTCACCAGAGGGAGAACACGTTCCGATCTCGGTCAAGCTGGACTTTGCCGTCACCAACAATGTCGCTGAATATGAAGCATGTCTAATCGGCCTATAAGCAGCCATCACACTTGGCATCAAGAGGCTAAGGGTCCACGGCGATTCCTCACTCATCATCAATCAGGTGTCCGGATCATGGAAAATCCGATCTGACAGCTTCGCTCCCTACCAAGCGAAGATCAGTCAAGAGGCCGAATTCTTCGACCAAGTCGACTACTTCCATCTGCCACGAGAGGAAAATCATTTTGTCGATGCCCTGGCAAAACTTGTCGCGCTCGTCAACATACCTGACAATATGACATCAATGCCCCTATGTGTCGAGAGAAGGAGCGAGCCAGCTCACGTTTGTGCCATTATCAACGACGAGGAAAGCCATGATGAACCTTGGTACCAAGCCATCCTCAATTATAAAACCAAAAACGAATTCCCTCCCAACTCTGATCAAAGAGGACAAAGAGCCATCCGTTTACTTGCATCAAAATTCGTGATAAACCAAAATCAACTCTACAAAAGAACACCCCAAGGAATTCTTCTCCTTTGCATCGACCATCACAAAGCCAAAAAAGTCATGGGAGAGGTTCACGACGGAGAATGTGGCCCTCACATGAGTGCAATGATGCTTACATGGAAAATCACATGGCTAGGTTACTACTGGAACACCATGGAAGCCGATTGCCGTAACTACGTCAAACATTGCCACAATTTCCAAATCTTCGCCAACATACAACACATACCACCGTCCCTTTTATACACAATGACATTACCCTGGCCTTTCTCAACCTGGGGCATTGACATCATCGAGAAAGTCAACCCGATAGGCACCAAGGGGCATTACTTCGTCCTCGTCGCCATCGACTACTTCACCAAGTGGATGGAAGCACAGTCATATGCAGTCTTGACCGCCAAACAAGTGGCCAAGTTCATTCAAAACAACATCATCTGCCGATATGAGGTACCCCATGAAATCATTAGTGATCAAGGCTCTCACTTCCGGGCGGAAACTCAAGCTTTGCTGGACAAGTACAAGATCAAGCGACATCGATCATCCCCCTACCGTCCCCAAACCAACGAAGCGGTGGAGGCAGCGAACAAAACTCTTGTCACCATTATCAAGAAAATGCAAGACAACTACCGCGATTGTCCGAGCAAACTCCCATTCGCACTCTGGGGATACTGAACCTCCATTCGAACACCGACAGGCGCCACACCCTTCTACCTAGCATACGGTATGGAGGCGGTTCAACCGGTAGAGTTAGCGGTCCCTTCTCTACGCATCCTACTGGAGAGTCAAGTCCCTGAGGCTGAATGGACCCGTCGAAGGTACGAACAACTCACTCTTCTAGATGAACGGCGACTCAACGCCTTCACAACGTCCAGCTATACCAACGACGTATACAACGGGCATTCAACAAGAAGGTCAAACCCATAAACATCCAGGAGGGCGACTTAGTCCTCAAGTCAGTTCGAGCACCATTACCCGTCGTTCCGAGGGGAAAATTCAAACCCAACTGGGCCGGACCATACCTGGTCAAGAAGATACTTTCGGGGGGCGCAGTGAGACTAAGTGACCTAGATGGGGAGGACTTTACAAACCCGACCAACCTAGACCAACTCAAGAAGTACTACCCTTTAACCATAACAACCAACGACCTAGCCTAGTTTTACAACTAGCAACGACCTCAACCCTTTTGAAGTCAAGTTCCTCAACGTGTTCTGATTTTAAATTGCATGTTTTATCGAGTCTAAACTGCGGCACCTTGCCCGTTTCGAATGTCCTTTGATCTGTCAAAGGCAACGTCCATTTGCACTAAAACAAAACAACCCCCTGAACTACGAGCATGGTTTGATTTCACCTCTTCAGGTGGATACGTAGGCAGTCCCTCTTATGCATGAGCGATACAACCACAAAACCCAATCAAATTCACAAAACGTTTTGAACTACGATCATGGTTTGATTTCACCTCTTTAGGTGAATACGTAGGCAGTCCTTTCTTACACAAGAAGGATACAACCATTCCCACAATCAAAAAGCAACCATCCCCATACAAAAATTCCCACGTACAAAAACATCCCAAAAAAAAGGGAGAAGGGAAAACCATTCCCTTTTTCCACAAAAATACAAAATGAGCCTTTCTTCCTTTCCACAAAATACCACTTTTCCAAGTGCAAATATTTAGGACGATTCAAATCGAATTGCCTTTACCAAATGGATGGAAGAAACAAGCGTTCATAATTTTCGACACAAGCAATCCTCTTATTTAATTAATAATGGGAGGGATTACAATTTCAACAACAAATAAAGCTCGACGAGTCTACAACTTGTCAAAACTAAGGTGTCGACTAAAACACCTCACATAATAAAACTAGCACAACACACACAATAACTAGCTAGTATAACGTAATAAAAACTCACAACAATAATACAACATAATAATAAAGTGGGTAATGGAGGTCTTCACTCTTCCATTCTACCCTTGCCTTTTCCTTAGGGGTACATCTTCCCCTTGTTCTTCTTGTTGGCCCGCCTAGCACGGATTTCCTCCTCGGAACGAATCCTCAACGGATCTAAGACGGCGACGGCCTCCGGTCTAGCACAAGACCCCATGTTCGACCCAAGATGAGTCAATGCACGGCCCACCATATTCTTGGGACCGGAACTCCTCCTCTTCGGTGGTCTCATCACATCGGGGGTAGCTTCATCAACATACTCCTCGAAGAAGGCCCGATTGGCCTTGCCAACCTCTCGATACTTCAAGTCGACAACCTCGTCCTTACAAAATTTGGATCTCTCTTCCAAGGACAGAGCATGTGACCACTTGACATAAGCGGGAGTCACCCATGTCGTGGCAACGGGGTTTGTCACCTCCCAAAGCGGCCGAGTGGCCCACCATCTTTCGAAGAACTCCACAAGCTCGGAATTCCGGAATACATTCTCTTGGATAAGAGTATCTTGAGCGGGCACCTTTTGTTGACGCCCCATTTGCCTCATGAGCCTTTCGGGATATATGAAGGAAGCAACCTTCAAATCCACCACCATCAAAGAACGAGGACTAGCATCCAAAGCGGGCAACCCCATGAAGGACCTCAAGTGCCACTACGGCACCACCCAACGGATATGAGGACCGCCCTCCTCCGCCAATCTTGCGGCCCAATAGGCCTCGGTGGAAGCGAAACTATCCGGGTAAAACTTCTTCCTCATGGTAAAGTGACGGAAGGAGTAAGAAGAAGAATCAACCGGAGGCTCTACATACCTTAGCCTCTCCAATAGCCACACTTAGAGGATCCTTGGGGATCCGAAAGAGGGAGCTTCTCCACAAGAGCCTTCCTTGTCCGAAGCTTGGATAATCTCTCCAAGCACCAACCATGATGGATCTCTACCATGCTACATTTGCTCAATCACATGGATAAGGGTCATGCTACCATGGCATCTTGGCCCCTCCTTCTTCAAGACATCAACAAAGAGGTACACATGGACAGGACAAAAGGCAAGAGCCCTTCTCCTAGCCACCTCCGAGACATTAGCATCTAATCTGTTTGAAAAGATGTTGATAAGAGCCAACATATCCACGCCATGTGGAGCAAGAAGAAAGTTGATTTGGCTTGTTGATAAGCCCAACATAGAACGGAATTTCTCCTTGTAGCACAACCGAGTCGGAGGAAGCACCGGAACACAACCCGGCCACTCACCAATGGCTCCAACTTCTTCGGCATGAGGACAAAGCTCACCTTTCGGGAAAACGAAAACATGGTGTTTCGAATCCCAAAACCGAGAACATGCTTCAAGAAATGAAGGTTGCACCTTGACTTGACGAAGCACCAACAATTGACCAACTCCCATGCAAGCGAGTTGATACTTTTCGGGAGGCGACAAATCCCGGCACCATTGTCGCAATGCGTTCTCAAAAGCATCCATGAAATATTTTTGTGGAAGAAGAAGAGGTTTTGTAGAGATGTTTTTGTGTTTTGGATGATGAAACAATGAAGCGCAAACGTCCCTATTTACACAAAATGACCAGCGTATTTTTCAGAAAAAGGGGAGAGTCGGCTTCCATCGCCAGGCTGCTCGCGCCTCTTGGAGGCTTCTCCAGGATTCCCCCTGTTGACTTGTCTCTTTCAACATGTGTTTTCTCCTGAAACCTCAAACCTCCCGCTGGGAAGCTCGCGCCTCTTCGGGATGATTCATTATATTTTGTGTTTCCTCACACTCACATTTCCTTGTTTTCGCGTTTTACGAAATCCGACACGGTTTCCATGACGCAGCTTTAAACATACGGATTTTTCTTTCTTTTTTTTTAAGGGGGGAAGAGCTAGTCGCCCCGATCCACGATGGATCGTTTCCATGTCAGCCGAAATTCCGAAAATTTTTCGGTATTTCGCAATTTTCCATCAAAAATCAAGATCGAAGATTGATAACACGACATCAATTTTCCTCAAAAATTCAAGCACTCACAAATTAGAGTCTTGACCTCAAAAATCAAAAATCAAATATACTCGCAAAAATCCTTTTCAAAAATTCTTTCCTGACGGTTTAAGTTTGAATTTTTCGAGTCAATTTCAATAATTTTGACGCAATTTAATTCACGACACGAGTTAATTGCTCAAATTCTCAAGTCAATTCCTTTTGAATTCCGAACGTGACGATTTGTCACGGAATTTTCGAAATTTCAATTTTAACTTCAAGTCCTCTTGGTTAATTTTGGTTTTCAATCAAATGCTTTTACGTGTTTACATGTATGCGTATGTGCTATCTGTTGCTTGTTTTCTACACTAACGATGCAGGAACAAGTGCAAAGCAAAAGGAGAATCAATAGCCGACAGCGCTCCTCCGAAACACAAAAAAGCCAAAAATCACAAAATAAACCACAATCCAAAAACACATATATACAAACCGCCTCACGCAAAATACATCGACACGCGTTTGACACGGGCTACTTACCGTACAAATAGGGTTCAGTACAGACATCTATCATACAGACACAGGCCTAAAACAACCGTCTATCATACAGACACTAGCCTAACACAACGAACTGGGGGCTATCTGCCACCTACCGGACTAAGCGCTCTCTATCCTCTCAAACAAAAAAGAAAGGGAGCAACACAAGAAACAAAGGAGCAACAACGGAAGCAGAGGTGATTACCATTATGGTAATACCCCGTTCCTGCTCCACGACAAAAATGAAGACAGTGTCTTGCAAACTTCGGATGATGAGAAGGCCAAGAACCATGATGCAATGCACCACTCCGGTGTTGACCCCCAATCATCAGCCGTCCTGTCTATGAGCCACAACGAAAAGGACCTTAGCCACGTCAGCTGCCTCTCCTCCTCTACGGAAGCATCCTCCACCACCGCCTCAACTCCGGCAGCCTCTACAGTCGTCACTCCCCCTCTAGGATCGACTTCCTCCTCCATGGCCTCAACAACAGACCCCATAGGTCCCAAATGATACCCTGTCATCAAAACAACAAACAAAAAACGTCAGCCGAAATTTCGGCATTACGACGGCATGAAATGGATAAATCCAAACAAAAACAACAACAACCTGCAATGCAAAACAAGGGCAATCCCGCCCAAAATCCAACCAAACAAAACCATTCACAACAAACAAACAAAAACGACTCGTCCATCTTTTCAAGCAAAAAACGAGTCAAAACCACAAAAACGGCATTTCAAGACCCCTACAGGGCCCGCCAAAAACCCAAAATAAATTTTGACACAATGGGGTATTTTTCTACGGCTCAAAAAGGCAATTCATACGCTAATTTGAGCCCAAATCGGTCAAAAATTCAAAAACGACCGCAAAAAGGCAAATGTGATTTTATCACGCCTCAAGGTGACCTAAATTACCAATGAGGTCCATTTCAAGGCAAACTGACTCAATTCAAGCCCAAACAGACGCTTATTTTGTCAGACATAAGACCATCATAAAAAGCAAAAGTCCAATTTTGCCCACGATACCCAACGAAGGTCCATAAATGGCGAATACGGGTTTTCCCAACTACAATGCAACCTAGTGGGACCCATTATCCAAGCAAATAAACTCGGCATTGCGAAGTGAGATGGTGTCTCACCTTACTCGCGTTTTTCGAGCGTAGGGAGCGGAAACGGGGACCAAAATGCAAACTAAAAGCACCCCTATACTCCTAAACAGGTTTCTAACCTAATGCAAGCATCAATTTCACTCGAAATGGGCTCAATCAAAAACATCTAATTCGATTTTTTTTAGGGTAAAATTCGCCCTAATTCAATCAAGCTAAAGATCAACAAATTTAAATGGATTCAAGAGGAAATACTTACCTTGAGATGACATTGTTGATTATGGCACGAGTGCAAGCTAGCAAAGGTCCTTCAATGGCGATTTTTCCGGGTTTTTGGGTCGAAAGGAAGAAGACGAGATGATGAATGGTAGGCAGCCTCAACTCGCGTCTTTTACAGAAAAAAAGGGAAGCCCCTTTGGTTCGCCAGATGGCTCGCGCCTCAATCAGGCGTCCCCTTACTCTTTCAGCGAATTTGGGATTTGGCCCAATTTCCACATAACAAATTCGGATTTTCATTGACGATATTGAAAATCGTCATTTCCTCAAAGACAAAAATAATGAAAATTTAAAATTCGCTATTTTCAAAAATTTCAAGCAAACGGCGATCAAAACCGCCAACTTCAAAAATGATAGTGAAATCAAATTCACTATTTTCCTTCAAAAAAAAATTCAAAAATAATAGCGAAAATTCAAAAACCGCTATTTCTTCAAATTTTAAGCGACAACAGTTAAAACCGTCATGCTCAAAATAATAGTTGGAAATTGAATTCCACTATTCTCACCACGCATGTCAACGACGGCACATAAACCGTCACTTCAATTAATAGTAAATATTCCAAATTCACTATTTCCATCAAATGTCAACGACGACACATAAACCGTCACTTCAATCAATAGTGAATATTTCCAAATTCATTATTTCCATCAAATGTCAACGGCGGCACATAAACCATCATTCCAATCAAATAGTGAAGATTCTGAATTCACTATTTCTTTCCAATGACAACGACGGCACATAAACCGTCACTTCAATTAATAGTGAAAATTCCAAGTTCATTATTCCAGTAGGGGGCTTCCTCACGGAACCCGCTCATTCCAAAAACAGTAATAGTGGTATCAAAATCACTATTTCCACGGCGGCATCATGAGTTCGTTACTTTCAAGACAAGCCCTTTTGACGCGGCTATTCTCATTCAAGTTCAACGGCGGCGTCATGAGTTCGCTACTTTCAGGACAAGCCCATTTGACGCGGCTATTCCCTTGATTCATTAATCGACTGTACCATTGGCTGGTGAGCCTTTGTCCGTAACCTTTCGAGGACAGATCCCAAAGATGCCTCGGGTACATTTCCTTGTCATGGCTGGCGAGCCTTTGTCCGCAACCTTTCAAGGACAGATCCCGAAGATGCCTCAGGTACATTTCCTTACCATTGGCTGGCGAGCCTTTGTTCGCAACCTTTCAAGGGCAGATCCCGAAGATGCCTCGGGTACATTTCCGTACCACAGCTGGCGAGCCTTTGCCCGCAAACATGCGAAGACATATCCGAAGATGCCTCAGGTATGACTCCTTCTTATGGCTGGCGAGCCTTTGTACGTATTCTAATGGACTTTAAACGACCCGCACAGATAGTCGACAGACCCTAAACTGTTCCCGACGGCAGGACCTTGACTCGTACCCTCGAGTCGCCTTGGCGTCGCCCTTCCCGACGGCAAGTCCTTCGCCCGAATCCTTTCGAGCCGCCTCGACGTCGCTTGGGTCTCCAGGTTGTCATCTTCGATTGACCTGGGGACTCTACTTTGACTTTCGCCCTGTCCAACCCTCAGTCAAAGTGGGGGCTCTGTAGATACCCGGTATCTGCCGAGACTCCAATAAACACCCGATGATTATCAGACTACAACATGTTTTGGAATCGCGGCGTTTGATCGACAGTTTGTGTACAACTTTACGTCGGAAAACTTAAAACGATTTCGAAAATAAAACATCTCAAAACATTTCAAAAATACCTGGAGTGTTTAATGCACGACGACGGGATCGCAATGACACTAACTAGAGTCAAAACCGACACCGGACCAAAAACCAACTCAAAAATTCAAATCCCGACTCCAACAACGAGTCAAACCGAGTCAACCACCAAAAACAAAACATTTCAAACCTTCTACCTTGAGTTTTCCTGGATTCATGTTGGTCAAGTACCAAACATATGACTACAAAACCTAGGATAGAACAAATCATGATTGCGTTTGTTGTGAAAGTGACAACACAACTCGAAGAACCGCGACGTGGCTCGCGCCTCTTTGAGCAGCCCAAGTGGCCACGTCGCTCAAAACTCACACAACCACTCATTTCCCTATAAATAACCCTCAAATGCCACCCATTTGAGACTTACACGAGTGTCCGCCCCCTCTTTTCTCCCTTAAAATTCTCGACTCAACTTCTTAAGTCATAACCCGACGCGTATTTAGGACCAACCGATTGTAAACATGAGCCTTACACATTGTTTGGTACCGTCATCGTGCATTAAATCACTTGACCGACCATTTCGACCACTACACCATCACTAACATTAAAACACTCTTTTTACTTACCAAAACGGTTTTAAACCGAGTTTTTTCCGATCAAACGAGTTGTTACACTTACGTCGGTCACTCGCCATAACCAAAAATGTAAGTATGAGAGTGTAAATATCCTCTTTTATTATGTTTTCATTTATTTCATGACTACAACATGCTAAAACATGCATAACATGAACCAAAACATGGAATAAACGAGCCAAAACTGATTTTTGGTCTGAGGCAGAAGCCCCTTAGGTCGCCAACTTGCCCGCGCCTAAATGGGGTGTTCAAACCAGAGATCAACCGTGTTTGTTCTCATCATTTCCTTTTAATCCATCTTCATATTTGTAATCGGTTTTCACCATTTCAAGTATTTTCGAACCCTTTTTATTTTATTTCACTTGTTTTAACCATAAAACATTTTTCACCCTTGGTTCCTCATACCATGACGGTTAAGTCCGTGTTTCGGTGATAATATTTGGTTAATGACATTTAAAAGGTATTTTAAAACCTTTATTTCATTTCTTTACATTTTCCAAACAAACATATTAGTCACCAACACAAAGTCATCCTTGGTTCTACATACCATGCCGGATTTTAACCCGGGTACGATGATGAGTATCGACTAATTACATTCAAATGGACTTAAAACAATTAGTCCATAATCACTTTCAAAACTATTCGTGTCAAGTTTGTCAAATCGAACCCGACACCGAATATTATCAAAATAATGATGATTATTCGAGTCTAGTTCTTCAAATCAACAAATGCGGTCTAAACGACCCCTTCAAATCAAACCGGGTCCAAATACCCATTTTAACACGTTTTATAACGTTTTCTAAAAGGTCAGAACACGGCACATAAACCGTGGGCTAACCCGTGCCTAAACAGGCTCTCCATTCCTCACTTTCAAAACCAGAGGGAGACCCCTTGTATCACCGGCTGGCTCGCGCCTCATATAGCCGTCAGGTATAGGGCCTGCTTGTAACACCCGCAGATTTTCCATTTTTGACATTTTAAATTTATTAAACTGTTCAATTACTTTATTTCATATTTTTGGAATTATTCAATTTAATTAATTTTATGTCAAACAAGATTTTTATAAACGTATTATATAAAAGCTCGTTTATATAAAAATACGTACGATTAAATTATATCTTTGAGTCATAATTTATATAAGAATAAATGTATACGTATTTTTGGTCGGATAATAATAATAACGGTAATAATAATAATTTCTTTCTTAAACTCCGTCTAGCTATAGACCGTCACATTTCACTTTGTACATGCTCTAATCCGGACCAATCAGAATTCGACAACACGTCACACCCACCTAACATCCCACACTCTACTTGTAAAATATCTCCTTATTATACATTTATATATTATTATTATTACTATTATTATTATTATATATTATCACTAATATTATGTGTGGTTGAGATACCAAGCACCGTCCCCACCTTACTTCTTTCCTCTTCTCCTTTTCTTCTTCACTGCGCAAACAAACAAACAACAACAACAACAACAACAACAACAACAACAACAACAACAACAACAACAACAACAACAACAACGAAAGCAGCAGCAGCAACATGCCTTTCCATCGACCTTCAACCTCCGTTTTCTCCTCCATTTCTCAACCAAACTTCACCATTTTTATACCATTGGCTTCCTCTCTTCTTCCTCCTCATTTCTAGGTAAGAAAGTCTTAACTTTGTTAAACTTTCGAAATGGGCAACTTAGGATAACTCGGTCATGGTGGCTCATATTACTCGTTTTTCATCCCTTTCTAGTTGAGGACCTCGAATACTGAAGTAAAGCTCGTGCCTTAGACGTTTTCACCCGAGAATTCGAGAGTTAAGGTAACGGTGATAGGTTACTCGACAATCGTCGAAATTTCCGTCTTATGTGTCCTTTTAAATGTTCTTGTTTATTAAAGTTTAAACCTTTATATTGTTTGGCGTTTGTATGATGTTTCTCGTCCTGAATGGTGTCTTAACCGGGTAAGGTTTCGGCTTATTTGTGTTCTGTTTTCGTCTTAAAATGGTTCGAATTCGGGACGACCTTAGGTGTGGGACAGGGCGCACTTGTGCCGTCATTGAGGTAGAAGTTAAGGCGGGGTGAATGGTGGTCGGGTAAGGGCTTCTCGTGGCCACTTCGGGCTGTTTGAGTGGTATATGGGAGGTCGTAATGGCCTGGTGCGGGTCAGTAAAACGGAGTACTTTTGGGTAGAAATTGGGTCACTTGTACATATGGGATTATCGTCTTAATTTATGTTTCATTCATACATATAAAATCCGTCTTAAACTTGTCCCGTTTTGGTGGAGGTTGCTCGGTTTGGTGGTTGTTTGGGTGGTCCTTGGGGCTGCCTTGTTTAAATATTTATAGGAGCTGTGTTGGAGTTGGAGTGAGCGTGACCACGGCCTGGTTGTTCGGGTTGTGCTGAGCGGATATGGGGGGCTGGTTGTGAGGCCGGGTATGACGGTTGGTTGGACCGTGTTTTGGGTCTTGAGTCGTAGTATTAGTTTGCCCATGGCGCAAATTCGGTCATTGAAATTATTTGAATTTCCGTCTCATTCTTATACAAATACATGTACATTCGCTTATTGGGTTGTTTGAATGGGTTGTTGTCGTTGGGTTGTTGGCCTAGCGGCCGGGGTGTGATGCTTTAGTGTGGCCTTTTGACAGTGGCCTGGCTATAGCTTAGCAATGCTTATTTGTGCCCGGGCAGCGATGGCCTGGCTATAGGTTAGCGATGCTTTGGCCGTGGCCTAGGCAGTGGCCTAGCTAGTTACGGGTTGAGGTCGCGTGTGGTTTGTTGTGAGGTCGAGTTGAGGTTGCCATAATAGCTTGTGAGTCATGGTTATAAATTGGTTTGACGCTAATTTGGTTTATTTAAAATAAATATGATTAAATAACCGTCTCACATGTTAAATAACGTAATTAGTTAATATCGTTCAGTTACTTAATTGTTCTGTTGGGCTTGTCATAGGATTTATTTATTGGGCTTATCCTAGTCCATCCATTGGATTTCACATGATTTAATTATTGGGC
This sequence comes from Silene latifolia, assembly GCF_048544455.1. Classification (NCBI taxonomy): domain Eukaryota; kingdom Viridiplantae; phylum Streptophyta; class Magnoliopsida; order Caryophyllales; family Caryophyllaceae; genus Silene; species Silene latifolia. Next base: position 65,959,326 of record NC_133531.1, read on the forward strand.
TCATAAATGAGTCACTTGAGCTTTGTCACATTTTATTCCGTAAACTTTCATATAACGCAATTTATTCATTATCATTTATTATATTTCATTTAACCGGCATGTTAGATTATAAAGTGGAATGTTTAGTAATACAATACAAGTATGAGATATTTATTATAAGTACTTGTAAGAGTCGTACTCTTGATAATGCCTTGTATTGTTCTGTTGTGAGAGTCTTGGTCCTATCGGGTACTAGGGGTGAGCTATAAGCCCTCTAGTTGCGATATGATCGTCGGGATTGATGTTCCCATCCGTACTCATGGTGAGATGCAAGCCATAAGTATGAATGTGACATTAATGGTCCCGTGTCATATGATGTTTGCATGATCTTTCTTACTCTTATTGTGACTCAAGTGTGACGTTTTACATGGTGTGACTACTTGACATTCCTTGTTTACCCCTTTCGGACCTTTGGTTATGAGTGTGTGCCATGTTTCCGGATTAGGTTATCTTTCCTCTTTCGGACCTTTGGTTACGGGTGTGTGCCATGTTTCCGAATTAGGATGTCCTTCCGCCTTTCTTCAGACCTTTGGTTACGAGTGTGTGTCATGTCTCCGATTAGAGGTTACTCGACCTTTGGTTACGAGTTTGTGCCATGTTTCGAGTCTTGGATGCGATTGGTATATCGTTTGTCGAATCGGTTGACGTCCATCTCGAGAGTCTGGATCCAGGTTTAGACTAGGACCGTATTATGATCGTCGTCCTACCAAGAGGTTGGAGTCTAGATGGTTTGTCTTTTGAGTTCATACTAAGTATATGTCTTACACTTGTGGAGTCGTGTCAATATGAATTGGTTGACTTGATTATTCTATTTCCTTGATTGCATATTTATTCTCATATACCTTGCCTATTCTACTAAGAAAGTATTATGCCTGTTTCACCATGATTGTTCATTATGTCTCCTTATTCTTCATTGTTCACATATGTTGCATGATTAATATGTTTGATTAAGTGTTGTTTGTTACCTGCTTTTCGACATATTGTGGCTGGGCGAACCTTGAGTTACTCCCCACTGACTGTGGCGTTCATGTTTACATGAATGACAGGTGGTGAAGATGCTTACGTGGGGAAGACGTGTGGGCTAGCGATAACTAAACCTTCGGACCTTAGTTTCTAGTTTAGAAACCCTTTATTTGTTTATTCGTGGGATATCTTTTCCCCGCTTTCTAGACTTGGGTTGTAATAACCTAAATCTGTCTATCATAGTATTTGTTTCACTTCGTTTTTGGCACCCGCTTTTTAATCTTTAACTTGTAATCTAAAAGTTTTTAAAATCTCCTAAATTTCCGCATTAATTTATTTGTTTTATTTTCCGCGTTATCGCGGGGTGTCACACTGCTCCTTTCCAGCATTGGTCTAGGACGATCCCGACTCCGGTTAACCCGGATATAGGACGGATCAGATGACTATTTGATTATTCAAAAATCATATTTACAAAATGCCTTACTAAGACAAATGGATCATGTTATGCACCATAAACCTAATACGGTAAATGGATGTTTAATTTCCGTCTTGCATGCAAATCAATCATTAATCCAACTCGACATCTTATACTTGATACTTGGATTAAATCAACCGACTTAGAAAGCTCTCACATGTTAGGTTTAAATTATTGGATGTGCATTCATGCATTTAAACCGTTTTATCAATTTTTGCATTCAACCAACCAAGATCGATCAGTAGAGGCCGCTAACGCGGGCGGGATTGGGTGTCTGATTAAAGAGCTTCCCAATACGTACCTTCACCTCTTACTCAGAAACTTTGGATAGTGGACGACCTTATCCAGGGCGTACGAGAGTCATTCTAGAGATAGGATGCTAAAGAGGGACGATTTCCTTATCTTTAGTACCTATGTCAAACGCTGCTTTGTGCTTCGATTTGACCGAGGTATAAAGTGGATTTCGAACGGGTTCCAGGCATCCCACAAATGCTTGCTGGCGACTCCGAACATCTCTAATCGTTTCGAGACCCTTACCGAGACGAAACCGACCGATCTAAAACGATCCGAACGAAAGCATTTTTACGCCGCCGAGCGTGGCTTTCAAAAAGACCATTGTATGTCCACAGATCGAAGTGGGCTTGCAGGTGGCCCATGTCCACAGATTGATTTACGTCGCAAATACACTTAAAATGGATGGTTTTAGAAAAGAAAAGAGAAAATAAATAAACGAACAGATTATTAGGTGATATTACAAGTAATAGTTAATTAATACGTAAGCTAACGAATTATGTCAAAGCAACATTGGAAGGTCAGAGACAGAATTCAGCCCGGAACAGGTGCAGCAGAGCTGCGTCCTTTGGAATAGGCGCAGCACAGCAGTTGCTGCGTCTGTTCCTGACCTGAATTCTGGCTGTGAAGCCGGAATTGTGTGTTGTTAATGTTCATCGGTGAATTAAACGATCGATTATTGATATCTGACTCGGATAGAAGTGATTTAATATATTATTTACATATGAATCGGTCATAAAAACTATAAAACATGAAATAGAGCTAATTAGAACAAATTAATTGCAAGATTAATGACAAGATTAATAATAAGTATATCAATGAATTAAATAAACTAATTAGGTTATTAATGCTAAACTATTGATGATAATGATAAAAAACAGATGCAAATATACCAAAGATGGATTTCAGAGACACGATATTGATGAATCGAACCTCTAAAAACCCAAATTGATTTTAATGAGAAAAACCCGCAAATATGAATTATAAGGGATTTTAAATCGGGAATTTAATGATGATAAATTATTAATGATTCATATGTTAAAATTATCATGCTAATAAAATAAGAACAAGAAAGACGAAACAAGAAAACAGACGAAAATAATAGAAGACGAAGGAAGAAGAAGGAGAGCAGGAACTGCGGCAGCCTCAGGAAGAGGCGCAGCAGTTGCTGCGCTCCTTCTCGACGTCTGTCTCCCGTTAATCCGTAAAAAAAGGTTTGAATAAAGGTTTTCTAAATCGGTTTTGAACATATTTTCGACATAAACCTTACAATAATGATTACAAAAATAAAGTACAATAGTAAAAGATGGGATTTACACCCTCAGACTTACATGTTTGACGAAACAAGATTAACTAAGTTAACGTTTAGTGATGCTCGACTCGAATGTGCGACGAAAGTGCGCTCTAAGAGGAAGTTAAACAAGATTGATTAAGTTGATTGATGTGGAGTTGGTCAAATTGGTCGGTCATGCAAAACGAGGCTGGTACTCAGAAGGATCCGAGCTTACGTGGTCGAAAGTTCAAGCACGTAGACGCCAAAAAGCAAGAGCGTGGTCTTAGAATGCAAAGGGAGAAGAGAAGGGCGGACACTCGCGTGAGAAATATGAGGACCTAAGGTCTCTATTTATACTAATCACACGGAGGAATTAGGGTTTCGGTGAAACTTTGGAAGTAAATCTCGAAAAGATTTGAAAATACGCAAAAAGGAGCTGGGGAAGAGGCGCAGCATGAGCTGCGTCCCTTTGAAGAGGCGCAGCACCCACTGCGCCCTTTCCCCAAGGGTTTCCTCCTGCGAAAGAAAGATTTCCGCGTTTCTATTATGGAATTGCGGTTTGATCTTGATTTCCTTATTATTTATAAAATAATTTCGGGATATAATTTACCAAAGATTAAAAGATTGAAAATATGGAATAGAAATATCCGGAACATTCCAGAATATTCTTACTCGGCATTTTAAACGGTTATTAGAAAATGAAGACGATTTTTGATCCGCACTCCAAATGTACCCTAATTACTGTCAAAACGACAGTAATGGCACGTAGATGACGACCAAGGCGTTGACACAAGTGTTTGAGCTATCACTTGACGATAAACTTACGAACTGTCATAAATCGTTCCGTGTACTAAACATGCGGCCCAATCATCATCGGGTGGCTTGCGGGAGGTGCAGAAATGAGGTATCTAATGAGCCCCCACTTTGACTGAGGCTTGGACAAGGCAAAAGTCAAAGTATAGCCATCAGGTCAATTGAAGATTACAACCTGATGACTATGGCGGTGCTAGGCGGCTCTAGGGGTCTGAGCCAAGGACCTGTCGTCGGGAACATTTTAGAGTCTGACGACTATCGGGGAGGGTCGCTTAAAGTCCATTAGACTACGTAAGGAGGCTCGCCAGCCATAAGAAGAGACCATACCTGAAATTCCTTGAGATTCCTTACTCTGTCGGACTCCAAGGTTAAGGCAAAACGTAAGATTGAAGGATTGAAGGGGCGGCAGGACGTCGGTGAGGAACCGGGAGAAATCTGCTTGGGTCAGTCTTCAAACAAACTTCGAAAAAAACTCGAGATTGATGTTGAACTCCACGTGTTGAGAGGGACGATTGGCTGTCCGGGACTCTCGTTGGGGGAACATAATTGAGGCTGATCTCCACGTGTTGAGAGGGACAATTGGTCGTCCAGAACTCTCGCTGGGGGAACATAACCGAGGCATGTCAAAACACTTGTCAGAGGGTATTCGCTCGTTGTGGCAAGCGAGGTCTTGATAAAGTACCGCGACAGTTCGCAGTGTGCTCAAGAATACGGGTCCGGGTGAAGAATAAACATCAAATGGACCACATATATGATATATGGTGTTGAGGAAGAGGCGCACTAAAGATGGGCCCACAAATAACGAACTTATAACGAAATTTCGAAAATTGACTTGGAGGGGAACGGAGGAAGAGGCGCAGCAAGAGCTGCGTCCTTTCCTGGATGTGTCCCTGTCTGGGTAAAAACTCGATAAAAATCGTGTTTTATTCATAATTTTCGAAACATAAATCATCAAATACTCTCTCAACTTCCAACCATTTCTCGCCAAAATTTGATCAAAATCTTGCATTTGCCATGACTAATCGAGGTGTGTGTATTATTTTTGCATTAATCTTCTGCATTTGAACAATTTGGACCGACAAATGAGGGTTTCCAGCCCTAAAAATGTCGAAAATTTGGGGCTTTTCTCCCAAATGATTTTGCCTTGTAAAATTGACTTTGTGAATGGATAATTGGCAGTATAAGGATCATAACCATGTGTTCATATCGAATTTTCATTGAGTTTTGAGAATTTGAGTGAAATTGTGACGGTCTCACAGCTGAACCGTAAATTGCTTCAAAAATAGCCTTAGGATTGCCCATTTGTGATGAAACTCGATATTTAGAATCCTTGTATGATGGGTACACTTCCTACCAGCTCGGAATTTTGATTTGTGACGGCTTTTTCAGGACACTTTTCTAGGGCATAATCACCGTTATAACGAAATGCTGTCGAAATTCCGACTCGAACCCATGACTAGGCTTCAACTTAGACTTGACTTGACCCATATTACTACATGAGCGGTTGGGTTTTTGGGAAAATGGCCAAAGATGGCAAGAAAAGAGCGAGTTCGGAGCTTTGAAAGCTCGAAAATCCCCTAATTAAGGCTCATCGTCACTTGACGCAGCCTAATTCACTTTAATTTTGCAGGTAATGAGGCTTTTACATCAGGGAGAGGTCCCATGTATGTGGACACTGTTCTTAACCTTTCTCGTACGCTCGAGGAGGCGTTAGAGGAGGCTTTTGCTGCTGCAGTGGCGGCTGGTGAGGACGAGGTCGTCGAGGAGGAGGCTGTTGAGGAGGAGGCCCCGAGGCGGGCCAACGTCGGACGAGGCAGTCATCAGCTGAGGGGAGCACCCGAGTGGGCTAATAAATGGGATAGCCTTCATCTCATCTGGGCAGCGGAGAGTCACCTGTCCTACAGGACGGTGAAGAGCTTGGTAAATCGAATTCACCATTCTTTTATTCACCTTCTTTTATTTTTATTTGCTATCCCTTTCCTCTTTCATTTGAGCTAAAGATAGCTCTTGCTTTGAATCAAAATAGGAGGCCGGGAACATCAGGTCTTTCTCGGGTTACACTACGATGATGGAGGCTTACGGGAGACTGTCGGCGGAGGAGCAGACCATCATCGAGCTGGGAGCATTTGGTGCTTTGGTACGAGCGTGGAGGGATATCAAGGGAACGAAGATTCGGGCTAACCTTTGCCTGATTCGAGCTTTCCTTGATCGGTTCTGGGACACAACCTCGACCTTTCACATGCCTTTTGGTGAGGTTGGGGTCACGTTGGAGGACTACGGCATGATTTCTGGCTTGCCGTGTGGGACCGAGGCTATTGTGTGGCCGGAGACAACCATGAGAGTGGACTCGGCTGAGGCTAGGAGCTTGATCGGTTGGAACCTGGCGGCGAAAGCTATTGTGGTTCCCGGGTTGGTGTCGAGTTCCTACATCAGGGATTACTTTGCTGGGAAGATCCCGACGGTGGTGACGATCGATGGGAGGGATACGGCTCCTCCTCCCTACACTGCAGAGCAGAGAGCTCGTTTGTGGCTCTGGTGGTTTTTGTCTTCACTCTACCTCGGAGACAAGGGAGAGAGGCTGTCGACGAAGCTTCTTCCCTTCCTTTCTGACCTGAGTGGCCTAGGTCGTTAGAACTGGGTCACTGCTGGCTTTGCGGTCCTCATTCGCTACATGAGGGCCATGCTTCATCCTGAGTTGGTGGAGAAGGGGACTTCTCCTGCCACTGTTGGTCCTAGACTGCTGCTGGAGGTATGAACCTTCACTTCGTATCATGAAAGATCATTTCCTTTCCTTGTCGAAACACGAAAGATCGTTATTGACTACCTTGTTTGCAGGCGTGGGTGTACTCTGACTTTCGGGGCTTCGCGCCCAAGAGGACGGAGCCAGGGGAGAGAGCCTATCCCGTCGTGAGAGATTGGGTGATGTGTCGCAAGAAGAGTCAGCGTTCTTCTCACGACGTCTGTCGACGGGATGTGAACGCCCTGCAGCTGAGTGGCGTGAGTATCACTTTCCTTTATTTGCTTTCTTATTGCTTCCTTTTAGAACTGATCATAAGAATGACCTTTTGTTTGCTTATCTCAGTGGGTTCCCAGGCCTTGGGCGGACTACACTGGCGTCCCTTCTTTTGTGGCTGAGGTCCTTCGACCTAGGAGCTCGAGCCGGTTACTGCTAAGGACGTCGATGCGTCCTGTGTGGTACTTGGGTGAGCGTTTGGCTCGCCAGTGCTCTCGAGATGCTTTAACGGTCCCCATCGACCCTCCTCGAACGATGTTCAGGGAGCCTTCTGATGCTGAGAGGGAGACTGACTTGGCAGACGTCGGTGGCGGCGCTCTCCTTCTTCCTGGTGAGGATAACTCGGCGTTCCCCTACCGGAGGTTGGCGTACTGGCCTATCGTGGTAAGTACTTTACCTTTCTTTCGATTGGTTTGAAAACAAGATGAATGATCATCGATTAATGGAAACCATTTGAATTTTACAGGAGGTTGAGGCGGCGGGCGCCGAGCCCCTAGCGTACCCCGAGACCCTCGAGTATACTGATGCGGCGGGGATGACGACGATCTCCGAGCTTCGCGACTTTGGCGAGGCGGTGACAGATGCTGGCCTGGACGAGTGGCAGCATCTAATTCGGAGGGTAAATTCCCCAACTTAATTAGCTTTTGTATAAGAATACATTTGTTTAATTCTGTCAAATCATTGAGAATCCTTGTTTATTGAAATATAGGTAGCGCCATCTCGATTCGTGGCTTTGTGGAGGGTAGCCAACCGGCTATGGGCTACTGCCGTCGAGGCACTTGCTAGCGGTCGAGGACATCAAGTATGAACCTTTCATTTACTTCATTTTCTAACTTTCTTTATGTTTGAAATGATTGACATGAGCCAATCCTTGTCATTTACAGAGGGAGCGTGACTTGGAGCGAGAGCTAACGCAGTCCCGAGAGGAGACAGCTCGCCTGCTGAGGGAGCTAGAGGTCCGCGACGCCGAGATCGCTGCTCTCGAGGCGAGAGTTACTGAGCTAGGTGGTGACCAGCAGTAGTTCACTTGTTTCCCTTTTGTTTTTGTTGTTGGTTGTACTGCATACACTTTTTTACATTTTTAGGACCTTTATTTTGGACTTTTGGACTTTGTTTCGGGCACGAGCCCCTAGTTTTTTGTACATATTTCTTTTTGGTGGTATATATGACGGCCTGAGTGCCTTTGCTGCTAGGTTGTCTTGTTTGTACCTGCAAGTTAGCTTTGAACATGTTTGGTAGATGACGGTTTATGCCGTCATACTGCCGAAATTTACATAGAAATTGCACATAAAACACGTAAAACACGTATTTACACACATGGCCTAAATTAGCGCAAGACAAAGACTCGAAAAAATGCAAAAAAATTGCCAACATGACCAGACGGTAGGGAGGGTTACCCCCCTAAAAAAAATGAAAATGAAAACATATAAGTTTGAAATGTGAAGATAAAATCATCTAGTGAGATAAAATCCTCTCTAGAAATTAGGGTTTCAGTTGCATAATGGCAAAGAAACGATCTAAATCATCTCTCCCTAAATCTAAACTGAAATCAAAAGCAAAACTTAGATTATCATTTACTAATACTGAAAATTTAAGACTTGATAATTTGGATGAAATGGAGGCACCTACGGATTTGGTAATCCCAACTGAAAATTCGTCTTCACCAGCAGGAATTCCGCAATCGTCTGATGCAAAAACCACGAAGCAAGTGAGTGAAATTATGGGGATTCTTGTGGTGGATTTGGGTACTGTGGTTGAGGACGTGACAGATTCTGATGATCATAGAAGTGCAGCAAAAGATGAGGAAAGGTGGACCCATGTGACTGGTAAGCGCTCTCCTTCCCCTACCCCGTCTGTTAAGGATTCCCTTCAAATTACAGTAGAGGATGTGACCCCGGAGTTGGAATATTGGTCCACTGCTGTAATTTATTATGTACTGGGTGCAAATCCCCTTGGGCTCGAATGGAAAATTCCATTCATAATATTGGGGGAAATATAAATTTGACAAAGTATCTTTTTTACCTAATGGGTCTTTTCTGGTTCACTTCCCAACCATGGAATGCAAGGAATTGGTTCTCAAGCAAGGATTCCCTATGTTTGAGAACAAGCCTCTCATTATTAAACCATGGACGGAGACTACCTCTATGGCTAAGGAACTAGTAAAGGCAGCCCATGTTTGGATACGCCTATATGGATTAGGGTTGAAGTTATGGGGTGGAAAATGTTTGGAAAAAATTGCTGGTCTTGTAGGAGGTATATGAGTATGGATGCTCCTACCATTCAGAAAACCAGGCTTGGGTTTGCACGTTTGATGGTGGAGGTCCAAGTAGGTCAAGAATTCCCTGATAGAATTTACTTTAAGGATGAAAAGGGTGTTGATGTGAGCGTAGCTGTGGAGTATGAATAGAAGCCTGTGGTGTGTAGGAGTTGTAGAGGGATAGGTCATACCAAAGAGGATTGTAAGAAGAAAGCTACTGCCCCAAAAAAAACTGTTCAAGTTTGGAGACCTGTAAAGAAACCTGCAGTTGTCCCAACCTCAAATCCTTAGGCAGTGGCTACTCCTTCTTCTCCACCATTTGGGGGACCCACATTTCATGACTCATCTAAACTTCCTACCCCTGTTAGTCCCATTATCCGGATTGTAAGGCAAGAACATCATGATTCTCCACTTGTTGGGCCTAATGTTACTTATCTGGCAACTACTTCTCCAGTTAAGAATCCTGCAAGCTCTGTAAGTCAATGTGATGAAGAGAGGAGTCCTAACCCAGTGAGTGATAATGGATAGTATTGGTTTTTGGAACGTCGGAGGAATGAATAATCCAAATAAACAATTATATGTTAGAAGGTTTTTGCATCAAAATAAAATTGGTTTATGTGGTTTAGTAGCGACTAAAATAAAGAAGTCTGACTTCATTAGGGTTTTGAATAATTTAGGGCATGTTTGGCAAGGTATTAATAATTCCATACATCATCCTGGGGGGAGAGTCTGGATTAGGGATGGCAATGGATCCTGGACCCTATCCAGATCCGCGGGATCGGACCCTGATGGATCGGATATGGATCCTAAAATTTTAGACCCGTTGGATCTGGATCGGATCTGGATCCACTACTTTGAAAACGGATCTGGATCTGGATCTAGTTAATCAGATCCAGATCCGACCCGCAAACCCGTTTTCATTTAAAGTAATATTTTATTTATTTATTTTTTAAAAAAAATAAACAAATGCAATTTTCTTAATAGTTACATCAGACCTATATAATTAGGTTTTAAATTAAATAACCACTCTCTCACCTCATAAACTCAATCAGACCCTTACACACAGACACACTATGTCGCCATTTCTAGATTTGAACACCCCGCCGCCCTTTGTCGCCTGAAGCTAATTCGCCGCCTGAAGCCACCTCGCGGCCCCCTAATCGCCTCCCTCACAGTCACCCACATCCACCACATGTCGTCTTTCGTCGGAAATTCGATGTCGCCAATAATATAACCGCCTGAACTTCCTTCATTGTCGAGCATCAACGCTGCCTGAAGTCCGATCCCACAGAAACGACCACACTCTTCTACTATGCATCTATGCTAAATTATTAGATTACTCTTTATTAGATGTTTTGTGGGACATAGACTTGTTAATATTTCTAATTGTAGAGCTTTTTTTTGTCACTTCTACTCTTCCAGTAGCTGTAGAGTTACTAACGTAGTAGTTATGGAGTGGTTTAGTGTAATTGAAATCATATCTATAGCCTTATGAAGAAGCATACTAATGGAGGTGCTAGTGTGCTACCTTATTTGTGTATTTCCATTATTAATTCAATTGGAATCAGATTTATTTCTCTCATTTATTGGTTTTGCTTTTTTTTTTTTTTTAATCTATGGATTAGACCCGGATCCTACCCGGATCCGTTAGGGTCGGATCTGGATCTGAGATTTTTGGACCCGTCGGATCCGGATCGGATCTGGATCCCGTGTTCGTAATGCGGATCTGGATCTGGATCCTGCTGGACCCGGTCCAGATCCGGCCCGTTGCCATCCCTAGTCTGGATCATTTAGATCCCTCAGCTTTTCTCTGTGAATCCGATTGCTAGTTCTGATCAGCAGATTACAGTAGAGGTCCAGGAGATCAACTCTCATGATATATTTTGGTACACTGTCGTTTATGGCTCTAACTCTGAGACTGATAGGGATAGACTGTGGTTTCAGCTGAAGAATTTAAAGGATATTTGTAGTCTTCCTTGGTACATTGTGGAGATTTCAATTCCCTCCTAAATTTCAATGAGAGAGTGGGAAGTGAAGTTTTATGGACTGAGATTAGGGATTTCAGATACTGTGTTGATTATTGTGAAGTGACTGACATCAGGGCACAAGGCTCTTTCTTTACCTGGAACAACAAACAAGATTTTTCAACTCGAGTATTCTCAAGGATTGATAGATGTCTTATCAATATTGGGTGGATGCATTTGTACCCTGATAGTAGAGCTTATTTTATAAATGAAGGGACATTTGACCACTGCCCTTGTATTTGTTATAGAAGGAATGTCACTATGATCAGGAATGCCCCATTCAGATACTTCAACATGTGGAGCCTTGACCCTCATTTTCAGACTCTGGTCCAGCATGAATGGGGTAAACCAATCACTGGAGTTAGAATGTATCAGGTTGTTACTAAGCTTAAAAACCTGAAGCAACCCCTCAAGGAACTTAACAAGAATAGATTCTCTGACATTGAGAAATCCACTGATTTGGCAAAAATTCAGTTGGATAACATTCAGACCCAGATGCATCAAAATTCCCATGATAGTGCTCTCCTACAGGCTGAGAAAGAGGTTGCTGCTTCCTACACTCTTCTCAACAATGCTAAGATCAGCTTCCTCAGGCAGAAAACAAAGACTGACTGGCTCAAAGGAGGAGATGATAATACCAGATTTTTCCATAGTCAAATCAAGGCCAGGCAAATCCATAATAATGTTCTTCAGATTACTGATTCTGGTGGGAATACTTATTATGAACATACAGATATTGAACAGGCTTTCCTCTCTTATTATCAAGGTTTACTTGGAACTAGTACACAAACAACCAAGGTGCATAAACCTACAGTTAGGACTGGGAAGGTAATAGACAGCCATCATGTTACTGCTCTGCTGAAACCAATCACTGATGCTGAGATTAAGTAGTGTATTTTTGTTATTCCTTCTTTAAAGAGCCCGGGACCTGATAGGTTCTCTAGCCAATTATTTAAAGACACCTGGGATACTGTTGGGCCAAATGTTTGTGCTGCTGTCAAAGATGTTTTTCACTCTGGTAAGATTCTGAGGCAAATCAACACCACTGCTATCACTCTCATTCCTAAAGTCCCTCATCCTAAAATAGTCATGGAATTTCGTCCTATTGCTTGCTGTAATATTATTTATAAATGCATTGCTAAACTTTTATGCAATAGATTAAGTGAAGTCCTCCCTGACATTGTGAGTGAAAACCAAGGAGGGTTTGTGAAAGGAAGGAGTATAGTTGAGAATATTCTTACCTGTCAAGACATTGTTAGACTTTACAATAGAAAGTCAGCTTCACCTCGATGTCTTGTCAAAATTGATCTCAAAAAAGCCTATGATAGTGTAGAATGGGAGTTTTTACATCAAATGCTTAAAGCCTTGAAATTTCCTGATAAGTTTGTCCATTGGATTATTTCCTGTATCACCACTCCCACCTAATCTTTATCCTTGAATGGTAACAGCTTTGGTTTTTTCCCTGGGAAAAGAGGACTCGGGCAGGGGGACCCCTTATCCCCCCTCATGTTCACTCTTTGTATGGAGTACCTTTCAAGGATTCTTACTGTTGTGGGGCAACAAAGTGATTTTAGATTCCATCCCCTTTGCTCTCACCTGAAGTTAAATCATCTCCTCTTTGCTGATGATCTCCTCTTGTTTTTAAAAGGGAATGCTCTCTCTATTATGTGGATTTTGAGAGCTTTTGCCACCTTCTCAGCTGCATCTGGCCTTCAACTCAATAAGGAAAAATCTGAAATTTATTTCAATGGGGTGCACCACAATACTCAGCATGATATACTACAAATTTCTGGGTTTGTGAAGGGCTCATTGCCTTTCAAATATTTAGGTGTCCCTATCTCCTCTAAAAAATTGACAAGCAATGAAGGAAGGAAGCTTATTGATAAGATAGTGGCTAGGATAAGAGCTTGGGGGGCCAAGCATTTATCTTATACTGGAAGACTGACACTAGTTACCTCTGTCCTTCAGTCCCTACACTCTTATTGGTCGAATATTTTTCTCATTCCCAACTGTATAATGAACAAGATTGATGCCATCTGTAGAAATTTCTTATGGGGGGACACTGATCTCTACCTAAGAGCTCCTGCTATTCATTGGGATCACTGCTGTAGGCCTAAAACTAAGGGAGGCTTGGGTATTAAGGCCACTAAATTTTGGAACAAAGCCATCCTGGGGAAGTATGTTTGGTGGATTGCCCAAACGAAAGACCATCTTTGGGTAAAATGGATTAACCATTGTATATGAAAGGGATTCATTGGACTTCTTACACACCCCCAACTGATTGTAGCTGGACTTGGAAGAAACTTACTCACCTTATGGGTACTTTCAGGCCAGCCTATGTTAATGATAATTGGAATGGCACCACTAAAGACTACAGTGTTCAAGAGGGGTATAGGTGGCTCAGGCCTTCCCTTCCTCAAGTACACTGGTGGAGGGTTTGTTGGAATAGCATGAATATTCCTAAAACTTCCTTCATTTACTGGGCAATGATCCAAAATAGGTTATTTACCCGTGATAGAATGAATAGAATTGGGTGTAATCAGGGACTGGAATGTTACCTCTGTGCAGGAGCAGATGAGACTCATCTTCACCTGTTCTTTGATTGCCCTTTTAGCACCAGATGTGTTTATATCCTGCAGAACTATCTTGGCATTCATTTTGATCCCAAGAAGCTAGCCCATTGGTATAGATGTGGAAGAAGACTTAGTAAGTTGGTCAAGAAGATTGTTAGTAGCTGTTATATTATGTTGGTCCACTCTATCTGGCAGGCCAGGTATAGAGCTCGACTCCTTGATCATGTTATCCACCCAGAGGTTCTAGTTAAGCATGTTTTACGAGATGTGTTCATCAGATTCTGGGCCATGAATCAGCAGATGGTTAAGAGTAGTGACAAACTTTGGCTTGATAAGATAAAATTTTGAGTCTGTAACTTTTTGTTTTTGTGTTTGCGTTTTAAAGTGTATGTAATACCCCCTAGATGATGTATTTTTGTTAATATTAATATACTTACCTTTTACCAAAAAAAAAGTTTGAAATGTGATATGAAACGGGAGTGAAATGATTCTCCAAAAAGAAAAAATTAAAAAGAAATGGATAAGTTTGAAGAAATAAATAATTAAATTGGTAAAATGATTCCCCAAAAAAAGAAAATTAAAAAAGAAATGGATAAGTGTGCTGAATTGACGAAAATGCCAATCTCGCCTCGAAATACGTGCCCGTGGAATTAGGAAACTCGAAATACGGTAATTGGACGGAATTGCCAAAAAATAATAACCAATATGAATAGGAAATTATGCTTTAAGGAATTAGGAAATATCCAACGCGGAAAATCACAGAAATACAGTTGGGGAAGAGGTGCAGCATGAGCTGCGTCCCTTTGAAGAGGCGCAGCAGGTGTTGCGCCCTTTCCCCAGTGTGTCCATCCTGACAGATTTTAGGAAACAGCTTTTAGTATAAATATAGACGTCGATGGAGGTTTTATTCACATAATTCTTCCGTCTTTTACATAAAAGCTCTCTAATTTAAACATACATCATGAATATGTTAGAAATCCGTCTCAAAGAATGGGCCAACGAATTTTCAAATGTGGAGAAACACAATATGGGTGCCTACAACTTTGGATTGATTTTGAGCTTGAAGCTAATTAAGGTCGTCAAACCGTTCTTGGATGCTTGTCTTGAGTATTGGGACCCGAACTTCCACGTGTTTGCCTTCCCTGGAGGTGATATATGTCCGTTTCCTGAAGAAATTGCTGCAATTGGCGGTTGGGACCCAGAACATATGCCTTCTATTCCCTCTACTTCTCAAGGATATAAGAATAAATTTAGGGATTTGCTTGGATTGACAAGAGCTGAGGTTGATCGCCTTGTGACCTCAAAAGGAGTTCGAATGCTTGATTTTATCGATCGATTCATAAATAGGGCAGACCCTTCTATCTCCTATGTGGCAAGGCGTAGGGCATTTGGGTTTTGCTTATTGCATGGTTATGTCCTTCAAGGGCATGTTGATGAGGATATGAGAGGTGATCCTCGCTATTTGAGTCTAGTTGAGCAGATGGAGCTGCGCAGGAGCCCAGCTTGCCTATGTTTAGGAGAGATCCTATTGGGGTTAGATAACAGGAAAGCCAACCGTGACATTCCTTATTTAGGAAGTCCTATCATCTTGCAGGTAAAAGAATACAACTTTTTCTTTTCTTTTTTTTCTTTTTTTTCTTTTTTCTTTTTTTCGTTCTTTTTTGTTTTTTTTTCGTTTTTTTTTCGTTTGTGTTGGATACTAATACTTGCCTTGGTAGGTTTGGCTTATGAAGCGTCTTCGATTGATCGAGCCCCCAGTTAATGTTCCTGCTTATCATGCTCGCTCGATCGCAATGAGACCAGGCTTTACATGGTGGACTTTACCAGAGTTTGCAACTACTAGGAGAATAAGTTGAAGAACGAGGATGGACCCCTGATTAGATGGATTGTACCATGGTGGCATCTCAAGTCTGTCACTGGAGTATCGTCTCTGGATCCTACCCGGTCGGTGCGCATTCCTGGTTTGGAATTCATGATATGCATCTTCCTTGAGAGGCTGATGAGGTAGGTTGGATTGAAGCAGACGATTCCTAAGCTTGACACTGTTCCTCAGACTGCCATGGCGCTTACTACCGAGAGCTGAAGAGAGTGGGCCATCAAATGGGCTCAAAGAAACATGTGGTTCCTAAACTCTTCTGTCAATGCATTATGGGTATCAGATTCCTACTTGCAGTGGAGGAAGGCTACTACTCCTGAGGAGCGCGAGAGACTAAGGAAGCACGAGCCTGTTGACTACAAGGTTCGTGACTTAGAGAAGGAGAAAGAGAAGCATTTGACCGAGGGAAAGGAAGAAGCCGGACTCCGAGTTGTTCATTCATCGAAGAAACCAAAGACCTCTCCTGTCGTCGAAAAGGTGGTTGATAAGAATGTCAAGGCTAGACCACGAGAGAGACCATTGGTGATTAGATCTGAGATA
The DNA here is from genome assembly GCF_048544455.1 of Silene latifolia. Lineage (NCBI taxonomy): Eukaryota > Viridiplantae > Streptophyta > Magnoliopsida > Caryophyllales > Caryophyllaceae > Silene > Silene latifolia. Next base: position 65,975,463 of record NC_133531.1, read on the forward strand.
GCGCATGAGCGCCCAGCTCGTGGTCGAGATAGGAAATATGACAAGAATGACAAAGGCAAAGGGAAAATGGAAGAATAGCCTAAGTCTTAGTATTATTTATTATTATTATTATTGTTTGTAATAAAATGGTGGGGTTTTTAGAATCCTAGCCTATTTATTTTAGCATTATTTTTATTATGTGGCAACTATTATTATTATGGAAAGAAATGAATAAAAGGTTAATTGGTTATGCAACTGTTGTGATTTTCTTTTATTATTCTTCTCGAATTCCAAATGCATATGCAAATGTCCTTCTATTTACATTTAAAATAATAGTGGGTTGTATCCTGTGAAGGATTGCCTACGTATTCATTTTAAAGAAATAAAATCAAACCCTTGTGCATAGTTCGAGTAAATATAAAAGAATAATTGTTCTACGCAAGAGCTTGTAATGAACTAGAAAATAAGCATGAGCTTTACTTACTCCTAAAGCGCAATTCAGTTTATTTGATGATATGAGGATGACGATTTGTCAAAATGCAAGAGCAAGGTGACATAAACTTTATTTCAGCTGGCCCGGGGCCGTTTTTTATTCCGTGCCACAGGAGCGACACGTGGTGTTACGCTAGGCGCGTTTTTGTTCCTATTCTACGCATAGTAACGTTTCAGTTGGTCGAGGTTAGTTGGGTTAGCAAATTCATTCCCATCTAGGTCTGTGATTCTAACCACACCCCCCGGGAGTATGGACTTGACTAGAAATGGTCCGGCCCAGTTGGGTTTGAACTTTTCTCGTGGATCGACAGGTAAAAGAGCTCTAACTGATTTGAGAACTAAGTCTCCTTCTTTGATGTTTCTTGGCTTAACCCTTTTGTTGAAGGCTCGTTTGATACGTGCCTGATACGTTTGCACATTGTGTAATGCACGCAATCTTCGTTCATCCAGGAGGATGAATTCTTCGTATCTATCCTTCTTCCAATCGGCTTCTGGGATTTGACTTTCGAGTAGAATACGCAAGGATGGTATTTCGAGCTCGACTGGTTGCACGGCTTCCATACTGTAGGTCAAATAGAAAGGGGTAGCCCCAGTGGGCGTCCTAACGGATGTGCGGTATCCCCACAAGGCAAATGGTATCTTCTTGGTCAATCTCGATAATTGTCAATCATTTTCTTGAGGATTGTGACAACGTGTTTATTTGCTGCCTCTACTGCACCATTAGTTTATGGTCTATACGGCGAGGAATGGTGATGTTTTATTTTGTACTTGGCTAGCAATTGTTCAGTCTCAGCCTGGAAATGTGACCCATTGTCACTGATGATCTCATGTGGGAAACCGTATCGACAGATGATATTGGTTTGTATGAATTTTGCCACGTTCATGGCTGTGAGACTAGTATAAGAAGCTACTTCTACCCATTTGGTAAAATAGTCGATAGCCACCAAAATGAAATAGTGACCTCCTGTTCCGGCTGGGGTGATCTTTCCGATGATGTCGATTCCCCAAGCAAAAAATGGCTAAGGAGATGTCATGGTGTAGAGTAGTGAAGGAGGGACGTGTGGCACATTCCCGAAGATTTGGCAGTTATGACAATGTCTTACATACTTGATGCAATCGGATTCCATTGTGGTCCAATAATACCCCAAACGCATGATTTTCTTTGCCATCATTGGTCCACTCACGTAAGGGCCATATTCTTCCATCACTTTATGTGCCTGTGAATGATCAAGGCAACGCAGGATTGCACCAAGAGGCGTTCTTTTATATAATTCTCCTTACATGAGGACGTATTGGGAGGCTAGTAAGCGTATAGCACGTTGTCCTCTTTTGTCCATGTCTGGTGGATAGGTGCCATTGAGTTTGAAGTTCAGAATTGCTTGGAACCAAGGTTCCTCTGGGTTTTCTTCTTCATCTGTAATTTGGTGCACATAAGCTGGTTCTGACTGTCGTTCGATGCATAAAGGCATTTCTACCATATCATCCGGCAAATTAATCAAAGATGCAAGTTTTGCAAGAGCATCTGCAAATTGATTCTCTTCTGGAGGTAGGTGTAGGTACGTTACTTGATCGAAGAATTGGGCAACTTGGTCTATCCTGGCTTGATACGGTGCTAGGCTTTCACTCCGAATTTTCCAAGGTCCCGTAATTTGGTTGATGATCAAAGATGAATCTCCATGTACCTAAAGATTTTTTATGCCTAAACCTACTGCTGCTTGTAGTCCAATGAGGCAAGCCTCATATTCTGCAGCATTATTTGTCACCTCGAAGTCGAGTTTAACAGAGAGTGGTGTATGCTCGCCTTCAGGAGAAATGAGCAACACTCATATTCCAAATCCTCTTAAGTTCGATGCTCCATCAAAATAAAGGTCCCAGGAGTCTACATCTGTTTGGAGTATATTCTCGTCCGGAAACAACCAGGTGTCTATTGCTTGTGCATCATTGATGGGATTTTCTGCGAAGAACTCGGCGACAGCGCACCCTTTTATAACTTTCAGAGGTGCATACTTGAGATCGAACTCTGAGAGCATCAAATTCCATCTCGCTAGGCGTCCATTGAGAACAGGTTTTTCGAAGAGGTATTTGACAGGATCCATTTTGGAGTATATTTTGACGGAGTAGCTAAGCATGTAATGGCGTAGCTTCTTTGTTTCCCACGCATGAGCGAGGCATGTCTTCTCGAGTGGTGTGTACTTGCACTCGTACTCTAAGAATTTCTTACTAAGGTAGTAGATAGCCCTTTCTTCTTTTCCTACAGTTTGGGCCAGCATGGCACCCATGGCTGTTTCAGTTACTGTGAGATACAAACCAAGAGGTTGATCTCGTTGGGGTGGCATGAGCACTGGTGGCTTGGCTAGTATCTCCTTGATTCGGTCGAATGCCTTTTAACAGTCATCATCCCACATGGTGTGATCCATTTTCTTTAGCTTTTTGAAGATAGGTTCACAGATCATGGTGAGTTTCGATATGAACCGACTTATGTACTGCACCTTACCCAAGAATCCTCTAACTTCCTTCTCTGTTTGAGGTTGTGGCATTTCGATTAGAGCTTTGATATTGGAAGGGTCTATTTCTATCCCTCGTTGGCTAACGACATATCCCAGGAGTTTGCCGGATGTTACCCCAAATGCACATTTCTGTGGATTGAGTCTCATGTTGTACTTTCGTAGCCTTGAGAAGAATTTGTGAAGGTTCGCAATGTGCCCCTCTCTATCCTTGGACTTGACAATCATATCATCTACGTATACCTCAACTTCTTTATGCATCATGTCATGTAGTAGTGTAGTTGCGGTGCGTTGATATGTAGCTCCGGCATTGATTAACCCAAACGGCATAACCATGTAGCAATAGGTGCCCCATTGAGTGACGAAGGCGGTTTTTTGTATATCCTCTATGGCCATCTTGATCTGATTATACCCTGCATATCCATCCATGATGGATAGCACCGCGTGATCCGCTGTATTATCCACCAATATGTCGATATGTGGTAGAGGAAAGTCGTCCTTGGGACTTGCTTTGTTTAAGTCTCTGAAATCAACACAAACACGGATTCTCCCATCCTTCTTTGGTACGGGTACTATATTGGCTACCCAGTCTGAGTATTCAGATACTTTGATAAACCCGACTTTGAATTGCTTATCGACTTCTTCTTTGATCTTAAGAGCCTATTCTGTCCTCATCCGACAAAGCTTCTGTTTTACGAGTTTGAAACCTGGTTTGATTGGGATTCTGTGCTCTGCAATATCCTTATCGATCCCTGGCATGTCTTTTCAGGACCAAGCAAATATGTCCTTGAACTCGTGTAGGAGGTCTATAAAACTGGCCCTTTCGGCGGGGCTCAAGGTCGTCCATATCCTAAGTTCTTGGGGTTCTAGTTCGGTTCCCACGTTGATGAGTTCGGTGTTTTCTATAACTGGTCCCCCTTCCCCCTCTTGTAGTATTTCTGTGGCTATGTAAGGAGGCATTTCGATTGAGTCTGGGTCTGCGTCATCCTCATTATCATCGTAAACAGAATTGCATTCAGAGTAACACAAAGAGTAAGCAGAACCTGATTTATTCATATTAAAATTTGAAAAGAGTTGAAACAAATAGGCCATCTGTTCAGTAGTCCGTGGCGGTAAAGGGACAACTGTTGGGACATTTCTTGAACTGCTATTACTACTCGATGCTAAGCTAGGAGGAGCAAGGGGAGTGGGAGTGACGACAGGAGGAGACTCTCTAGGGACTTCTCTAGACTCCGACTCGGACTCCGACTCTGAATCTGACTCGAATTCATCGTCTTCTGGTTCTCCTTTGAACATCTCTCCTTCTCCAGTGGTGAGCTTGAAGAGTCTTCCTTGGTTGTTTGTCCACTTGATCGATTTTCTCCATCCTTTCTGTTGATTCGAACTAGTTTCTGTGATCAATGCGGTAGGGTTGAAGTTATCGTCTTGAAGTATCATGGTAATGATCTCGTCCTGCGCGGCTCTAACAAACCGATCTTCTCCAAATAGTAAGCTAACAGATTGTTCGGCTAAGCAAGGTGCTTGACGAGTCTTGACGGTAGGAACCGTTTCTGTAGGAATAAAGTAGCAATCGTGAAAGATCTCGATTTCAGCCAGTTGTTTTCTTATGTAGTGCCAAGGCTCGGGAAACCCATGAAAGAGTTCTTGACTCCCTTCTCTAACGAAGTATCCATTTAGGGTAGGGAGGTAGGGCCGCATTTGGATTCCCACATTCTTGCAGTTTTGGAATTGAATGAGCATTTCTAGGGCTTCCTCCTTGGTGGGTTTGTATCCTAGTCCTAGTGGTATCCTTTGTGAGTTGCCTTCTTTGTAAGGTTCAAAGGTATTTCTTTGGACAGGATTAAATGGCATTCCGGGGAAGTATCCCTGAGATTTGAGTATGTGGTTGACCGCTAAATTAGAGTAGGGATCGAAATACAAAGATGCCAACTCACTCTCTACAAGGTTTATGTTATGGAAGCCCCCAAGCTCATATACTGGATCTGCAAGTACTTGGTTGCTTGACCTCTTTTCTATTACCGCCTTGATGGGTGACGAAGTGATCATCAACACTTTACCATCTAGTGGGATCTTGTTTTTCTGGTGGAGGGTGGATGTTACCGCTTTGGAAGCGTGAATCCAAGGTCTTCCCATAAGTATGTTGAAGGATGCTTCAATGTCCACTATTTAGAAGTTAACCTTTCGTTCAATTGGCCATGTGGCTATGGTAAAGTTAACTAGTCCTACCACTTTTCGTCGTGTAATATCATATGCGCGAACACCTTGATTGGTAGGGGTCCAATCTGACTCTTTCATGCCTAATTTATACGCTGTTTTTAATGGTATGACATTGACTGCCGAGCCATCATCTACAAAAGTCATTGGTACATTCTTCTTTAAGTAAATGACAGTGATGTATAGAGCCAAGTTGTGACTAGCGCCGAAAGGTGGCAAATCCTCATCCGAGAAAGTAACAGGGTTACTTAGCTTAGGCGAATCTTGGAAGACCAAGTTGACTACGTCGTCGGGTGTGGAGTTATGCGCCACGTTTAATTTGGCCAAAGCTTGCAATAAAGCTTGGCGATGTGGGAATGAGCTTACAGCTAGTTGCCAGACTGAAAGATCAGCCTTTGTCTTCTGTAGTTGCTTTAGTAAATGGTCAGTAGAGGTATCTTCATTATCATTTGGCGTGACAACGTTGGTATTGGTATTTGGACCATTTGCTATGCGACCATTTTGAGAAGTGTTTTGATATGGACGCCTCGAACGAGTAAGGTAGTCTATATCTTGGTCCTCACTATTTTGGACTATCTTCTCACTGACCTTGACTAGGTAGTGTTCGGTGAGGTATTCATCTTCATCATCGTTGGCCCATACTCCATTAACAGTAGCAAGCTCTCTCAACCTCATGCTTTCGGCCTCCAATTGGATGATTTGGTTGATTAGTTCATCAACCACGGCTATTACTTCTTGCATTGTAGCATTTTGAGAGAGATTTAGTGGTGCACGTTCTTTGGGTGTTGTATTTGGATCACGCAGGGTTGCCACTACACTTTCTAATTCTAAGACTTGCCTATTCACACTCTTTGCCCATGCGATAAAGTCAGTGATAGTAGGGGAAATGGTGGAGTAGTTCCCTTCATCTTCTATTGCATGGATCTCATCTTCGACTGGACAAATGAGGTGTGAACAATCTAAGGTAGATTCTTCACTTGTAATCATCAGAACTCCAAGAGGATTCTGAGTATTGTTAGGCTTACCTCCAGGCGGTATTGGTAGGCGACCATCTTCAATCATGTCTTGAAGTACCTGTTTTAGCTTGTAACATTTTTCTGTATTGTGTCCCTTACCTCTATGATATTCGCAGTACGAATTCTCGTCCCATGACTTGGATTTATTTTCTGGTTCAGGTGTAGGCCCTATGGGTTGAAGCTTACGATGTTTCATCAATCTCTTTAGAGCATTGGAGTATGTATCCCCAATATTTGTGAACTTTCTTTGTGGGATGCTCTTCTTTGTTGGTTCTAGAAGGTTAACCTCATCAGGCTTGCTAGTAGAGCCGTAAGAACGACTTGTTGAGCCTTGATATCCACGACCTACCGTTTTGGACAAGAGTCCTTTACGGATGTCATCTTCGATCCTTGTCCCTAGTACAGTTAAGTCTTTGAAGGTCTTAATGTTTTGGTACCTCAAATGATTTGCATAAATGGGCTTTAAATTGTCCACGAATTTTTCCACGAGGGTAGCTTCATCTGGACGTTCGACAAGTTGGGTACTAGTCTTCCTCTACTTACTTAGGAAGTCGGTGAAGCCTTCTTTATCATTTTGGGTAAGAACCTCTAAGGTGCGCATATTGACTTGGATCTCAGCATTATCCGCATATTGCTTAGCAAACTCGATCGCGGCATCATCCCATGTGGCAATCTTCTTGTGTTCTAGGGAATAGAACCATTGCTTAGGAATGGTGTCAAGAGATGAAGGAAAGATCCTTAAGAACATCTCGGGTTTAATGCCTTTGATAGACATATAATCCTTGAAAGCACGGATATGGTTCAAAGGGTTTTCGTGTCCCTTGAATTTTGGGATATCCGTCATGTTGAAGTTGGTTGGCAATTTAGAACTCACAGCCTCATACTTGCGATTGTTTTCCCTATAGATATCGTCCCCTTTGAGGTACATCAGTTTTTCCTCCAAATATTGGAGTCGTTTTACAGCTTCAGCTAGACCTTCGGGAGGGTTTACCTCTTGTGCTCCCACAAAAGGTGGTGTATTTTCATTCGCGAAGTCATTCACAAAATCATGAGGCACTTCATTTTCTGCAGGAGGCAACCTAGTTTCTACAGCAATAATTCGGCCCTCGATCGTGTTGAGGCAATTATACACTTGGTCTTGGCTAGCTTGGAGACGAGTTAACGCCGCTAGGATTAGATCATTACCATTCGGTGGTTGTCCATTGACACTTGCGTGACTAGTTCCAGGCATCTTGAAAAACTAAATAAGAGATCGACGACGAATCAAAACACGATCGACCATTCTAGCACACTTACTCAAAGAAAAGGTTCAACTTGTGAAGTGAGAGTGTGCCACTTGTGTCAAGTGAGGTTTGAAGAAATGACAAAGTTTGGAAATGTTGGTCATAGTCAACTATAGTGTAGTTGTAAGAGTGGACTCGAAGTGAGGTTTTGAAATAGGTTTCGAAGCCCGAATTTTGACTCGACAATTGGACAGAGTTTCGACTAGTTTTGCGCTAAATTTGCAAAATTCGTCATGGTTTTATTTAGAAAATGGTGATCACATATAATACAAGCATTACAACAGGCATTATAACGGGATGCTGAGTGCATTTAAAAGGTTTTGGTTTAAAGGGTGGGTTGCCATACCAAGCAATCAAACCCAGGGTCTGTGGAGAGGCTCGTGCCAAATAAGAGTAAGGCCGATTCCTAGTCCATTTCCTCGAGTAGTGAAAGCCCTTGATACAAACAGGAGTAAGCATCATGGTATGGTTGACGTCAATCGCTATCTATCCTTAGGCCCAAATAAGAATTTGGACCGTCTAGACGGGACGATTGGTCGAATGGGTGGGGTTGGGCCTAGGAAGGCCGTAAAAACGAACTAGGAAGACCGAGTTATGAAAACCGACAATTGTCTTGTACAAACTATTTCCTAACCTTGTTCAAGTTTCACCCTTGGCTACACGTAAGTGTATTAGCCCCCAGTGGAGTCGCCAAACTGTGGACGCGGGCCCACGGGGGTCGCTCGGGTGGAAAACGAGCAAGCCTTGCATTTGTGGAGTCGCCACCAATTTATTGTGGAAAATTGGAAACCGTTCGAATACATCATGCCATGTCAAGACACAAAGTAGTGACATGAACACCAAGAACTCTTTACCCTTAGCCTTCTATGTCTAGAATGACTCTCGTGGATGCCGATGAACACGGATGTTCATAGAGATCTGGACTCTGGAGTAAGGGGTGAGGGTACGTATTAGGAAGCTCTTTTGATCGAACACCTAATCCCGCCCGCCTCGATAGCGGCCTCTACTAATGATTAGAGAAAATCATCTATACTTGATATGTTGTCGGCTATATGCATGCAATGCAACATCCATTAAATTAATCCTAAGATGTGAGAATTAACGAAGTCGGTAGACACGTAATTTAACATGCATTAATGTCGAGGTAGAAATTTAGGTTAATTGCATGTGAGAACATACAAACAATAAAAAATAATGAATACGATAAAAGAACAACAATTGAAATAATTAAAATAAATTACAATGGTTTGATTATTTTACGTCGAAAATACACTTAAAACGGATGGTTTTAGAAAAGAAAAGAGAAAATAAATAAACGAACAGATTATTAGGTGATATTACAAGTAATAGTTAATTAATACGTAAGCTAACGAATTATGTCAAAGCAACAACGGAAGGTTAGAGACAGAATTCAGCCCGGAACAGGCGCAGCAGAGCTGCGTCCTTTGGAAGAGGCGCAGCAGTTGCTGCGTCTGTTCCTGACCTGAATTATGGTTGTGAAGCCGGAATTGCGTGTTATTAATGTTCATCGGTGAATTAAACGATCGATTATTGATATTTGACTCGGATAGAAGTGTTTTAACATATTATTTAGATATGAATCGGTCATAAAAACTATAAAACATGAATTAGAGCTAACTAGAACAAATTAATTGCAAGATTAATGACAAGATTAATAATAAGATTAACAATGAATTAAATAAACTAATTAGGTTATTAATGCTAAACTATTGATGATAATGATAAACAACAGATGCAAATATACCAAAGATGGATTTCAGAGACTCAATATTGATGAATCGAACCTCAAAAAACCCGAATTGATTTTAATGACGAAAACCCGCAAATATGAATTATAAGGGATTTTAAGTCGGGAATTTAATGATGATAAATTATTAATGATTCATATGTTAAAATTATCATGCTAATAATAAGAACAAGCAAAGATGAAACAAGAAAGCAGACGAAAATAACAGAAGACGAAGGAAGAAGAAGGAGAGCAGGAACTGCGGCAGCCACAGGAAGAGGCGCAGCAGGTGCTGCGTCCCTTCGAAGAGGCGCAGCCGTTGCTGCGCTCCTTCTCGACGTCTGTCTCCCGTTAATCCGTAAAAAAGGGTTTGAATAAAGGTTTTGTAAATCGGTTTTGAATATATTTTTGACGTAAACCTTACAATAATGATTATAAAAATAAAGTACAATAGTAAAAGATGGGATTTACACCCTCAGACTTACATGTTTGATGAAACGAGATTAACTAAATTAACATTTAGTGATGCTCGGCTCGAATGTACGACGAAAGTGCCCTCTAAGAGGAAGTTAAACAAGATTGATTAAGTTGATTGATGTGGAGTTGGTCAAATTGGTCGGTCATGCAAAACGAGGCTGGTACTCAGAAGGATCCGAGCTTACGTGGTCGAAAGTTCAAGCACGTAGACGCCAAAAAGCAAGAGCGTGGTCTTAAAATGCAAAGGGAGAAGAGAAGGGCGGACACTCGCGTGAGAAATATGAGGACCGAAGGTCTCTATTTATACTAATCACAGGGAAGAATTAAGGTTTCGGTGAAACTTTGGAAGTAAATCTCGAAAAGATTTGAAAATACGCAGAAAGGAGCTGGGGAAGAGGCGCAGCATGTGCTGCGCCCCTTTGAAGAGGCGCAACACCTGCTGCGCCCTTTCCTCAAGGGTTTCCTCCTGCGGAAGAAAGATTTCCGCGTTTCTATTATGTAATTGCGGTTTGATCTTGATTTCCTTATTATTTATAAAATAATTTCGGGATATAATTTACCAAAGATTAAAAGATTGAAAATATGGAATAGAAATATCCGGAACATTCCAGAATATTCTGACTCGGCATTTTTAAACGGTTATTATAAAATGAAGACGATTTTTGACCCGGACTCCAAATGTACTCTAATTACTGTCAAAATGACCATAATGGCGCGTAGATGACGACCAAGGGGTTGACACAAGTGTTTGAGCTATCACTTAATGATAAACTTACGAACTGTCATAAATCGTTTCGTGTACCAAACATGCGGCCCAATCATCACTGGGTGGCTTGCGGGAGGTGCAGAAATGAGGTATCTACACTACTAAAACCTTATTCTTCCCCTTATTGAGCCATCTTTGTTTTCCCTTGGAGACCGACTCATCCCAACCACGAAACATAGGGGAAGGTGATGATGGATGTTGGGTTGTTGGAGTGAATGTAGAGGAATTAGGTTGATGGGATGATGATGGTTGTGGTTGATTGCATGGTTGTGGTTGGTGTTGGTTTCGGGTTGAGGAACGTGTGGTTGCATGTGGAGATGACATGGTTGAGAGATGAGTAATGATGATGATGATGATGATGATGATGATGATGATGATGATGATGATGATGATGATGATGATGATGATGATGATGATGATGATGATGGAGTATGAATTTGGTAAAGTAAAAAAGCAAGGTCAAGTGGGACGTTGACCTATTTACACGGTTGGGAGGTAGATATAGGATGGAATCTAGGGTAGATTTTTAGAGTAGGAATAGGTTTAGGTGTTTAAATAAATTAGGAAGGTAGTTGATAGAAGATTTTGTGCAGATTTGGCAATTATTTCGTATAAACCAAGATTTGGCATAGAAGAGATTTTGGAAAGTATTTTGATAGAATTTGGTAAATAAGAAATATGGTATATCTTAATTTTGTTAAGAGAATAAGTTTGTATGCACCATAAAGACTTAAATACAGACAGAATATATACGATAAATAAATTTCTATAAAACGTAAATATTCATGCAACGAAATATACGGACACAGTCATACAATCTTATCTCATACTAATCAATCATTAAGAGATTAAACATTTATAGAAGCTTAGATGCCACCGATTAAACAAATTTCCAACCGTAAAGTCTCAAAACGTCCTCTAGTTAAAGGTTTTTTCAAAATGTCTGCCCATTGTTTCTCAGTACTACAAAATTCGAGTTTTATATTCCCTTTTTCAACCTGGCCACGTATAAAATGGTGTGTAATTTCAATGTGCTTAGTACGCGAGTGCTATGCAGGGTTTTTAGAAATTATAATAGCACTCGTATTATCACATAAAATAGGAATACAACCTACATTAATACCATAATCACATAACTGTTGCTTAAGCCATAATAATTGAGTACATATCAGTCCTGCTGCAATATATTCGGCTTCTGTTGTTGAAAGGGCAACTGAATTCTACTTCTTTGAACCCCATGTGATAATGCAAGGTCCAACGGACGTGGCAACACCTGACGTACTTTTCCTGTCTAGGGAGCATCCTGCGTAATCAGCATCAGAATATCCGACAAGATCGAAATGACATTCCATAGGATACCATAGATAAAGTTTGGACGTGCCAATAAGATATCGTAAGATTATTTTTTCGGCCGTCATATGCGATTCTTTGGGAGATGATTGATATCTCGCACACACGCATACACTGAACATGATATCTGGTCTACTTGTAGTTAAATATAGCAATGACCCAATCATTCCTCGGTAAGTTGTTTCATCAACTGACTTACCGTCTTCATCTAAAGTCAATTTCTTGTCTCCGACCATTGGAGTAGACATTGCATGGGAATTTTCCATTCCAAACATTCTAATTAATTCCTAAATATATTTCCGTTGATGAATTTTGATGCCTTCCTCAGTTTGTTGAATTTGCAGACCTAGGAAGAATTTTAATTCTCCCATCATACTCATCTCAAATTCGGAAGTCATCAACTCTGAAAAATACTTGCACAGATTGTGGTTGGTTGATCCAAAGATGATATCGTCGACATATATTTGAACAACCAAAAGGTCATAATCCTCGAATTTTAGGAATAGAGTTTTATCTACATATCCTCTTTTAAATCCCCTCTCAAGTAGGAATTTCGATAATCTGTCATACCAGGCCCTTGGCGCTTGCTTCAATCCATACAGGGCCTTGTCTAATTTAAAAACATGGTCTTTAAATTTGTTATCCTTAAATCCAAGGGGTTGTTCTACGAAGACTTCTTCCTGTAGATACCCATTTAGAAACGCTGTCTTGACATCCATTTGGAAGAGTTTCATTCCTTTATGAGCTGCGAATGCTATCAGAAGTCTAATAGCTTTGAGACGAGCAACGGTTTCAAAGGTTTTGTCATAATCTATTCCTTCTTGTTGATTATAATCTTGCACTACCAATCTTGCTTTATTTCGAACTATGACCCCAGCATCATCTAGTTTATTTCTAAACACCCATCTGGTTCCAATTACAGATCGATCGTTGGGTCTAGGAACTAAGTGCCAAACTTTGTTCCGTTCGAATTGTTGAAGCTCTTCTTGCATAGCTATAATCCAATCTGATTTTGCGAGAGCTTCCTTAATATTCGTTAATTCAATTGTTGATAAAAACGAATAGAAGGAGCGGAAATTATTCAAGGATCGTCGCGTCTGAACACCCTTCTTAATATTACCAAGTATATTTTCCATAGGGTGTGAACTCTTATATTTCCATTTTGTTGAAGTACTTGGTTCTTCAGCATTTGAACTTGATCTATATTCATTTGACTCAGAGTTTAAGGATGTTCCCCCGTGAATCCAATCCTGGTGTTATAGTTGAGTCAGGTATAACTTCAGACTCATTACCTTGATTTGGATTCAATGTTATAGTAACATCATCTATAACATTGGGTTGAGGATCCTTATCTTGAGACAAAGTTATAGTATCATCAACTATAACTTTAGTTTTCTTCTTTTTGTCATTTGAAGAATGGTCAAGCTCATCATTTGTTCCTTCAATCTCATTATCCTCAGTTTCCAATTCTGGAGGATCATTTCTGGAAAGGCGATAGTCAGGTTCATCCATGTCTTCTTCCTCATCCTGTAAGGGCTTATCAAACACGTTATCTTCATCAAAAATAACATGTATACTTTCTTCAATACAAAGTGTTCTTTTATTGAAGACCTTATAAGCCTTGCTATGATCTGAGTAACCTATAAAAATAGCCTCATCACTTCTAGGGTCGAACTTACTTAACCTATTCTTACCATTGTTATGAACAAAACACTTACTTCTAAAACAACGAAGATGAGAGATATTAGGTTTACGACCTCTTAGAAGTTCATAAGGGGTTTTCTTTAGGATAGGTCTTATCATAGCACGATTATGAATATAACATGAAGTATTAATAGCTTCAGCCCAAAAATTACGGGGTAGACCACTATACAAAAGCATTGTACGAGCCATTTCTTCTAGTGTTCTATTCATACGTTCAACCACACCATTTCGTTGAGAAGTACGTGGTGCAGAAAAGTTATGTACTACACCATTAACTCTACAATATTCTATAAAGGCTTGATTATCAAATTTGGTGCCATGATCCGTAAGAATAGAGACAAGGTTAGTCTTATATTTATTTTGAACAAGTTTCATAAGACAAACGAACTCATCAAAAGTCTCGTCTTTTGAATGAAGAAAGAGAGGCCATACATACCTTGAGTAGTCATCTACAAGGACAAAGATATACCTGGATCCTCCTCTACTCCTTACCTTCATGGGACCACATAAGTCCATGTGTATCAAATCCAAGGCTTGATTCGTGCTTTGATCGAGGCCATTTGGTGTTCACAATTAAGTATATGTGGTCGTTGGTCAATGGTCGATACAAAACACAATTTATACTTCACAAACAACTCTACAATTAGTAAAGAGGTAAGTAAAGGTCGGATCCCAAGGGACGGGTATTGAAATGAGAATTCTATTGTAACTAGTGGTGTCTAGGGGTGTCACAAATTGGGTTGATGTAGAAGGTTACTAAACTAAAATAACAATGAAAATAAACTAGCAAGATGAATAAAATAAGGGGTGTAAACAATTGATTAAAGGCACTAGGGTGTCATGGGTTCATAGGGGAATCATGGGATATGATCATACAAACATGTTCTCAAATTATAAGCAAGCAATTATTGTTGTGATGGATTGAGTTGGGTTATATCTTACAATCCTAGGAAAGTTTGGGTCCGGAGCCGAATCGATTAGATTGTACAACACCTACAAGTCGACTTAATCTTTCCTACTCAACACATGCATGGTCTAACAAGACTCGAGTTGGGTTATGTCTTACAAGTCTCATTGAAAAGATAGGAGATGATAGTAAATGCAAGGATTCATAGGCTTAGCATTTCATCAAATATAACATGTGCATGTATTAAGATCAAAACAAGCAAGCAAATAAGATATGAAAGCATATTGATTTAAGCATGAATCATTCCCATGTTGGTTTCCCCTAATCACCCATTAAACCCTAGCTAAGAGACTACTCACTCATTATCATGTTGATCATGCTAGCAAGGTTGTCAATCATACCAACAATATGAAACATGATGAATAAATGAAAGTAATTAGCAATAATTAAAAAGGGATTAAGAGATTATACCTACTAATGATTCCAAAATAATAATGCAAAGAATAATAGAAGAACTTGATGATTGATGGAAGGTTGTCAATCTCCCAATAAACCCAATAATCTTCTAATTACCCAAAATAAAGGAAGAACAAGAGAGAGATTAAAGAACTAAAACTTGGATTAAAACTTGATTAATACTTGATTACAATATTGAAGAGAGATTTGATTGATATTAACTACTCTAAATATTGATAAGAAGAACATGCTCCTCTAATTAGACTAATGGGGTATTTATAGTGAAAATTAGGGAGGATGCATTAGGGTTAACTAAGGGCTAAACTAGTAATTACACTTTTTAAGTTGAGCAAGGAGGACCCGGTATTTTCTGAGAGAAGGGCTTCTCTTTTCGTAGCTTGAAGAATGAAATCCGTGCTGTGCAGGAATCCGTGCGGATTAGAGTCGGGACGGCCGGATTTGGGCTGCGCAATCCGAGCGGATTCAGGAGAGGGACGCTCGGATTGTTGAGGGGGAATCCGAGCGGATTCCAAGGAGGGACGCTCGGATTGTGCTGGCTGGACGGACGGATTATTGTCCGCAATCCGTTCGGATTGTTGGTCAGCTTCAATTCTTCTTCTTTTCTTCCCTTTTCTTCATAAATTCCTTGGGGATTTCCTTGGGGACGTAAGGATCCTTTCTCAACATTGTTCTTCTACTATAATATGTACAAAGGCCTTCTAGTGTTGTCTCTTCTTGATGCTTGGTCATTGAATACAATCAATTTAGCCTTGTTTTGCCATGAAAATGCAAGATTCTTACTCCTTTCCTACCAAGGGATCAAAATCTCAAAGAATATGCAAAACAAAGAACTAAAGATAAGAAATGACCCAAATAGGCACTAAAAAGCATGGAAACAATGGTAATTCGGGGGCTAAATATGCGCCAATTATGGTCACATCAAATATCCCCAAACCGAACCTTTGCTCGTCCCGAGTAAAGAGGTGACAAAGACTAGGACCAATACTAACCTATCCTAATAATAATAGCCGATATGAGACAATTAGCGGGTCTCACTCCGCCCCTTCAACTCACAACAAGACAACCATGAGGTAGGATGCCTTCTTGCAAGGCAAGGTGGGGCTTGCCAAAATGGCGATACATCCAAACATTAAAGCACACACAAAACAAGTAATGGATGCATCTACAAAATAATAGCCACTTTCCTCATCTAAGTGGCGGAAATTATCTACAAGGGAAGCAATTTAAGGGTACATACTCCTTCATAGATGCAATTTCTTCAAACTACTAAGCCTAGAAGGATACCAATAAATCACCTCCAAGTTGTGTCAAGCTAGGGTACCTTTGTCCTCAATCGTTAAATGATTTTGTAAAGAGTAGACTCCCTATGGTGTTAGAAACACTGGAGGATCGCGGAATTCCCCCTCTTGCCTAGACAAGAAGAAGGGTCGTCCCCTCTCTACCATGCACAAAAATGGATACGATGGATGAAGGGATCAATAGATATTTGAGTTTCATTTTGGGAGTTTGCTTTTGTTTTTGTTTTTCCCCCCAATTTCATGTGGCATTTGACATTTGAGAACACTTTCTTGCCATTTCTTTTTGATTTTTGGCATTTCAATACTTGACAACTTTTTGTATTTCTTTTTGAACATTTTCAAAGTCACCCCAATTAGTAACGAGGGTGCCTTGTATTTGAAGCTTTAGGAGTCTATTTTTGCTCCTCTTTTCATTTGATGCAATTTTTGCAAACTTTCTTTCACTTTTCATTTCTTTGAACTCAAATTTTTGAACAATTTCTTTTTGTGCCTATTCCCTTTGATGACAAAAATATGGTAGAACATGGATGAATGATGGAAGTATGCATGGTTTCAAGGGTCACCTTGGAATAAACGGTAGCCAAGGAGTTATCACACCACAAGGTACTCTTGACTCGGCCTTAAACCATGGGTCAAAGGATACTAGCATGACACATCCTAGGGTGTTTTACAAGCATTCTAACAAGCAAAGTCTTAAGAATAAAAAGCATCTACTAGGGCCTATATACACTTGTCAAGCTTCCCAAGTAGACGGTTTCGCAAAATTTTTCTAACATGCAAACTACATGCCATGATGCAACTAACATATAAACATCCTAATGCAAATGATTCTACCAACTAATATGCCATATAAACTAAATGCAAGTCCTAAGTTCACATTGTTGTACCGCATCAATCAAAATAAAGCCACATAGTCATTAACATAAAGAGGAAAAAGGAGATTGGAAAGATCATACCATGCGGTCTTCAATATCCTCATGTCTCGGATGTGGCGTAGTCAATCAAAGTGAACAAGGATGAACAAACACAATATATACAAGACAATATATACAAAGGAAATGAACTTGTTTTTGGATTTTTCAATTTTTCAAATTTTTATGGTTTTTGAAATTTTTCAATTTTTATGGGTTTTTGAATAAAAGTTAAGTGTTAGAATTCCCATCCCCACACTAATATGGGCATTGTCCTCAATGGCCAAAATGATGGAAATTATGCAAAGATGATGCATGATTTCTATACTAAATGCAATTCTACACTAAGCTACACTACATGATGCATGGTTTTGTTATGACGGAGAGGATAATATAGATTACCTCCCGTTGTGTATGCATTAACTTCCCCAAACCAAATAAGACACTATTGCTAATGTCAAGGATGGGTATAGTTCATGCACACACTAAGCTATGCATGAAACTAGATTGTCATTTTGGATTTTACAAATGGGAACAATAAAGAACACCTCAATGGTACCGAGGTGTGAGTCCTTTGATGTTGCTAGGACTAAACCAACAATGATCAAAAAGAAATAAAATACAAAGAGATATAGACACAAACCATGGAAGTGTAGGAGTCTCCAAGGCTTGCTAGTCCTCCATCATGCTATCATCATCATCACTTCCCTCATGAGAAGTGGTCACATTGCCACTTTCCTTGGCACTTTCTTCTTTACTTTCTCCATCATCTTGTTCATCATCATCTTCACCATCTCTTTCTTCATCTTCATTTGCTTCTTCCTCAATATTATCATCAAATTCTTCACCATTTCCAACAACCTCATTGTCTTCTACCACGTCCCTAGATGCACCCGGAAACAAGGCTTCTTTATCCGCCCAACTAGGCAAAGGACAAGATGGATCAAGGAGTCCTTGCCTAGCTAAATGTAAGAGGGGAGGATATTGAGCCAAATAAGCATTCTTCCGATCTTCATAAGCTTGCTTGTGCATGGCTTGCATAAGAAGAGTGACATAGTCTTTCCCAATTTCAACTCCTTCCGGTTTGAACTCTTCATACACAAAGGGGTAAGGCGGTATAACAATGGAAGAGGAGGGGGTTTCATGATCACCCTTTTGTTGTTGAATGATGTACTCGGCTTCTTCGGATAGGGGAAGTAGATAGTTGGTCCGGTGGACACTTAGACGACAAATCTTCGAGGGTAAGGTGAATGATCTAGCTTCACTTGTTAGCCATCCATACTTGGTGTCAAGAGGGTTTTGAGCAACCCACTTGAACTTGTTAATCATGATAGGCATATCAATAAGATGGCCACCTTCCTTTGCCTTGTACTTGCTATCCTTATTGAAATTAGGATCAAAGTGCTTGGCTAGGACCGTGACTAGGCCGCCATTAACAATAACGGTTGTACCCTTCTTCCCACTATCAACATGGAGCCATCTATCAACCAATAGCCTCAAAGAATTGAAAGGCTTGGTGTGGATTCTTCCGATATTCAAAGCCAATTCAAGGAGAATAAAATCAAGTCTTGTGAAATGATTGGTGTCTTTCCTAGCAATTATGGTATTTCCCACAACTTTGTGCCATACTCTTATGCCCCGGTGATGGACCAAAAGAGCACGACAAGCATGAAAATCATCAAATTTCTTCCCGGAGATTGCCTCCCAAAGAGGCTCGGGGTCATACTTTCCATAATGCTTAAGATATCTCGATTCATCGCTAAGACCCAAAATTTCACCTAATTCCTCAAAGGTAATGCGTCTACTAATGTTAGCTAGACGAAACTCAAGATTTTCCTTATTCTCAACTTTGGTAACTTTTAAAGTACTTAAGAATTCCAAGACAAGGGAAGGGTATGTCGATTCCTTTGTTTCAAACAATTTCTTCAAACCCATGACATTGAAAAAGGCTTTTGTTTGTTCAAGAACACCCAATTTCTCCAAAGCATCTTTACATATGAATTTGGTGGATTGAATTGATTTCATAGCAAACTTGACAAATGTATTTCTATGGGTATCGGAAATAAAAGTTACCTCCGGATAATGCAAGAGTTGATCGATTACCGGAGTAGAAGGTGATGCTCCCATAGAAATTTGTTGTTGTTGTGGTTGCACTTCCAAGTTTGGTGTCGATACCACCATTGCCAAAGCTTTCTTTGTTTGGAGAGCTTTTTGCCTTTGAGAGAGAGCCTTTGCCTTTGGTGCCTTTGTTGCTCCCTTTGTCCTTGCCATTTGATGAACTAACCAAGAAAAGAGTCAAAAATCTTCAATTTGTAGAACGCCCAAATTGATTTGAAGGTGAAAGGCTTTGCCTTTATGAAATCAAAAATCGACTCAAGGGTTGAATATTTTGTTCTTGGTTTTGATTTTTATTGAAGATGGAGTGATTGATTTGTTGTTTGAAGGATGGTTTGATTTGATTTTGGTGGATTTTGTTGAGGGTTTTTGTTTTTGTGATGGAGAGGATGAGGGTTTTGATGTTGTGGGTAGTGTTTATGAATGAATGAATGAAGGAATGAAGGTGGGAGGGTATTTAAAGGAGTCGAAATTTTCGAAAACGCAGGGGCAATCCGTGCGGATTAGGCCCAATCCGTGCGGATTCTCGCAGACTTCAAAATTTTCGAAACTCGCCTAAAGACGGGCGGATTCTCGGGAATCCGCTCGGATTCTTTCGTGATGGGACGGGCGGATTTTTGCGGGACGGACGGATTTGACCCGAGAGAAATTTCTTTGTTTTCTTCATTGCAAAGACGGCATCTTCTTCACAAGACGGACGGATTCTATGAGACAGGCGTCTTTCCGTAAATCCGCTCGGATTCTTTAACGATCAAGAATTCTCAATTTTCAGCTCGGCTCGGGACGGGCGTCTTCTCGGCAGGACGCTCGGATTGTTGAAGACGGGCGGATTTTGTACAATCCGCTCGGATTCTCAGTCCTTTGTACCGGATTCATTCCATTCGTGCACAATGCATTTCCCTTTACCATTCTTCCATTCTTCTTCATTTCTTGTGTTCTTCATTGTGGGGGCACTACTAAGGCATGAATAGCCTAGGCAATTGCCATCCCCACACTAAGGTAAGGCACTACACATCAATTGAAGTCATTAGTCCCTCCCTCACTTCTCTCTTACATGACAATTATTTTGATCAAAGTAAATAAAAATCCAAAAATGACAAAAATGCAATACAAAAAATTGAAATGTAAGTTAGGGAGTTAGAAATATTTACAAGTGGTGGTTTAGGGAGGACTCCACCAAACTCTCATTCTTGATGAGATGTCAAGGGGCATGTTCAAGGTGTTGTTGATGTTGCTCAACACCTTGAAGAAGTAATCAAAAGCTTGTTCATTATTATGGTAGAGGTCCTCAATAGACCGTGGCCCTTGTTGTTGATCATGATCGATGGCATGCCCAATGTAGGGATTAAAAATCCCTTCAAACTCGTCGTCCCAAAGACCACAAACTTCATTGAGTTGATCATTGAAAATCTCTTGCTTAGATGGAGACAACTCTCCCAATTTCTTCTCTTGGCCAATGAGGCCATCCTCTTCTTCCTTGGTTGATTTTGATGAGCCTTGCAAGCTCTCCTTGTCACAATTCACTTGCTCTTTGAATGGAGCATCTTCATCTTTCTTCTTCCATTGGAGTTCCAATTTCTTCCTTTCATCTTTCCGGCTATAATGATCAATCATGAAACATGGCTCATGCAAACGAGGAGCTCTCATGGTCTTGTCAAGATTAAAAGTTATGCTTTCATCTCCCACTTCTAGAGTGAGCTCTCCATGTTTCACATCAATCACCGCACCCGCGGTGTGTAGGAAAGGTCTTTCTAAGATGATAGGAATGTTGGAATCTTCCTCCATATCAACAATGACAAAGTCCACCGGGATGAAAAACTTCCCAATTCGCACGGGGACATCTTCCCATATCCCTAATGGTGTCTTCGTCGATCTATCGGCCATTTGGAGTGTGATATTGGTGCATTTAAGCTCTCCCATTCCCAACCTTTTACTTACTGAGTACGGCATGACACTCACACTAGCCCCTAGATCACATAAGGCTTTGTTGATCGTTGTGTCGCCAATGGTACACGGTATTGAGAAGCTTCCCGGATCCTTTAACTTTGGAGGTGAACTCCCTTGAAGTATTGCACTACTCACCTTAGTGAAGGCGATAGTCTCAAGTTTCCGGATCGACTTCTTCTTTGTGAGGATATCTTTCATATACTTTGCATAGGCCGGAACGTGATTGATTAACTCCGTGAAAGGAATTGAGACTTCTAAATTCTTCACAATCTCCATGAACTTTCCAAGTTGATCATCAAATTTGGGCTTGGCTTGACGACTTGGAAAAGGAAGTCTAATCACAATGGGCTCCTTCTCTTTGGCCTTGTCTTCATTTTTCTTTGAACCTTCTTCTTTTGATGATTCTCCATCTTTGGAGTTTTGCAAAATCTCTTCCTTTTCACTAGCTTGCACAACTTTATCCTCAACTTGCTTCTTCGGTGCCTCATACCTTGTACCACTTCTCAAGTGAATGGCACTAACCGTTTCATGTCTAGGGGGATTACTTTGAGGTTGTAATTGCCCCTTTTGTCTTTGTGAGCTTGAAGATGCTAGTTGAGTCAATTGTGTTTCCAACATCTTGGTGTGAGCTAGAATGTTATTGATGGTGGTGTCCTTTGCTTGGCTATCTTTTTGCATTTGAGTGAAAAATTCTTGTTGATTCTTTTGCATTTGGAGGACCGCTTTTTGGACATCAAAACCTTGGTCATTTTGGTGATTGTATGGATTTTGATTTTGGTAACCTTGGTTTTGATTGTAAAAGGGTCTTTGATTTTGGTTTCTCATGGGTGGTGGAATGTAAGTTGTTTGAGGGTTTTGAACATTTTGGCTTTTGTATGAGAGATTTGGATGGAACTTGGTGTTTTCATTGTAAAAATTTGAATAAGGGGTACCACTCTTGTAAGCTTGGAAAGCATTAACTTGTTCGGTTGTTCCCCTACACTCACTTGGGTCATGACCCAAAGTTCCACAATTCTCACATATCCCACTTGGGATTGATGAGGATGCCGTCATGGCATTGACATGATGCTTTGATGATTTTGAGTTTTCCTCAAGTCTAGCAATAGCTTGTTCAAACTTCAAGTTGATTGTGTCAATGTGAGCACTAAGTTGAGCACCCAATTGAGTAACGGAGTCCACTTCATACTTTCCTCCTCTAGTAGCCTTGCGAGGTCTACTATATTGTGAATTATGGACCGCCATTTCCTCAATCTTGTTCCATGTTTGATTGTCATCAACTTCGGTGAACATTCCATTTGATTCCATATTGAGAATGTTCCTTGAATCTTCATATAAACCATTCCAAAATTGTTGTACTAAAAACCATTCGCTAAGTCCATGGTGAGGACATGAGCGACAAACACCTTTGAACCGCTCCCAAGCTTCATACAAAGATTCTTCATCCCTTTGCTTAAAACCCGTAATTTGAGCTCTTAGCATGTTAGTCTTTTCCGGTGGGTAGAATTTTTTGTAGAAAGCTAGAGCTAACTTCTTCCAAGAATCTATTCCAAGGGTGGCCTTATCAAGGCCCTTCAACCATTGCTTTGCGGTGCCGATTAACGAAAAAGGAAATAAGACCCATCTTATTTGGTCTTGAGTCACGCCCGTTTGAGCGATAGCATCACAATAATCACAAAAGGTTTCCATATGAGAATGAGGGTCTTCACTTGACATCCCCCCAAATTGGCTCCTCTCAACTAGTTGGATGAAGGCGGACTTGGCAATAAAATTTCCGGTGAGATGTTGCGGTGTAGGAGTACCATTTGGTAGATTCTCCTCGGTGGGTATAGAGTGTGACGAGAATTTAGGCATTGTAGGTGGATTTTGTGGGATATTGTGTAATGGGTTCTCTTCTCCTTCTATTTCGAAAGGATTGACAAACTCACTAGTGGGTTGAACAACTTCACCAACACCTCTCAAATTCCTCCTAACAAGTCTCCTATTATTCGTCAAGGTTCTTTCGATTTCACGGTCAAAAGGTAACAAATCACCTTGTAACCTTCTAGACATGCAAAATATCAAACAACTCAAAAACAATTAGAACAAACCTTGAGGAGTTCTACTTCCCCAAGGTGAAAGAGACACAACTAATAACAATAAAAGAAATCTTAAATCAATTAAACACCGTCCCCGGCAACGGCGCCATTTTTGATCGAGGCCATTTGGTGTTCACAATTAAGTATATGTGGTCGTTGGTCAATGGTCGATACAAAACACAATTTATACTTCACAAACAACTCTACAATTAGTAAAGAGGTAAGTAAAGGTCGGATCCCAAGGGACGGGTATTGAAATGAGAATTCTATTGTAACTAGTGGTGTCTAGGGGTGTCACAAATTGGGTTGATGTAGAAGGTTACTAAACTAAAATAACAATGAAAATAAACTAGCAAGATGAATAAAATAAGGGGTGTAAACAATTGATTAAAGGCACTAGGGTGTCATGGGTTCATAGGGGAATCATGGGATATGATCATACAAACATGTTCTCAAATTATAAGCAAGCAATTATTGTTGTGATGGATTGAGTTGGGTTATATCTTACAATCCTAGGAAAGTTTGGGTCCCGGAGCCGAATCGATTAGATTGTACAACACCTACAAGTCGACTTAATCTTTCCTACTCAACACATGCATGGTCTAACAAGACTCGAGTTGGGTTATGTCTTACAAGTCTCATTGAAAAGATAGGAGATGATAGTAAATGCAAGGATTCATAGGCTTAGCATTTCATCAAATATAACATGTGCATGTATTAAGATCAAAACAAGCAAGCAAATAAGATATGAAAGCATATTGATTTAAGCATGAATCATTCCCCATGTTGGTTTCCCCTAATCACCCATTAAACCCTAGCTAAGAGACTACTCACTCATTATCATGTTGATCATGCTAGCAAGGTTGTCAATCATACCAACAATATGAAACATGATGAATAAATGAAAGTAATTAGCAATAATTAAAAAGGGATTAAGAGATTATACCTACTAATGATTCCAAAATAATAATGCAAAGAATAATAGAAGAACTTGATGATTGATGGAAGGTTGTCAATCTCCCAATAAACCCAATAATCTTCTAATTACCCAAAATAAAGGAAGAACAAGAGAGAGATTAAAGAACTAAAACTTGGATTAAAACTTGATTAATACTTGATTACAATATTGAAGAGAGATTTGATTGATATTAACTACTCTAAATATTGATAAGAAGAACATGCTCCTCTAATTAGACTAATGGGGTATTTATAGTGAAAATTAGGGAGGATGCATTAGGGTTAACTAAGGGCTAAACTAGTAATTACACTTTTTAAGTTGAGCAAGGAGGACCCGGTATTTTCTGAGAGAAGGGCTTCTCTTTTCGTAGCTTGAAGAATGAAATCCGTGCTGTGCAGGAATCCGTGCGGATTAGAGTCGGGACGGCCGGATTTGGGCTGCGCAATCCGAGCGGATTCAGGAGAGGGACGCTCGGATTGTTGAGGGGGAATCCGAGCGGATTCCAAGGAGGGACGCTCGGATTGTGCTGGCTGGACGGACGGATTGTCTGCAATCCGTTCGGATTGTTGGTCAGCTTCAATTCTTCTTCTTTTCTTCCCTTTTCTTCATAAATTCCTTGGGGATTTCCTTGGGGACGCAAGGATCCTTTCTCAACATTGTTCTTCTACTATAATATGTACAAAGGCCTTCTAGTCTTGTCTCTTCTTGATGCTTGGTCATTGAATACAATCAATTTAGCCTTGTTTTGCCATGAAAATGCAAGATTCTTACTCCTTTCCTACCAAGGGATCAAAATCTCAAAGAATATGCAAAACAAAGAACTAAAGATAAGAAATGACCCAAATAGGCACTAAAAAGCATGGAAACAATGGTAATTCGGGGGCTAAATATGCGCCAATTATGGTCACATCATGCTTACAACTCTTTTAGGTTTGAACGATGATCTCACATGTTTGCATCGAGCACAAGTATCACACATCTTCTCTTGATCAAACCTGATTTTAGGTAGTCCTTCAACCAAGTCCCATCTCTTGAGTTTATTCAAGATAGGTGAACTAATGTGACCAAAATATTTGTGCCACAAACAAGGATCATTAAGTGTAACTTTCATACACAGAAAAGAGTTAGTAGGCACAACATTTAAATCTACCATATACACATTTCTTTTTCTATGGTCTTCAAGAATAATACTACTTGTACCTTCAATTATAATGCGACAAACATTTGTATGAAAAATAACTTTGTTACCTTTGTCGCATAGTTGAGATATGCTAAGTAGATTATGCTTGAGACCATCCACTAGATAAATATCACTGATTGCGTGAGATTTAGAAATTCGAATTTTGCCCACGCCAATCACTTTACCCTTCTTATTATCCCTAAAAGTCATTTTTCCTCCATTGAAAGGTTTGAGTGAAAGAAACAAATTCTCATCTCCAGTCATGTGTCTTGAGCATCCACTGTCAAGATACCATTGATTGTTTTCTTTCACCATTACCTGCAAAAGGATTAGATACAGTTTTTAGGTACCCAAACTAGGTTGGGTCCTTTACTGTTATTACTCTATATACTAAATCCTTTCGTATCCAAACTTGTCTAATAATCGTATTTCTAAACTTTAGGTAGTTTTGTTTGGGAGGAGTTCTAGGTCTAGGGAATTCCCTGGGTCTCACATATCTGGTCTCCTTGTGTTTAGGTTTAATTTGTTTAGGTTGATAAGGAGTTTGTGAAGTGCTAAGCTTTTTGGTGTAATCAAAAGCCATGTCGTAGAACCAACGAAAGTTATTATTCCTCTCTTTGTTAGGTTCATCTATAGGGGATTCATCATCCTCGACTGTTGTGTCAACCGTTTTAACAAATTCGGTATTTTTTTCGTATATCATGTACACGTTTGATATAATTGTCTTGGATGTGACCCGTATGACCACAATAATTGCAAATCAGACATTCAGGAAGATCAGCTTATTTTCTTTTTCTGAAATCGGGATCAGAAGGTATTGATTTGCATTTAGAGTGATCTCTATGGCTGTAGCACTCATGTCCTAACCCCATCTTCATATTATTGTCAGATTGTTCGGTTAGGAAGTTTAGGACTTTTGTGCTACCTTCCCACTTATCATGAACTTTCCTCGCATGTAAAAGTAAGTCCTTTAGGGTCTTAATTTCCTCAAGACATTTCATATGATCTACGTCATTATCCTTCTTGAAATTATCATGAAAGTCTTGGAACCTTTTGTTAAGAATAAATACAACATCTGAGTGTTGTTTCTTAACATTGATCATGTCAGTTTTAGATTATTTTGATTGCTTTGTGAGAGAATCTATTTCTTTCTTTTGGTCTAAAAGCACTGCTTCATTAGATGTGACTTTAGTCTTTAAAAGTTATTTGGCTTTTCTAAGTTCTAAAGTTATAGCTTTGCTAGCTATAACTTTGGCTTGAAGGTGCTTAATATTAAGCTTTAGGTATGAGGTTATAACTTCATTAGCTATAACTTTGGACTTTAGTTCCTTCTTCTCAGCATTAGCAGTATCTAATGTTGTGGCTTT
The DNA here is from genome assembly GCF_048544455.1 of Silene latifolia. Classification (NCBI taxonomy): domain Eukaryota; kingdom Viridiplantae; phylum Streptophyta; class Magnoliopsida; order Caryophyllales; family Caryophyllaceae; genus Silene; species Silene latifolia. The sequence goes on from NC_133531.1 coordinate 66,002,230, forward strand.
ATCTGTCGTAACTTTAGATTTCAACTTCTTAGCTTTTGCCTTTAGAATATGATTCTCCTCAGCAATATCAAGAATCTGTTCTTTTAGATCCTTTAGTTCCATATCTTGTTCATGACATTTGTCAAGGGATTGCTCAAAGAATTCAATTAGGGCATTTTTAGATAGTTTCTTGACACGCTTTTTGAGTTCAAGATAACTAACCTCATCATCGTCATCTTCGTCTGTTTCTCCTAGAAAGCAGTAATTTGGGTGAGAATTCGTGCTATCATCGTCGCTGTCAGAGATTAGGTGAAGACTGACGCTGCTGAGACAAAGATTTGCTACTTCGTTATCTTCAGATCCTTCATCATCTTCTGAGTCAAGATCTCCCCAACACGAAGCCATCATTAATTGCTTGAACTCCTTCTTTGTCTTCTCACGTTTTGTCTTGTCTTTAATTTTCTCCCATGTGGGACAATCATTGATCATATGATCAGATTCTCCACACTTGAAGCAACCTCTGTTTGCAAATGATGATTTAGACTCTGTTTCTTTCTTATTAAAAGACTTGTTGTTATTAGCAGATGATTTTGCTTGCTTGTTTCGAAAGATTCTATTTTTAAAACGACGAGCAAACAATACGGTCTCATCCTCTATGTCGGAGCTGACATTCTCACTTTTTAAGGCCATGTTTTTACCTCTACTCGGTTCTCCTTCATAAGCATTTAGAGTGAGTTCATGGGCCATGAAAGCACCAATGAGTTCTTGATAGGATAGGTTTGCAAGATCTCTCGATTCCTCCTAGGTTTTTCAATTTATTTATGATGCTCGAAAAATGTGCGGACATACTATCCAAGGACTCATTTCGCTCCATACTGATCTATGCAGCGCTTCCTAAGAATGGAAGTACTTTCATAAGCAAGTTCAAGGTCGTCCCATATTTCCTTGGCCATTGAGCAAGAAGAGAAGCGATCAAATTCTGTAGTAGTCATGTCATTCTGCAATAGGCTTATTGCTTTAGAATTCTTTTCGGCCTTCTTGTAGTCAGCCTCGACATAATCCTCTTCCTTTTTTCTCATAGGTAGTGCCTTCAGTGGATGCTACCAATATTTTATGCGGTCCGTTTTGGATAAACCTCCAGCACTCCCAATCATGACCCTTCACATAGTGAGTCATCATGTTCTTCCAAAAACCATAATTCTTCCCATCAAAGATGGGACACTTAAGGTATTTGGAATCCATTTATCACGTGATAGACAGCGGAATATAAAACGATAAGATAATTAAAGATAGACAGATCACCTCTTTGCGGTTAGGCAATCAAGAGAACGAGGCTCTGATACCAATTGAAGAGTCTATCAATAGCCGAAATACTCAAGAGAGGGGTGAATTGAGGATTTAAGAACCTAGCCAACTTTTTCGATTGTAAGTAATTAATTATTTAAAGTTTATTAATTAAACTTTAACTAATCAACTAATCAATGAATTAAAGCAAAGTGTAAACAAAAACGAAACAAACGAAAGAGAAGGGAGACACACACGATTTTGAAGTGGATCAGTGTAATACCCGTCCTTTTAGGGACCCTTTGACCAGCGTTGACTGACCTTGGGAGCGGGAAAAGTCTTAGAAGTAAGTGCTGAAGTCATCTTGGGTTGCGTGTTAAGAGTGGTACTCGATAGAGTAGAGGCTACTCGATCGAGTAGCTAGGTTACTCGATCGAGTAGGGGGATACTCGATCGAGTATGTTGGGTACTCGATCGAGTACCCAGTTTTCAGCGAGGGTTTTATATCGCGTTTTGTTAAATCCGCAAATCACTTCCGCCACTTTCCTTCTATCATTCAGTCGCCTCTTTCCCTCCCCTTCACCTCAAAACCTCCATGGAAGCCTTTTTGAAGATCGATGAACCTTAGGAGGGCGTCACTTGTGTCGGGTAGCGGTCTCTTGCTGAGCTTTCTCCCCAATAGGTATGTCATAATCATCATCGGTGTCCTTGTTTTTTAGTTAGGGTTTGCCTGTTAGTAATAGACGATGGTACTGCGGTTGTAGGCGTTGCTTGGTATTTGGACATGTTGTCGTCGGCATGGATTGGTTGCGATGGCTTAAAGGTAGGTTCGCCTACTCAGTTTCTGTAGATGGTCTAGCGTGTCAGTTGGTTGTTGTGTTGTGTTTGTTTGTTTGATATAGTAATGGTATTGTGATTATGATTGTGATCGTGGTTCGCGAGGCGTGGCCTCGGCTGAGTGGGGTCACTTGCGGGAGTGGCTTCACGCCCTAGTTTCGCCTTCTGTGGAACCCGCCACAGAAGGGATGTGCACATTAATGGACAGGGTTATCGCTCAGTAGGATGAGCGGGGATTTGGTGGGTACGGCTGCGGTCCCCCACTGGCAGGACTGGTCCAGTGGACAGTCAGTGATAGAGGATGTTGGTTTGTTGTGATTGTATGTAAGACTGTTAGCATCGTATTGTGTTGATAGTTGCAGTCGTTATTGCTGCGTCTTATCTCAGTACTGACCTTGTGTGGTTTGTTTGTTATGTGTCTGCCGTGATCCCTTATGGTGAGCAGTCAGTCTTAGCAGGTATTGGTGTTGATGATAACTGGAGTCCGGGCAGGGATGAGTCCTCACGAGATATGGCAGTCTTAGTGAATAGTCTTTGAGTTGTACCTTTATATTGTATTTTGGTTTAAATCGCTTGTAATAAATCTTAATAGTTCTTTTATCGACACTTGAATATTGCTATCCTCGGGCAACCGAGATGGTAACGCCCTTATATCCTAAGGAAGGCCTAGTTAAGGTTCCTCTGAATATGGGGGTGTTACAAAGTGGTATCAGAGAGACGATTTTGGAACCTGTAACAAATGAACATAATGAACGTAGAGAGTCTAATAAAATGAACCTGGTGTATGTGTAATGGGAGCCCCAGCTGATGCTAGGTTTTGGGTGAGTAGGCGCCCTCATTTCAAAATCTTGGCCCCATGACGCTTAAGCCAGTCACATGGTATGGGAATGTGGAGTCCGTGTGTCTATGTGAGATATGTATGTTAACTGTGCCGGAGCTGCCTCCGGTTAAGTCTTTGTTAGAAGTTAGTAGGGGTGTGACGGTAGTATTTGGGCCGTGTAAAGTAATTGTTGATGATATTATTGAAGTTCTTTGAATGGTTAGTAAGCTTATATGATAGTTATGGGATATGTGACGAAGGTGATTGCTAAAAGTTAATGATGACGGAAGTTGTAAGCGAATTTGTGAATCCTGCCGAGATTACGATGATGATAGTTATAGAAATATTGAGTGAAAGTCCGAATATTAGCATATGGTAAAGTGTATGTGCTTTGTTAATTAGTTGAAACTTTTCCGCTGCGTGACAATTAATTTGAGTAAAACAAATTGCTTATAATTGCGTCAAAGAATATGGATAGATTGAGTTGTTATGGAGAGTATATAATTATGTGTTATAGGAAAGTATAAGTTAAGGTTAGTTACATGTTTCATTTTATGGTGAAAGCGAGGGTGACGGCAACACGTTAGGACAAGTTTTAAGTATGATAGAATGACGTGACTAAGCCCAAGAGTGACTCGGTAGCAGGTAAACCGAGTTGGGATAGTTGTGTAGCGTAAGGTGGCATACACCTTGTTAATAAAGTGATACGTGGTGCGTGAGTAATGATTTTAATATGTGATCGAAGTGATAATTAGTCTTTGAATTCGAACTTAGTTTGGAATCGACACGCTTGTGTTATTTTGCGGTACCTTTGATTTACGTCGTACTTGACTAAGTACTTAACTATACTTGACCGAGTGCGGGTGTTTACTAGACCGAGTAGACCTCACTCGATCCAGTAGGAAGCTATGAGGTCGGGATGTGGGAAAATTTCTGCAGATACTCGATGATTCAGCTCCTACTCGATCGAGTAGGGTGGTACTCGATCGAGTACCCCAGGCACTCGATCGAGTAGGTTACTGTACAGCAAATCCTACGGGTTTTCATAAAACCCCTATTCTTCCTATTTCTTTCCCATTCTCCTCATCTTTCCTCTATATTTCGAAATAGCTAAACCTAATTCCTCTCAAAATCTCTCTTTCTCTTGGGTTAGTGGTGATTCTTGGGGTTGATTTTCTTGTTTAATTCCGTTCTTTTGCTTTTTTAATCAATCAAGGTATGCTTTCCTTCCTAATTTATGCGATTTATTGCTTTGAATGTGTAAGAATGGTGAAATAATCTGAAATTTTCGGTTCACATGGGTAGGTTATTGTTTTTGATGGTTGAAATATGATTCACATGCCTTCTTTTCATGCTTGTTGGTGACTAATTGCTGTAAATTAGATTAGAAATTGCAAAATTTGAAATCGAAATTTCTAGGGTTTCCAAAATTGAAATTGATTTTTGGTTGTTTTACAATGGTTAGATGGTAGAATTGAGCCTTAAGTATTGTTTATATCATGTTGGAGGATAGATTTTGATGATTTTACCCTTAGAAAGTTGCCTTAAAACTCCGTCTTAAAAGTGCCTCAAATGGAAATTCGTGATTTATAATTGAAAATTGATGTTGTAATTGACATTATAAGTATGAGTTGAACTTCAATATGAAAATAGAAACAATACTTGATGAAAATATGCCAAAATTATCACAGCTGTAAAGACCGTCTGAAAATTTTAATTGAGTTGTTGTTCATAATATTGAAGGGTGATAATGATATGTTCTAAGTTATTCTTGTCCAAGAACTAGTAAGAATGCCTCACATGTGATTAGAAGTGTGTTTGGAACAACCTTTAGAAGCATGCTAGGATATTCGAATTTGTTGAGCATATGTAATCACCATGATAATTTCTTTCACAACTACGGCTTATGAGTAGTAATAATATGAGCTTGTATGTCAAAATTTAGAAACGGTTGACGAATGTATGTACATAGGGTGATAATCAAGGTTAATAGCATGAATTATGTGCTTCACATGTCAAATTCGTTGGTAAAATTGTGTACTTAGCTGAGCATGTTAAGATTGGATTACATGAAGTAGATGTTTGCATGTTTATACAAGTTGCTTGAACTTATGCCTAAAGCAGATGCCGAGACTGAACCTTGGAATCCGCCAAAGTAAGCGGGGGAGGGGTAACCCACCTGAGACGGGGGAGGGGAGTGGACCTGTGGTGCCCGCAGTCCCCGAATACCCTTCAGTTGTTTTTGTTGATTTCAAGCAGAGGGAGCGTTTTGTAGCTTTACAAAAACGCAAGATGAGACCTACGAAGTGTATAGACACTACTGTGTTAGAGGAGTTGGAGATAGAGACGGATGTCCGTCACATCTTCGAGACCTTTGGTTTTACGGGTTTGTATAGGCTGAGGAAGCATACTTACCCTTTTCTTACCTTAGAGTTCATGAGCTCTTTTAGCTATGACCCAGCGGGCCAGACTGTTGAGTTTAGATTGATGAATACCAGTTTTCTGTTGACTATGGATCTGTTTGCCTCTCACCTTGGGTTGGCCAAGCCTCCCAAGGACTCCATCACCGATATTCCGGTGAGTGCGGCGTCGCGCCTAATGCCTTGCTTGACTGGGAAGCAAGCTCCCACCTCGAGCAACATGCTGATTAATGACGTTCAACATATTACCTTGAGGGTCTTTCTCCGTTCTCTTTCGAACCTCCTCTATGTCAGAAAGGATATCGATAAATTGAATAATCATGAGGTCTTACTTCGATGTCTTACCTCGGCCGGAGCGGGCCAGGAAAGTGGTCTTCAATGCTCCTTCTATAGTTTGTGCTGCCCTTGCCTTGATGGCTTCTTCCTCTTCTCGGTACCTGAGTTGTGGCGCTATTGCCACTCGGTTAGCTGAAAAGCTAACCTCTTTTGAGGCTTCTTCGGAATACGTGCCTCTAGCTACCCCAGTGCCCACCATGGATCGTGACTACTATCTCGACCTGAAATGGTTGAGGACCTTGGCTGACGGTAGCCTAGCGTGGAGGGTGTGGGGCATGAGTTGGATGAAGATTCCAGCTCCTGAGCACCTCCCACCCACGGAGCCCTTGGAGCCGACAGTAGTGACGGTGGACTCCGATGAGGAGGAGGAGGATGACGACATACCCCCCATGACTACGAGACCTATCTCATCGACGGCACCATCCTCGAGGAGATGCCGGAGCCGACGAAGGACGAGAATGCGGGAGTTCAGGTGGTGGAGAGACCCAGAGTGGGGAGGGGACCCCGTCGAGTGAGGGAGAGGGCCTCGAGAGACCAGGCCGCCCGTAGCGCCTGGCAGCCAGCAAAGATCCTTTTCCGTGCTACCCTTACCTCGACACCCCGGAGACGCGGTCCAGCTACTTGGCAGATAGAGTGTCATCTACCTTGACACTCCGGAACATGCACGAGATGGCGTACGCACAGGGGATAGGGACCGAGGGACCGCATCCAGTTTGGTGGAGTGGAGTTGGGGACTACTCAGGGGTTTTCCATTCCTACGGGGTGGATCAGTCGACGTGGGGGGCACCTCAGTCCTTCCCCTACGGTGGCTTGACTCCATGGTACGTGGGCCCAGGATCAGAAGTAGGAGTGGATGCGGGGATCAGGTCATCGGGAGCAGGTACTTCGGGTGGTGGTGATGATGAGGTGATGTTTGAGCAAAGCAGCAGCAGGAGGAGGAGTGATACTCCTTGTACTTATCTTTGTTAGTGGTAGTTGGTTTTAGGCGTTGGTATCGTTGTTAGACATTAGTAGTTGTTTTATTGACACTTTGTTAGACTTGTATTGTTGGCCGTAAGGCCGGATTTGATACTTTGACTTGTTGCAGGATGTTAGAAGTCGGGGGAGTCGTCCCGACTCGATCTTTATGTGACAAAGATATGCATGTACGTGATCTATGGCAGGTTTTATAAAACACCTTGACCTGTAGGTACTCGACAGAGTACCTCGTACTCTATCGAGTAGCTGCAGGAAGGAAGGAGGGAAAAGTTTCTGACCGGTAGGCCACTCGATCGAGTAGCCAAGACACTCGATCGAGTAGCATGGCACTCGATTGAGTATCGCTAGTTACTCGATCGAGTAGCACTGTTACAGGAGGTTTTCGAAAAATTTAAAATGTTCAATTGTTTTATAATTGCAAGTTTAATGTTTAATGTGGCTATTAGTGCGTAGTTACACCTTTGAACCATTAATTTTATATGTTGGAAGTCAAGTTTCGGTTTTATATACATCTTGATAACGATTAGTGAAGTGGTGACAGTTTCTTGTTGTTTTAACATTACAATATGTCATCTTATCATTTCTTCATTGAAGTTACATTTCGTCATACGCTGAGCGTGCAATGTTAACGTGCTTTATCGTTGGTGACTAGTTGTCCCGGAGAGTTATGTATGATTTATAATTTAACGAGTTTAGGCTTAGCGAGTAATGTCTACAATAAATAATAGGCTTTAACCCATGTCTTGAATTAGATAATAAGTACTATGCGTTGAAATTGGGTAGTGAACTTCGGGGACGAAGTTCCTTTTTAGAGGGGAAGAGTAATGTCGCGAAATAAAAAGGTTGTTTTTGAATAATGTTTTGCTTGTTCACAATGTTGTTGGTATTTTGTTTTGCTTTAATAACCAAAAAAAAAAAAAAAAAAAAAAATCCGGAAGTATAACAAATTACTTTAGTTCCTTAAAGTGAGTGTGGTTGTATGTTTCAAAAGACGGTTATGGAAAAATAGTTATAGTGCGATGAATCATATTTGAATCACGTTGCCAAGTAACATGGTGGCATTAGTTGTACCACATGAAAGTTAATATGAGACATGTTCTAGATTGATAGTTTGATAGTTGTTACTGTATGTTGGGTGATCGTGAGTGGCGATTCGCATTGCGAGTCAGACGTTTCATATATATATATATAGAATAACGGTTGACTGTGATAACGCTTGCATGATAGTGGTAAGAATCGATAGGTATAAATGTGGACGGTGATGATGATGACATGGGGGGGATGGGATTTCCAAAAGGTAATGGTTTGACCGGGAAGCTTGATGAGATCGTGTTGGTTCCGTGTCGGGAGCGGGAGGGGTGAGTTGAACTTCGGGGACGAAGTTCTTTTTAAGGGGGAAAGACTGTAATACCCGTCCTTTTAGGGACCCTTTGACCAGCGTTGACTGACCTTGGGAGCGGGAAAAGTCTTAGAAGTAAGTGCTGAAGTCATCTTGGGTTGCGTGTTAAGAGTGGTACTCGATAGAGTAGAGGCTACTCGATTGAGTAGCTAGGTTACTCGATCGAGTAGGGGGATACTCGATCGAGTATGTTGGGTACTCGATCGAGTACCCAGTTTTCAGCGAGGGTTTTATATCGCGTTTTGTTAAATCCGCAAATCACTTCCGCCACTTTCCTTCTATCATTCAGTCGCCTCTTTCCCTCCCCTTCACCTCAAAACCTCCATGGAAGCCTTTTTGAAGATCCATGAACCTTAGGAGGGCGTCACTTGTGTCGGGTAGCGGTCTCTTGCTGAGCTTTCTCCCCAATAGGTATGTCATAATCATCATCGGTGTCCTTGTTTTTTAGTTAGGGTTTGCCTGTTAGTAATAGACGATGGGTACTGGTTGTAGGCGTTGCTTGGTATTTGGACATGTTGTGCGTCGGCATGGATTGGTTGCGATGGCTTAAAGGTAGGTTCGCCTACTCAGTTTCTGTAGATGGTCTAGCGTGTCAGTTGGTTGTTGTGTTGTGTTTGTTTGTTTGATATAGTAATGGTATTGTGATTATGGTTGTGATCGTGGTTCGCGAGGCGTGGCCTCGGCTGAGTGGGGTCACTTGCGGGAGTGGCTTCACGCCCTAGTTTATATACCGTGGAACCCGCCACGAAGGATGTGCACATTAATGGACAGGGTTATCGCTCAGTAGGATGAGCGGGGATTTGGTGGGTACGGCTGCGGTCCCCCACTGGCAGGACTGGTCCAGTGGACAGTCAGTGATAGAGGATGTTGGTTTGTTGTGATTGTATGTAAGACTGTTAGCATCGTATTGTGTTGATAGTTGCAGTCGTTATTGCTGCGTCTTATCTCAGTACTGACCTTGTGTGGTTTGTTTGTTATGTGTCTGCCGTGATCCCTTATGGTGAGCAGTCAGTCTTAGCAGGTATTGGTGTTGATGATAACTGGAGTCCGGGCAGGGATGAGTCCTCACGAGATATGGCAGTCTTAGTGAATAGTCTTTGAGTTGTACCTTTATATTGTATTTTGGTTTAAATCGCTTGTAATAAATCTTAATAGTTCTTTTATCGACACTTGAATATTGCTATCCTCGGGCAACCGAGATGGTAACGCCCTTATATCCTAAGGAAGGCCTAGTTAAGGTTCCTCTGAATATGGGGGTGTTACAATCAGTTTCACAAATCGAAACCTACGTCCACTATTCTCGATTAATAAATTTAGTACATTTCTACGGATTACAAATTTACTAACCCAACTCGTACAACTAACCCTAGTTGTAACTCATGTAAGTATCGTTAAATACTCGAGTGACTAACTTACACTAATAATAAAGCACTAATGATTCTAATAAAAGTTTACGTTAATGAACAAGTAAGAAATCAATTAAGAATTATTATCTTATAACGATAATGAAAGAACGAATGCACAAGTATAAAACACACGACCTTTTTCGAAAATAAACAAAACGGTTTTCTTGCCCTAAAACAAGGTTTTGCTTTTTAAAATAAAATCACAACTTATGCTCAAAGGTCTTACTTTCAATGTTGCAAAGTGTAGAGTATTTATAGAACAAGAGGAAGCAATATACATGGTTTCAACGAAACCCTAGTTGGCCGAAAAATAAGATATGTGAACAAATCATATCTTATTATTTCTATCCTTAAAATCTTAGGAGAGAATAGAGAATAACAAAAAGATAATTTTATCAATTATTCTCTTAATATCTTTTCCTTAAATTTTAAGATATGATAAGATTTTCCATAACAAAAAAATCCTTATCATATATAACCATATCATGTCAAATATAAAAGATATGTTAAGATAATTTTAGAGAATAAAATCTTAACAATGATCAACTTATATTGCTAAGTTCACGCGAAAGCAACACGGCTCATGGGCCTCGATTTTTGTGAAAATCCTAGCTTGATATTAGGTTAGATTTAGGGTTTAAGAGTATGTAATATTAGAAACCCTAATTAGTAATATGACTCAACTCATAAGTTGATTGAACATAATTACTAATTATAAGTTTAAAATAAAACCACACCTAATATGAATATAAGCTTCCTTATAAAACAAATACTTTTGCAAAAAACATTTAAATGAGACAAAAATATTTTTTAAAAACAATTTTAAAAAAACATTTTAGTCGTGCATTATATAAACTTGACATCTCAATGTTATAGTAGAAGAGCTATAACATTAAGCTCTTATATAAGCAATGTTATAGCTGTGAGGCTATAACTTTACCAATCTAAGAAGTGCACTCTTACGTTACCATTACGAGATAACCACCTACACTATTCTAATTTTTTTAGGAGATCTTCAAATGTAGGCTTCTTCATTACTCAAGCTTGATTAATCTTGAAGTGAGCTTCATCTTCTCATGAATGCTTGAATAATACTTTAACAGCTTGTAATGTCTTAATCCTTGATTGAAGGCTTGATCATAGTATAAACTCATCATACTTCCATCACAATTCCTTAATGCTTGCGATTAGTAAGTTCAATCTAAAAGACTAAACAAACAATTACGCGCAACGAGTATATACAATATAAAGCACTCTTGACATCATTAAAACATAAAAATATATATCTATATGGTTCAACAGTAATAGTTTCCTAATTGGTATTTCATATACCCTAAACCTAGATTATAAATACATAATAATCTGAAAAGTAATTCATAAAAGAAGAGAAGGAGATTTTGGAGACGGGAGAAGCAATTAGCGATAAAAGGTAAGATCGAAACATAATTTAATCGTTTATTTACAATTTTATACACTGTATAAATAGGACAACCGTATACCACCGTATAGACGACATTGACCTTAGTAGTTACTTTTGACCATCGTGATTCTATTAAGCCTGTTTGTGACCATCGTTGACCACCGTGTGTGGCGGTTTGCGCGTCTAAAAGGTGGCTGTCGTGGGTAATTAAGACGGGTTTTAACCCGTGTATACATGACAATTTAACCTGGGACTTGGGTGGTTGGTCTTGTCGGCAGTGGGCGGTCCTAAGGGTGGTAATGGGGTGGTCGTAGGTGGTGGTTGGTATGGTGGATGGCGATATAGTGGTTGTTTATGGGTGTTTGTGTGGTGAAAGAGTCGTGGGTGTCTTGGCTTGCGTCGTGTGGGACCAAACTAGGGTGGCTAGAGTTCAGGTGAGGTTGCCGGTATCTGGGTAGGTGTTAGGGTGGAGAAAGGCGGCAGCTTGGTTGTTGTGGTGGCTAGAAACGCGTGAAAAAGAGGGGTGTTGCAGGTTGGAGTGGCTGCCGGTGTTGGGTTGTTTCTGTGGTGGTGTCCTTGGGTCAAGGAGATGAGGGACCATCCCTGGGACCACCATGGGTCAGTGGTGATTGCGGTGGTGGCCAAAGGTGGTAAGGTTGAGTGAGAGGGTGGTGTCGGGTTTTCGATATTAGTAGTGTCGTGAGGTGTTTAGGGCGTGAGATTTTAGGGTGCTGGTGGTGTTTTAGCAGGAGGTAGGTGGTTGTCGGGATTGGCCATGATGTAGGCTAGGGTGTGGCTGGTTTGGGTGATACTGATGGTGGCTAGGGGTGGCGTGATAGGTGGGTTAAAGGAGGGGGTTTGAACTCGGTTTTTGCCGTGTTGGTTGGTTGGTGTTGTGCGTTGTTCTCACGTGATTCTCACGGGATAGTGTGGGTGTGCATGGTTTGTTTAAATTAGTTAGTAAGTCGAGTTTACATAATCGTTTACACGGAAAATAATTAATTAAACTAAATTGTAATTAATTAAATTAATATAATAAATAAATAATTAAATTGAATAAATAATAATTAAAATGTGATAATTAATAATTGAATGAATTATTAATATGTTAGGTAACGGATTGTGAAGAATTTATAATCGGGTTTGTGTGCTTCATTATTGGATCGCTTGAGCTGCTTAATTGGATATTGCGTGCCAAGTAGGATAACTACTCAGCTGGCTGTTATTGTTGTTTCTCACATGAGTATTGTGGCTGGAAGTATACTTTTTATATCGTTGTGGTTGATTATTGTGGATTATATCCGGCTGATTATTATTATTTATCGTTGCATTCATATAAGGATGGCATTTGTATTAGTTAGCAGAATTATTCTGGTAGACATTACTTATAGTAATGTATAGTGGTTATCAGATTTATTCTGGCAGACGATTATAATCGTGAATTCTCGAGGCAGGCCCCAGGCTGGTTATGCAGACCGTCTGGTGGGTATTTATCAACTGTGTGTTGAGGCAGACATTACTTTATAGTAATGTAGTGTGTTTTCTCACCTTCGGGTTGAGACTGCCCCGACCAGAGATTGGCGGGATGAATAGTGTTGCGAGTGATGAACTCGGCTGAATGGTTCTATTAAGTCATATCAAGCATATTCATATTGTTATTGTCATCTACTGTTATTAGTTATTCCTACTCAACCTCGTGGTTGACAGTGTATTCGTGAACACCTGTGATGAACCATAATAGGGAGCAGATTTGACAGGTACTAAAGATTAGCTAACTTGGGAGCATTGGGACGTGAGCTTAACTTGGACCATAGTTGTTGTCTAGGTCACTTAGATTAGTAATCACTTTATTTATTCTGTTGCGAGTTGTATCAAGTTTTATATTATGTCTAGATTGAATAAGTTGTAATATTATGTAATTGCTAAGTATTAATTAAAGTACTTTGGTATTGTTGTACTTTGTTATTCACTACTTCGGAAACCGAGATGGTAACAGTCCTATTTAGTTGGGAATGTCTAGCTAAAGGCTCCTGATTAAATGGGAATGTTACAAAGTGGTATCAGAGACAAACGATCCTCAGGCCTAACCAATGAACATAATAATGATCATGGGATATGTCTAATAAAATGAACCTGGGTAGAAATTGTTCGAAGCCCACTTAAGCTTGGGATGAGTTAGAGGCCCCCTCACACCAAACTTCCACTACAAAAAAAACACGAAAAACTGACGGTATTTCTGACGGAATTTGAAGTCTGTCACATGTTTAAAGATACTGACGGATTTGTGACGGATATTCCGTCAACATTGAATTCTTGACGGAATATCCGTCAATATACGTCAGACGATACTGGCGCGTTAAAAAATCTAAAGGCGCCATTATATCCTGACGAAACATCCGTCAGTATAGTTTCAATTACTAACGGATAATCAGTCACACGCCCCCTTTCAAATTATTACTCAAACGACAATAATTGAATGAAACATTCTGACGAAATTTCCGTCAAGAAAGTCAAAGAGACGTTGACTATCCTGACGGAAATTCCGTCAGCATGTTCCAAAAACACTGAGTCCTGACGGAAATTCCGTCAGGATATTTCCCTCAATTATTACCCAAACAGCAATCATTGAAAGAAACATGCTGACGGAATATCCGTCAGGATACCGTGTTTTTGGGATATCCTGACGGATTTTCCGTCAGGAAAGTCAAACAGTGTTTGACTTTCCTAACGGAAATTCCGTCAGGATCTTTCTTAAATAGAAACTCAGCCGCGACAGCCTTGTTCATGTCGCACAATTTATTTTTCCCCAAATCCAGTTTTTCCCTAAACTCGACCCCAAATCCGACGCCACCACACCACCACCACCACCACCCTCTCCTTCCGCCGACCACCACCACTCCAGGTTTGTCATTTATCTCTTCTTTTTCCTTTACCTTTTCCTTTTTCCTTTTCTTGTCTTTATTTATATTATTTGTATAAGTTGTTGCCGCCACCACCGCCGTCGTCCACCACAGCCACTGTCGCCGTCCACCCCTCCACCTTCTTTCTCATCCTTCCTTTTTACTTATTATTAAAAGTAATTAGGTATTTTTAATCTCTTTTTAATTAATCTTTTTTGTTTAATTAGTCTAATTAGTAGTAGTTAGTGTTGATGCATGTTGAATTAGGATAGAAGCCATTTTTTTTTTGAAGTGTTAAAATTTGTGTAATAGTTAGTAGTAGTTAGTAGGTTAATTAGTAGTAGTTAGTATTGATGCATGTTGAATTAGGATAGAAGCTATTTTTTTTAAGTGTTAAAATTTGTGTAATAGTTAGTAGTAGTTTTGTGTAATGTTAATGTTTTTAAAATGATAATTTTAATTAATGTTAATTAGATTAGATATTTAAAATGAAAAATTAGTCATGTTACTTAGTTTTTGTTAATTGACATTATTAAGAAAGTAGTCATTGTTGTATGTTTTATTTTTAATATTATTGAAATTAATGTTCGCATTGACTTAGTACCCGTTCAAAAATTACTCATTAGGAGTAATTTTTGAATAGTCCCCGTTTTGGGACTGTCTTTGTACATTTCAAGTCACTTAGGTAGTAAACATGTATTTGTGATTTGTTAATGAGGAAAGAGCTCGGTGACAATTCCTTTAATGTTCTCTGAATGCATATGTGGAGTAATTATTTATTCTACATTGTGTATTTGGAGAACTAAGGGAATTGCTGCCGAATTTTTTCCTCATTAATAAATCACAAGTGTGTGTTTGCTAGTGACTTGAAACGTACATTGATGGGTTTAGGTTAGAGTGATAAGGACCCAATTAAAAAAAAAAAGACTACTTGTTGACAATAGTTATTTGTTGGTGATAATGTTTATTGAGTATTATTTTTGGTTGTTATTGTGTTTTTATGACATATATACAAACAAATTGAATTGTAGATATATATAAACATGAAAAGATTAGAACGACAATGGATGTATGAAATATTAGATGAAAAAAAGAAACCGAAGCGTGAATTTGCAAAGCGGGTGAAAGAGTTTATTAATTTCGTGGAACAAAGTAGTATGTATAAGAATTTTGGTGAAATGAGGTGTCCGTGTAAGAAATGCAATAACAGAGCTTTTAAAGGGAAAAAAGTAGTTGAAGATCATCTTTGGTCGAATGGTTTTGCCGATAATTACTATGTATGGACGTATCACGGTGAGGAAATGCCTACCGAAGGAAGTTCAAGTAGTATCATAGTTAATGAAAATCCTTACCGTGAGCTCGTGGAAAATGCATTACGTGATAATGTTTAACAAATATTGGAGGAGCAACTCAATCCCGACGACCTTAGCGATGAAGAAGTGCGTTATGAAACCCCAAAACCCCAAGTTTCTTCCTTCTATAAAATGCTAGAAAAAGCCGAACAACCAGTGTATGAGGGAAGTAATATGAGTTTGTTGCAAGCAGCAGCTAGGTTGGTAACACTCAAATGTGAGAATAACATATCTCTTAGATGCGTGAATGGGTTTGTGTCGTTCGTAGGTGACATTATTCCAAATAATAATGACATGGCGCGCAATTTTAATGAGATTAAGAATATGCTTAAGGGACTCCAACTACCCCACCAGAAGATTGATCCATGTCCTACTGGATGCATGCTTTTCTGGGAGGAAAATGCTAATCTTGAGGAATGTACAAAGTGTCATGCATCTCGGTATAAAAGTACAAAAAATTCAAGTGGGAGGCGAATTCCTTGTACACCGTTAACTTATTTCCCGATTGCGCCAAGGTTACAACGATTATATGCAACCAAGCAGATAGCAGGTGAGATGAGTTGGCATCATAGAAACTCTCGATTAAGAGAAAGGGGGACAATGGCACACCCAAGTGATGGAGAAGTGTGGAAACATTTTGATAGAGAGCATCCAGAATTTGCAAGTGAGCCTTGTAATGTTCGGCTTGGTTTGTGTACAGATGGATTTAACCCTCATGGGCAATTTGGGAAGAATTACTCATGTTGGCCCGTGACTGTCACTCCGTACAAATTACCTCCTTGGTTATGTATGAAGCGACAATTTATGTTCTTATCTCTGCTCGTTCCAGGTCCTAAGAACCCTAAGACAAATTTGGATGTGTACCTGCAACCGTTGATTAAAGAGTTGAAAGAACTTTGGGAAACCGGCGTGTACACCTACGATGTTTCTAAGAAACAAAATTTTCAATTAAAGGCTGCATTAATGTGGACGATCAATGATTTCCCGGCATATGGCATGCTTTCCGGTTGGTCCACAAGTGGGTACCGTGCTTGTCCTTATTGTCAAGAAAAAGAACATAGATCTTTTTGGCTTAAAAATAGCAAAAAGGTTTGTTGGTTCGATTGTCACCGTGAGTTCTTAAGACCTGATCATCCTTTCCTCAACAATTGTAAGCATTTCCTAAAGAACAGAAAAACTGAGAATCGCATAGCCGCATCGAAATTAACAGGTGATGAAGTGTGGGATTCCGTTAAAGACTTGCCAAAAAATAGTTGATGCTTCTGATCAAGAATTGAAAAGATTGAAAGACAAGAATGAAGGTTGGTGGAAACAAAGCATACTTTGGGAACTTCCTTACTGGAAAACGTTGTTAATTCGACACAACTTAGACGTTATGCACATTGAGAAAAACTTTTTTGAACAACTTATCAACACGATGATGGATGTACCAGGTAAAACTAAATTTGGCCCTAAGGAAAAACTAGACTTTAATGAACTTTGTTATAAACGGCCAATATCATCTAAGTTTGTTTTAGAAAGTGCGGAGAAAAAGGCTCTATGTGAATGGGTTGCTAATTTGAAATTCCCGGATGGTTATGCTTCAGATTTGAGTCGGTGTGTTGACCATAAAAATAAGGTGTTGAATTCCATGAAAAGTCATGACTGTCATGTCTTTATGGAACGGCTACTCCCTGTTGCCTTGAGAGAGTTGCTCCCGACTGGTTCTTGGAATGCAATAACTAAGATCAGCCAATATTTTAGAGACCTGTGTACTTCTACGATTAGAGTTGATTCTATGGAACGTCTTGAGAATAACATTGCGGAGATAATATGCAAGTTAGAGAAGATATTTCCCCCATCTTTCTTCAATTCCATGGAGCATTTGCCAATTCACTTACCTTATGAAGCGAAGGTTGGAGGACCTGTTCAATATCGATGGATGTACCCATTTGAGAGATTTCTTAATCATATAAAAAGAAAGATTGGCAACAAAGCTCGGGAGGAGGGTTCCATATGCAATTCTTTTTGTTAGAGGAAATTGCAAATTTCTATTCCCTATATATCGAAAGTCACATTGACACAAAAGCGAAAGATTTAGATGGTGTGAATTCCAATGACGACCTAGATTCAATGAAATTACCTGAGTTATTCAATGCTGACATGGGAACTACAACTGGGAAATGTATTCAGAGGCACTTGAGTCAGAAAGAGTATGAAGATTCTCATTTTTATGTGCTAAGGAATTGTGGGAAATTGTTAGAGCCTTATGAAAAGTAAGTTAATATTTCGTCATTACTCAATACATTTTTAATTATCAAATTAGATCAAAATTATAGGTAATACATAATTAAAACATTTTCCTGCTATATATAGGGAATTTGAGACACATATCAAACTCACATTTCCTGATGTCACGTCCTCTGATGATGTTTGGAGCAAACATGACAAAGGTTATCCGAAATGGTTCCGAAATGAAGTAAGTAATACGTTTGACTTATACTATCATATACCAATCCATTTATTTTGTTTGTCCATGTCATTAGTTATGGAGATTATATATATATATATATATATATATATATATATATATATATATATATATATATATATATATATATATATATATATATATATATATATATATATATATATATATATATATATAACACCTTAATTAACATATTGTTTTATTGATAGTCTTATAGAATTAAGGACCCTTTATAATAGCTCTAGCATTAGGTCCTAGTAGCAAGGTGAAGACATGGAGACGATATTCTATCAATGGCTATAAATTTCGAGCTTATAAGGAGGGAGTTGATCTTTCGAAAGCTACCTTAAGTAATGGGGTTTGTGTGAATTCTACAGAAGGTTTGGACTACTATGGAACCCTAAATGAAGTAATTGACCTTGCTTATTATACCGAGAAAAGGGTTTATAGGGTGATATTGTTTAAATGTGATTGGTTTGATAAATCCCAACTAGGACTTAATATCCATAAGGTATACGGACTTGTAGATGTAAATGAGAAAAAGAAGTTTCATGGACATAACCCATTCGTGGCAGCTTTTCAAGTTGATCAAGTTTGTTATGCTCCTTATCCAACCACTAAGGAAGGTAATCAATGGTCCGCGGTTTTTAAAATCAAGGCAAGATCACATGTTGATGCTCCTGTTGACGAAATTGTCTTCCAAGAGGATGTGGTTGTCAATGATCACGCATCTTCACCAATTTTGGTGGAAGAGTCAGAAACTGAAGATGAATATGAAGTGGTTGTGGAAATGGGTGAAAGGGAATATGACGGAGATGTCGGAGATGTCGGAGAAGAAGAGGATAATGAAGTTGAAGTTGAAGAAAATAAAATAGAGGAAAATGGGGAAGAAGAGGAAGAAGTCGTAATGCTTTTTTTAGATGATGAACCTCTTTTGATTCATAGTGATAGTGATAGTGATGAGTGATGGGAGTTGTTGTAATTCTACTATATTAATGTATGAATTTTAATGAAATCATTTTTATGTATGAATTTTAATCATTGAATCAAATTGAAGCATTTTAATCATGACACTTCATTTTTGTTTTCATTTTTGTTGGACTACCAATTTGCGGTGTTAAATTATTTATTTATTATATGTTTCATGACACTCCAATTTTTTTGGACTAACAATTTGTACTAACGATTTTTAATGGACTGACAATTTCTATTGTTTATAATTAGTATATGGCAGGTTTCATTCGAAAGTTGATAGGGAGCAGTAGTGGGGGAAGTCGCCGTAACGAGGAGAACAATGAGATTAATAATGATGATGACGAGGGTGTTGAGAATATAACACCGGAACAGGATAATATGCAGATCATTCTCTCACAACAACAAGAAGGTGGTAAATGGTAAGTGTTCTAAAATTTATTTTTAGCTTTATGAAATATATATCATTCAAATCATTTTATTTGAATTTTCAATATATGTTTATTTTAATTTTCAGGTGGAGTGACAAGTGTGTAAAACAATATGTCAGTTGGTCGTTCACTAATAACATTTCAGATGAAGAGTACTTCACCAAATGGAGTGAGGCGAGCCACGCGCAGCGCTTGAAGATGTGAAATTGGTTTAGGGTAATTTAAAAGTTACTTATTATTTACTTTACGTTAATAATTTTTATTTTATTTTTTTTAATTAAAGTCATCTCTTCTATTACTAATTAAACACTTGTTTTTGAAATAGAAACATGTGAGGTTCGTCGATAAAGAGTATGACCCTAAGCATGAATGGCAAAGGGCGGTCACGAGGCGGATTACCAAGCTTATTAATGGACTCAAGTATTTAAAGAACAAACCCGATTGGGTCCCGCTCTCTTGGTGGGTGAATCTGAAGGCTAGAGAAGAAAAAAACCCTGAATTTGCCAAAAGTTCTAAGATAAATACGGCAAATAGAATGTCGGGTGCTAAGGACGGGAAAGCACTAGGCACTCATACTCTAGGCCGTAAGAGTTGCTCCGATGCTTTCAAGGAATTGGTAAGTATTGTATTTATTATTTTTCACAAATTGGTTACAATTATTGATTACCGAATATAATCAATTTACGTTTTTATGCTACTTTCAGGGTGAGTCGGTCACACCCTACAAGTTGTTTCAAAAGACCAAGAAAAACAAGAAGGGGGAGTGGGTTAATCCTCGAGCTGCTAAGACCAACGTAAGTTAAAATTTATTGTATTTCTCTAATTCATAATGTTAACATTTATTATATTTTCCTCATTTTTAAATATAACATCATTTTTTCCTCATTTGTTTTTCTTTTAGGTCGTTTATCAAGAAGAGATGAGTCGACCAACGCCCCCTGGAGAGGCTCCAGACGAGTATCGTTCGTTCTACACCGCCGTCGATGGTTTTGACAATCGTGGAAGATTTTTTAGGAATGGTGATGTAGCGGCCGAAATGTGGTATGAACGTCCGTCTAACAAAGGTACTCATCGATCATTCTCTTACACTCCTACCCAGCTTACTCAATTTGCCAGCCAAATAAACAATGAGTGAGCCGCACGACAAAGTCTTGAGGAAGAAATGCGCGCCACTCAAGAAACAGTCCATCTCCAAGCTGAGCAAATGGCAGAAATGCAAAAAACTTTGGCTGAGATGCGCCAATCTCAACCCCCTCCCTCGTGCTGAGGTTTCGCCCGCCCTTTCCGTAGAGACGACAATGCGGATGACGGGCATGGCTTTGGTAGTTACTATATTGAGCCTCTAGGTAATTATTAGTATCGTCGTCTATGTTCTTATGTTAGTAGTTTAGTTAAGGCTACCTTAGGACACTTATGATTATGGATTAGTAGTTTAGTTGGTATGTAAAAGACATTATTTTATGAGACATGTAAAAATTTGATCTTTAGTTTTTATGTAACAACTTCGTTCTTCCAATCGTTGATAGTAGTGTATTGTGTCGGTCTAAGAGGGTGATTTTATCACCCTCATGTCTTTTAATATGGGTCTTTAAGTTTGCTTTTCCTAGTATTTGATAATTAGTTATGATGTGGCAACTTGTCCATTTTACCTCGGTTTTACAATTGATTTTGATGCACGGAACCCGAGGGTCAAGGAGAACCTTTCAACGGTCAAGACAAGGCACAAGCGGCTCACATGTGGCCTAATATCCAGCTGGGAGAAGTGAGGAGTGAAGATTAGAAGAAATGAGAACAATTGAAGAGGTCTAGTTCTTGGAAATTAGAAGTCCAAAGTGCGAGCCCAGGCGCAGGCAGCGCAAACATGGGGCGCAGCTGCACACGATTGCGCAGGCAAGAAGGATTTTTGCGCAGGCTGCGCAGCTCTGTTTTACGGGGACTTCTAATCTTCTTTTGGGCTTCTTAAGTGGAAATCTTTTTAGGTTTTCGTGAAGCCCTATATATACCCAAGAGTTTGAAGACCTGAAAACATCATAGAACATCATATCATCTCATTTAATCTCATTATTTAGGGTTTGAATCTTGTAATAATTTAGAAGACTTTTTCATTCAAGTTGTAATCTTTCCTTGTTATTTTGGGTTTATGAAGACTATGGAAGGTTAAATCCTTCCTTGCTTGGTGTAATCTGTTTCAAGTCTTCAACTTTATCAGTGTATTGACTCTCTACTCTCTAATCTTTTATTTATTTTAATTTCTGTGTTTGAATGTCATGATGAATGTTTTGTTGTGAGAAGTGATCACTCTTGCGTCTTTAATGTCATCTATTGCTTGATTGTTGCAAAGTTCCTTGCTTTTATGATAACTTGTTGAAACATCTCATAATTATTGTTATCTTGGCTTAGAGTATCAATATTTGTAAGTAGAAATTGTTTATATCATTGGGTTTGTTGGCTTAGACATGCTCTTTTGATATCCCATTTACTTTCCTCTTGGTTGTTTTCTTCATGCTCTTGGCTACAATTCTTACATGGCTTAGTGTTGGAAATTGTAGTTTAAGTAGGATTATCATTGTTGGCTTAGATAGTGGTGATCAATTGCTTGAGGATTGTTGTTGGATAAATGAATTTGGAGAGAAAAGAGTCTTACTTTGAGAAAAGTTGAAGCTTGTAGGATTATACCAAGTTTTCATCTCATATTATTGTTGTTTGCATACCAAGTGTTTGTTACTTTGTTTCATAAGAAAAATCACATCTTTTCCATCTTGTTACTTGTTCCCTCCATGCCAATTCCCCTTTCATGTGTCTCAATTGTTGTCCAATGTTAATATCCATAGTTTGTGCATAGTCTTGTGTTTTGTTCATTGTCATTAGTTTAATTCAAGCTTTAGTCTTAATCCCTTCTCTTGGGTTCGTCCCTTACTTTCCTTTACTACTATTCTTATTGCATAGTGTAGAGTCGAGTTTGGTTTATAAATATCTAATTTGGTAGCTTAATTCTAGCATTTAACGACCTAGTCTTTTGTCTTACCAAATTTTGGCGCCGTTGCCGGGGAAGGGGCAACATAGCTAAAAGCTTGAGTTGTGAAATACATGTTTAGTTGTTTTTATCTTCTCTTTGTTGTTAGAAGTAAGTGGAAGTTCTAATTTGTTTTGTGTAGTGTCAAGGTTTATGTTTAGTTCCCTACAAGGTGGTGAATTTACTCCCGTTGAAGAGGACTCATTCGGAGCATACTCTTGGTTGTTTACAAACCCGTGGTATCAAAGACAACCTAGGGAAACCTAAGTTGAAGAAGAACCACTTTCGGTGAACCCCATTGAAGTAGAATATCCTAGAATGGCGAACGATAATAGAACCATTCGTGAGATAAGAGCAAGAAACTACGATGAACAACCATTATGCATCACATACCCTCCTTTGGGAGAAAATGCCAACTTTGAACTTAAAGGTTTTTTCATTCACAACTTACCCAAATTCCATGGGCAAGCGGGAAATGATCCTAACCGACACTTATCGGAGTTTCACATGATGTGTGAAGGAGCCATCCCAAATGGAGTGATGGAAGACCAATTCAAGCTTCGTGCCCTTCCGTTTTCCTTGATGGATGCGGCTAAGGATTGGCTTTTCTATCTTACTCCGGGGTCCATAAGTACTTGGAAAGAAATGAAAGCGGCCTTCCTTGAGAATTTCTATCCTGACTCACGCCACAACCGTGCAAAAAAGGCAATCACCACCATAGAGCAAGACCATGGGGAAACCATGTATGAATATTGGGAAAGATTTAAGAGGTTGGTGGCTCAATGCCCATACCATGGGTTGAGTGGAGATGACCTTCTTGTTAAATTTTATGAGGGTTTAGGCCAAGAAGATCAAAGGATGGTCAATTCCGCCACCGGGGGAGGTTTGGAGAATTATTCCATAGCGGATGCGAAGGAGATCATTGAGAGACTTTCCTCAACCACAAGAAATTATGGTAGAAGTAAAAGGGGATCAAGAAATGCATCTTCAATGGGAACCTCCTCCTCTTGAACTCAAAATCTTGAGCAAAGTGTGAATGACCTAACTCACTTAGTGAAGAACATGATAGTGAACACTCCAAACAAGGACGGAAGTTAAAGGAATCAAGTGGAATGCAACTATTGCCAAGGTCCTCATTTGGAGGAAGCTTGCCCCATTATGATTGAAGAAGGAATTGGGGTGGAAAATGTGAGTACAATGGGTTATGGAAATTACAATGCTAGGAATCCTTCCGGGGGAGGATATTACAATTATGACCCTAATGGCAATACCTTCAATGTTGGGAGTAGAGACAACACTCGTCTTGGTTGGGGTGGTGACACTTCCAAAAGTTTTGTTAATGGCCAATTCAATCACTTGAGGGACCAAAATTCCCGACAAGGTCAAGGTTCCAATTCTCAAGGAAATAGGAATGGCAATTTCAACAACCAAGGTCGAAACTAAAACCAAGGTCAATCATCTCAATTTGGCAACCAAGGTAACAACACCAATTCTCAAAAGGAACCAAGTGTTCAAGACTTGCTTAAGAATATTTTGCAAGAGCAAGTTAAGACAAACAATAGGTTTGACAAGATTGATGCCGACAATAGTGTTAGTGATGCCAAGGTTGCCAACCTTGAGGTCCAACTTGGACAAATTGCCCAAGAACTTTCCAAGCAAAACCAAAGGAATTCCACTTCTATTCCCACCACTACATTCCCTCCTAGGGAAAATGCTAGTGCTATGACATTGAGGAAGGGGAGAACTTTAGAATGTCCTCCAAAGAAGAAGAGAAGGGCCAAGTCACAAGAAAGGATCATTGACATTGAAAAGCAAATTGAAGAAGAGCTTGTGATTGAACAAGAGAAAGGGACATCTTCAAAAGCTAATGAGGAAGAAGAAAAGAATACTTTGAGCATTAACAAGAGAAAGAAAGGGAGTACCAAGACCAAGGATCAAATTGAAGAGATCGAAAGAGAATATGAACCGGAGGTACCATTCCCTAGTGCCCTCACAAATCCCAAGAAGTTTGATAAAGACTCTGATTTTTATGAAACTTTTTGGAAATGTGCGGTCAACATCCCTCTTTTTACTATCATCCAAACCGTCCCTAGGTCTGCAAAGTTTCTCAAGGAACTTTGCACCCCAAAACGGAGGCCAAGGAAAGGAGTTGAAAGAGTCACGGTTAGTAGGCATGTCTCGGCAATTTTCAAACGAAATCTTCCCAAAAAGTGTGATGATTCGGGCATGCTAACTATACCGTGCTCAATTGGAGGCAAATCTTTTACTAGAGCTATGCTAGACTCGGGGTCCTCTATTAATGTCACGCCTTACTCCATTTATGAGACCTTAGAATTGCCTTCCTTGTCTAAGAGCAATGTTGTGATCCAATTAGCGGACCGCTCTACGATTCATCCCAAAGGCCTTGTAGAAGATGTGTTAGTAGAGGTTGATAAGTTCATGTTTCCGGCCGACTATTATGTTTTAGACATGGAACCGGATTCCAAGGCTACACCCCTTTTGCTAGGGAGGCCTTTCATGAGAACCTCTAAAACAAAGCTTGACATGTATGATGGAAATTTGACCATGGAATTTGAAGGGAAAATCTTAAAGTATAATGTGTATGAGACAATGAAAAAGACCGATGATTTGAGCTTTTGCTACTTTCTTGATATAATTGAACCATTGACAAATCGAGTCTACCAATTGAGTCATCGGGACCCACTTGAAGTGGTCCTTACTAACAATGTCGAGAAGGAAGGGTTGCGGTTTTTGTTGTCTCATGATGTGCAGGAAAGTGTAGAGGCATTGGAGAGGGAAGAACCCTTAGAAGAATATAAGGAGGAAGAAGAAATGAAAGGAGTTGAGGAAGAAATGCCGAGCCAGGGCGCAGCCTGTGCAAGCCTGCGCAGCTCGCCAGTGCAGCCTGCGTAATTCCTAGCTCCACTAAAGCTTGTTTTTCATCTTCTTCTTATGACTACCAAGCCAAATTCCTTCCCCTAGAGGCCTCCCTTGAAATACCACTCCCATCCATTATAAAACCACCCACTCCTAATCTAAAACCACTTCCCGACCACTTGAAGTACATTTTTCTTGGGAAGAACAACACCCTACCCCTCATAATATCAAACCAACTTGAGGGTGACCAAGAGAAGATATTGGTGGATGTATTACACAAATACAAGGAAGCTTTTGGGTAGAGCATTGTGTGTCTTAAGGGGATAAGCCCAAGCATATGCATGCACAAGATCCGGTTGGAGGGAGAAGCGAAGCCGGTTAGGCAACCCCAAAGGAGATTGAACCCGCCAATGATGGAAGTAGTCAAAGAAGAGATCATCAAATTACTCCAAATGGGAATCATCTACCCCATTAGCGATTCTCAATGGGTAAGTCCCACTCAATGTGTGCCGAAAAAGGGTGGGGTGACGGTAATCGAGGGCAAACAAGGAGCTTTAATTCCCACTCGGATTCAAGCCGGGTGGAGAGTTTTCATCGATTATCACCGCCTAAATGCCGTGACATTTAAAGACCATTTCCCCTTACCCTTTCTAGACCAAATGTTAGAGAGGCTAGGGGGAAAGGAATTCTATTGTTTCTTAGATGGGTACTCCGGGTACTTTTAAATACCCATACGCCCGGAGGATCAATCCAAGACAACATTCACATGCCCTTTCAGAACATATGCATACCGAAGGATGCCCTTCGGTTTGTGTAATGCTCCGGGTACATTTCTACGACGTATGGTGAGTTTTTTCTTGGATCTTGTAGAAAGAGTCTTAGAGGTCTTCATGGACGACTTCACCGTCCATGGAGACAATTTTGAAGCTTCCTTGGACCACCTAACTATGGTCATATCACGATGCACGGAGTCACACCTTGTGTTGAATTCCGAGAAATGTCACTTTATGGTTAAAAGCGGCATCATGTTAGGTCACATAGTCTCAAAGAGAGGGATTGAGGTGGACATGGCTAAGGTTGAAGTAATAAAAACCTTGCCATATCCCACCCATACTCGGGAGATAAGGTCATTCCTAGGACACGCGGGCTTCTACCGCAGATTTATTAAAGACTTTTCCAAGATTGCTTACCCCTTGTGCAAGCTTTTGCACAAGGATGTGGAGTTTGTTTTTGATGATGCTTGTAGGGTGGCATTCGATTCTTTGAAAGAGAGACTTGTGACGGCCCCGATAATTCAAGCTCCAAGATGGGACCTTCCTTTTGAAATCATGACCGATGCTAGCGATTATGCCCTTGGCGCGGTTTTAGGCCAAAGGGAGGCGAAGGTAGCTCATGTGATACAATATGCTTCTTTACTTTTGAATGATGATCAACGAAACTACACCACCACGGAAAAGGAGTTCTTGGCGGTGGTGTATGCCATTGAGAAGTTTCGGGATTATCTCTTGGGTGCTAAGGTTATTATTTACACCGATCACAAATCCATAAGGCAACTCGTAGACAAGAAGGACACCAAGGCAAGGCTAATGAGATGGGTTCTCTTGTTGAGTGAGTTTGATATCGAAATCAAAGACAAGCAAGGAAGCGCCAATGTGGTGGCCGACCATTTGAGTAGGCTTCACATTAATGAGGATTTAATGAAGACCATGAGAGTAGTGGATGGTAGCTTGCCACATGAATCTTTATATGCTATGAAAGTTGTTGAGCCTTGGTATGCTAACCTTGTCAACTACATGGTGACTAGGAAATTTCCCACATCCTTATCTTCTAGCCAACGCCATAAGTTGAAAAGTATTTCCCGCTACTTCATATGGGATGACCCCTACTTGTGGAAGATGTGCCAAGATAATATCATCCGACGTTGCATTCCGGATGTGGAAATCCCTTCAATCCTCCAACATTGTTATGAGTACGCTTGTGGAGGGCACTTTGGTCCTCAAAGGACCGCCCAGAAGATCTTGGAATGTGGTTTCTATTGGCCTAATATTTTCTGGGATGCCCAAGCTTATGTGAAGACGTGTGATCGGTGTCAACGATGTGGAAACATCTCTCGATGGCACGAGATGCCTCAACAACCAATCCTCTTTTGTGAAGTATTTGATGTGTGTGGGGGATCGACTTCATGGGTCCCTTTCCGAATTCGAGCGGGTTTCTTTATATCTTGCTTGTGGTTGACTATGTCTCGAAGTGGGTGGAGGTGATCCCCACAAGAGTTGATGATGCCAAGACCGTGTCTAGCTTTATTCAAAGCTTTATCTTCTCAAGATTTGGTTTCCCAAAGGCTATCATAAGTGATCGGGGGACGCATTTTTACAACCGGGTTATTCAAGGATTGTTGAAGAAATATGGAGTCCTTCATAAGGTCTCCACCGCTTATCACCCTCAAACAAACGGGCAAGCGAAAGTGTCCAATCGTGAGATTAAAGGGATCCTTGAAAAAACGGTGAACCGGG
The DNA here is from genome assembly GCF_048544455.1 of Silene latifolia. Lineage (NCBI taxonomy): Eukaryota > Viridiplantae > Streptophyta > Magnoliopsida > Caryophyllales > Caryophyllaceae > Silene > Silene latifolia. The sequence continues at coordinate 66,029,637 of NC_133531.1, forward strand.
CCGGAAGGATTGGAGCAAGCGGTTGGATGATACATTATGGGCATACCGCACGGCGTATAAGACTCCTATTGGCATGTCTCCCTATCGTCTCATATATGGGAAGACGTGCCACCTCCCGGTGGAAGTTGAGCACAAAGCCTATTGGGCTATCAAGTCTTTCAATCAAAGTGTGGATGAAGCGGGGTTGCACCGGATGTTGCAAATTCAAGAAATGGAGGAAATCCGGTTAGACTCTTATGACAACGCCACGATCTACAAGGACAAAACTCGGATATGGCATGACAAGATGATATCCCGAAGAAGCTTTAAGGAAGGAGACAAGGTCCTTGTGTTCCAAAATCGGTTCAAACTTTTTTCAGGCAAGTTGCGATCCCGGTGGTTCGGTCCTTACATTGTCAAGAAAGTACATCCACATGGGGCGGTAGATGTAGAAACTCCCAACTCGGGAAAGTTGATCAAAGTTAATGGATAACGAATCAAAGTTTACCACGAAGGGATGCAAGGCCTTGAAGAAGAGGAAGAGATTCGATTGGAGGATCCCGTTTACAAAGATTAATCCTCATGAAGCATTATGTCGAGCCATCGACATTAAATAATGGCAAAATTGTAAATATTCTATCTCAATTTAATTGTTTTCCTAGTGTAGTTCATTACCGTAATTTATTTCCTTGCACTTTAATTTCGTTTTAACTAATTTAATTTGCATTGAAATTTAAAAAGCACTTGAGGTTTGTTAAATGATGTAGTGATTTGCCAAAACCCTCTTGGAAGGCATACTCAAGAGGAGATGAGAGCTGGGTTTAATGTACAAGTTCATTGGAAGAAGACAAGAAAGGGGAACAAGGAAAAAGGGAGACAAACTTGGCTAAGTTTGGAAATGGGAATAAAAAGGAATTAGGAGCAAAACTGCGAGCTGAAGCGCAGCCTGCGCAAAGGGTCAGCGCAGCTGCGCCCAATTGCGCAGGCAAGTATAGAAATTGCGCAGCCTGCGCAGATCTGATATTTCGTTCCTTTACCTTTCCTAATCCCGTACATCTCCATCATTCTAACCCCTTCCTTTTTCGACAAAAAACCCCAACACCACCTCTCAATCACTCTAAAACCAATCAACTCACCATATTGCATCAACAAACCTCAAATCTCTTCACCAAATTCTTCATATAATTCGATTGTGCCATCAAAAATACAATCAAAACACCAAATTTCTGACAAAATCCCCAAATTTCCCAAGAACCCTAAAATTTTCCGGGTCAATTTGAAGCTTCTAAAAGTGGATTTACGGGTCATAAGGGGGTTTTTACGCAACATCCATCATTATTCAAGCAAGTTTGAGAAGTTCCGGGGAGGTATAACAACTTTCCTCTACTTTCTTTGTTTCACATTAGTTTAATCCGATTTACATTAGTTAGTTGGGTTAAATTCTTGCTTTTGTTGATTATTGTGGATTGTTGCCAAAGATTTTCTGTTAGGGAAGGAACAATTCGACAAAACCACCTTAAACAATCTAGTTTTTGCTAGTGTACATAAGGTGTTTGTTGAATTACCCCATAGAAAATTTTTCAGTTTTTGGTTGTTTTAAGTGTCTTTTGAAACTTTTGTTGGATAAGAAAAATGGTTTTCGGAATTGGAAAAGGGAAATCAAAGAAGAGAGGTGAATCCTCCAATCAAGCACAATCCGATGCACCACCACCACCACCTAAGCCTTTTCAGGGGGATGAGGGGTTGCCCACACAATCCAAAATTTTCTTCAAGGCCCTTGAGAGCAAACCTTTACATGTATCCAAATTTCTTCACCCCGGGACATTGAGGGATATGGGAATTTATGAAAAAACACTTGCTTTCCTAACCAAAGTGGGGCTTGAGAGATACATGAACCTTCAACTAAACACTTACCCCGCCTATACTTTGGAATTCCTAGCTGCCTTACATGTCACGGGGGAAAAGGAGAGTGCAAGGGTAAACTTCTGGTTGAATAAAGTGTGGCATACTCTCACTTTCGAAAGGGTAAGGGAAATCTTGAGAGTCACTAGACAACCCTCCTCCATTAACCCACAAGGAACGGCGTTGAATGATGTATGGGTTGGCCTCACGGGGAAGACTCATATGACGAATAATGACAAAACCTCCGCCATCACAAACCCCCCCATCCGAATCCTTACCCGGATGATATCTTGTTTCTTTTTTTCGATGGGGGAGCCAACAAAACTTAATGATGGTGTGCGTGAGTGCATATGGGCGATGTTACCCGAGGGGGAGGGGGTACCGGATTGGGCAAAGCTCTTTGTGGTGAGTGCGGCTAAGCATAGAGAGAAAAAGGGGAGCATAAATTGTGGGGGATTAGTCACTCTCTTTGTGGCTAGCTTGGTTGGTAACATTCCCGAAGACCAACCTAGGGTGTGGGGCAACAACCTATACAATGAAGCGGGGTTGGTTGAGACCCACATGATCAAAGTCTTGGACACTCTCCCATGGAGTTGTTATTGGTTGGGGGAGGGGGATGTACAACACATGAGGCTACCAATGAATGGCCCCCTTCCAAGTGAGTTGAGAGCCCGAGACTTCTATTGTCCCGCCGAGGAAAACCTACCCAACCCACCCCCACAAAGAGTGGACAAGAGAAGAGCCATTGAGCCATCCCATGGTCCCCAACAAATGGAGGAAAGAGAGGTTGAGATTATTGAGGGGGGATTTCATGATACCCGCCATATCCCTTCATCCTACCAACCACCTCAAGATACCCCTATGTATGAAGCCGGGGGTTCCTCAAATCCCACCATGGAACCTTGGCAACATCAAATGTTCCAATACTTTGAAGATACCCGGGGAACCTTGGCAACTATAAGTGGGAGGGTTGAGAGCTCCCATACTTGGCAACAACAACATGGGCCAAGGTTGGAGAGCTTGGAACAATTTCAACATGCCTTTGAGAAGCACAAAAGGTTGGGGGATGAGGCCAAATTGACTCAAAGAAGAATGCTTGAAGGGATTGTTAAAAGACAAGAGGAGTATTACACTTGGCAACAACAACAAGCCAAGGTTTGGGCGGAGAATCAAGCTATGTGGCAAAGCTAAAATGAGTGGAGGGAACAAGTTAGTCAACAATTTGGGGTGCAAAATGAAAGACACCACCAATACCTTGAAGATTCTTACCACGACGCCCAAGCTCAAGAGGATTCCTTTGGCCTCATTCGAGGCCTCTTTGACATGTCCCTACACCATCATGAACCTCAATACCAACCTATCATAAATCAACAACAAGTGGATGAAGCCCATGAGAGGGCAAAGAAAGAAAAAGAAAGAAGAGAAAGAAGAAGAGGAAACCGAGGAGCATATGAGCAAGGTGAAGGCTCGGGCCCCTCCCACAACAATTTTTGAAGAATTTGGCACTCCTCCACATTGAGGACAGTGTGAGATTTAAGTGTGGGGGAGTGAGTGAGTGTAATATATGTAAATTGCTCTTTTTGTCAATGCAAGAAAAAAAAATCCCGGCTAGGTGAAAACCCACAAGGGTGGGCACCTAAGGCAAGATTGGGAAGGTGGCCGAGGACGGAATGAAAACCCGAAAGGGCGTTCCGGGCAAAATAAAAAATTGAGTTGCGAGCCACCATGAGAGGAAAAGAAAAGCTAAGGTGAAAACCCGAAAGGGCACCTTAAGCAAAATAAGGGATTTTCAACAAAAAAAATGAAAAAATTGAAAAAGTAACACCAAAAATATGGAGGGACAAGAAGGGAGTGATAAGGAGGGTCTTGGAAGGAGGCTAGTTTTAGGACTTAATTTCTTTTTGTGTCACAAAAATTTGCTTCAAATTGGTGGTTTTTCCGATTGGCTACTTGAGTTGTTGATTCTTAATGGTGTTTGGCCAACCAAGTAGCATGATCTTGCATTTATATGGAGTGATAAAGGGGCGTTATAAGTAGTGATGAGTTGTGATTGATAGGAGGATGAGAGGTCACTTTGCTATTGCCTTGGGATAAGGCAAGAGTGACCATTATTACCTTGGTGATATAAGAAGGGTGGAGTTGTGTGATGAGTCGGGTTGGTGGTGTGTCGTGTCCTTGTTTGAGGGAGATATAAGGCGGAGGAGCGAGTGAAGAGGTTGTGTCAAAATTTGAGTCAAGTTCTTTTCTTCTTAATTGGTGGATTGTTTAAGAGGGAGATATAAGAAGGAAGAGGTAAGGGAAGAGTGATCATTCACTCCTACACTCTCTTGTAGACTATATATTGGCTTATTTCGGGTTTTGCTCGGGAGTAGCAAAAGTCTAAGTGTGGGGGAGTTTGATAGTAGTGTTTTGTGTCGGTCTAAGAGGGTGATTTTATCAACCTCGTGTCTTTTAATATGGGTCTTTAAGTGTGCTTTTCCTAGTATTTGATAATCGGTTATGATGTGGCAACTTGTCCATTTTACCTTGGTTTTACAATTGATTTTGATGCATGGAACCCGAGGGTCAAGGAGAACCTTTCAACGGTCAAGACAAGGCACAAGCGGCTCACATGTGGCCTAATATCCAGCTGGGAGAAGTGAGGAGTGAAGATTAGAAGAAATGAGAACAATTGAAGAGGTCTAGTTCTTGGAAATTAGAAGTCCAAAGTGCGAGCCCAGGCACAGGCTGCGCAAACATGGGGCGCAGCTGCGCACGATTGCGTAGGCAAGAAGGATTTTTGCGCAGGCTGCGCAAACTCTGTTTTACAGGGACTTCTAATCTTCTTTTGGGCTTCTTAAGTGGAAATCTTTTTAGGTTTTCGTGAAGCCCTATATATACCCAAGAGTTTGAAGACCTAAAAACATCATAGAACATCATATCATCTCATTTAATCTCATCATTTAGGGTTTGAATCTTGTAATAATTTAGAAGACTTTTTCATTCAAGTTGTAATATTTCCTTGTTATTTTGGGTTTATGAAGACTATGGAAGGCTAAATCCTTCCTTGCTTGGTGTAATTCGTTTCAAGTCTTCAACTTTATCATTGTATTGACTCTCTACTCTCTAATCTTTCATTTATTTCAATTTCTATGTTTGAATGTCATGATGATGTTTTGTTGTGAGAAGTGATCACTCTTGCCTCTTTAATGTTCATCTATTGTTTGATTGTTGCAAAGTTCCTTGATTTTGTGATAACTTGTTGAAGCACCTCATAATTATTGTTATCTTGGCTTAGAGTATCAATATTTGTGAGTAGAAATTGTTTATATCATTGGGTTTGTTGGCTTAGACATGCTCTTTTGATATCCCATTTACTTTCCTCTTGGTTGTGTTCCTCATGCTCTTGGCTACAATTCTTACATGGCTTAGTGTTGGAAATTGCAGTTTAAGTAGGATTATCATTGTTGGCGTAGATAGTGGTGATCAATTGCTTGAGGATTGTTGTTGGGTAAATGAATTTGGAGAGAAAAGAGTCTTACTTTGAGAAAAGTTGAAGCTTGTAGGATTATACCAAGTTTTCATCTCATATTATTATTGTTTGCATACCAAGTGTTTGTTACTTTGTTTCATAAGAAAAATCACATCTTTTCCATCTTGTTACTTGTTCCCTCCATGCCAATTCCCCTTTCATGTGTCTCAATTGTTGTCCAATGTTAATATCCATAGTTTGTACATAGTCTTGTGTTTTGTTCATTGTCATTAGTTTAATTCAAGCTTTAATCTTAATCCCTTCTCTTGGGTTCGACCCTTGCTTCCCTTTACTACTATTCTTATTGCATAGTGTAGAGTCGAGTTTGGTTTATAAATATCTAATTTGGTAGCTTAATTCTAGCATTTAACGACCTAGTCTTTTGTCTTACCAATCGTGTTCAGTTTTCTATCGATAATTTCGTTGTCTACTCTTGATTCCCGCTCATGCGGTCGACATGATAATGGATTCCCGCTTAGCGGTCGACGGTTGTATTTGGTTTTTGCAGGTTTGGTGCGTAAAAACAATGCAAATTCTGCATTGTGGCTGGGCAGCAAGCTGCTGTTTCCAGCCACTGCCCAGAAGAGTCCTGACGGAAAAACCGTCAGGAATTTGGCATTTCTGACGGAAATTTCGTCAACTAAGTCAACAAAATGTTGACCATCTTGATGGGTCTGACGGAAATTCCGTCAGTTAAGTTAACAAGATGTTGACTTAACTGACGGAATTTCCGTCAGATATGCTGTTTTCCTGACGGTTTTTCCGTCAAGATGGTCAACATTTTGTTGACTTAGTTGACGGAATTTCCGCCAGAATTGCCAAACTCCTGACGGTTTTTCCGTCACTATGGTCAACATCGGGTTGACTTGCTACGTCACCCTAAATTTTATTTTTGACGGAATAACCATCAGGATTATACATCCTGACGGAAAAACCGTTAGAAAATTATTTTATGTGACCAATTGTAGCGACGCTTTATTCCTGACGGTTTTTCCGTCAGGAAAGCGTATTTCTGACGAAAAAAAGGCTTTTCTGACGGTTTTTTTCCTTCAGTTTCCCGTGTTTTTTTGTAGTGTTCAGGCCCTTTCAGTTTTGAACCGGTTACCTTGAGAGATATTACAGTGTGGTGTAATTTAAAAGGAATATTATTTATGTGTCTTAGAAGTTTTGGTTGCTTTATATAAATATTGTTTTCATGGATGACTGCGGTTACTGGGACGTAACCTTGCTTTTAAGGAGCGGGGATGTGATATATTTTAAGGAGTGGTATAAGCATGTGGATATGATAAAAGTATGTTGGCATGTATGTAGGAGGTGTAATTATGATTAACGTGTGAAGTATTACGGAAATTGCGTGAAATTGTGAAGAATGCGAGTTGGTTAATTTCTCAGAAATTTTACTCTTGATTGCTTTTGCTGCCATTTATTGCCTGTTTAATACCTATGCACGAAATTATTATGTGTGATAGCCTTGTGAGTTAACTTTCATATGCCGCTGGTTTCATGCTTAAGTAATATACGGTTTAGGAGAATTAAATATTTTAGTGGACAGTGGTCAGAATATACTTGTGCAGTGGTGTTTTCGTTCCATGTTTTTGTAAAAATCGCCATTTAAAACATACTTATTAATTAGGTATGATTCCAACTTCATTGCTTAAAATATTCGTATATGTTTCCAAATTGATAAGTCACGTTGTAAAAAAAATAATTGTAAATGGATAATGTGTTATCATAAGTTGGATTGTGCTCAGTTGTGTGGATGTTTATAAATGTTGTTATAGTAGTTATGGGCGAACTTCGGGGCGAAGTTCATTTTAAGGAGGGAAGACTGTAATACCCCGTATTTTGATAATAATTTATATGAATAATTTATGTAATTCAAATAGTTAACTAATGACATTTCTAATAATAGTTGCAGATAAGACGTTAATTAAATAATAAAATGAGTAAGCAAGTCGGGAATTGGGCTTAGCTAATAATAGGGCCTTGGGCCGTGTGCTATAATTGTATGGATAGATTTTAATGGCTTAGTACGAGTAGTAGTCGGGAATTATTTCGGGATTTAATAATAATATTAATAAGGAGAATAATAAAAATAAGTAAAGGTAATAGTAATTATAATATTAATAATCCTAGTAATATTAGTAATAAATTCGTAAAGGGATTATATGGTAATCCTACTTATGGAAAGACTAATATAATGTGTAATAATAATAATTATATAATTTATAATGGTAATAATAATTGTATAATAATAATAAGGTAATAGTAATAGTTTCCTAATTGGTATTTCATATACCCTAAACCTAGACTATAAATACATAATAATCTGAAAAGTAATTCATAAAAGAAGAGAAGGAGATTTTGGAGACGGGAGAAGCAATTAGCGATAAAAGGTAAGATCGAAACATAATTTAATCGTTTATTTACAATTTTATACATCGTATAAATAAGACAACCGTATACCACTGTATAGACCACCATGATACACGACAATGACCTTAGTAGTTACTTTTGACCACTGTGATTCTATTAAGCCTGTTTGTGACCATCGTTGACCACCGTGTGTGGCGGTTTGGGCATCTAAAAGGTGGATGCCGTGGGTAATTAAGACGAGTTTTAGCCCGTGTATACATGATGATTTGACCTGGGACTTGAGTGGTTGGTCTTGTCGGCAGTGGGCGGTCCTAAGGGTGGTAATGGGGTGGTCGTAGGCGGTGGTTGGTACGGTGGATGGCGATATAGTGGTTGTTTATGGGTGTTTGTGTGGTGAAAGAGTCGTGGGTGTCTTGGCCTGCGTCGTGTGGGACCAAACTAGGGTGTCTAGAGTTCAGGTGAGGTTGTCGGTATCTGGGTAGGTGTTAGGGTGGAGAAAGGCGGCTGCTTGGTGGTTGTGGTGGCTAGAAACGCGTGAAACAGAGGGGTGTTGCGGGTTGGAGTGGCTGCCGGTGTTGGGTTGTTTTTGTGGTGGTTTCCTTGGGTTAAGGAGATGAGGGACCATCCCTGGAACCACCGTGGGTCAGTGGTTACTGCGGTGGTGGCCAGAGGTGGTAAGGTTGAGTGAGAGGGTGGTACCGGGTTTTCGATATTAGTAGTGTCGTGGGGTGTTTAGGGCGTGAGATTTTAGGGTGCTGGTGGTGTTTTAGCAGGTGGTAGTGATTGTCGGGATTGGCTGTGGTGTAGGCTAGGGTGTGGCTGGTTTGGGTGGTACTGACGGTGGCTAGGAGTGGCGTGATAGGTGGGTTAAAGAAGGGGGTTTGAACTCGGTTTTTGCCGTGTTGGTTGGTTGGTGTTGTGCGTTGTTCTCACATGATTCTCACGGGATAGTGTGGGTGTGCATGGTTTGTTTAAATTAGTTAGTAAGTCGGGTTTACGTAATCGTTTACACGGGAAAATAATTAATTAAATTAAATTGTAATTAATTAAATTAATATAATAAATAAATAATTAAATTGGATAAATAATAATTAAAATGTGATAATTAATAATTGAATGAATTATTAATATGTTAGGTAACGGATTGTGAAAAATTTCTAATCGGGTTCGTGTGCTTCATTATTGGATCGCTTGAGTTGCTTAATTGGATATTGCGTGCCAGGTAGGATAACTACTCAACTGGCTGTTATTGTTGTATCTCACATGAGTATTGTGGCTGGAAGTATACTTGTTAAATCGTTGTGGTTGATTATTGTGGATTATATCCGGCTGATTATTACTATTTATCGTTGCATTCATATAAGGATGGCATTTGTATTAGTTAGCAGATTTATTCTGGCAGACATTACTTATAGTAATGTATAGTGGTTATCGGATTTATTCTGACAGACATTACTTATAGTAATGTATAGTGGTTATCGGATTTATTCTGGCAGACGATTATAATCGTGAATTCTCGAGGCAGGCCCCAGGCTGGTTCTGCAGACCGTCTGGTGAGTATTTATCAACTGTGTGTTAAGGCAGACATTACTTTATAGTAATGTAGTGTGTTTTCTCACCTTCGGGTTGAGGCTGTTGTGGACATGGCCCACCTGCAGATCCGGTTCGATATGCGGACGTGCAGCGGTCTTTTTGAAAGCCACGCTCGGCGGTGTAAAAATATTTTCGACCGGATCGTTTTAGATCGGTCGGTTTCGTCTCGGTAAGGGTCTCGAAACGATTAGAGATGTTCAGAGTCGCCACCAAGCATTTGTGGGATGCTTGGAACCCTGTTCGAAATCCACTTTATACCTCGGTCAAACCGAAGCACAAAGCAGCGTTTGACATAGGTACTAAAGATAAGGAAATCGTCCCTCTTTAGCATCCTATCTCTAGAATGACTCTCGTACGCCCTAGATAAGGTCGTCCACTATCCAAAGTTTCTGAGTAAGAGGTGAAGGTATGTATTGGGAAGCCCTTTAATCAGACACCCAATCCCGCCCGCGGTAGCGGCCTCTACTGATCGATCTTGGTTGGTTGAATGCAAAAGTTGATAAAACGGTTTAAATGCATGAATGCGCATCCAATAATTTAAACCTAACATGTGAGATCTTTCTAAGTCGGTTGATTTAATCCAAGTATCAAGTATAAGATGTCGAGTTGGATTTATGGTTGATTTGCATGCAAGACTGGAATTAAACATCCATTTACCGTTTTAGGTTTATGGTGCATAACGTGATCCATTTGTCTTAGTAAAGCATTTTGCAAATATGATTTTGAATGAGCAAATAGTCATCTGATACGTCCTATATCCGGGCTAACCGGAGTCGGGGTCGTCCTGGACTAATGCTGGAAGGGGAACATACCCTACACCAGGCAGCCATATGAGGCGCGAGCCTGTTGGCGATGCAAGGGGGGTCTCCCCTGGTTTTGAAAATAAGAATTGAAAGGCCTATTTTAGGCGCGGGTCAACCTACGGTGATATACTGTATTCTGACCTTTGAAAAACGTTTATAAAACGTATTGAAAAGTGGGTATTTGACCCGATTTGGTTTGAAAGGGTCGTTTAGACCGTATTTGTTGATTTGAGGAACGAGGCTCGAATAATCATCATTATTTGATGATATTCGGTGTCGGGTTCGACTTTGATAAACTTGACATGAATAGTTTTGAAAATAATTATGAACTAATTGTTTTAAGTTCATTTGAATGTAATTAGTCGATACTCATCATCGTACCCGGGTTAAAATCCGGCATGATATGTAGAACCAAGGATGACTTTGTGTTGGTGACTAATATGCTTGTTTTGAAAATCTAAAGAAATGATGAAAGGCTTTAAAATACTTCCCAAAAATGAAATAAAAGGCTTTAATATACCTTTTAAATGTTATTAACCAAATATTATCACCGAAACACGGATTTAACCGTCATGGTATGAGGAACCAAGGGTGAAAAACATGTTTTATGGTTAAAACAAATAAAATTAAATAAAAGGGTTCGAAAATATTTGAAATAATAAAAACCGGTTGTAAATATGAAAATGAATTAAAGGGAAATGATGGGAACAAACACAGTTGATTTCTGACCTGGACACCCCATTGAGGCGCGGGCAAACCGGCGAACCAAGGGGCTTCTGTCTCAGGCCAAAAATCAGTTTTGGCTCGTTTATTCCATGTTTTGGTTCATGTTATGCATGTTTTAGCATGTTATAGTCATGAAACAAATAAAAACATAATAAAAGAATGATTTTTACACCCTCATACTTACATGTTTGGTTATAGCGAGTGACCGACGTAAGTGTAACAACTCGTTTGGTCGGAAAAAACTCGGTTTAAAACCGTTTTGGTAAGTAAAAAGAGTGTTTTAAAATTAGTGACGGTGTAGGGTTGAAGTAGTCGGTCAAGTGATTTAATGCACGATGACGGTACCAAACAATGTGTAAGGCTTGTATTTACGATCGGTAGGTCGTAAATACGCGTCGGATTGTGAATTAAGAAGTCGAGTCGAGAATTTAAGGGAGAAAAGAGGGGGCGGACACTCGCGTAAGTTCTCAAATGGGGGCATTTGGGGGGTATTTATAGGAAAATGAGTGGTTGTGTGAGTTTTGAGCGACGTGGCCACCTGGGCTGCTCAAAGAGGCGCGAGCCACGTCGCGGGTCTTTGAGTTGTCTTGTCGCTTTCATACAAGAGCAATCATGATTTGTTCTATCCTAGGATTTGTAGTCATATGTTTCGTACTTGACCATTCATAAATCCGGGAAATCTTAGCATAGAAGATTTTGAATGTTTGTTTTTTGTGGTTGACTCGGTTTGACTCGTTGTTGGAGTCGGGAGTTGAATTTTTGAGTCGGTTTTTGGTCCGGTGTCGGTTTTGACTCTAGTTAGTGTCATTGCGACCCCGTCGTCGTGCATTAAATACTCCAGGTATTTTTGAAATGTTTTGAAATATTTTATTTTCGAAATCGTTTTATGTTTTCCGACGTAAAGTTGTACACAAACTGTCGATCGAACGCCGCGATTCCAAAACATGTTATAGTCCGATAATCATCGGGTGTTTGTTGGAGTCTCGGCGGATACTGGGTATCTACAGCTGCCCCGGCCAGAGACTGGCGGGATGAATAGTGTTGCGAGTGATGAACTCGGTTGAATGGTTCTATTAAGTCATATCAAGCATATTCATATTCTTACTGTCATCTACTGTTGTTAGTTATTCCTACTCAACCTCGTGGTTGACAATGTATTCGTGAACACCTGTGATGAACCATAATGGGGAGCAGATTTGACAGGTACTAAGGATTAGCTGACTTAGGAGCATTGGGACGTGAGTTTGACTTGGACCATAGTTGCTGTCTAGGTCACTTAGATTAGTAATCACTTTATTTATTCCGCTGCAGGTTGTATCAAGTTTTATATTATGTCTAGATTGAATAAGTTGTAATATTATGTAATCACTAAGTATTAATTAAAGTACTTTGGTATTGTTGTACTTTGTTATTCACTACCTCGAAAAACCGAGATGGTAACAGCCCTATTTAGTTGGGAATGTCTAGCTAAAGGCTCCTGATTAAATGGGGGTGTTACATTATTATTTAAACATGGAGGATATTAATGGAAAACAATGGAAAAATATGTAGGATTAAGTAGAACGGTGTGCGAGATTTAGCAATTACGTTTAATTAATTTCCAAGTGGCCCTACTATATTTCCAATACTACCCTTATTTTTTCCAATTTTTCTTAAAACATGTGATCCCACCCATGTTACCTTTGGTTTGGATGGGAGGGAGTATTAATTATAGTTAAATAAATATTATTATAAAATTACATTAAATAATTACGGTAATTTGATTGTAAATTTGTTAAAAAATTATTTTGATAAAAACTCTAAAATGTAAATAATTACGTTCATTGTGAAAAATGCTTTCAATTGAGTATAAGTGTCATTATTTATTGAAATATTTTGATATGTAGAAGTGATTAAAGTGAGTGTCTCACAATAGTTTACATTTTCGTAAAAAAACATTTTGAGATATACCACTAAATCTATTAAGAAAAATATATTTGAGAGTCATTGTATTTATTAAAAATAGAACTTAAAGAAAAGTACTAAGAGATAAGTTTTTATAGCGTGTGAATGAAAAAAAATTATATTGCGAGAAATTGAATACATATGAGATATTGATAGGGTTAAATAATGTTATAACGAGTATGTATGTACACAATGATCGCGATTGCATTTGAATGTGATCGCGAGTGCATTTGAATAATCAAAACAAAAGTAATGATATTATCAAAAAAAAGTAATGATTATTAAGTAATATAGTGTTATAAACGACATGAAAAAGTTGAAAATACGTTACATTTTTCTTTAAAATCTTCAATTAATATATATATATATATATATATATATATATATATATATATATATACACATTAGTATAAAATATTGATTATGACTAATTAAATATTAATTTTAGTTAAATACTTTGAAGTTAAACCTCAAAAAATAATATTTGAGAAAGTTCAACCTATTTTATTTACAGGTGAAATCTGAAACATCATTATATATAGTTGTTTAAAAATAACAAAAGGTGCAAATTTCTTATAGATATGTTTGGCACATAGCACAAGCAAACATCACACAATTAAAACATTTGAATAAGTTGAGTTTGTACCATATATGTTTGATACATAAATATCACAAGTTATATATAAAAAATTAAAAATTACTTAACAAATATTAATTAATTTGGAACATAACGTATTGTGAAATGATATAATTTGAGAACTTAATGTTGATTGTTGCATTATTCGATAAATTTTATTTTTATTAATTCGATATTCGATAAGTCACAAATTTATTTATAAAACGTTGATAATACATAATTAATTGTCACTTATTAGTTTTAATTAAAATTGTATGTATTTTATTTTAAAACATTGAAGTTAAACCTAAAAAAAATTAATTTGAGAAAAATTAATTTATATTTATTTATAAATAAAAATATTAAAAATCATATATAAATTATAGTATTATTTTTTTCAATTATAATAACAAAATTTTAAAACAGGCAGTGCAAAACGCGAATACTCCTAATCTTCTATTTATGTTATTAAGGGAATCTTTTTTCGAGCATTGTGAGAGACTCCAACATTGCCGAAATACCTAAAATTAATAAAGACCGATTATTAAATCTAAATGATAAGAGGATAAAGATACATACGTATAGTGTACTCAATCCTATGAACTACCCACTTCCATATGAAATAGAATCCTTCAATAAACCCATCTGTACAACCAATCAAACTTCATCCTCCCGTAAAAGTTGTACAGAAATTGATGATACAATTAAATTCTATATATTCTACAATTATATGTATCACAGCTACATACGGAGTACCATTTACATCTTAAGAACATATTTTAATAAACAGAATCCAATCCAAACTTCATCCTCCAGCTAATTCCGTCATTCCAGCTAATTCCCACGTTCCTGTAGAACATAAAATTTGATTCAAATTAGGAGTATTGTACAAACTATAAATACACGTCTTTTTGTTTCTCAGTTTCCACACAACGTATATTCCATATTTCATAGACTGCTCTTTCCCTAAAGCCCTATTATGCAGTGACAATTAACAAGAGTCAAGGACAAACCCTAACACATGTAGAGATTTATTTGCCAAAACCCGTACTTAGTCGTGGACAATTATATGTAACAGCTTCAAGGACGCCATCCCCAGAAGGTATAAAATTCTTCATCGACGATTCAGCCCAAGATTTCAAATGTCACACGAGAACATCGTCTATAAAGAAGTTTTTAACAATCTACACTCTCTACCATGAACAATCCATTATATGCAGGTTTATTATTTGGACAGTTGTGTAGACTTCTGAACACCAAAGTAATAATTAAAGCTTCAAATTTACGAAGTTTAACCACAACTGTACATTTTATAGACAATAATCTTTCCGTTATTTACGTTTAATATTTACAACCATAAGTTCAACAGTTGTTTAGTTTTTTATATGAGCAATTGCAGTAATACGATTATGTTGACAAATAATCAACCTAAGTCTAATCTTAGAGACAGAATGTACAAATTCAACAAACATAAAAGGTCAAATAGCAAATTAAATAGAAAACAAAGGATGTCATGAGTCACAACCCATGAAACATTGAAATGGTATTCATCCAGCCATATGCTTATTTAAAATCAACAAATACTATTGAATGTTAATGAGAAATTAAACAAGAAAGATCGGACCTTTGCAGGATTATACCAGACCGCCGAATCAGGAACAATAGTAGATTCCATAAATTTCATCTTATCACCATTTCACAGTTGTTGATGTTGTTGTTAAGTAATCCCACCAGCATCAAATAAACAACTCTATACAGCAACATCATCCGATAAATTGAAGATTCGTGATTTGGGTTTTTGCGTGTTATTCCGATAATTAGATGAGAATATGACAGCAAATAACAAGTTAAGTTCAGTCACCCATAAAGATGAGACATGATTTGGGTAAAAAGATAGATGTGGAATTAATCAGAATCGGAAAAGAGTAAATGTCAGATGGGGATTCGATATTTGGCGATTGAAAGTGGAATGGTAAAGGCATATGATAGTTGCACTGATAGTTGCGGTGTTCGATTGCGGTAGGTGGGTGTTGGTGCGCGGTTCGGCAGATGGGGGACAAAGATGAGTTATGGGGGTGATCACTGATGATAGGTATGATACATATTAAGAAGAAAAATGGGTGAATTGAAACAGTTAAGATGAGTATTTTAACTTTGATTTACTTCTAAAGTGAAAAAAAGTCACCTAAGCAACATGCGAAAGTACTTAGTTAAGTCGATCTAATGAAATTTATCGTGAAACTTTTACCTATTTTATTTTTTTCTTGCGGCAATTTAATGAATAAATGAACATGTTTCACATCGGTACTTATCCGTATAGTTCAACTGCGACAAGATTAACTGCTTTTTATAAGACTCTTGCTCACTTTTTAGTTTTTGTTAGAATATGCGTATACCGCGTCTTACCCAAACAAATTTCACACATAGAAAAAGACATGTCAAATAAGTACATTTTAGCGCTTAAAAAAAGGGAAATGCTATATACAACCCAATGGGTTGTATATAAGCATTTAATATCCTTCCAAATTTGGTAATAATTTAAAAATTAGAGAATAAATTACACACGAATTAATGTAATTAATGCATATATTAAGAGTTTATTTCCTTTTTTAATTTCTTAAATACAACCTATTGGATTGTATTTATCATAACCCTAAAAAAAAATGGTCTATTAAATTAGCGAGATTACACAACGTAACGAAAATAATCCTCAAACTGCCACATGCAAAGATAAAGTGAAATGTATATGCTTTTACCCAAATTTGTTCGAGTGTTTCCATTCTTACAAATGCAACTAACAATATGCACGGGCATTAATCAATTTCTATATTTTGTCTTCACAAGTCACAACAAACCCAACATATAGGGCGGGTTGACAAAAGCCCGCGACTTGTTTTTCTATATTCAAATCGAAATAACAAAAATTCAATCGAAATAAA
This sequence comes from Silene latifolia, assembly GCF_048544455.1. Classification (NCBI taxonomy): domain Eukaryota; kingdom Viridiplantae; phylum Streptophyta; class Magnoliopsida; order Caryophyllales; family Caryophyllaceae; genus Silene; species Silene latifolia. The sequence goes on from NC_133531.1 coordinate 66,046,026, forward strand.
CCCTACAACACCATAATTTCCCCCAAATTGTTCAACTCCTATTCAACGAAATTAGGGTTTCGAATTCCTTCAAATTCTTTCTACAGCAGAAATCCGATGGACTTCGACGAGTACGAGTATCTGGAGAAGTCCGTGGAGGAATCTGAGAATCGATCGAAGAAGAAAAGCAGCGAGAAGAGAGAGAGAGACGTCGATGATGGAAGAGTGAAGGAGAGAGATATCGACACTGCGGACGACGGGCATTCTCGGAAGAAGTCGCGGCGGAGCGACGGCGAGAACGGCGGCGGAGAGAGAAAACGCGATGACAGAGATAGAGACAGGGATAGGAGGAGAGAAAAAGATAAGGATAAGGATAGGGAGAGGGAGAGGTCTAAAGATAGAGATAGAAGAGAGAAGGAAAGGGAGAGGGAGAGGAGAGACAGGGATAGGGAAAAGGAAAGGAGAGATAGGGAGAGATCGAAGGAGAAAGAAAGGGAGAAGTCAAGGGAGAGGGAGAGAGAGCGGTCGAGACGAAGCAGCAGTCGGTCGAGGCGACATGAGAGCCGGGAGAGGGAGTTGAGAGAAGCTGAAATTAGAGATAGCAGGTTTATTTCTCACTTGTTTCTGGTTTTTGGCTTTTATTCTCATGTATTGCTTACTACATTGTGCATTGTTTATGTTGTTTATTGAAAATACTTTGGATGGATTTTGAAATCAATCTTACTCGTATTCACTAGAGAATTAGAATTATTGAGTGAGGGAATTAGAATTATGAGGGAGTGGGTAAGATTTAAGTAGCGGAATATGAATCAAATTGAAAAGGGTGTGTGTTATTGGATTGGAGTAGGATTGACATGGTACAACGGAGTGGATTGGCTACATAAGATTAACCCTTGCGAGAATTAAACGGGTAGTTATATTTTGATTTTGTGGGGGTTAAGAGGTATATATGCTTAGGGTTTATTGTTAATTGGATTAGTCTCACATTGTATTAATATGATACCATTAGAATATAGATGATTAGGCCAATTTGTGTTGACGTCTATGGGTGTTCCATTTATGATATTTGATGATTTTCATTCCAGCTTTTGTGTAGGTATTGTGTGTACACTATGAATGGTAGGCACGGTCATTATGTTTGTGTTACAGGTCACTTTTGAGCCACATAAAGCTTTAGGATTAGAGCGGGAAAGATGGTTTGCAGGCTTATTATCCCATAATAATTTCTTTGGAGGCTTGTAAAGTTTTTAAAACTTTGTGATTGGCTGGCTGACATATCGCTTGCATATTTTGAGCTTAATACATTAATCGGAGCTAAGGAAAGGTTGATTAGGGGAAGATGAACAGGAATTTAAAGACTGCAGGCTCTACTGATTTAGTTGATAAGAGTAGTAAAACAGCGATGTTTGTTTAATTTAAGCTTTGAGGGCTATTAGGATAGGAAATCAATGTGTGTGATAAGGTAGGAGAGATATGAAACGTGGGTCATCTTGGTCTAGCAGGTATCACGAGTTTTCGATGCGGGGTGTCACTATCTTCATTCATCTTCTGGTTATGCACTTATACCTAATTGAGATAATGAGCATGATAAGGCTTTCCTGTAACTACGTATTGGTCTTCAATTTCTCTGTTTGCAGACTGGTTGTTGCAGTCTGGTTGTTGGTTATTAGAATTGTAAGTGATCTAGTTGTTTCTTCTTGAGTAGTCCAGAAAAGAATTAGTTTTATCTTCACGATTGATTTTTACTGATCTTGTAGTTTCTTTCTGATTGGCCTGAAAATGTAAGAAAAATCTGTAATCTATCTCGTGATTATGAGATGCTAGTTATTATGGTTTTAGAACATCATATTCGTTTCAATTTTTTTGCTATCAGCTGTATGTCGCTTAGTAACTTGTATCATTTCACCAGATATGGTCAATGGCTTTCTTCATTGTCTCACAATTTTCATGCCACATGTGGCAAAAGTGACATCCCATTGTCAATTTTTTTTTTTTGTGGATGAAGAAGCTATCTGTTAGCTCGTGGTGACACAGACAGATGTGGTTTAAAACAATCACTGATTGAAGTGAGGATCGATGTAATCTTTTAATTGATAGAAGGGATGATATATGTGTTTTTAAACATTAAGTTGGAATTGTTTTGCAGTCTTTTTTGCTGCTAAGGAACTCATTTAGCCTGGGGTTTATTGGACTCAAATTTCATCTGCAGGCACAAAATGACAGACAACATCTTCTCCCATCTTTGCATCATCAAGTAGAATTTTTTTTCCTTAATGATGTCATTAGCTGCTCCATGAGCTATCAGTTACATTTTCATTGAGTATTACCCAACCGGCTACAACTGTGTTTGGGCAACCTCACTTAGAATTCAATGGATGTTGTCCTAAATTTTTTCATCACAATCACAACATTTTTTTCCGTGTGTTAAATTTCTTTGTTTATTTTCTGCATGCCTTTAGTTTGTGGCCCATTTAGTACATCACCTAGTTTGGACTGGTTTCTTGTTCCTGAATTTTCTGTTTTCAGGAGATTCAAGGAGAAGAAGGAAGCAGTTGAGCCTGAAGCTGATCCCGAGAGGGATCAAAGAACTGTATTTGCCTACCAGGTTGCATTCTTCTAATTCTCTGTTAACTTACCATCATCAGACTTTGTGATATTTTATGTTTGCAGTTTAGCCTTACATCTAGCATGTGTTTTTTAATGGGTGAAAATGCTGATTGCAGATGCCTCTGAAGGCGGCTGAGAGAGATGTTTATGAATTTTTTTCAAAAGCTGGCAAGGTTAGTAGCAGCTTATCTTTTGGTTGTTTCTAATGTTAATCGCATGGCAGCCGTTCTATTTGAATATGTTTAGTGCTTTGTGCTAATTCTATTGATACTGTATTATAGATCTTCATGAGACATGTTATAATGTTATGATTATGCTTATGAGTGGCGAACTGCATGAGAGGTATTTGCTCTTGTTGAAGGAATTTTTTTTTTCCAATTATTCTAACTTAAATGGCATTTGGGATGTATGAAGTACTTGGTTTGGATATCAGCCAGTGGAACCAAGGTAGATCACAGATGTTGACATGTTTTTTTTTTTCCTTTTTTTTTTGGGTTTTTTTCCCTCAGTTTGGTGCTTCGAACCTTTTTTTTTTTTTTTTTTTTTTTTTCACTATGAATCACTTTCTGCAGGTTAGGGATGTTAGGCTAATCATGGATCGCAACTCAAGGCGGTCAAAAGGAGTTGGGTATGCCGTCTATTCATCTAATTTAAAATTTGTTTAGTTGCATGCATTGATGAATGTTGATGAAACTAGCTCTTAGCTTATGCTTCTGTAAGATTTAAGCTTGACTTTATTCTTAAATGAACTAGCAATGCGATAAAGATTTCCATGATGAGGGATGATGGGAATACCTTGCTCTCATGTTTAACCAATTGTTGCAGCATTATGAAGGTAGTTGATATGAACCCGAGTCTTTTTTTTCAGTTATCTTCTTCTTAAGCCTGCAAGGGATTTAGATTCCTTTATATAGTGGACTTCAGATATATTCTTATTCATTGTTGCTGATCTGAAGTTGTTTGAATTTAGGTAAGTTTAAATATGGATACATGATACATCGTTATAGAGGTGGGTTCGCTGAAGAAAAGCCTTCTAATATGGTAATGCCAATGCTGTACAAGGGAATTGGCTAGTTAGCTGAGTTGAGGCTAGTTAGCATTAAAAAGTGCTTTGTTTCATATATTAGGGCTTTTGCAACTTTCTTTTGCCAGTTCTCGATGAAAATTTATCCATGTTGCATTTGTTCAGAAACCCATCTTGGTTATTTGGTACCTGATCTAGAACTATGTGAAAGGGAAAGAATGGATGTGTTTCAATGCATTATCTTTTGTCACTTGTCAGCAACCTTTCTTGCTTTGTAATTTCAACCCTATGCTTAAAGATGAGTCTAAATTCAACTTTGAGGTTTTAGGCTTTTTTTTTCCGGTTAACTTTTTTCCAAGATAAGAAAGTTTTGTTTCTAGTCTTGTTTACTGATTTGTTACAATTTACAAGTAATGAATTTTAGGAGGAATTACTCTTGAAGTTCTCAAATGAGTGCTTTTCTGCATCTTTTGATGTATACTATTGAATTAAAGTTGAATGAGAATTTCCCCTCTTGAGCAAAAGTGGTAAATTGGTAATTTCTCTTCTAGATAGGATAACGTGCTTATTGCTGCGGGATGAAGGGGTCATATATTGATTTTGAAAGTTAAATTCTTTAGTCTTGGGAGGGCTTTACAGGTAAAAAAGTGGCATGTGCTGCCTTTTATACCACATAACACTTTTTACTGACCACAAACATACATATATTGTTCCTTTCTGCCTGTGACTAATTGATGCTTTTCCCCTTCTCGTCTAACTTCTTGTATTTGAAAAATCAGATTTGCCAAGAGAATCCCACTTCAACATCTCTCTTAGGGATTTTGCGCCCCACAATTATTGTTATAACTGTTCGTAAGTCATGCTTCTTTTTTCTTTTTATACTATTTCAAAAACTTAACGGACGTACTTGTGTTGAAATGCAGATATATCGAATTCTACGATGTTATGTCTGTGCCTATGGCAATAGCGATGTCTGGTCAACTGTTTCTGGGACAACCTGTGATGGTTAAACCTTCTGAGGCTGAAAAGAATCTTGTGCAATCTACTGCTTCAACTGGTTCAAGTGTTACTGGTCCATATGGACCAACTGATAGGAAGCTGTATGTTGGTAACTTGCACTTCAATATGACAGAGCAACAATTACGTCAGGTACATCTCTAGTGACTAGTGTGTTATGTCGTTTACACTCTGCCGGATGTTTTTAGATTGTCAAATGTCAATTAGTGAATGCTAAAAGTTACACTTAGTATAGACTTAAGAGCGGAAGTTTTGAGCGATATTTTGAGTATTGGTTGTTATGACTTATATTTTGGTGAACCAAGGTTACTGCTTTTAAAGTTCTCTAATTTTGAACATATAGTGAAGTACAACCACTAAGGAGGTTTATCAGGATCAAGATATATTAGAGAGTATAGTAAAGATGGACTAGACTTTGATTATAGACAAAATATTACAAGTAGAGACATTATAAGAGGATTTTTTGGAAATAGGATTCTTAAGACTTAGCTTGTTTGTGACAAGTACAAGCACCTCTATTTATAGTTATTTTATACGACAAGCTAAGGAGCATATTACAAGCATATTCAAATCATATCATACTAGCTTAACCATTCATTTTCAATCATGCCTAACAATTCTTTTATGCTTTGACTATTAACCATTCATTTATTCAACGCTTTTATGTTGAGATTATTCACTTATTTATCTAAATTTTCCTTCTTGCGTATGTATGTCTTTGGAAAGAGCTTACTGTCATCTTCAAGGAATTAGTACGGATTAATTTCACAGGGCTAAGAACAAAAATATGTCATCCAATATTACTAGGCTCAAGAGTCCTTGTCTTGTTTGCTAGTCTTTTCAAAAGTAGACTCGTGACTGTTAAGTAGGAGTGTGCGCAAAGTTTTTACCAGTCGTTCCTTTGTTAAAGCATATGTATACTCTGCTAGAGCCTGTAGCCTGTAGGTAGCTTGTATTTTTTGTCAGCCCTTACTCATGTGCTAACTTAAACTAAATTTTGTGTGGCTCATTTGATTGTCCCTAACTCCCTATTGTTCCCTTTTGCGTAAGGCAAAATTTTGTAACAACACTTAGTTTGGAATTAAAGTTCTATGTTGGACTGTTGTGAGCATAATTTTTTCTCCTTTGGTTTATGTTTTGGTTGAATACTAAGTGTTCTACTGCTGTGAGCTTCCTTCTTTTTATTTTTCATTTCCTTTACAACGAAATTGTTTTCCAATGCTTGTTTGTGCGTAGTTTTATTCTTGTGTTTTGTCCCGTGACAGATCTTTGAATCATTTGGTCCTATAGAATTGGTGCAGCTACCTCTTGACCCTGAGTCCGGACACTGCAAAGGGTTTGGGTTTGTTCAAGTCAGTGAAAACTTTGAATTTATTTCTGGTAATCCTTTTCTTAGTTTACTACTACTGCTCTGTAACTTCTGCTAACATAAAATTATTAACAGTTTGCTCAGGTTGAGCATGCAAAACAAGCTGTAAGCTTGAATGGAAAATTGGATATTGCTGGCAGATATATTAAGGTTGGCTATATTTACCTTTGAAATTAACTATCATGAAGCATATAAACTATACCCTTTCATGTCCAATTTATCTTTGTATATTGATGTTACTTATCTACTCTATGTATTGTGGGGACATGCAGGTTTCGTCTGTCACAGAGCATGTTGGTGCTGCTCAAGAAGCCGGCACAACTGCTGCAGATTTCGATGACGATGATGGAGGTGGTTTGGTTAGTGGACCTCTTCTCCTCCATGTTTGCGTAATATTAAATTCGGACTTGTAATCATTAAGTAATATATGAGGTGGATTTGTTAAATTTTTATTCTTCCCAGGGGCCATTTTTGTATTTTAATCAACATGTTAATTGTTGATATTTTTGTCAAAGATCCGTAAGAGCATGTATAGTAGCAAAAAAATAGGGAGCACGTGTTTTGCTCTCTATTTCTCTCTACTTGAGAGTAAAAACTAATGTTACACCCACAATGGCAAAACTCTCCTTTTTCTTCTTTTTGCTTCCACCACTTCCATATATACATCTCAAATTGGGGAAAAAAAAACACAATTTCTCTCACATTTCTACTTATTATGGTGTACTTTTAACGGAGAAGAAGCCCTCTATCTTAGTTTGAAAAAGCACGCCCGAGGACGAGGGGGCCTTGGCGCTAGGTGCAAAGAGGCACAGACAGCAGCTTATCAGAGATTGTAGGTAATGATGTGTCTGAAAGGTGCGTATTAGCTTGAGGGGCAAGGCATGAGGAGGCGCGCTTAGAAGATGGGAGGCTCAGAAAGGAAAATTGGGAAGTAGTTAAATGTCATGTGCAAGGCACGTGACCTTCCAAGACTTTAAGTTTTGCTTTTATTAGAAAATCAACTCATTTAACCTACTTTTATTCACCTTTTATTATTTCCTCTGTTGTCATTTGTTCCGTGAGATAGCAAGTGTCTTTTGTCTCAGCCTCTCATCATCTCTCATCATCTCTCATCACATCATCTCTGAAATTCTTCATAGCTGCTTTTGCCCTATACAGCTATCCTTCAAGTCTGGTACCTCAATTTTTTTCTCTTCCTTGTTAATCTCTTCTCTGTTATTCTCTTCCATTCTTCTAAATTATTCGTGGCTTCTTAATCCCTTCTTTTCCCCTGTTATTTTATTCTTCTACTCGTCTCCGATCATTTTATTCTTCTGTCAGCACTTTTAGACCTCTGCAAACATTGTACTTCACTAATGTCCAGTTGTATACTAATCAATTATTTTGTGGGTATTTTATGTGGATGATATACTGATAGTTTACATTTGATGAGGGTATTTTATTTTTTACGATACTTTACGCTTTTCATGTCATGGGATTGACGTGTCCCCCCCCCCTCCCCCCACCACAACAGCCTAGGTGCAATTTCATGTTCAAATTGCTAGCAACCGTCACAGAAAGAAAAGCAACATTTGTGCAGTAATTATTGTACGAATAATACGTATTCTTTTAAAAAAAATTTGTGATTTCAGTTATTTCACATGGAGGGTTGTGCTTTACTTTAATATTTAGTAGCATTGATAATTGTTATGTTTTTGTTACTAGTCAATTAGTTTTTTAATGGCTATTTAACGAATGATCTGTGACGTGGCAGATAATAGTTTCTTCCTTTCAATATATCTGTGATCTAAATAAATGGTTTTTAAGTACTCCCTCCGTACCACACCAAAGGTAACGTAGGGAAAATGGAGTATTTAAGAAAAGGTGGAAAAAGTAAGGGTAAAGTGGGGAAAAAATAGGTGGGGTATGTAATTGTGGGTATAATTGTGGGTTTGAAGGTGGGGTATGTAATGGCATTTTGTGTAAATATCAAATGGGTATAAGGATAACTTGGTAGTAATGTTGGCCAAATAAGGGATGTTACCTTTGGTGTGGTACGTCCGTTTATAGTAATTGTTACTTTTGGTGTGGTACGGAGGGAGTATTAAATAAGGTTGAAATTAAATTTAAAACTTCGATGGAAAATGTGTGTATCGGGTCAAATAGTCCCTTGCCTTTGCCTTACGCCTTGTTGCCTTGTCCCCTCATTGCCTCGATGTGCCTCAGGCTTCCTTAAACTAAGCGCTCTATAGCTTTTGGGGGAGGGAGCACTTGGAGAGCTACTTTTTGGTTTTTTTTCTCCATGGAAAGCATGTAAATCGAGCTATTGCACCGCTACTCTTTCTCTAACAATGGGGATCACCTTAGCATGCACTTGTAAAGCTCTATTGTCCATGCTCTAAGATTTTTCTTACTAGTTTGGTTGGGTGAAAATGCACTCCATTTCGTTTGCAGGCTTTAAATGCTAGATCCAGGGCAATGCTGATGGCAAAGCTAGATCGCACTGGTACAGCTTCAAGGTCGGTGATCTACTTGTGTTTATCTTCCCAATAATTTACTGTTTTTTAATTCATCTTTAATGTTTGTCATTTTTGCAGTATTGCAGGTTCACTTGGTGTACCGCTTAATGGCGCAGCACCTGTTCAACAACCTTTTGCATTGCCCCTAAATGGGCAAGCTGTTCCCACGATTCCTGGTCAATTAGTGCCTCCCATAGTTTCTGAACCAATTGGGACCCCAAGCGAGTGTTTATTGTTAAAGAACTTGTTTGATCCAGCCACCGAGGCATGTACCTTAATCCTTTTTCCCCCTTTCTTTTGCCTGCATCTTTTCTACCACCTAATAGAATATTAATTTTACATATGTATGCAGACTGACCCGGAGTTTGACTTGGACATCAAAGAAGACGTAGAAGAAGAGTGCTCAAAGTTCGGTCGTGTGAGGCACATATATGTTGACAAGTATGTACTTCCCTGGTTTTAGCCATTTGCTTGTGTACTCCTTTTTGGGCCGTCTCAACCTTTGGTATATGGTTACTGTTGACTGTTGAGTTTGTGTAAGATGATTGTTTTATCTTCGTATGTTTTTTCCAAGATGTGTACCCATATGATTAGTGGACCCACCCATAATTACACACTAACCTACGATTTGTAGATGCCCATACGCTATTTGCTTGTGCTTTACATAAAAAAAAGCCAGTTTAAAACACACAAACACCATAGTTATAGAAGGGCCCATGGCGACTAGGAGCGAGGTGAAGGCGTATGCCTCTGCACTTTTTTACAGACACATCTTTATTTTTATGTTAAAGAGGCTTACATGTAAAGGAGTATAAGCTAGGGATCAAGCACTAGGGATCGTGTTCTCTAAGCGAGATGCAGGCACATGCCTCATAGAGACGCAACACATTTTTGTTGCAAACAAATTTGCATCGTCAATTTACAATTGCGTAACCTACTTTAAAGAGGCTAGCATAGTACGAGGTGTTTGGTTCACGCAAAGGTGGAAAAGAATCACGAAAGGGATACAAGGGGAAAGGAAAGGGATAACCTTTGATTGCCCTATTCATATTATGATGGCATGGTAGACCATCGCCCCAATCCAACAACCACTACTAAACCATCCAGCACAACCCCTCTTACCACCTGAAAACCCTTCCACACAACCAACCGCACTTCGATAAGCTTGAATTCACCACCAGCCCATACCTACCGCCTCCTCAGTTGCTGCAGTCCACCACAGCGCCGACTCACCATCCTTCCAAGTTGGTAAAAAACCTTCGTCAACACCCCAATAATCCGCTCCTCCACCCGAAAAATTCACCCAGGCACCCGTAACACCCATCCTAGTCCACGAAAAACCCAACCGACCCACGATAAACCTTTGTTACCCTCAATCTAGGGTTTTCAAGAGTGGGGATCGGTTTTTCGTGGATTTTGTTGTTTTTGGGGGTGGTGGGGCTGGGTTTTGTGTGGTTTGACGGCGGAGTTGGTTGGAGGCAGCGAGGTTGACTGGTGGTGGTGGGAGGCAGTGGATCTGTGGTGTCAGTGGAACTCTGGGGGGAATGGGGACTGAAGGTATAGGGTTTTGGGGGGTTCCAAAATCTTAAAAGGGGGTCAAGGGGGGTACGGGTTTTCTTAAAAGGGGCTAAGCAAACATTCTGTTTCCCTTAACCATTGGTCTTTCCTGAATAACCCCAACCAAACGCCCCATAAATAAGTACTCCTTCCCAATTTTTGTTTTCTTCCCATTTCCATTTTTAGGGTCAAAGTTAGCAAACTAACCTAAGTAAGTTGTATAATAAAAAATATTAATACATAAACTAAAATATTTATATTATCAAAAAATCTTTCAAAAATTATTTCTTCCAGCCAAAAAAAGGTAGGTATACACGTCAAAAATGCGGTCAGTATACCTTCTTCAAGACCTCGTAAAAGCAAATAGTAATATAAAAATAATGGGAGTATACAACAACAACGACAACATCAAAGCCTTAATGCCAAAATGATTTGGGAGTATATGATAGGGATAATCTGGCAAAGAGAAGAGCATAATAAAATAAAAATAAAAAAATATGGAATATTCTTAATGGCGCACCTTTATAGCTACGCCTTATCTATAAAGCATGCCAAGGCATTTTAGATAGTGTCTCAAGCCTGAGGCAAACAATTAGATGCGCCAAAGTGAGTTTACTAATACCTGCTTCTATATGTAATTGGAAGGGATCTGGAAGTGCTAGTACCTCATTCTACCAAAGCGATATTCTATGGTTTGTATTCAGACACTAAAGCTTTGAATCATGATGTGTTGACATTGACATTTCTATTTGGAGTTATTTAAGATATGAGTGCAGAACGAACGTTTACTCTTTATTTTTGGTTGGGGAAGAAATTGGATGGTCTTTGTTTCTCCTTTTTGTTCATCCTGACGGTGACGGGTATGTACTTTACTGAGTTGTTGGCACCTGGCATGCAGGCACAGTGCTGGTCACGTGTACTTGCGTTATGAAAACAAAGAAGATGCCATGAAAGCTCAGCAGGGTATGCACATGCGATGGTTTGCTCGAAGGTTGATCTCTGCCATTTTTATGGTAAGGCACCCGTTTTTTCCTTTGATAAGAAATGTTTAGGCACAAAATCCTGGGATCTGCATCTTAGATTACATCGCCCGAAAAGATTTACACTCGGCACATTTAAAAGAAACTACTATGGTGTTAGATAGCCTCATACTGTCATACATGACTCATTTGAAACAGAAAGGTGTAACTGTTTCCTTGGGAGGCATTCAAACTACCCTACCATGATTGGAGGCATTCATGTTCCCTTTTGTACTGTTAAATAATCTTAGATATTGAATTCCCTGGAAACCGGGTTGTAGTTTGGAGCAATGCGTAATTGTTACCTTGGACTAGTCAGCTATATATTATACTGATAAATTTTGGTTTTGTATCGTTATTTTTCTTTGCAGCAACCTCAAGATTATGAAGCCAAATTTCAAGATGGTGCTTAACGGTAATTGTAGTAATTAGTCTGCCATCTGGTACAACATACTTGCTGAGCCAATCAGAGGTGTAATGTGTAGTTCTTACCGTCTTTTTGTGGTGTAAAGTCGTGAGATAGTGCTTTTGGCGTATCATAACTCATGACAGTATTCGCTTATGCACGGTTCTGATATTTTATTGACAATATACCTTGATTTGAATACAAAAGCCGGATTGGCTATTTTGTAATTTGTGCAAGGAGAGACATGTATCAACTATCAAGTAGTTTGGCTTATTTTGGTTTTGTAGTTTGGCTATTTTAGTTTTGTATTTTGTAGTTAATGGCCGGATTGGCATACTGCCTATTATTCTTCCGCAAACACGATAGATATTCTCTAGTGCTTTACCTGAGATATGTGTTTCTTTCACAAATACGTTTGACAAATTAAATTTTAAAAGACAAAATAGCATACTCCACAAAAGAAATCTCGAGTTGGTAAGTCGACCTACCAAATGAGACTCAATAATATCACTGATTATTTAGCTAGTACTAAAACGGATACGACACGGACATGGGATACGACATTCCATGAAACTTAGGACACGGGACATGTTATTTAAATCTAATAAAATATATATTTTAAAGTTATAATTAACGTGTCATTTTATTTTTTATAAGTGTATTTTGATATTAAATTTAAATAATTGAAGGTAAAATTCGACTTTAACTCTAACTTGTACTTATTTCCCACTCAAACCTTCTAATCATTCTCTTTCAGTCTTTCGACATCTCATTCCTGTTTTATAAGGTATCCGACCACTTATACGCGTGTTCGCGTGTGTCCAACGAGTGTTGTGTTCGACACGGTGTCGGACACGGGACGACTGATTATGAAGAGTGTCTGTGCTACCTAACTGATTATCAATGACTCAGTATTAAATTGTTTTTTTTTTCTATATCGATTTCTTCGTGTTGTTAGAGCTTAAAGATGGTGGATCTAGCTTTGAAGGGTAGCATAATTTGTATTATACTCTATTCCAATCAGTTCTATACATTGTTTTGCAGAAAAAGCCTTGCATTGCAATTAAATCATTCAAGGCAACATCAACAAAGAAAGATGGAAGATCGACCATCCAAAACCTCCTACCAATATGCCACGGGATCACATGAGCTAACTCGTGCGCTAACCTACTAAACTTCCTACTCGCATGAATAAATTCAACAAAATCAAACTCCAGAAAAATACGATAAATGTCATTATAGGCGAGAAAAATATCGCTTCTTCCTTTCTTCAGCTTCCTCGGATCTTCCACGACACACTTGTAGTCGCTTTCGATAAACACCCTCTTCATCCCCTTACCAACACCACTTTCGCTTCGATCATGGCCTGTTCCCTCGTCCCCCTCTCTTGTACCCTCCTCGGCCTTTGCCACCCCTCAACGACCACCTCTTCCTCATGCCTTTTCGTATCACAAGGTTGCATCAACGCCATCATCCCTCACACAAGCTCCTTAATGCGCCTCATAATCCTATCCAAACACCACCCTTCTTCCTCAAAAACCAGTCTATTAAGCCTCGCCCACAACATCGAGAAAGCCGCCATGAACTCTACCCTCTCCCTCGCACCCAACTCTCTCTAACATGCTCTGATTGCTCTCCGTCTACTCCCTCACTCACACAACCCGTTGTTCTGAGCAGCCGAGCTAAACGCCTCTGAATCCAACATGCTCAATTCTATACATTTAAGTAAAATATCACTAACATGTATTTTATAAATGAATAAAAATGATTGGAATTGAGAGTATATATTGAGGGAAAAGGGACGTGGAGATATAAGTCACATGTTTCATTTGTCAGTGATCACATCATCGTAAACCATATTTTATGAGGATTTTTTTTTTCATTTAAATGTTACTTCTTTATTTATGACAATTTGACAATTTATTGCCAATTAAATTCAATCTTTTTCTGTTTAGTTTGAATATACGATCACATAATACAAAATTTTCAACCTTGATATAGTTATGATACCTTTCTAATGTTAAAATGTGTATAGAGTCGAGTTATATATTTTCCTTCTTACTTCAATTACTAGTGTAGATCCCGCGTAAATACGCGGTAAATATAGGCCTTTATTGTATTTTTTATGAAAATATTTTAACTACACTTTTTTAAAAAATCTTTTTTCGTCACGAAGTTAATAATAGGAGATACAATTTTTATGTATAGATTATTTTAAATGAAAAATTAGTTTAATAAATAAAAATCTAATTTATTTCCATATATAAGTTTGAACACTTTGAAGGGAAAACTTTAGAGAAGTTGTATTCTCTTAGTATATAGGAGGATTTAATTTTTAGTGTATTAGTTATAGATTTTAGATTTATATTTGGCGAATTTTTATAAAAAATAACTAATATTAAAATTAATCAAAAGAATTGAATAATTCCATGAATTGTGTTTTTTATGAAAATATTTTAACTACACCAATTTTTTTTTTAATTTTTTTTTTCGTCACGAAGTTAATAATAGGAGATACAATTTTTATGTATAGATTATTTTAAATGAAAAATTAGTTTAATAAATGAAAATCTAATTTATTTCCATATATAAGTTTGAGCACTTTGGAGGGAAAACTTTAGAGAAATTGTATTTTCTTAGTATATAGATATAGGAGGATTTATACTTTTAAAATTTGCACCTCATTAATATTTATCAGCTCGGTCCATTGTATTTTGATATGAAACAAAAAAATTGAAATGGAAAACTAATAAAAAAATTTATTTAAGTTGTGGATATTTTTTAATGAATGTTTTTTGTCACGAAGCTAATAGTAAGCATGTGTCAAATTATTCTCTACAGTAATAATTACTAGATCTTGTGCCCGTGCGTTGCACGGTAACTAAGTAGTTTTCTATTTTTAAATAAATTTGTGGAAAATGTTAGTTCTTAAATGTGAAAAATATACGTTCACTTTAAACTAATGATTTTGTGAGAAATTTTATTTCAATTTGTCTTTAAGTTCAATTAGTCTTTTATAAGTTTATGTTATTGGCCATGTTTGGCTATTAGTAGTAAATTTTAAATAGTACTCCGTAGATAACATTTAGAATACGGTCAACATATTTTATTGAAAAACATGTTTGACTAACCGATATCATATATAAAGCATAAAACTCCAAATAGAAATTTCTTAATTATATTTTACAAAGTGATAATTAATAAGAAAAAGTTGTTAAAGTTGATTAAACTTGTGAGCATATACTGCTACTGTCAACATTGTATTTGTATATGAACTCCCAAACTTTGTCTATCACTATTAACAAAATAAATAGTTTAATATATTAAATTTATTATAATTTAGGTAGTGAGATAACCATGGTCAAATTGATGTATTTTTTTTAATATAAAAGTTCAAATACGGTTAAAAAAGGGAGTTTCTTTTAATAATGTATACGTATACAGATTATACAATTTCTTATGATAAGAGTTATAAGCAACAAAAATAATTTACTCACAACTCTTCATGTTTAAGAATAAACATCGTTTAACATAATACGGCCTTCGTTCCCCATTCTATTTTATGTCTATTATTATTATGTGCCCATTCTATTTTATGTCTATTATTATTATTATTATGTGTTTTGAAGGTATGACCGGATCACTATGTAGCGGGTATTTGAAGTTATGACCGGATTCCATCGTGTCGTATGAGCCGTACCCACTGTCCGATGAAAATTGGTGCCAGGCGGACTTTAGCACTGTGGTAGGGACTGATTTGAGCAAACTTTGCATTTTAGTCTTAATTCGGTCCGGGCCGAATTAATACGTATTGGATAAGACAAACATGGAACACAACATACAAATACTGACCTCACAAAAGAAGAGTAAAGAGAAAAGAAAGCATAGGAGAAAAACAGAAAAATGGCCAAGGCCATCCAACTCAGTTCAGCTAAGAATATCAACACATTAGAAACTCCATTCTACTTAAAATCATCAATCTCATTACAGCTACCAGAAAAATTGATGGCCCATTGGTAAGCCCTTTCTGTTTTCCTTCTTCTTTGGTTTTGAGTTTCATCATATAGGTAAGTTTAATTTCTGGTTGGATTAGATTGCAAAAAGGGCATCAAAAGTGAGACGTCGAGTGATCACCATACCAGCGGCTATGTCCACAGGATATATTGATATATTGCATTCGCCGTGTAACTACGGAGTTATACAAATCTCGATACAATAAATCTAGGGTAAATTTAAGATCAATAATAATCAACTTAAAAGGACCTTATAATTCCTCCTAGGTGTCCTGCCGTTCAACTCATTCACCACAATCAGCAAGTCCGTCTCCATGTGCACCTTTTCGATTCCCATCCGCAAGGCCCATCAGTACCGCCTTTGCTTCTCCAAATCGGAAACACGTTCTCCAAACTTCCCGGCGACAGGTTAAAGCCGGGCGAGAATGGTAATTAGGCTCTCTTTTGAGATGATTCTGAGGTGTGCTAACTGCAGCTATTTTGCAGAGATTGAGGGGCTGAAAAGGAAATTGTCTAGCAAGCTTGCTGCTAATCAACCTGGAATGCAGCCAGAGTGGCAGGTAGTTCTTTCACCTATAATGCTTAAGATATTTTCCGCCGCTTTAGTTGAGGAGACCTTGAGATGAATGAAGAGTTTGAAACAGAAATACTTGGATCTTTTGGAGGTGCACGTTGCTGGAAACATTGGTTCCTCGTCGATCTTTTGTCTTTTGATAATCACATGTGATTTTATAGGAGCGGACGCTGGTCGCTGCTCCCCTTCGCAAAAGATTTCTAGTGTACTTGATTTTGTCATGTGTATTTATAGAAAAAAAGGGAAAGTATTTGTCTTGTTTTAAAAGTCATATTGCTAAGCATCGTAGTTGTAGGACATCAACATTTAAATCCCAATCATATTAAGATATACTTTTTTTAAATTATTATTAGTTATTATTTATCTTTAGAGATAAATATTTATCTTTAAAAATAATTAATATGTTATTATTTATCTTTAGAGATAAATATTTATCTTTAAAAATAATTAATATGTTAAGTAGTTAAAAAAAATTGGAGTCTCTAGAATTGCCTGAAAAAAGCCTCTTATATATATATATATTGATTGATTGATTGATTGATTGATTGATTGATTGCATTACTGAAAAATTTAGCAACTTATACTTTATACTTTAATATTAATTTTATATTATTTTAATGAAAAAATCATAATTATGAATTTATTTAAAAAATTAGAGTTTATTTATAAGAATATATTCATTGAAAAGATAATAATGTAATGAAGAAAAAATTATTTATTACCTTATTTAGATAGATGCTTTTTGGAGGAAAAACTAAGAGAATTTTTATTCTCTTAGTAGTAGGGGGAATGTCGTATAAATTGTGACGGTGTGATCTTTCATCTTAATTTGTTAGTTTACATAAATACTCCTATGTCCCAATAGATAAGTTTACTTATTCTTCTGAGATATCGCCTTATAAATCACGATTCTACGATAAATTAGTAGTTAATACCTAACCTATACTCTCTTTAACAAATTAATACCTAATCACAAATTGTTGTATAGGACGGTCTCTTAGCATAGGACCAGTCCATTAACTTAAAGCCCAATTTATTATTAAAAAAAAAAAATTGAGAGACACCAACTCCTTCCCACGTCTCTACTCTCTAGTCTCTAGTCTCTACTCTTTTCACTTCTCTCAACTTCTTGTGTGTTTGCCCACGGATTTTACTCCATCTCAATTAATAATACCGACGCCAGTTATCCTTTTCGCCTGCAAAACCATTAATTTATTGTAAAAAAGAATCGGTTTTCAAACTAAAATTGCTAGTTATTAACTAAAAACTTTAGACAACAAATATTAAGCAATATTCTAAAATTGTACAAAAAGAAAAGTAAAATCAGTAACGTTACTTCTCTTCATTATTATATAGAGTTTTAAAGCTAAATTTGGGAGTTCTAAAGTTACAATTTTTAGATGCTTTATGAAGTAGGAAAATTATGAGTTAATTATGTAATAGAGATTTTAAAATACATAATTCTCAACTAAAAATTTATAGTTGTCAACATAAAGATATGAGTTTTCAAATTAAAACAATTAGTTAAAATTTAGAAGTATTAACTTTAATTTTAAAATCTGAAACCCATAAATGGAGTAAATCAAAAGCTTATGGGGAGTAATTGAATTCAAAGAAAAAAAAACCCATAAGTTGCAAAGTCAAAAGTTTTTAATATAAATACATGAGTAATCAAGTTACAATTATTAGATTCGAACCTGGTTATTGGTAATCGTCATCACCGTGGCTCAGGGAGGCACCTCCATAGTGGTGACCTTAATGACTCTATGTTGAGGAAAGGGCGAATCATTGTCGTTGACGTTACAAACTATTGGGGAAAGGGAAAAGGTAATCGCCTGAAAGGTTATAGGTTTGGTGATTGCATGGATGATGCGGTGATGGGGCGAGGATCGAGGTGGTGGCGAGGATGGGTCCATGCTCCATGGCCATGGGATTGATGGAAACTGAAGAAACGTAGGGACGTATGATGAAGGTAGTAGTTCTGGGTTTTAAGTGGTTTGTTTTCAGTTCTCATTCTTTTTGTATTGGGCTAATTCTCTTATTGGACTCGTCCTATGCTATAAGACGGTCCTATAGGAGAGTTGCTGATACCTAATATGTTTTTTGTTTGGTTTTTAAATCTGATACCTAAAAAGTGCATTTTCTTTACAAATTGGAATCCAGAAGGAATTCCGACAAAAAAAATTGCAAAGTGAATGATATACCTCCTACTTACTAACGTACCTACTTAAAAATCCCTTTCAACGATTCATAATTCTAATTTGATTTTCCAATCAGTCAAAAACACTAATTTGATTTCCACAAAGAATCGTTTTACACAATTGTTATTGTAAAAGTAAATGATATTTTACCTAAACAACCACTTGAAATAACCGTTATTAACCACCACTATTTCTTGATAATAATATCATTATCTTTGATAGATAGTTTGACATTGTTTTTATTGCAAATTCATTTTCCGGAAGACTTACCCTTTGATTTCTTGGATTAAAATCATTCTTATAAATTAACGGTTTTCTAACTTGTGCTCTAAGGGGACCCGATAAAAAAACATTTAAGGAATATTTTTAAGATTTTATCATTATAAATTGAAAGATATATTTACGTAATTTATTTTCGCAGTACAATTTTTACTCATTTCAGTACTTTTTGCACCAAACTTTCCATTTGTTTACCTTGGCTAAAAAACATCAAATCGAATTCTCTATCTTTCTCTATTGTTGAAACTTTGACCTCCTTCAACCTTCTTCAAAATCGTCAATTATGAATGATTATTCGAGTGTAGCGCAAATATTTAATTCATAAATCCGTTATTAATAATCAAATTTACTACTGTATATGTTATAATTTTGTTCTTTTTAAATTAGGGTTTATGTTAAAATTAATTAAAGGCTAATTAGTGTGGTATGGTGGGGAAATTAACGTACTTGGACGTCGCCGGTGGTGGTTAATGTTGGTGGTCCGACGGTGTTCGCCGGCGATGTGTAAGTGACCGTCCGAGCCGACGACTATAGACTGTAGTAAGGGATATGCGTCGGAGGGATACGTGCAAAGGGATATGTGTGGTTGTGATATGCTTGGGAGGGGTTGTTCGACGGTGGTGTTGTTGGTTCAATAGGTCGGCGAAGGTTGTCGGTAGCCGTCCCAGGTACCCGCCAGTGATGGTGTTTTGGGTGGTTAATAGTGTAGCAGTAGCAGCCAATCAGCCATTACGTGGTTGGGTTATTTTTCATTTTTTCCTCCATAGTAGTAGTACGTAGTACACTGGCTTAGTTGTCTGTTTCATTTTTTAATTCAATATAGTACATTTATTAATTGATCTGTGAAATTTTAGAGAGAATTACTTTAGAGAGAGAAATGGAGAGGAGAAATGTGAGGGGTATAATTGTCAATAGTGTACTGTAATGAGTAAAATGTGTACTGCAAAAATCAGCACCCTATATTTAATATTACCATTTTAAGTGAAGAAAACTAAAAACAAAATCCTTACATAACTTCTTATCATGTGCCCTTAAAGCACACGTTATAAAATCCTGCCAACAAGAAGAAACTCACTCAAACAAAATTAACAATTGCTATCACATCTTATTTTGTAATTTTTCCTATTTTCTTTATGTGACAAACCGGGTTTTATGTGAGTTATCAAGTATATACATGAGTTTCATATGGGTTTTAGTTAACTTTTATCGCGTATTGGTATGAGTTGTGTCAGTTGGATGCGCGAACTTCAGGACGAAGTTCATTTTAAGGGGGGAAGACTGTAATACTCCGATATTTTATACATATAACTGCGTAATTTATGAGTAATTCGTAAGTATATATACTATGGTTGGTGTGTATGAGGCTTTGGATATCGTTTCATGAGCTAGTTGGGGTGTGTGGAGGTTTGGTCAGCGAGGGAGAGGGAGTGTCGACCAACTTTATGTGTGGTGATGTGTTGTTACACGACACAGTGCTCAATTGAGGGGGAAAGGGAGTTGAGTCGTCTGGCTATGAGCTGGTATCGGTCGACCAATTCAGATGATAGCAGCAAAACACGGTGACTATCATAATTTAAACCCTATTTCTATATAACATAAACTACGATCTTCCCTATTCTCTTTTGTCAGTTCTAAAAACACAAAACTTTCACATACACTATCACGTTTAGATCGAGTAAGGGAGAAGAAGGAAGAACACGGTTTCGGGCTAAGATCGTTTCGTTCATACATTGTATTCATAAGTATACTTATCGTTATTAATCTATTATTGAGTTGTGATTACAGATGAGACCCGAACCCTAATCCAAGTAATAATTGATTGCAATCTTGTTATTTCGTAATTAAGGCACGAATTCGTAGAAGATCGATTTTAGATCTTGATTGTCATCGGATTGCGGAGTTTGCCAATAAGGTAGGGATACCCTGCTCAACTAAGTTCCTTCTGTTATTGTTTTTTTTTTGTATAATGATGCTTGAAATGGAGTGCAGGAGCCGTGATGGCTACGTGTGGCTGCTGGGGTCAGTCGACCTGTGCCTTTGGTCGATCGACTTAAGCGTGTTATGGGAGTGTGGTTACCACATTGTTTTTATAATCATATGCGTGGCATTTTGTATTGTTTTATCATTATTGCATATTATGTCGTATGTTATTGAGGCGTGGTGACATGGAGATGCGCCATTGTGATATGTGTTGTGGGCACGATGCCAGGGAGTTATGCCAGTGATATGGAGGTGTGTTTGAATATGAGTATTGATACAGTGACAGGGAGTATATCATTTGGTATGTGCACGTTGCCAGGGAGTTGTGTCATACTTGGCGAAAGGGGTGGCGGTTGGCCCGTATGAGACGGGAGACCGTCACTAAGTGTGTTTATTACAGATGCAGTGGTTATATTTATTTGATCATTTATATTGTTTCTATCTTATACTTACGCAACGCTTCATTTATGCATTTATTTATTTGGTACTTGATTATATCCTTACTCAACCTTTGGTTGACGTGAGTTTGTCTGTGTCAAATTGTCACTTATTTTCGGCGTGGCCTGTTATGAACCATTCAATATATAATTTCCGGTTGAATAGGGAGCAGTTAATAATGTTAGCTGCTGTGATTGATGCTGTGCTGGGGTGATGGACGAGTGGCGATGAGTTTGTCTGAGTCTAGATGTCACGAGTTGATCCTTTTACAGAGATACATTATTTTTATTTATTAATTCCGATGTTATACATTATTTATCTTTTGGATTTGTAACTGTCAAATTTGAGACAGAGTTTTAATAAATATGTAAATTTTTATTTAAAGTACCTTTAATTGCTTGACTTTGTTATTCACTACCCGGTTTACCGAGATGGTAACATGTCCTATTAGTCGGGTTGTGCCTTATTAAGGCTCCGTCCTAAACGGGAGTGTTACCAAGTGGTATCAGAGTGCTAACGATCCTAGGGGCAAGTGAACCTATGATGTGTTAATTAAAATGAATCCGGGTAGAAAATAATAGGAGCCCCTATTTAACTTGGTTAGGGAGACATCTTTAACTCGAGTTACGACCCTATTAGCCTTGAACCGGACACCGCGGTGAATAGTAAGAGCCTGGGTAGATAGCGTGTATGCTAAATGTGCTATGATGTGAAAAGTCTATAATTCATGAGCATGAAGTGTATATTGTCATTGTTGTTTAGGAGAAGTGAGTCATATATTATGGAAGAGTATGAACATGAGACGGGATACGAAAATGAAGATTGATGAATAGTTTTGTATTATGTGAAATTTTGAGCTTACAGAAGTGTGTATAAATTGTTACATATGAATGTTTAGCTACGAGATTGTATATAAGATGATAAGGAAGCTTGATGTACTGTTATTTGCCGAAATTGTGGCATGTTAAACGGCATGAAATAATTTTATGTAGGAGTCGGTCGACCTCGGTGTTAAGTCGACCGACCAAGACTGAAACCTTGCATGAATTCGACACTGTGTCGACCAAAAACCATATGAAAGGCGGTTGGTCGATCGACACTAGCTGGAGGTCGACCGACCAAGTGCAGCGACTGAATTAATTTTTTGCATTTAAATCGTTACTAGCTGATTCCGTCTCGTGATATGATGGATGCTTACATGTTTTACTTGTATGAGTGTAACTTTAGTCTATGAGTGTAACTTTAATTATTTATGAATGTAACTTTAATTTTTTATGGTAATTTTGCATATAAAAATTTGAATTTACGTAATAAAATGTTATTTTGAATATATAAATTTGAATTTATATGATTTTAACGGTTTATGTAACTTTAATATTTATGAGTGTAACTTTAATGCTTTACAAGTGTAACTTTAGCAGTTTAAAAGCTTACTTTGATTTTTTAAGGTCATTTTTTATGTAAAAATTTGAAATTATGTAATTTTTATTACATGTTGAATTTATGTAATTTTAAACCAAGTTTTTTAGGCATTTACGAGTTTAACTTTAGTCCTTTACGAGTGTAACTTTAGTTTGATATGAGTGTAACTTTACTCATTTATGAGTGTAACTTTAGTTCGATATTGTTGACATTGTTGGTATTGATTGTGGAGCCATTTTCGGGAGATGTTTTTCACCTCCATGTTCGCCCCTTGTGGCTCCCGTCACAAGGGGGATGTGCACATTAATGATCTAGGTTCGCTCGTTGCGATGAGCGGGGCTTGAGGTGGCAAGGCTGCGCTCTACCACTGGCGGTATGGGTACCTGTTGCGATGGGTAACCTGGCAGGTTTGGGCTGCGGTTCAAACATTAGGAGATTGTGTTATTACAGGATTGAATTGAATTGGTTTGTTGTTGTTGTAGCTCATGATGGGTAACCTGGCAGGTTTGGGCTGCGGTTCAGACATTTGTATTTGGAGTTCGGAGATTGTGTTATTACAAGATTGAATTGAATTGGTTTGTTTTTGTTGTAGCTCATGATTAATTGTGCAGTTGACTGACTCTTTTATGTTTTTAAAACCCGCGGTGATCCATTGGGGGATGGTGAGCAGAGGTCTATCAGGTATTGTTGTTGAGCTTGCACGAGGGTTGGATAGGACATTTGCAAGATGCTGATCTTTTTAGCTTCCATCGAGTCTTTTAGCTTCTGCTGAGTTTTGAACATTTAGTCACTTGGATTATAGTTTTATTTCTTTTGGATTTTGACATTTTGGCTATGTAATTTGATTAAAAAACTTTTAATCTAAGTACACGTTCTTTGATGGTATATTTGATATACTTTTCCTCGAGTAACAGAGATGGTAACACTTCTATTTGCTAAGATAGGTCTTAGTAAGGAACTTTGGTAGATGGGGGTATTACAAAGTGGTATCAGAGCTAGGTTTTGGAACCTAAAACCAATGAACAAAATGAACATAGGGTGTCTAAATAAAACGAACCCGCGTTGCAGTTGTTTGGAGCTACCGCAAAGGTTTGAGAGACGTTCTAAAACCGCAATATTGCCCTCACAACTTCAAGCCGGTCACTACGGGGTGCGTCACGGAATCGTTCCGTGTGTGAATGTTTATATATATGCATGAATAGAGTGGTTGTATGTATACCTTGGATTGGAAGTGTTGTGATTTGGATTGGTTGGGAAAAGCTGTAGAGTATATAGTGTGTTATAAGGTGGCATGATATATGTTTTGTGTTTTAAGTTTTGACACTTTTTGGTACATAGAAACATGTGAATAAGTTGTTTGGTTGCATATATACGTTGTTGGGAATATGTTGGGAACCGTTTTAGCATGACTCGACGGAGTGTGGTGGGGAACTCGACCGAGTAGTGGGTACTCGACCGAGCGTCCCCGACGCTCGACCGAGTGAGGGTGCTTGTGATTTTAAAGTAGCTACTGGAACATGACCACTCGAGCAAGTGGGACATACTCAACCGAGTACGTTTTATGTGATTTTTTGGTCAGCTACTAGAGTTCGAGCACTCGGCCGAGTAGTTAGTATACTGGACCGAGTGGCTCGTACTCGACCAAGTACCTCTTTCGCGGATGTGATTTTATTTTGACCCGTAGGCTATGTGGTTACTTTTGTGTTGGTTATTGAAGCTCAAAATGCCGCCAAAGAAATATACTGCGTATATCAAAGCCTCTGAAATGAGCTTAGATGAGATTGTCAGAATGATTGAGCAACATGCAGCACTCACTAAGGCACTAAAGAATGTAGGGAAGGGAATGGAAGTAGTTGTTTATGCATCCAAGATGAGCACCACTATTTCCTACTTCAACCTTACCACCTATGAGGGAACAAACGAGCCCAAATTGCTCGATAACTGGCATCGAGAGATGGAAAGTGTTTTGGAGGTTGCCAACTGTTCATATGAGATGAAAGTAGAGCAGACTGCGTTTTATTTGAGGGACAAAGCTCGGGCGTGGTGGCACCGCGAGAGGGAGGGTGCACGTGAGTTTTATAAGAATTTGGGCGAGCCCGCGATTCCTAGGGCGGAGTTCAATAAGGAAATGAGGCATAAGTTTGTTCTAGAACATATTCGCAGCAAGTTGAGGGCTGAGCTCAACAGATTTGCCATGACCGATAGCATGACAGTGGCTGAATACTATCACAAGTTGAATGAGTTGTCGCGCTAGCGGAGGACATGGAGCTGAGTCCACTAAGTCTGGCTCCCGGTTTCGAGAGAGGGTTTTCGTTGAAGATTATGGAGAGGTTACCTGTTGGGGTACTCTCTGACTTGAAGGAGGTCTATGAGTGTTCGGTGCATGCAGAGAGGTTGGTTGACATGTCCACATAAGCCAAAGAAAAAGTAAGTGAGAAAAGGAAGGCAAAGAATGAGCGTAGTGTCCAGGCAAGCTTCAAATGTGGTGGACACAACCAGGCTAAAGCTTATTGAAGTAAAACGTGAAAAGACTCGATTTTTGAATGAATTTAGTCACGAAACAGTTTGCTAGAGTGTTCAAAATTAAGTGAATTGGATATGACTTAAACCAAGTACAAAGCCAAGGTTTAAAACTAAGAGCTAATTCAAGCACCTAACAATGAATTCACTCAACTCTAAGCACTTAGCAATGGAGGGTCTTCTAGCACTAAGCAAAAAATTTATGGAGAAAACTAAGGTTTTTACACTTGTGTTTTTGGCTCAAAATAATCTGATTTTCTCATAAGGTTTGGTTGGTTTATATAGTGCCAAGCAACAATCTCAACCATTCAAATTACATCTAAGGGCCACAAAAGTGGCTGCAAAAATAAGCCAAAAACAACGGTCTAATGGCCTTACAATTCTGAAATTAAAACAAAACAATAAAGTAAGCTAATAGTCCAACCCTCCTTTTTTGCTAGCTCTTGTTTAGTTATTCAACATGTGGACTTTATTGGCTGCCAAAGGGGACCGTATGGAAGGGGAATAAGACCCAAATGACAGGAAAAAGAGTCCATAGAGCTTGCTTGATTAGAAGGGGAAATGTTGAAAGCGACATTGTCCTTGCTCTTGCAACCGTGCCCATGTGATAACTTGGAAGTCTCCTTAGGCTATTTTCTGAATTAATCATTTTTAGGACACAAAATCCTAGAAAAAGTTGTCCTAAACTCTCCCAAGTTACCATATGGACCATTCGTGGCATGACTTAGGCCGTGGTTGTGGCCTTGGACCTTAAATTAGACGAGGGTCCAAAACCGGGTGAGCTCATTGGTGTTGTTTGTGTGATTTTTGCTTCAATCTCTCCCTCTTGAAAAGGATTTGCCCTCAAATCCTCGGCCTATCATCCTCAAGTTGTTCATAATAAGGACTTAAATCTCCAATGTTGAAAGTACCATGAGGTCCATACTCTTCGGGAAGATTAATCTTATAAGCATTAGAACCAATTCTTTCAAGGACTTCAAATGGACCATCGGCCCTTGGCATGAGTTTGTTCTTTCTTTTCTCCGGGAACCTTTACTTCCTCAAGTGTATCCATACAATATATCCGGGCTTAAATCTCTTGATTCTCTTAGTACCCTTGGACCTGTCCTTATGAGCCTCATTAGTCTTCTCAATTTGTTTCTTGACTTGTTCATGGATATGAAGCATTTGCTCAGCTCGCTTCTTAACATCATAATAAATTGCGTTCCTCTTGATGGGTACCAAATCAGTAGGCATCATAGGATTTATGCCATAGACCACTTCAAAGGGAGACTTGTCCGTGGTTGTGGATGGTGCTCAGTTAAAGGCAAACTCGGCTTGAGCTAGCTTGAGGTCCCAATCTTTTAATGACTTAGCAACCGTACATCTAAGTATCCTTCCCAAGGTCTTGTTAGTGATTTCCGTTTGCCCATCAGTTTGGGGGTGATGGGAGGTGCTAAATAAGAGCCTTGTCTTGAGTAGCTTCCACAATGTCTTCTAAAAGTGGCTCATGAACTTTGAATCCCTATCCGATACAATGGACTTCGGAATACCAAGGAGCTTAACCACTTCCTTGAAATAGAGCTCGTCCACACTAGTTGCATCCTCGGTCTTTTTGCAAGCAATGAAATGTGCCATTTTTCTAAATCTATCCACAAACACCATGATTTAATCCTTACCTCTTTGAGTTCTTGGTAGAGCAACAATGAAATCCATGCTTATGTCTTCCCATGGCCGATTTGGAACCGGCAAAGGAGTGTAGGGACCTATTTGGAAGTAGGACTTTGATTGTTGACAGGAGCACACCTCTTAATCACATCTTGGACATCCCCAAGCATCTTAGGCCAATAGAATTGATCTTGGAGTATGTCATAGGTATTTTGAATGCCAAAGTGTCCGGCAAGACCATTGGAGTGTACTTCCCTTACCAATAAACTTCTATAAGGCCCTTTAGGCACACACAACCGGTTTCCAAGAAATAAGAAACCATTTTGAACCAAGTATTTGATTCTAATCTTGATTCGGCCACCTTAAAGTAGTTCCCATTCCCCTTTGAAATCTGGATCCTCTTCATATAACTCTTTCATGTGTTCAAACCCAAGGATCCTTTGCTCCATGAAACTCAACATGATGAACCTCATAGACAATACATCGACCACTACATTATCTTTCCCCTCAATGTACTTGCTTGAGAAATTGAATGATTGTAGGAATTCCACCCATTTGGCATGCATATGGTTGAGCTTGTGTTGGTTATTAATGCACTTGAGAGCCTCACGATCCGTGTGGAATGGCCCCAATGGGTCAAGGCTCGAACAATGGCATAGAACTCTTTATCATAAGTTGAATAGTTGAGCTTGGCACCACTTAGTTTCTAACTAAAATAGGCAAGAGGCTTGCGTTCTTGTAGGAGGACAACCACTATACCAATTCCACTAGCACATTCAACTTCAAACAATTTTTTGAAATTTGGTAAGGCGAGAATAGGAGATTCACAAAGTAGTTTTTTGATGGTGTTGAAAGAGTCGTCAGCCTTCTCATTCCACTTGAACTCCCCCTTCTCCATACACTCGGTTATGGGAGCCGTAATGGTGCTAAAATCCTTGATAAACCTCCTATAGAAAGAGGCTAACCCATGAAAACTCCTCACATCCGTGATGGTTCTTAGAGTAGGCCATGTTTTAATTGCTTTGAACTTCTCTTGATCAACTAGAATGCCTTGGTCAAAAATTATAAAGCCCAAGAATTGGACCTCATTTTGCATAAAAGAACACTTCTCTAGCTTGCCATATAACTTGTGCTCTTTAAGAGTTTCAAACACCACTTGCAAATGCTTGAGATGCTCTTCCTTGGAGGGACTATAGACCAAGATATCATCGAATTAAACCACCACAAATATGCCCACGTGAGGCCTAAGCACCTCAGTCATCAATCTCATGAAGGTTCTTGGTGCATTAGAGAGGCTAAAAAGCATTGATACCATCGTTTAGTACCAAAAATAAATACCTAAAACAACTAACAGAAGCTAGTGGAAGTAGGGTCGATCTCCACAGGGAGATAGGAAAATGTATGCCAAACTAAGTCCATCTGAGTAACTATTTCTCGGGGTTTTGAAGGTTTGTTCTAATCTACGGAGGTTAAAAGAGAAAGAAAATAAAGAGATATAAAGTAGAAATTTGACGAGTTTAATAAATAGAGAGAAACAGCTAGGACAGTCGGTTTACCATGATTCTCAAGGAGTCTAGTCTAGGGTCTTAGGTCAATGCAAATTCGGTCTGCAGGGTAGTGAAAAGGTCCTTCCGGTCCACTATTCACCCTAGAACATCACTAACTTAGCTTCTGCCCTCATTAGAATGCTCTAATGTTCACTGCAATTCTTACCCCTTCCAATCTTCCGATCCAGGTCAAGGTGTACCAAAGTTAATTATCTAAATGCGTCGACTCAAGCAAATAATTACAGTCAATTGCAATGATTAACAACACATATCTAATTCGCACTAAACCTTAGTCACCTATTCATAATCCCCTCAATATCATGGCTCTCCTATGTCCTAGTAAAGGAGATTAGCTATGCATAATTATTGAATAAACAACAACAACACATAAACTGAAAGAATTAAACATAATAAATAATCTAAGAAGAGAATAAAAATGGTAGAGAGATTAAAGGAATAAGAACAATAAGGCAAAGGTAATTAATTGAAATAAAGAGTAGAGAGTACCAAACACAAGAGGGTAGCAATGGTGAATTAGGTTTCCAGTGTAAAGTTCTAAGAGAAAGAGTAAGGAGAGAAGAAGAAGAAGTAGTCGAAGTCCCCTCGCATGATTGCCGTCACTTCATATTTATTCCTAACTACAAAAGAATATCTCGAAATTAACTCAAAATCCGCCTAAAAGATCGGACCTCTCGATCGAGGAGAAAACTGAGCAAACCTCTTGAATGGGTAACATAAGTACTCGATCGAGGACTTCAACAAATGACTATCTTGATTGAGTAAAGAGAGAACTCGATCGAAGAACTTCAGCAATGTAAAGCATTTGATCGACCAGTTTAAGTAGCCAACTTGGTCGATCGAGCTATATTAGCACGGGTGGACTTCTTGAACACCTTCCGAAGCCACTTCACGCATCTCTGAGTGACAAATTCCAAGTTCCGATCCCTCCTTCTCCAAAATGCATGAGATTGGGAAAGGTTCAGGCTCGATTTCGCTCCTTTCCGGTTCATACATGCAATTAATACAAGACAAACCAAAGTAGACTATTCGGGAGCATTTGTAGCTAGATGCCACGTAAATAACATAGAAATGCGAGTAAATATAGGGTAAAAACCTTATATAAAATACACGCATCAAATCTCCCCAAACCAAACCTTTGCTTGTCCCCAAGCAAACTATGAATACAACTAAGGACAACCAACGGAACGGGACCAACTCATCAGCTACAAATCGTCCACCCAAGCCAATTTAATGCAACAACTAACAAAGTGGCGATAAGTAAGTGCAAACGAGTTAAATCAATGCTTCAAACTATTGAACCGTCGACCTTGCAAGACTCATATATATCGGACCTTCACGGGTCGCTCATCACACAAATTAAGCAGAAAGTGAGTATATTGGTAAGAGATAGAAAGAAGTAGAGACACTCACCTAACTCGACCTATAAGAACATGCATACAGCTGACATGAAACCAATTTCTACCGACCGTACATATGCATTCCAACCAATCAGGTCCGAGACACACGGCGTGGACTTACGTATTATAACAACCCGACCTGCCACAATCGTAACACAACCCCAATAAGATGGGTGTGCACTTTTGGGCCCATTAATTGTCCTCACTTAAGCCCAAAAGCACAAGGCCTTGTTACTAAGTGGTGGGTGAAATCCCTTATAAACATATCACAACCTCCTCAATTCCCCGATGTGGGACAACCTTACTCTCAATAACTTGGGGTGTTACAATCTCCCCCACTTAAAGACCACAACGTCCTCGTTGTGTCTCCAACTTGACCGCAGCCAAGCCCAGAATACTCCCCCGCTAGGTGTGTGACCCGGGTACTCCCGACCACGAGCTCACCACACGGTCGCAGGGTCGCTCTGATACCATTTATAATAACCCGACCCGCCACCATCGTAACACAACCCCAATAAGATGGGTGTGCACTTTTGGGCCCATTAATTGTCCTCACTTAAGCCCAAAAGCACAAGGCCTTGTTACTAAGTGGTGAGTGGAATCCCTTATAAACATTTCACATATAAAACACAAACCTCTCTCCCGGTTCAAAATGGTATCAGAGCGACGATCCTGAAACCTGTAACTAATGAATCTAATGAACATAGGGAGTCAAATAAAATGAACCCGGGGTAAAAGTTGTAGGAGCTAATGCAAAGGCTTGGGAGACGTCCTAAAGTCGTGAACTCGCCCTATAAAATTGAACCGGTCACATGGGGGGGTATGTGTCGGAGTCGTGTGTGCTATCTTTTGGTTTGTGTGTGTACGTAATGATATATGTTGAGAATCATTGGATGTTGGAAATGGAGGATTGGGTGAGTGGTTAAAAGTTAAAGAGGTGTGTTTTATATGTGAAATTGAATGAAAGGCATGTTAACTGTTTATAATGTGGCACTTGATAACATGAAGTAGATTAATGTTGTTGATTGTATGAGGAACTGCGTAGATTTGCATGCGTAGTTGTTGTTATAATGTTAAGGTAATAATGAATGCATAGTACGTTGGGGTATGTGAGATAACATGTGGGTAGTATTCACGTGTCAGCATGACTCGATCGAGTGGGGGGCACTCGATTGAGTGGGTGAGGTACTCGACCGAGTGGGTATTTGACGTTTTCATGATCAGAACCGTGTTTTTGGGTACTCGATCGAGTACATAGAGGCACTCGATCGAGTAGGGGGCACTCGATCGAGTGGTCTGTCAGCTTGATCGAGTAGGTTAGAGATCAGAAGGTCTGTTTGGGGTCTGGAGTCGGGGTACTCGATCGAGTACGTGGGGCCCTCGATCGAGTAGCCTCCACTCGATCGAGTAGGTTTGGGCACTCGATCGAGTGGGTTCTGGGCAGGCCGTTTTCGTGTTTTGAGTTATAGTACGTATGTTTATATCTACCTTTTCTTATATAGTTTCAAGATGCCGCCAAAGAAAACCGCTTTGTATACGAGAGCTGAGAGCATGAACGTGGATGACATAGTTAAGATGTTGGAGCATCAAGATGCTCTTACGGAGGCCCTTAAGAGAGTGGGGAAGGATAAGGAGGTTGATCACTCTAAGATCAGCCTGTATATAGCAAGATTTAACCCAAAAGAGTATAAGGGGACCAGGGAGCCAATTCTTCTTGACAATTGGCATAGAGAGATGGAGAACATTCTGGATTTGGTGCATTATCTGGATGAGATAAGGGTAGAACAAGCTGCATTCTACTCGAGGGAGGCAGCAGGAGAGTGGTGGGACAAGGTGAAAGGGAGTGCTAGAGAGATGTATGAGAAGCAGGGGCTGCCTGCTATTCCTTGGGAAGAGTTTAGGAAAGCTATGAAGAGGGAGTTCGTGCCGGAACATGTAAGGAGTAAGCTGAGGGAGGAGTTTGATGGGTTCAAGATGACCTCTGAGATGTCTGTGGCTGAGTACTATAAGCAGTTTAATGAGAAGTCTAGATATGCTGAGGATATGGGGCTGAGTGAGGAGAACCTAGCTCTGAGGTTCGAGAAGGGGTTGACCCCCAAGATAATGGATAAGTTACCCGTGGGAGTCCTTACTGATGTTAAGGAAGCTTATGAGAGGGCTGGGAGAGCTGAGAGGTTGGTAGAGATGGCCCAGGAGAGAGGTGCTGAGAAAACAAAGGCTGAGAGCGAGGGTGGTGGCCAATCTAACTACAAGAAAGGCAACCACTATTGGCCACCACAATCAGGCTAGAGCATACTCTTCTGGTTCAGGGTTTAGTGTTGGGGCTTCATACGGGCGTGGCCGTGGTAGTTGGGGTATGACCTGCTTTAACTGTGGTGGTGTAGGCCACAAGAGACATGAGTGCACCAGTGCGGTGAACGGGGGTTACCAGAGATCGGGACAGGGGAGTTTTTCTCAGGGACCGGCACAGAGTTTTGCGAGTAACAGACCAGCTGGGTCATGGGGCAACCGGGGAGGTCAGAGTAACAACGGTGGAGGTAACGCAATGGCGGTAATTCTTATCAGAAACCAGTTACCAACACCAACAACAACTAAGGGTCGGGTGCTAAGCTGACTACTTCAGCCAGTACTGTCCAGGGAGGTGGGCAGAAGACCAGTGGAAAGCTGTTCATGATGGACAAACAAGCAACTGAGGACGACGCACATGTTATCACTGGTACCTTTCTTGTTAATGGTGTTCACACCTTTGTTTTGTTTGATTCAGGGGCATCTCAGTCGTTTGTATCTTCGAGTCATGTTAAACAGTTGGGCTTGAGAGAGTATGAGTCTATAAGTGAGAAAGTTTTTATACCTTCGGGAGAGTTTGTAACATGTGGGAGGTTGTTTAGGGATGTATCTTTGATAGTTGGGCAAGTTGACCTACCTGTAGACTTGCTTGAGTTTCCTTTAAACGGTTTTGAGATGATAGTCGAGATGGATTGGTTAGGAAAGTATAAAGCAAAGATAGACTGTCATAAAAAAGAAGTGTCTCTGAGAGGTCCTAAGGGCATTAGTGTGTCTTATCTTGGGTTTGTTGTCAAACCCAAAGTTAAGTTGATTGCAGCTGTGACCTTGAAGTCCTATCTGAGGAAGGGGTGCCCATTGATCTTGTGCTATGTGAGAGATGACCGGATAGAGAGTCCGACAGTTGATCAGATACCAGTTGTGGGGGAGTTTTCAGATGTCTTTCCAGAGGAGATTCCGGGGTTGCCGCCGAAGAGGGAGATAGATTTCACGGTTGAGTTGAAACCGGGGATGGGGCCAATCTCTAAGGCACCGTACCGGATGGGTCCTAAGGAGTTGGAGGAGCTTAGGAATGTAACATTCCGTAATTGTTATGTTAATTGGTGTGTCAAAAGTGTGTGTTAACCGAGTTAGAATTGCGTGACGTCCGTAAGTACGATATACAATACCCTTCTGTTGTTTGAGTATGAGAGCGAACTTCGGGACGAAGTTCATTTTAAGGGGGGAAGACTGTAATACCCCGTATTTTTATATAATAAATTAAATGGATATTATTATATATAATTATTATACATTTTATATTACTAATTAAGTCGGGTAAATTGTTGAGTCGATAATTATGTTAAGTTATTTTATTTAACTCGCGTAGTATCGATACAAGTTAATTGAGACGGGTTTATATAGGATTCGAAATGTGACCAGTTGAGCTGGCTCAATAACTGTTCAGCCCAATTTAACCCTAACCCTAACCCTAAAACCTAAACCTAATAACACTACCCAACCCGCCTCCCTCTTCCCTCAGCCGCCTCCCTCCTTCACCAACATCAAAACATCAGATTCACGCCTAGAGAGAGAGAGAGAGAGAGGTCGTGGGTATTGATGGCGCAGCAGGGAAGAGCTAGGGGTGTTGGTCGACGTCCATAGGCGACCGTGGTGGTTGTTATGGTGACGGAAAGGTAAGCACTCCACATTTCTCCTCTGTTTTTCGAATTTGATCGGGTTTTGGGGTTGTTCGCGCCTTGTTGAGGCTTTGTTAATGGTTGTTGGCAGGGTATTGGTAATGGGTGGTCAGGGTAGAGTATTTTGGTGGTGGTTAGGGTGGTCTTAGGTGGTTGTAGGGGCAGAGAGAGGCGGTGTCGATAAGGGGGTAGGAAACGGGTTTCAGATGCGTTTTCAAGGGAGTTTAGACAGGGGGGTTTTGGGTGGCACCACCGTGGACTAGGGGGAGGTCGAAACGGTGGTGCTGTGGTGTCGGTGTTCGTGGGTTGGCGGCGAGAAGAACGGTGGTGATTTGGCAGGGGTTGAGTGATACCTGCGGTGGTTGCGAGTTGAGGAAATAGGGCGGGTGGTGAAGCACGGTGGTGAGCAGCGGGCGATTGCGGCCCTGGTTCGACTCGCCGGCGGCAGTCGACCAAGGTGGGGCTGGTTGTCGGTGGTGGGGTCGATGTGGGCACCACGGCTGGTGGTTGTCGGGGTGGTTCAGGCGGCGGTTTAAGGGTGTGGGCGTGAGTGAAGTGTGAGTGTAAGAGTTGGGTTATTCGATTTGTTTTGAAGCGGGTTTTATTAGTTAATCATTATAATTCGTTAATCGGTCGTACTTTTAATTAATTAATTTAATTCCCGAGTTGAGTAAAATAATTAGAGATGGATTTTGAGTCGGGACTGGTTAAAGTGGAAAGTTACTATATCGGGAAAGTTTCTATTTTGGGAAATTCTATATTTAGTAGTTAGTAATAATAAGTATTATAATTGTTTTAGGTGACGGATTCGTGAAGGATCGATAATCAAATTCATTGCTTTATTTCTGGACTGCTTAACTGCTTAATTGGATTTGCTGGCACTTTGAGGTAGGGAAAATACACTTGTCTTATTATCGTCGTTGTTGAGTTGTGTTGACTTGATTCCTGGTTGTCGACTTATGTTATGATTTATATACGGGAAGTGATTGACTGAATTTATCGTATTGAGTATGATATCACAACATCGGGTAACTGACATGACTTTATGATTTATCAGTTCAGTGATTTATATACATATTGCATTGCATTAATTACTGTTGAGCATTTCATATGCATTGGAGTTGGAGGAGGATGTGGTGGTGACGATGTTGGGATACGATGTGATGTTGTGTTAAGGCCCAAGCGGGTTCTGCAGGACTTGCCCTGGTGTCCTCAGCTGCGAGCTGGCAGATCGGCTACGGTCGATATATATAGTCTACCGGGGATCGGTATGGCTGGGTTGTCCGGGGTATGAGATATGAGTTATGTGTTGAGATGGAGATGGAGGTGACGGAGGAGCATGCATATCGTATTTATTGTTTCATTGTTTTCCCTACACAACCTCGTGGTTGACCCTGTGTATTCGTGAACACCTGTGATGAACCATAATGGGGAGCAGATTTGACAGGTACTAAAGATTAGCTGACTTGGGAGCTATGGGATGCGTGAGGACTTGGCCAATCTACCTAGAAGTCTAGACCACATAGAAGATTTTATCGCTTAATTTATTTTCCGCTGCGGGTTGTATTTATCTCATATTAAGTATTAGTTGGATAATTTGTAATAAACACGTAATCGTTAAGTTTTAATTTAAATTACTTTGGTATTGTTGTACTTTGTTATTCACTACCTCGGGAAACCGAGATGGTAACAGTCCGGTTTATTAGGGAATGCCTTGCTAAAGGCTCCTTCATAAACCGGGGTGTTACAAAGTGGTATCAGAGCGAACGATCCTCAGGCCTAAACCAATGAACCCAATGAACGTAGGATGTGTCCAAGTAAAATGAACCCCTGGGAATAAACTGATAGGAGCTCACAGTGCGGTTAAGAAGGCGCCCTTAATGCGTGCTCTTTTGCCCTCTCAGTTTTGAACCAGGTAACCCGAGAGAAATTGAGTGAATGGGTAGTTAGAAGGAAAACCTTAAATATAATCGAGTGGATGTACACCTTGAGACCCATATGTTCTAACCATTCTACAGGACAACGTTACGGTAAGTATTTTGTATGAATGATGATGTGATCATATGATGTTGTGGAAATGAGAAATAAATCTTCGTGTTCAGATTGATAATCAATGAAGTGTTGGAATGTGGTAATCGTGAGCGTGAAAATAATTACGAAATTATGATATTTACCTAGGTGAATGTTGAATGATGTGCTGATAGTACTATTATGTCTAGTGATATGCGGTTATGTGATCCCAAAGCCATGCTAGTATAGTCTTGTGATAGTAATAAGAAACACTATTGAATTGCATGTTTCTAGTCATAGCAATCATAATTAGATTTAAGGAGTAGATCGAGATGCAACGGGATTCTATGGGGTAGATGTTACGAAGGTATACAGTGTGAGATTTAAGTTAGGATGAGTTAGTATCGATAGTGTGGTTGTAAGAGCTTGGAACATAGTAGATGAATGACCTAGTGCTGAAACACGTTTGTTTGATTTTACTCCCTAATTGATCTTGCTGTCATTTCTTTTCTGTTAATCCCCTATGGATGAAATTTTGTGAGAGATAGCCTCGTGAGTTAGTGTTCATTTGGCGTTGGTTTTATGCTTATATGATATACGGATTAGGAGTAATAAATATTTTAGTGGGCTGTGGTCAGGAAGTTCCTGTGCAGTGATGTTTTGACCAATGATTTTGTAAAAATCCTCATTTAAATTGTACTGATAATTTTTGCATAATTCCAACCCCATCGATCAGAAGATTCGCATATGTTTTCAAATTGTTAAGCCACGAAAATTCTTGATGTTTCTATATTAAATGGTACGTTTTGCAATCTGACCCAAGTTTCGAACCAATTGCCGTCACATGCGTATTTGGAGCAACTGAGTTGTAAAATGCTTTAAAAATGAAATTCTTGTACTTTAGACATAATTCTTTTTCCCCTATGTTTTTAACTCTCGGTATGTTATAAAAAGTAATCTAACTCAAGTATTCGTTGGACGGTTATTTATTTGTGATTTTTGAAAGTTACAACGTGAACCATGACTTGTAACATGTGCGTACTATGTGAGTTCTCATATAATTGTTTGGTTATTTCATGAGCCTTATTAATGTGATCTTATAATGTTTTATATGATGATAGTAGCACGCATGTTCAGTAGTTATGTATCTTAACAGGCGATAAAATTAAAGTCTAGTTGATAACATTGTTGGCATGATAGCGTGGGTAAAATTGGATAGCTTAAATTGATTCTTAATCAAGGGTGAAATATTTTAAACGAGTCCGGTTGTTGCATATTTTATGTATGTTTGGCATGTTGTAATATCTCTAGTATGTTCATCATATTTGCATGGTGGTCAGATATATATATATAAATATAAAACCATATTGTCATACTCGTGCAAGTTGATAACGTTAAAAGTTAATTTGATTTTCTAATATACTCGCATGAATGTTTACAATAATTATGTTTAAAAGTTTACACATGGATGGTAGTAATGATTCTGTCTAAATGTTCACACGTGTAGGACGTCATCTGAGTTCTAATGCCTTTCATGTGAGTTGTGTGCCTAAAGTTATACTTATTACTTTCATTGCATTAATCTATTTCAGTGGACCTAAACCTAGGACATGATATTAAACAGTGTTGTTAATTCTTAGTGGACATGTTCATCATTATATCGTCATAAAATACAAAAGGGATTCTTGCAATTGTAGGAGCATGATATAAAGGAAATTGTTTGATATAATACGACATTTGGCATATCTATATTCTCGAGTGATTACTATCAATTATATTTTAATAAAGATTGTTTATGATAATTATATTAGCAATTATAATGGGATAACCCTTTGATGATTCACATGATATGCGTTGATTTAAATGATAGTCGTTATAGTTACGTTTAGTTGAGCCGTGAATATAATCGAGTAAGAAGTGCAACTAAAATCCGATGATTGAAGTAATAATCGTTCATTAGTAAAGATAGGACTGAAATGAATAAGATGAACCTGTAAATTACAATATATGAGTCGACACCTAAGCTCGATTTGTTGAAGGAATTAAATTTAAGTTTATCTGATTTGGAGTTTCGTAGTAAGCTGTAAATGGATTCTATGACGGCCTTGTTATAAGATTATGTTAGGAAAGTTATTCACCGTCCAGTATGAAAGTGAAAGTTTTGAAAATGAAGTCAAATCGTGTCGTATGAGTATAAATTCGGATTGAGATTCCAAAGGTGTCTAGTGGTATGGTTCCATGATATTTGGTAGTATGGAGGAATTGAGTCATGTTGTTCGTTCATGGAGCGAATTGGTGGGTTGTGGTTAATTACGAATGTCAAACCAGGAAATGTAATGTGGTGATTTAAGTGAATTATGTGTCAACATGGTATGTTAATATTAGCATGACAGGTAACGAATACTTGTAAAATTTGTGTAATTAAATACATTAATCTTTTATGTCATGGTGTCGGGTGCATTCAAAATATATTTAAAACCAAGAACGAAATTTTATGTATGATAGTCTTGTATGTTAAACTTTCCAAATATCGCTGTTTACTCGCTTGTTTGACTCGACCAATAAGTTGTAAATTTAGCCAATCGATGTGCATTTGTCATTCATGAATAAATCCCAAACCCTTGTTATAAGGATTAAAATATTTCTAGGCTGATAAAAATTGCGAACTGGTTGTCTTCATTTTATTGGTGATTCGGTGACTTGACCTAGAATCTGTACAATTAAGTAAAGGAAAGTCAGACTGGACCTATTAAGGTATAAATCTTCATAAATCGATTTAGTAAGTTTTGGACCCTAATTCTTTTCTCATGTTGATTGATTCCCTATGTTTCTAAGGTAAAAGATTACAATAATTGGTAAAATGAATAATTACTAATGATTTTACTGGTAACGGTAGCCTCTTTCAGTTGTTAGCAGTAGTTTGAGAACTTTTGTTATAATAATGAGGTTACGAGGACGTAACCATGTTTTTAGTTGGGGAGGATTGTAAAATCTTGATGCTTAATTTGCACTTGTTTGTAGGTTATAGTTGACCAAGTTGACCTTTAGTTGTGGGGTACCTATGCGGATGAGTTCGATATGTTTTGTTCCTACTTCGGTTAGTTGATTGAAGTGTAAAAGGAGAGTGTGATTAAACTACTGGTAATGTGTTATGAGTTAGCCTATGAGCTGAGTTATGGTTACAGGAGATACGTTTGCGGTCCAGTGCGACCATGGTTAATGAGTTTATGTTGAGTTTGAGATCGGAATTGAGATGGAAAGATGATGGTGTTCTCAGATGAGTACTTAGTTGTTATACATTTGTGTTCTCAGGTAGTTATTAGTTGCAGTTAGTTGGGTTAAGAAAAGACGAGTTAAACTTCGGGACGAAGTTTATTTTTAGGAGGGCAGAATGTAACATTCCGTAATTGTTATGTTAATTGGTGTGTCAAAAGTGTGTGTTAACCGAGTTAGAATTGCGTGACGTCCGTAAGTACGATATACAATACCCTTCTGTTGTTTGAGTATGAGAGCGAACTTCGGGACGAAGTTCATTTTAAGGGGGAAAGACTGTAAT
Source organism: Silene latifolia (assembly GCF_048544455.1). Classification (NCBI taxonomy): domain Eukaryota; kingdom Viridiplantae; phylum Streptophyta; class Magnoliopsida; order Caryophyllales; family Caryophyllaceae; genus Silene; species Silene latifolia. The sequence goes on from NC_133531.1 coordinate 66,085,069, forward strand.
ACCCCGTATTTTTATATAATAAATTAAATGGATATTATTATATATAATTATTATACATTTTATATTACTAATTAAGTCGGGTAAATTGTTGAGTCGATAATTATGTTAAGTTATTTTATTTAACTCGCGTAGTATCGATACAAGTTAATTGAGACGGGTTTATATAGGATTCGAAATGTGACCAGTTGAGCTGGCCCAATAACTGTTCAGCCCAATTTAACCCTAACCCTAACCCTAAAACCTAAACCTAATAACACTACCCAACCCGCCTCCCTCTTCCCTCAGCCGCCTCCCTCCTTCACCAACATCAAAACATCAGATTCACGCCTAGAGAGAGAGAGAGAGAGGTCGTGGGTATTGATGGCGTAGCAGGGAAGAGCTAGGGGTGTTGGTCGACGTCCATAGGCGACCGTGGTGGTTGTTATGGTGACGGAAAGGTAAGCACTCCACATTTCTCCTCTGTTTTTCGAATTTGGTCGGGTTTTGGGGTTGTTCGCGCCTTGTTGAGGCTTTGTTAATGGTTGTTGGCAGGGTATTGGTAATGGGTGGTCAGGGTAGAGTATTTTGGTGGTGGTTAGGGTGGTCTTAGGTGGTTGTAGGGGCAGAGAGAGGCGGTGTCGATAAGGGGGTAGGAAACGGGTTTGAGATGCGTTTCAAGGGAGTTTAGACAGGGGGTTTTGGGTGGCACCACCGTGGACTAGGGGGAGGTCGAAACGGTGGTGCTGTGGTGTCGGTGTTCGTGGGTTGGCGGCGAGAAGAACGGTGGTGATTTGGCAGGGGTTGAGTGATACCTGCGGTGGTTGCGAGTTGAGGAAATAGGGCGGGTGGTGAAGCACGGTGGTGAGCAGGCCAGTTGACGGCCCTGGTTCGACTCGCCGGCGGCAGTCGACCAAGGTGGGGCTGGTTGTCGGTGGTGGGGTCGATGTGGGCACCACGGCTGGTGGTTGTCGGGGTGGTTCAGGCGGCGGTTTAAGGGTGTGGGCGTGAGTGAAGTGTGAGTGTAAGAGTTGGGTTATTCGATTTGTTTTGAAGCGGATTTTATTAGTTAATCATTATAATTCGTTAATCGGTCGTACTTTTAATTAATTAATTTAATTCCCGAGTTGAGTAAAATAATTAGAGATGGATTTTGAGTCGGGACTGGTTAAAGTGGAAAGTTACTATATCGGGAAAGTTTCTATTTTGGGAAATTCTATATTTAGTAGTTAGTAATAATAAGTATTATAATTGTTTTAGGTGACGGATTCGTGAAGGATCGATAATCAAATTCATTGCTTTATTTCTGGACTGCTTAACTGCTTAATTGGATTTGCTGGCACTTTGAGGTAGGGAAAATACACTTGTCTTATTATCGTCGTTGTTGAGTTGTGTTGACTTGATTCCTGGTTGTCGACTTATGTTATGATTTATATACGGGAAGTGATTGGTGAATTTATCGTATTGAGTATGATATCACAACATCGGGTAATTGGCATGACTTTATGATTTATCGATTGATGATTTATATACATATTGCATTGCATTAATTATCGTTGAGCATTTCATATGCATTGGAGTTGGAGGAGGATGTGGTGGTGACGATGTTGGGATACGATGTGATGTTGTGTTAAGGCCAGTGCGGGTTCTCGCAGACTTGCCCTGGTGTCCTCACCGCGAATGGCAGATCGGCTACGGTCGATATATATAGTCTACCGGGGATCGGTATGGCTGGGTTGTCCGGGGTATGAGATATGAGTTATGTGTTGAGATGGAGATGGAGGTGACGGAGGAGCATGCATATCGTATTTATTATTTCATTGTTTTCCCTACACAACCTCGTGGTTGACCCTGTGTATTCGTGAACACCTGTGATGAACCATAATGGGGAGCAGATTTGACAGGTACTAAAGATTAGCTGACTTGGGAGCTATGGGATGCGTGAGGACTTGGCCAATCTACCTAGAAGTCTAGACCACATAGAAGATTTTATCGCTTAATTTATTTTCCGCTGCGGGTTGTATTTATCTCATATTAAGTATTAGTTGGATAATTTGTAATAAACACGTAATCGTTAAGTTTTAATTTAAAGTACTTTGGTATTGTTGTACTTTGTTATTCACTACCTCGGGAAACCGAGATGGTAACAGTCCGGTTTATTAGGGAATGCCTTGCTAAAGGCTCCTTCATAAACCGGGGTGTTACAAGGAAGCAGTTGAACGATCTAATAGAGAAGGGATACATTAGACCAAGTGTATCACCGTGGGGAGCACCAGTTCTTTTTGTGAAAAAGAAAGTTGGGAGTTTGAGGTTGTGCATAGATTACCGGGAGTTGAACCGAGTGACGGTGAAGAACAAGTATCCTTTGCCAAGGATAGATGACCTGTTTGATCAGTTGAGTGGTGCAACAGTCTTTTCTAAGATTGATTTGAGGTCGGGGTACCATCAGGTGAAGATTAGGGAGGTGGACATACCGAAGACAGCTTTCACGTCGAGGTATGTCCATTATGAGTATGTGGTGATGCCTTTTGGATTATCTAATGCACCGGCTGTGTTTATGGATTTGATGAACAGAGTTTTCAGTCAGTTTTTGGACAAGTTTGTGGTGGTGTTCATTGATGACATCTTAGTCTATTCCAAGACTAAGGAGGAACATGAGGAGCATCTGAGGATTGTGTTGCAGACCTTGAGGGAGCACGAGTTGTATACTAAGTTGTCCAAGTGTGAGTTCTGGTTAGAGAAAGTTGCTTTTCTGGGGCTTGTGATCTCTAAGGATGGGGTAGCTATGGATCCGGCAAAGATTGAGGCAGTGACCAAGTGGGAAGCACCGAAGAATGTAGCTGAGATTCGGAGTTTCTTGGGTTTAGTTGGATACTACAGACGGTTCGTGAAGGATTTCTCCAAGATTGCTAGACCTATGACAGCTTTGATGAGGAAAGAGAACAGGTTTCGTTGGGATGAGAGTTGTGAGACGGCGTTCCAAACATTAAAAGAGTGTTTGACCACAGCTTCAATCTTAGCATTACCTAAAGGGAGTGAGAACTTTGAGGTTTATACAGATGCCTCAAAGAATGGGTTAGGATGCGTGTTGATGCAGAACGGTAAAGTAATTGCCTATGCTTCTAGGCAATTGAAGCCTTATGAGGAGAATTATCCTATACACGATATAGAGTTGGGTGCAGTAGTGTTTGCTCTAAAGATTTGGAGAGATTACCTTTATGGGGCGACCTTTAAGGTATTTTCAGATCACAAGAGTCTCAAGTACATCTTCACTCAAAAAGAGTTGAACATGAGACAAAGGAGGTGGATGAAGTTGATTGGCGATTATGACATGGATATTATCTACCATGAAGGGAAAGCCAATGTTGTTGCTGATGCTTTGAGCAGGAAGAGTGTAGATTCTTTATGTACAGCTATATCTTTGATGAAGTTGAGAGATGAGGTGGGGAAGTTTGGGATACATATGATGCAGAGAGGGGATGCCATGGGAGATTTGACAGTGCAGCCTGATCTTTATTATGATTTACCAGGTAAACAGGCTTTGGATCCTAAGATGGTAGAGTGGAGAGCTGGAGTAGAGAAAGGGACAGCGTCTAGATTCTCTATTCATCCGGATGGTAGTTTGAGGTTTGATGGGAGGTGGTGTGTCCCTAATGATGAGGAGTTGAAAAAGACAATCATGACAGAGGCACATTGTACACCGTATTCGGTACATCCAGGTGGTGACAAGCTGTACAAAGATTTAAAGAACACGTTTTGGTGGCCTGGGATGAGGAAAGAAACAGCTGAGTTTGTGGCCCGTTGTTTGACATGCCAGAGAGTCAAAGGGGAACAACGACGACCACAAGGTAAGATTCAGTCTCTTGAGGTACCTGAGTGGAAGTGGGAATCCATTTCTATGGATTTTATCCTGGGTTTGCCAAAGAGTTAACAGGGTAACAACATGATATGGATTATAGTGGATCGACTGACCAACTCAGCTCATTTTGTGCCAATCAAAGATACATGGACTAAAGCACAATTAGCTATGGCTTATCGGAAGAATGTGCTAAAGTTACATGGGGTGCCTAAAGACATAGTATCTGACAGAGATGCGAGGTTTATCTCCAAGTTTTGGAAAGAGTTACAGGAATCTTTGGGAACGACATTGAAGATGAGTACAGCATTTCATCCTGCAATAGATGGTCAGACAGAGAGAACTATTAAGACTCTTGAGGATATGTTACGAGCTTGTGTGATGGACTTTGGTGGTAGCTGGGAACAGAGGTTGGATTTGATAGAGTTTTCTTACAACAACAGCTATCACACTAGTATTGGTATGACACCGTTTGAGGTTTTATATGGGAGGAGGTGTAGGAGTCCGATCTGTTGGGACGACAGTGCTGAGGCAGTGGTTTTAGGACCAACGATGGTACATGACATGGTTGAGCAGATTAGGATGATCAGGGAGAGGATGAAAGCAGCTCAGGATAGGCAGAAGAGTTATGCAGATCTACATCGCCGGGATATCGAGTTTCAGGTTGGGGACAAGGTTCTTCTGAAAGTGTCTCCTATGCGTGGGGTTATGAGATTTGGGAAGAGAGGCAAGCTGAGTCAGAAGTTCATAGGGCCATATGAGATCATAGACAGGGTTGGAGAGGTTGCTTATCGTTTGGCTTTACCGTCTTCTTTGGATAGGGTGCATAATATGTTTCATGTATCTCAGTTGCGAAAGTATGTGAGTGATCCGTCACATGTGTTAGAGGCAGAGAGCATAGAGCTAGATGAGTCCTTGTCTTATCTTGAGGTGCCTAAGCAGATTCTTGACCGGAAGGTTAGGAAGACTAGGAGTGGTGAGACAGTTTTGCTTAAGATCCTTTGGTCTAATCATGAGGTAGAGGAAGCTACATGGGAGGCAGATGAGGCTATGAGAGAGCGTTACCCTTTCCTTTTTGATTAGGTATGTATGGGTACGGGGACGTAACCTTGTTTCTTTTAGGGGGTAGGAGATCATCGCAAAGAGTTTTACACCCTTTTTGTGTTGTGTCGGTTTGTTTTGTAGTGGTTTGAGCCGGGTTGAGATTGGTTGGTAACATGTTTTTATGTTAAGTTTTATGTTGTTTGTTGTGTCGGGAGTGTGGTAGTATGTTTTTGTTTTGTTGTAGTTTGAACTTCGGAGACGAAGTTCTTTTTAAGGAGGGAAGACTGTAATACTACGGTTTTATGAGTCTCTGGATACTCTATCGAGTGGGCCTTACTCTGTCGAGTAAGGGTGTTTTGAGTTTTTAAAATAGTTTCTGTCTATAGGGTACTCGATCGAGTAGCCTTGATACTCGATCGAGTAGGGGGCACTCGATCGAGTATGTCGGGCACTCGATCGAGTGGCTCGGTTTATGGGTAATGTTTTGTCGGGTTTTGTTAATAATGCGAATTAATATATAAACCTTTCCGTCACTTTCATAATACACTTTTATCAAACCTAATTACTTCAAAAGAGATTTCAAACTACGTGTTTCGCATCGTTTGCATTATTGACAAATCCCGGAGCTTGAGAGGTCGGAATATATTATTCTTTACATCCTTGTGATCCTTGCGTCGAGGGTAAGATCTACGTACCGATTTTATAGTATTTTATTAAAGTTGTTTAAACCCTAATTTGGGGATTTTGGGGTTTTGTTGCTTTTTATGATTGTTAGTAATTATGTGATCATATGTTAGGAGGAGAATTAGGAATTGGAGGCTTTTTGATAACAGCTGTTGAGATCGTCTGACTGTTTTGCATTTCAGGTAGGGTTTCCCTACTCAGTATTATTCACATATGTGTTGGTGGTGATCTTTGTTTGTTGAGTATTATCATACGCGTATTGTGACGGTTGTTGGAATTGTTTATTGCTAGTAGTTATGATTAATTGTATCTGTCTGTAGTATTCGGGGTGCGTCCCTGGCTGAGTGGGGTCACTTGCGGGAGTGGCTTCACGCCCATTATTCGCCTTCTATGGAACCCGCCACAGAAGGGATGTGCACATTAATGGATTTAGGTTATTCGCTCTATGGTATGAGCGGGGCTTAGGTGGGAACGGTTGCGGTCCCCCACTGGCGGAGTGGCGTAACCTGTTGCGACGGGTGCTCTAGCAGGATTACACACTTTAGTGTGTAGTCGGTGATGAGGAGTTGATTATGGTGTTTGGGTTATGTGACGGTTGAAATATGTTGTTTTCTGTCTTATAGTAGTTGTGCATGTATGTTTGTGTGAATAGTACTGACCCCGTTTTATTGTTTTAAAAACTGTGGTGATCCATTCGGGGATGGTGAGCAGTTGTTGAGCAGGTATGAGTTGAGACATATAGGCTAGCTGGGATGTGTCACCTTCAGATGATAGAGTCTTCCGCTGTAGCTTGAGTAGTTTATCAGACTTTTGATTAGTTGATTAGACAGTTGGTTTATGGACATGTAATTCCGTATTTTAGCAGTTTGATTTTTGGATTGTATTCACTTTAAACTTTATGCTATTTAAACATTGTTTCTTAATTGTCTTTTGATTATCATTGCCTCGGGAAACCGAGTTGCTAGCACTTCCATGCCTTAAGTGGTCCTGGTAAGGCACTTGGAGTATGGAGGTGTTACACGTATGATGTGAAGTGAGGTTATATGGTAGGAAGAGGCACAATAGATTTGGATAAGTGGAGATAAATTCAAGCCAGTACAACCATAACCAAATAAGAGAATCATCCCCCTTCACCACTCAATACAAAATGTAGAACTGTGCCATTGTGGCAAAACACCACTCACATCAACAAAGGACTCCCCATAAGAAGATAATGAAAAGCATGGGAGTGCTATTCAACGACCTCATTCGCATATGTTTTTTCCTTTTCGTTCTTTCTTCATCATTTTCTTTCTTTCATATGTCTTTTTTAATCTTTTTCCTTCAATTCATTTCTTCAGTTCATACCACCAACTTCAATTCTTTCAAAGCGAGCCAAAAAGACAAGGGTAATAGCATACCCACAAAAACCACTGGAACTAGCTTGACATGGCAGGCTAAGTTTGGATGTAGTTAAGGGGTTAAAAAGGCAGATTTGGCTATTGTAAAGTTTATGGGTAGTAATGAAAGAAGAGATTGTAAGTTACCTCTCCAAGTGTGTCACCACCACAAACCAAATGCATACAGGTACCGAGAAAAGGGCGTCATGCACGTACAAATTGATGTTACATGCTATATAGAGAGTGCTACTCACATCCTATATGAAACTTGTCATGAATGTCACCAGTTTATCAAGTTTTAAACCTTAGAATGTACATGTGGCTTGCCATTAAAAGAGTCAAGTCTATTGGTTCAGATAAATTTAAACCAAAAACTCGTAGATTATGCACATTACCATGCCAACAAAATGTTAAGAATATGCAGGAAAAAGGGTAAAAGACTCAAAGTAGCGTAAAAGTTCAACATTCTGACTCAACCTAAAAGCAAAATTAAACGTGAATTTATTTGAATTTTATACGATTTTTGAATGAAAAACAACAATGCATGCGAATAATAAGTAAACGTGCAAACGGAAATGCAATAAAACAACATGCAGCACAGATATGGATGCATACCTCCCTAAACCAAACCGTACAATGCCCTCATTGTACCAAAAATAGGGAAAAGAATGCAAACTGAAGAGAAAAGGAGAATAAGACTCGGAAAACTTACAATATAGGCGTGAAGTAGGGACCTCCCCAAACGACCAACAACATGGGAGGTCGCAAATGGCCCATCAACGTCGTAGCATGCGAGGCATAACAAATTCACTCGATCTAAAGGGCATAAGTGTGCGATCGAGTAAAATGGGCATAAGAAAGTCTCGATCAAAAGAAGAGGGGCTCTCGATCAAAAAGGCCTATTTTGCAGATACTCGATCGAGAAAAACTGGTGTTCGATAGAGTAAAGTGAGTAGAAAAAGCGTTCGATCGAGGACTATAAGTACTCGATCGAACAGTCCCCATTAGATTCCTGCAAAAAATGTCACAAAAAACTACGGGACTGAAAGTAGCCGATATGCTCAGCCTATTGTTTGCAAAACTAGCGTCTAACGCACACTAAAAACAATTCAAAAAGTTTAAACAAAATTACAACAAATACAGGCCACGTTTCGTCCCGGATACTGTAGGTTTAAGAGGTCCCGCACGACCTTATGACTTCAATTATCTGGCTCATCAGGATTGTCGAAGTAGAGAACTTCAACTCTGCCACCCAAGTCATTTGCCTCATGGTAATGCTTCACATATTGCCCATTGACTCTAAACCTATTGCCCTCGGAACTTTCTAATTCAACGGACCCAAATTTGGTGACAGCAGTCACTGTATAAGGGCTACTCCACCTGGACTTCAGCTTACCAGGAAATAAGCGCAGTCGGACATTAAACAGCAACACCTTCTGCGCGACATGGAATTCTCGAGGTATGATCCGTTTGTCATGCCATCTATTCGTTTTCTCTTTATAAATGCGCGGGCTATCATAGGCATTTAGCCTAAACTCTTCCAGCTCATCTAGATGCAATAAACGATTCTGACCGCATAACTTAGGAACATAGTTTAACTAACTAATAGCCCACAAAGCCTTACACTCTAACTCAATAGGTAAATGACAGAACTACCCATAAACCAACCGATATGGTGATGCACCAATCGGTGTTTTAAAGGCAGTCCGATAAGCCCATAATGTGTCATTTAATTTAAGACTCCAATCCTTCCGTGATTTCGAAACTACCTTAGCCAAAATATCTTTTAGTTCCCTATTAGAGACCTCAACCTGCCCACTATTTTGGGGATGATACCCCAAACCACGACGAAGTTGGACACTGACTTTAGACAATATAGAAGTAAGTTTCTTTTCTTTAAAGTGCATTCCCCCATCACTAATGACGACCCGAGGGACACCAAATCAGGGATAAATAATCTTTTTGAACATCTTAAACACCGTCTTGGCATTACAGTTAGGTGAAGCAATGGCTTCCACCTATTTAGACACATAATCTACTGCTACCAAAATATATCTGTTACCTTTACTAGATGGGAATGGTCCCTGGAAATCAATGCCCCAAACATCAAAAACCTCGACCTCTAAAATGCCATTTTGTAGCATCTCATGTCTCTTAGATATATTCCCAGAGCGTTGGCAAGCATCACAAGCTGAAACAAACACTTTAGCATCGGCAAATAAAGTGGGCCAGTAAGGACCAGATTGAAGTACCATAGCCACGGTACGCGATGGACCGTGGTGACCACCGTAAGAAGACGAATGACAGCCTTCTAAGATTGCCTTGGTCTCCCACTGCGGAATACATCGTATGTAGAGACCGTCTGCACACTCTTTAAATAAAAAAGGATCATCCCAGAAGTACTGCTTAACATTATAAAGAAAACGCTTCTTCTGCTGATAAGAAAGGTTGGGTGGCAGCTCACCACTGACAACACAGTTAGCCAAATATGCCTACCATGGATCTTGGTTAGTTTTAGACAAAATAGCAAATAAGGAATCATCGGGAAAAGAATCATCAATAGGTAAAAAATCCTCTCCCTCCTGCTGCGATAATCGCGACAGATGATCTGCTACTACATTCTCTGCAACCTTCGTATCTTTGATCTGCAGATCAAATTCCTGGAGAAGAAGTATCCATCTCAGCAATCGTGGTTTAGCTTCCTTCTTAGCAAGAAGGTGTCTCAGCGCTGCATGGTCAGTAAAAACAGTAACTTCTGACCCTATTAAATAAGAACGAAATTTCTCCAGCTCATAAACCACAGCTAACAGCTCCTTCTCAGTAGTGGTGTACTTCACTTGAGCCTCATCCAGAGTTCGGCTCGCATAATAGATTGCATTTAAAGCCTTGTCTTTCTGCTGGCCTAACACCGCTCCGAGTGCATAATCGCTAGCATCGCACATGATCTCGAATGGCAGATTCCAGTTAGGAGGCTGAATAATCGGTGCTGAAATCAAGGCCTGCTTTAACCTGTTAAAAGCAGAAAGACACTCGTCAGTAAATACAAAGGGGGCATCCCGAAGCAACAACTGTGTAAATGGTTTAGCAATGTTTGAAAAATCCTTAATAAACCGGCGATAAAAGCCGACATGACCAAGGAAACTTCTCACTCCTTTAACATTAACGGGAGGAGGTAATTGATGAATCACTTGCACCTTTGCTTTATCAACCTAAATGCCCCTATCAGAAACCAAGTGCCCTAAGACAACTCCCTCGTTGACCATAATGTGACACTTCTCCCAGTTAAGCACAAGGTTAACCTCAATGCAGCGCTGCAACACTTTATCAAGGTTAGACAAACAATTAGCAAAATCACTTCCATAGACACTAAAATCGTCCATAAAGACCTCCATAATAGACTTCCATAGACACTAAAATCGTCCATAAAGACCTCCATAATAGACCTCCATAAAGACCTCCATAATATACTCAGAAAATATCCCCATCATGTACCTTTGAAAGGTGGCAGGGGAATTACACAAACCAAAAGGCCTTCTGCGATAAGCAAAAACACCCTGAGGACAAGTAAAAGTAGTCTTTTCCTGATCATCTGGATGAATATGAATCTGAAAGAACCCTGAGTATCCATCTAAATAACAGAAAAACTTATGAGAAGCTAACCTTTCTACCATCTGATCAATGAAAGGAAGGGGAAAGTGATCCTTCTTTGTGGCGGCATTTAGCTGTCTGTAATATATGCATATCCGCCAACCAGTTACTACTCTAGTAGGTATCAATTCATTTTTATCATTCTTGACCAAAGTAGTTCCTCCTTTCTTAGGAACCACCTGAACTGGACTCACCCACTTAGAATGACAAACAAAGTAGATAATACCTGCATCAAGTTGCTTCATTACCTCAGCCATCACAACATCTTGCATCTTCTGGTTCAGTCTGCGCTGACCCTGTCTGCAAGGCTTGTGATATTCCTCTAGCTCAATTTTGTGCATACAAATATCAGGACTGACGCCCTTAATGTCATCCAATGAATAACCCATTGCTTTCCTGTTTTTCTTAAGAATAGCTAACAAAGCGGTCAGCTGATCATCATCCAATTTAGCACTAACAATGACTGGATATTGGTCTGTATCATCTAAAAATGCATATTTAAGATGAGAAGGAAGAGGCTTACACTCGGGTACCTTTACCTCTATAGCGCAGAGAGTATTTATCATTTGTTCCACTCTCTCTCCTTCAGCGTCGGTGAGTTCACGCTTATCTATTGTAGCTTTAAGCAAATCCAACACAGCGTCATTGTTCTCCTGATTATCTGCACACTCATCTAGCAATATCAAAGCATCCAGTGGATCCTTAATCAAGGAATTCGACCAGAACTCATAAACAAACTCATCAACGAAATCAACTGAATAACAAGTATCCTCTATCATTGGTCTGGCAAGTGTACTAGGTAAACTGAAAGTGATGACATCATCCCCCACTGTAAGAGTCAAACGCCCTTGTTTGACATCAATAATGGCCCCAGCTGTACATAAGAATGGTCTTCCTAGTATAATTGGGGTCCGGGTATTCTCAGCTATGTCTAAAAAAATGAAATCCACTGGTATAAAGAACTTGCCTACTTTAACAGGCACGTCCTCTAGGATACCTAAGGGTCGTCTAACTGATCTATCAACCATCTTTAAGGTGATATTAGTTATTTTAAGGTGACCCATGTTAAGTTTCTTGCAGACAAAGTAGGGCATGACACTGACGTTGGCTCCCAAATCACAGAGAGCCTTATCTATCACTTCATTTCCTATAGTACAGGTAATAGAGAAACTTCCCGGGTCTTTCATTTTAGGTACCTGGGTAATTATTTCAGTAAAAGGAATTAGTTCTCTCTTACGCCTTATCTAGACTCTTCCATAAATGCAACAATCTCGAATTCACTAAGCTCTCTCTTACGCGTCAAAATATCTTTTATAATTTTGCGTAAGTAGGTACCTGGGTAATTAGTTCAGTAAAAGGAACGGTTACCTGAAGGTTCTTGACCACGTCCACGAATTTACCGTACTGTCGCTCGACTTTAGCATCTTTCAGACGTCCTAGATAAGGAATTCTTGTAACAATAAGTGGGTCGGCGACCTTCTCTTTACCTTTATCTGAACGAGGCATCTCCACAGCAGGGGAAGACGACTCAGCAGCTGGTTTAAGCTTTGAAATAGAATCTCCGCTGGTGTAAGTACTCAATCAAGTACTATTTTCATCCGATCGAGTGTTTTCTTCAGGCAAATTACTCGATCGAGGAATACATACCTCTCGATCGAGGACATCATATTTGGAACAGGTCGATCGAAGGTCTGGTTTACTCGATCGAATGTTTTTGGTGGACAAACAACTCGATCGAGTACCACAATCTTCTCGATAGAGAGTATCAGAATAAGAACCAGTCGATCGAATGCTTGGATTGCTCGATCGAATGTTTTTGGAGGACAGATCATTCGATCGAGAAGAATTATCACTCGATCGAGTGATTTGATGATGCTCAGCAGGGACATCTTCGTGTAATTCCACCAAAACAATTTCCGGAATTTCATCAACAGTTTTATCATCATTTTCCGGCATTTTTGGTCCATCATAGGTAAGACCACTTCGGAGATTTATTGCATTGATCAGATCACATTGAGGTGGGTGATTCACTTGACTTAATTGCTCGGATGTAAGTTGCGTGACTTGGTCTTGCAAATTTTCTATAGAGTTGTCGACTTTTTCCGACTTTCTTTCAAGTTGAAGTGCTAAAGATTGCACCAAGGACTTCAACTCCACAATTTCTACAATTGTAGAAGGTGAATCAACTCGTCGTGGCATCGGATTAGGAGGGCTAGAGGTACTTGGCATGGTCAAGTCTTCATAAAGTTTAGATAACGGAACTCCTTGCTTGAATTGTTGGTAAGCATGAACTCGCTCTACATCCGCCATGCAAGTAATAGGATCGTGTCCTTCTGTACCGCATCCACCACAAATTACCTCTTGCTCAATCATAGCATGGACTTGCTCATGTGCACCCGAAGCTTGTAAAATCTCCATATTGTCAAACCTTCCACTAGGGCTTTCCACTTCAACCACTAAAGATTCACTTGTCCGTCTACCTCCTCTGGGATTCCCATATTCAGCTACATGAATGGCCATTTCTTCAATAAGACGCCATCCCTGTAAGGATTCATTAACCCTCAAATTAAAATCTTTAATTTTATATCTAATTACTCATTAATTAAATATGATGATCTTATGCATGCATAACAAAATATAAATAGATAAGTAATGAAAATGTTCCTTACATTGATAAAATCGGTTTATAAGGGCACAAGTAAGAACACCTTTCTTACTTGTTCTTGAGCTTAAAATAAATGGATGATCCCCTTGTCTTAATATTGTGAGAACCTCCTTTCAATTGCACCAAGACAAACCCTTAATTCTAATTTATATATTGACTGGATATATGAAATTAGAGACCTTAAAAATATAATCTAATAATATTTCTTATTACTACCTTTAGTAACTAAATAATATTAGATGAGAATAATTTATTTTCTTTTCTAAAACTAATTTTAGAGAGATGGAGAGAAGTAAGATGTAAAAATCTAAGAATGAATGAATGAAAAAATAAAAACAATTCTTATTATTGAAGAGGGGAAAAACCGGTTGGGAGGGGAGAGGATTAGAGAGCCAATGCATGCCCCTTTTCTTTTTAGAGTTGTCCTAATCAAAGAGTATTAGGGTGAAGGCTATCCTATAATTGGAATCATTGTGTTCTTCACAATAAAAAAATAATGAAACAATTTACCCTCCAATTCTCCTCTAAAAACCGGTCCATTAGATAAAATGGACTCCATTTTATTTTTGTCAATTTGTAATTTTGTCATATAATGTGTAACATGTAACATGTTAATAATATTAATGCATATTTAACAATTAAATATCATTACATATTTTAATTTAATTATATACAACAATTGACTAGTAATTCACAATTACAAGTAAATAAAATGGTTCATGTTAATATAATCTACAACATATTGCAATTATAATTAACCGTTCATTCTTAATTTTATTGTTTCATAAACAAAGTTTTAGTAATATAATATTTTAATTACTAAAACGAATCTTATTTAATCGAATTACAATAAGATATATATTCTTACTCACATATGTAAATTGTACAATTTTAAGGAATTAATTAATTTGTATCATTATACAATTAATTAATTAATTTGTCTATTAAGGGAATTGTCCTTTAGGTGTGACCTTAAGGGATCAACTGATCACCACTGTCAAACGACAATAATGTCAAACTCTAGTCAGTCAATCATTACCGATTAATGTTGATCAGTTGACGTATAAAAAAGAATAATCATCCTTTTATGTATTCTTATGATGAGTTTTAATAATGTGATCACACTATTGTCGAGGACACATTCTCCAACAATCTCCCACTTGTCCGAGACAAGTGTGCGTCACCAATTATCTTGTCCTATTACAAAATCCCACTCAATGCAAGGTGTCTTGCAGGTCTTTCTTGCAAGTTATCATATCAAGAATGATTTCCTCGATCTAGAGAGTAACTGTCTGACCGGAATTATCTACCGTAGATACCTTCGAGCGTGGCCTCGCATTTTCAATTCACTACTCCTCGAGTGGCCTTGAGATTTTTAAATAACCCTGACAAGGAGATGGACAATTCCTATCACACTATTCCCTTTGTTTAGCCATAGCTCATCATGACCCAAAAGATGCCCATTAGACCTCATTTACGAAAATCATAGAGCATAATTTAAAGTCACTCAGAAACTGTGCCAACTTGGGCGAATAGTCTTTAGTCAAAGAATTGACTCAAAATAATACTATAGTAGCTCTTGCCACGACCAGGCTATATTAATTACCAGAACTCTATAAGCGGTCACTGCTCGACAAAGTGTCTCTTACAGTCTGTCTATGTGATCGACTAGTCATATGACCCTATGGCACTTGAACTTGCCATCAATCGACTCACACTCTAGTCACTAGGAGACGTCACCTCATATAAGTGACTAGGGGCGAATACTATGTTAATCCAGTTCACTTTAATAGGGTTCAATATTGTCTCGACAACCTATTTTGAAAACAAAGTATTATAAGAAAGGAGTTTTGAATAAAACTCAAATGATGAGTGCATTATCACATATGTAAAATTAATACCAGATCAATTACTACATAATCTATAATCCATACTTAATATTATATATAACTATACATCTTAACTCAATTGAAATGGCATGACTTATCATCCTCAGCCTATGAAAAGGCCTTGGTTAGCAAGTTTTAGCAACACCTTGAATTTTCCTAACTTTACTATATACTTTTTCCCTTTGTTATGTATAATCTTTATTATAAAATTCTTGAGTACGTGTCTAGATCCAATCTAGACATAGGCTCTCTTGCCTTAGGATAGCTCCCACTGTACTCACAGTGAGTAGGGATAGGACCTTCGATTATTAGAACGAACTACCATAGTTCCTTCAATTCACAAAACCGAATCCTAAAATCATCCCTTCCTTCTTGCATATCTAATTATTGCAAGTGTATTCAATTTCCGTTGTATATATCTCATTGTTCAACTGCCTAGGACGTTTCTAGCAGATATCCTCCTTAAAATTATAGCCAATATGGTTCTCCAATCATCCTTATGTGTTTAGAATATGGTTTTTGTGTAACTCCTTGCACATAAAACCATCTCATTTCTAAATGTTTAGCTTCATATCCTTAGTACTTCCCGAGTACTAACTAATGAACTATATGGCTATATAGAGACTTCTCTCAGAGATTCGATTTGTAACATCTCCTTATACTCCAAGTATACGAGGTTTAAGAATGGTTATACATCTTATCGCAATGAATTAATCTCATAGTGGAAGCATGTGGATTCAAATTCTTCATATTCAATACTTTTGAACTTGTTAAGATTCTTATTAACATAATAATATTAACTTTATGCTAATATCCTCTTAGAACTATCTTTATAGGTCTGGATACCTTAGAAATGTATTATTCCTCTCTTAAGTCTTTCGTCATTCACAGTGATCAATATGTCATTCACATTATAAGACTAATAATACCACCGTACTCCCACTAAACTCCATGTATAAATAGATCTACTCGACAATTAGAGAAAAGTTATCACATGACCAAAACATACAATTCAACTCCTTAACTTCCACTTAAGATTTTTTCTTAAGTTTGTATCCTACCTTAGGATAGTTGCGATTTACAAAACTCATGCAAGATGATTTTAGAATCCAACTATATCAAATCATATCCGAATACAATGAGGCGTTGTTGTTACGTGCAAAACCCTTTGCCACCAACCAACCAAGCTAAATAAACATGTTCATGTTTATGCTTATTTCAGAGTCTTGTGGAGTCGAGACTAGATAAAGCATCTTAATAAGTTACAGGTTTGTTACTTTTAAAAATAACATGACTCCTGTCCACTTAGATTTCGAAGAACCAAGTAGGAACATCTTCCTAAGAAATATTTACTGATTTTAACCAAGAAGAAACATTATCTTCCTACGTCTTATTCTCAGTTTGTGGCTCTTGAACATTTTCTCCCACTCCGTCTTTAAGAAATAAACTTCTTTTTCTCAAAAGACAGCATCACGAGCGACAAACTTGTTGTTCTCGTGATAGTTGGGTTACAAAGCCACATGCTTTCTTCCGAAACAAGCTACAACTTAGGTACCATGCCTAATCATATCATATATGAATTGTACATAATTCTTTTAACAATGTTTTGTTTTAGAGGGAAAAATAAATACTAGACAAATTGTGATAGAAAATTCTTCCAACTTTATAGTAAAGGTTCAATTATATCGTATAAGATTCTTTGTATCCTTATAACACACCATATCATCATGGGGTGTGATTATGATAGTGATCTTGTGATACCATATCACACTGTATTTGGTGTAAATCAAAGTCTTCACTTTATTGTTCCCAATTTTAACAAAGTACTAATACTTTGGTTTTATAATCTGTAGGTTTTGATACCTTTTAAACATTCATTGAACATATTCGAAGAATTTCTCTTCTTACCTCATTAAGTGGATACCAAGTATCTACCTAGTTCGTCGGCAAAAGAGAATAAGTAATAATGACCTTCTCAGATTAAAAATATATTCGACCATACACATTGAAGTGTAATTTGGTAAATAACTTATTCTATTCGCTATACTTTTCAAGAAAAGTCACGAAAATATCTTGCTTTGAATACAAGATTCGCACATTTCATGAGATTTACAATCAAATGGTGTGGGATACTAGTCAAAACTAGTTTTAATGCGACTTTCAAATGAGAAATAATTTGGGATCACCAACTCGAGTCTTATATGACATTTATTTTTAGGTTGAATATAATTACCTTGATTTGTATGTTCTCACCATAAACTTAATCATGGTATGTTAGGGCACAACGCTTGTTTTAATTGCATAATTGAGAAACCCTTTTGCGTTTTTCTACAAAAACTTGAATTATATTCTTATTTAGAGTTGGTGTACATCATAACAATTATTGAGGTACATTTCTAAATACAAAACTAAAATGAGTACGTTACAACATTCATATGTTCATGGATGAAATGGCAACTACACTAGTTCCATTCATGCAAATTTCTGAACATATTCTTGCTAGTCGTCGTACGATTATTCAATGTTAGGATTCTAAGGATTTACAAAACCCTTGGATTGTGTTATGAACACATTCTCCTCTAAATACCCATTTATAAAAGGTGGTTTTGACATCCTTTTGCCATATTTCATAATCATGAAATGTGGCAATTTCTAACATGTTTCACAAATTTGTATCAAATACTCATGATGTGATAATTGGCAAGAATGCAATGTCAATGTCATAGATATTCAGGAAGGAATATGTTGGAGTCACACAGCCAACTTCCTAGATCTTTACTTATTTGGGGTTTGTATCTATTTAAGTGTCTAACATCTTCTCTTTCGAACCTAGTTCTATCCTTAACGATTAAGATAGGTACTTACTTCTTATTGCTCCCACTCACTTTAAGAATTTCTACTTGTGATATATGATTTATTTGCACCAAATTTCCTTTCTTCTTTCATGCATTCCGACTCCTATCGAGTCGGTTTTGTGCGCCTTACCTTGCATTTTGTGTCCGATACCCGCGTTTATGATTTTGTGCCCCTCTCGCAGGATTTGAGGTGGTTATAGAGGAATCGGGGCAAGAGAGGCGGTTCGATGAGCATGAGGAAGAGAAGGGTGAAAGGCTGAAGCAGTGTTCTCTGCCGGCAGGCCGGCAGCCGGTCCACCGGTAGGGAACACAGCCTAGTATGAAGAAAGGAGGAATTCTGAAGAAGAGTTCTCGGCCGGCAGCCGGCCCACCGGTAGGGAACACAGCCTCGTATGAAGAAAGGAGGAATTCTGAAGAAGATTTCTCTGCCGGCAGGGAACACATGCCAACACTTAGCCAAATTTGAGGAAGTTTTTGGATCTAAAATTGTGAGTGCACGCTGCCGGCAGGGATAGCCGACAGCCGGTTAACCGGCACACACTTCCCCTAATTGAAGAAATGAAGAAGAAAGCCAAGAAGGAGCATTCTCTGCCGGCAGGCCGGCAGCCGGTCCACCGGCAGAGAGATCCCCAAGTCATATTTTGGCCAAATTTCGAAGGTGACGCTGCCGGTTGAGGAGGACGGCAGCCGGTGTGCCGGCACCAGACAGCAGTCGCGCAAATTGGGCTATATTTCCTCCTTTTTTATAATCCAATGGGATAGTATAAATACCCCCTCCTTAATCAATTGTAAACACATACCCTAGATCTGAAATTATTACCTTAATCTTATGCAAACCCTTAATCAAAACTTTAATCTTTCCTTAATCAATCATTAGTTACTTGTTATACTAGCTTAGAATTAGTATTGTTGGATTGTTTACATTTAGTATTAGGTTGTTAATTGGAGATTGGTGAAGATTATTCTTTTATTTAATCAAAGGTTGTAACTTTGTCTTCAATATTGGTATAATCTCTTCTCTATGGTTGTTTATCTTTCAATTGTTTACATATTCAAGTTTATTTAATTAATCCATCTTTACATTATGTCTCTTCTTGTTTGTTACATGTCAAAGCATCCATCTTTTGTGTTTGTTATCATAGCTATGTGTGAGTAGTGCCCTACTAGGATGGAGGGGGATCTCATATAGCATCATAAGGGTAGATTATAGCATAGAAAGATTATAATTCTTGAGTTTAAGCATCTCAATTTTGTTATGCATGCAAGGTGTTTGTGTTAATGCTTGAATGAGGATTTAAGTGTTTTCACTATCTATATTTGCTTGTTAAGTTAGAACTTGGCTAGTAAATAGGATTAGCATGACAAAATTTTAGTTGGGTTGATTAGGTGAGGACTTAATTAATCTTAACTTAGGGATTAGTCTCATATCGAGAGATAGAGTCTTTTCTATGCTTTTGCTTTCGAATTTATCACCCTATGCATGTCTCCCCTTAACTATATGAGTGAACCCAATATCCTAGTCTCTTAATTATTGTTATTCACCATCTTAAGCATTCATTTAATTTTCCTTGTTTTAGTGATCTCCTCTAGTTAGTTAAACCCTCTCAAACCTATTTTATTTGAACTAAACTAGTAGCTAAATATCTAATCTTAGAGCCATAATACCGTCCCTTGGGTTCGACCCTCGTAAGTACAACGACATCGTACACTTGCGAGGAATTACAAATAAAATTCACATCAAGTTTTTGGCTTGTTCTTTTATTTGTTGTTTGCTTGTTTGTTTTCTCCCCTTGTCCTAGTGTAACCCTTGCATTAGGACTATTTGATCTTTTGTTGAGTACATGAATACGTGCTACATCGGACCTCTTTTCCCACTTGATCACGAGATCGAGAAGACAATCCGGGCAAGAAGAAGATTAGCTCTCTCGACAATTCGAGGATCTCCACCCTTTCTTAACCCACCAATCACTCACAATTCCACAATTGATAACTTAGACCAACCACCCTCTTCTTCCACCCTATCACCCCTTCACATTCCACATAACTCTCCACCTCAAAACTCGATCTCCCATTGATTCACCACAAAATTCACCAACTCACTCACAACATTCCAACCATACAAATGAAACCGAATCTCCACGAAACAATCTCATAAACGAAGACATGGTGGACCAACCGATGGACTATTACAATAGACCGGACCCCAACCGTGCGTGTTCGGCTATCAACTATGGAGCCCTTGCTCCCAATACATTTGAACTCCGGCATCATGTAATCAACTACATGCAACAAGACACTTTCCATGGTATGAAGAATGAAGATGCACACCAACATCTCACCTCCTTCAAAGAAAAAGCGGGTTCTATTAAGCATAATGGTGTGACGGAGGAGAAAATGCTCTTGATGCTCTTCCCCATTACATTGAAGGACAACGCTAAGAAATGGTTGAATTCCCATGAGCCGGGCATGTTCACTACTTGGGAAGCTCTATCCAAGGCCTTCATCAACAATTTCTACCCACCTTCTAAGACCGCGAGAATTCGTCATTAGTTTCAAACTTTTAAACAAAGACCAATGGAGACTCTAACTGAAGCTTGGTAGCGTTTTAGAGACCTTCAAGCATCTTGTCCACACCATGGCATCCCGAAATGGATGAACACCGAAACCTTTTTCCAAACTCTTGAGCAAAGGTTCCGGGACATGATCGTGTCGGCATCGGGTGGAAATTTTGATGGAATGAATAACGCTCAAATCACGGAAATGATTCAAAACATTTCCGAGATGGAGAGTAGTTATGCTAGAGATATTGACTATAAAAGTGAAGGACCTTCCAAGATAGAGTTGGAGTACAAGGTGAAATGGGATACCTTGACAAAGGAATTTGAAGAGTTCAAATTGGCAAAGAAGCATGGAGACTCGAAGCATGCCAATGAAGGTGGACCTAGCCATTCCAAAGTTTAATACGTACAAGAACCTAGGTCTCCACCTATGCACTATCCTCCTCAAATGTTTTGCGATTATTGTGGCGGTGTGGGGCACACCATTGAGTATTGTTCATCTATTCCTCAAGAAGATCAACAAGAGTGCTTTGCTCTTCAAGGGCAAGGTGCACCTAGGATCTCCTACCAACGTCATCAGACCTTCTACCGCGCCTTTCCTAATCAAGACGCGAAGCTTTCATATGCGGGGCAACCATTGGACCCCAAATATCAACAACCTCAATATATGCCTCTACCCAAACCCGACAGTTCTAGGCAATATAATCAAAACCAAGGCTAAGGCTCCAACTACCGAGGCCAAAGACAACATGACAATCCAAACTACATCCCACCCCATCAAAGAGATAACTACCGCAACCAAAACCAAAATCCTCCATACCAACAACAAGGCTACCACTCAAACCAACAATCTCAACAACCATTCAACCAACTATAAGGATACCAACAAGGGTATCAACAACAACAAAACTCTTACCAACCTTCACAAAATCAACAATACATAGAACCACCTAATCCCAACGCTGCCCTTGAGAAATTGCTAAGGGACATGGATGCCAAAGTGGACAATCAATTCAAAGCTTTGAAGACCGAATTATCAAATGTCTAAGCACATTAAAGGACATTTGATTCATATATATCCAACCAAAACCCTTCCTCTTCTCAAAGGTCCCCTCACTCATTGCCTCCTCAAGGCTCCACTACTACAAAAATGATCAAAGAGAACGATTGGTAACCGTTCTCTTTCGTAGTTTGGACCGTCCTGTGGCCAAGTGTTCTCTTTGATCTAAGAGAATGGTTGAAATCAAGTCAACCCGGTCTCTTTGTAACAACAATCAGAACGGTTGCCTTTTACAACCGTTCTCTTTGATATATCAAAGAGAACGGTTGCATATAGGAACCGGTCTCTTTGATAAGGCAGTTCTCTTTGTTAGAGTTTTAGATTTTTTGGCGCCTTAGTTCTACTTTTTCAAAGAGAACAGTTGTGATAGTACTAACCGCTCTCTTTGATCCTGTTATTTTTTTAAAAAAATATTTCTATTTTTATCGTAACCCTACACGATTGAATCGTATAGCTCATAAGAATTAGACCTGTTCCAATTCAGAAACTCCAACAATTTTACACAAGAAAAACCTTCCGATTTAATTTGAACCATTAGGACAAATTTTATTGAAACAAAATAAAAAATCGTATCATATCCATAACAAATATCAATGTTACCAACATTATCTCCTGTAGACACATCAAAAGGTTCCAAAGATCCTTCCACATTTCCATGACCAATCTGTACCAACCAATGTCAATATTAAAATTAAACTTATCTATCCGGGGGGGGTTGAGAGGTAGTATTAGACATCAAATATGAAAGATATCCATCAAAAGTTGGTGTAACTTGTAAGTATCCCCTCCTTCACCATGTAACAAAAGACGACTGGCAGTCCCGAGTTCCCGACAGCATAAATCCTCCGTGCTAAGCAATCGATTCGTATGTCCAGCCCATCATTACACCGCCTTTGCATGTCCCCTGTTTGATAAAGCATAAGAAACAAAAGAGAGCTAACAAACTTCTAAAAATTAAACCAGACAAGCCTATGGTTAAGAATAGACTCAAGAAGATAGCTATTAATACTACGGATGACGATAAAATGCATGAAGAACAAAAAAATTCAGCAACACCTTAAGAATTTCATGGGCTTCACTTTCACTCTTTCCACTATCAACAAGCTTCCAGAATCACGTATCATGTAAATTATTGAGGTGACCTGGGGGAAAAAAAATAGCACTTCTAAGAACTTAAGAAGTGTGACATCTATGAGTTCCCTCCTAGATGAATGAGAGAAAATCCAAGTACACCAGTACGACTCGGGGACCGGGAAAGACCGAGCTAAAATTTGGGAAGTCATAAAGGAAGCAACTTACAATCATTCTGTCTCCAGTGAAGATAGGTTTGCAGAACATCCATTGTTGGACAACGAATTATTTGTGCTTGAAATGAAGGTGAATAAAGTAGCTCCTGATGTGGAAAGAATTCCTTCCATTTTAAGGTATAAAAGGAAGTGAAGAATGATACAAGCAACGAGAGTATCTTACTGCAAAACATATTTTCATGTATATAAGGACTCCTCGAGAGAACATAAAGTTCAATCA
Organism: Silene latifolia; assembly: GCF_048544455.1. Classification (NCBI taxonomy): domain Eukaryota; kingdom Viridiplantae; phylum Streptophyta; class Magnoliopsida; order Caryophyllales; family Caryophyllaceae; genus Silene; species Silene latifolia. The sequence continues at coordinate 66,108,210 of NC_133531.1, forward strand.
CAAAAACCATAGGCAATAACAACTGCATATACAGCAGTAAGCAATACTACAAAGCAAGATATGTAAATGGTAAGCAAGAACCACCACATGGATACACAATAGGCTCCTCATGTGATGCCTGATATATAAATGGTAAGCAAGAACCATGACAGAATACGTACACAAGAGCCATGTCCAACAAATCTATTAACTCGGCCCACAAGGGCAAACAGTTAAGTGAGTCATACCACTTATGTCATATTATCATTAAATAACAACACTTATGTCATATTATCATTAAATAACAAAAAAAAAACATAAAACATTGTAACGAAACTAATTAAGCACAAATCAAACTACCATGAAACCCTAAGTTATTAAATTGAAATTAAGTGAAAAAGATGAGTACCTATTAAGAGTATTAAGGTGTAATCAGATAATGGAGGCGCACCGAATACACGATATGAGACGACAATGGTGATTGGCGTGAGGTTTGGCGAATGGCAAGGTCCCGCGGTGGACGAATTAGGGAAAAACCAAGGGGAACAGTTCGCAAGGCTTGATGTGTTTGTATGGGGTAGTGGGACCTTTAGATTGTTAATATGGGGAAAAAATAAGAAACCCGGGATAAGTTCAACACATTTGTTATCCTTTTCTAAGAAACCTGTTTTAGCAAATAAACGGTTTCTTTGGTTAAGAAACCGGTTCTAAAATCTAACAAGTTTCATGACGTCAACAATAAAAATTCCCAATACAATATAACCAGATAAGCTTAATGAGAAGACATATACAGGATGTTCAATTGTTAGTTCAATTAAATCCCAAATTTAAGAACATCTCCATACTTAGAACTTTTTAAAGACATTTCTTAGTTAAGCTATGAAGAACAAAATCTGGAAAAAACCAACAGGATAACAACACAAACATCACACAACAAATCTGTGAAAAACCCTAATTTCATCAACCCTACTTACCAAATCTAATCATTCTTAAGCCTAATACTTAAAACGCAACAGAAATCATGCTATATTTAACTTCAAATAACAATACCAACCATCACACAACAATCTAATTTGTCTAATTCTAATAAAAAACGTATTACCCAGAAACCCTAATTAATTAAATTGAAATTATTCAAGTTGAATATTATACCATGTAAAAGAGACAGAAGAATGTCAAAGGAGGATATGAGTCGCCGAAAAATAGTCGTCGTGTGTTGTGGTTGTCGTATCCATTGTCGTCGTGGCTATCTTGCGTCATGGCTGCGTTGGTACCAAAATGATAGTGGTAGAAGGACGGTGGATAAGGGTGGTGAAATAGTGGTAGGCGTGTGACGGTGGACGAGGGTGGTGGCGGTGGAAAGGGAGTGAGAGGAAATGGAGGAATGGATGACTATATGACTATATGAGTTGGGATGAAGGGTAAAGGGCGGTCTTTAGGGATTTAATAGAGAACAGTCAAGGATAGGGACCGTTCTCTTTGTTTTATCAAAGAGAACGATTCTGGATATATAACCGGTCTCTTTTATGTTTTAAGACGGTTGGTCAAACTTAACCGTTCTCTTTGTTAATGTATGAGAACGGTTTGAACAAATAACCGTTCTCTATTGGAATCCTATATGCCCGCCAAGCTAAAAATAACAAAGAGACCGGTTCCGCTATTAACCGTTCTTAAAAGGGTGTTCTCTTTGCCTTAAATTGTAGTAGTGCTTCTATCCTAGGGATGGACCACCACCACACCAACAAGCCCATGTGGTGACCTTGAGGAATGGGAAAGACTTGGAGGACCCCTACAAGGACTATGAAGCTAAGAGAAATAGAGATATGATGAGAGATGGTGAGGAGAGTCCACCTCCCTCACCAACAAGTCGGGTTGACCATACCAAGAAAGGGAAAGTGGATGACTATGTTGAAGATAATGAGAATTTTGTGTTGGAAGAGATAGTGGTTTAAAGAGACAAAGAGAAAGTGGTTGAAAGAAACTAAGAGAAAGGCAAAGAAGGAAGTAAAGTAGCTAACACCAAGCAAGCCTCATCTCCCAAAAAGACCATTAACCCTCCAATCCCATTTCCTAATAGAAGTAGAGCCATGAATGAGGAGAGAAAATTCTCCAAATTCTTGGATATGTTGAAGAAGCTTGAAGTTTCGTTACCTTTCACCGAGGTAGTGATACAAATGCCGCTCTACACAAAATTATTGAAGGATGTGTTGACCAAGAAGAGAAGCATTGAGGAGATGGTCTTGTCTCTCTTAGAGGAGAATGTAGTGCAATCTTACTGAATCCCATACCGGAGAAATTACAAGATCCGGGTAGTTTTTCCATCCCGTGCACGGTGGGTAATGTGAGCATAAAAAGGGCACTTTGTGATCTTGGTGCTAGTGTTAGCATCTTGCCTCTCCCCATTGCGAGGAATGTTGGGTTACATGACATGATTCCCATCTCCATGACATTACAACAAGCCGATAGATCGGTCCAAAGGCCGATGGATGTGATTGAGGATGTGCCGGTTAAGGTTGGAAACTTCTACATCCCGACATATTTCGTGGTACTTGACATCCCGGAGGATCAACAAACACCAATCATACTAGGATGACCTTTTCTAGCAACTGGAGATGTTAATATTAGTGTCAAGGAAGGGAAACTCACCTTCAAGGTAGAAGGGAATGTTGTTGAATTCTCTTTGACCGGGGCCATGTCACAACCTATGTTTGAAAGTGTCTACTCCATAGACATGTTGGAAGAAGTTATTGAAGAAGCTAAAGACAAGTGCTCGGGGGAACATTTGGAGGAAGACTATGAAGCTCTACCACCTATCTTGGATGAAGTTGAGGGTCCGAGCCCTCCTACGTTAGATCTCAAACCTTTGCCCCCTTCCCTTGAATATGCCTATCTCGATGAGGCACACTCCTTCCCCGTGATCATCAATGCGGACCTAACGGCTTCCCAAAAAGAAAAACTCTTGAAAGTTCTTAAGGAAAACAAAAAATCCATTGGGTATAGCCTTGATGACCTCACGGGAATCAATCCCCGAGTGTGCATGCACCACATCACACTTGAGGATGGATTCACGCCTTCCGCCCAACCTAGGATAAGGTTAAATGAGAAATTGAAGGAGGTGGTAAGGAAGGAAGTTGATAATTTGCTTGAGGCCGGAATTATCTACTCCATCTCCGGGAGCGATTGAGTTAGCCCGGTTCAAATCGTCCGCAAAAAGGGCGGTATGACCGTGGTTGAGAATGAGGATGGTGAACTTATCTCCACCCGACCGGTCACGGGATGGAGAAAGTGTATTGACTATAGGAAGCTTAATTCCCCCTCAATCAAAGATTACTTTCCCTTACCATTTATTGACCAAATGCTCGAGAGACTTTCAAACCATGAGTATTTTTGCTTTCTTGACGGTTATTCCGGGTTTTTTCAAATACCCATTCACCCGGATGACCAATCAAAAACTACTTTTACTTGCCTTTACGGTGTCTTTACATATCGAAGAATGCCGTTTGGCTTATGCAACTCTCCCGGGACACTTCAAAGGGCCATGATGTCTATCTTTTCCGTGTTCATAGAGAAGTCTATGGAGGTGTTCATGGATGATTTTAGTGTCCATGTCACCTCCTTTGAGGATTGCTTAAAGAATCTCTCCCTTGTTCTCCAAACATGCATCCGATATAATTTGAAATTAAATTGGGAGAAGTGCCATTTTATGGTACAAAAGGGCGTAGTTCTAGGACATGTAATTTCTAAGGAGGGGATCCAAGTGGACAAAGTGAAAGTAGAGGTGATTGAGAAACTTCCCCAACCCACAAATGTCAAGGGCGTGAGGAGTTTCTTAGGCCATGCGGGGTTTTATCGCCGTTTTATCAAAGATTTTACGAAAATCGCTAAACCCCTCTCCTCACTTTTGGCCAAGGATACTCCCTTCTTATTTGATCAATCTTGTGTTGAAAGTTTTTGTAGGCTCAAGAAAGCCTTGATATCGGCTCCAATTGTTCAACCACCCAATTGGGACCTCCGCTTCGAATTGATTTGTGATGCAAGTGACTTTGCATTGGGGGCGGTCTTGGACCAAAGACATGACAAGGAGCTCCATGTGATAGCCTATATAAGCAAGACCCTAGACAATGCTCAATGCAATTACACCACCTCGGAAAAAGAGATGTTGGCGGTGGTGTATGCTTTTGAGAAGTTCCGACCTTACCTCTTGTGCTCCAAAGTCATTGTCTACACGGATCACACCGCTATCAAGCAACTTATGATCAAGAAGGATGCTAAGCCAAGGTTGATTCATTGGGTTTTGTTGTTGCAAGAGTTCGTTGTCACAATCAAGGATAAACCGGGAGTCCGAGATCGGAACCGGGGAAGAGGATGATGATGATGAGGACAACGAGTCCTAGGAGGCCTAGTCCTTGGCCTACTTTTGCTCCCTCTCAAATCCAAAGCCTAGTATGATCCCCTAAATCCAAACCTTATCATTCATATTTCCCTTTTGTATGCATTTTGTTAGTTGTATGATATGTAGAATAGCTAATCATGTAGTTGCATTCATTTAAGCTTGCATTAGATTTCAATTTTATAATATATTGTCACATATAGGAATTGCATTCATTTAGCATAGTTTGCATTGTTACTTCAATATTGCATATAGCCTAGTTCATGCATTGCATCCCCATTTAAAAACACAAAAAAATTTGAAAAATTAAAAATTTCACAAAAAACACGCATCTTAATTTCCGAATATCCTCCATACACTATGTATATAGATAAGTGTGGGGAGGAGATCCCATATATTAAAAAAAAAATACAAAAACATGTCTTTTATTTTCAAATAAATCAACAAAACACAAAAACACGTTCTTTTTCATTACTTTTGCCTCCCACTCATACTTCCCCCGTCACCGGGTGTTGTATATAGCAAGTGTGGGGAGGAGGCCCAAAAAAAACAAAAACATGTTTTTTAATTTCGAGAAATTAACAAAAATACAAAAAAATGTTGTTTCTTTTTCCATTTCCTCCCTACATTTCGTTCCATCAAGGACGATGTAAGTCTTAAGTGTGGGGAGGGAAATATCTACTTCGTATATATTTGTAAATAATATACATTTGTTAATAACTTGTAAATTTGATAAAATTTCAAAAAAAAAAAAATCCAAAAAAAAAAATAGAAAAACCTTCAAAAAATCACAAAAATATTGCATTGTATATATATGTTTGTTTGTTGGCTAACCTTTGGCATATGCATTGACCATTTGAGGCAAAAAGGAGATAGAAGACCGCTTGGTAAACTCGTTCTAATCTCTTACTCCTTTACCGTTCTTTCTTTATATATCTTGTATATTTGAAGGAGGATGGGATTTTGTGCCTTGGATGTTCCTTTGGGGAACTTTTGGATTGTTGGTGTTGATATGATGCTAGGTTTAGTGAAAATTGTTGCACGTCTCCTTTATGTCATTTCCATTTCTTGCATGCATTGTCTCACATGTATATATGTGTGTCTTGTTTCCTTCTTGTTGCACTTAGTTTGTATATAATGTTGTGCTTGAAATGTGGTCAAGGGAGGGAAGCATATACCCCAAGGATAAGTCAAGTCCCAATTGTACCTTCCCCCTCCCCGTGGCTTGCGCCCGTGTCCATAGTTTAGCCGTGGGAAATTTGGGACCCGACTAACAAGTGTAGGCCGCCCTGTGAGGCCATTGACCGTAGGCTAGACCTAAGTCTCGACCTAGCTACTCATATGTGAGTATTAGAGCCTCCTAGGGTTGGTACATTCATACCCGACTCTCATTTAGGATTGTGAGTAGGTCTCCTCATGGGACGTGTTATGTCTAGACGCATAAGTGTGTCATTCCGTCCTTAGACCATGATTTGCATTTCATTTTTGTGCACAAGTTATGAGATAAAATTTGTTTTCACATGCATAAGAACCTCACATAACCAAATAGCCTTGGGTATTATATTTTGGGAGATATCCTATACTTGGATCTTAATTCTTCCATTAAGGAAAGCACAAGAACAAGAGAGAAAGAGATCTCTCTTGTGCCCTTATAAACCGAAATTCCAATGTAAGATAAAGATTTCTTCTTTATATTGTTTATAGTTTGCATGCATAAGATCACCAATTAATTTTATGATTAAATTAACCTAAAACATATATGAATATGTTGAGTATATAGATCTACTTTTCCTTCAATCGGTATCTAGAGCCATGGTTGTTTTCATGCAAATCGGTTAAAAGTTTTTCCGAGTTATACGATTAACATATAAAACTTGTTAAATTTGTGTTATTATGATATATCACGAAAATCATTATGCATGTTAAAAGTTCTGGTCCTAAAATGTTTTTAGGATATTTTGGTTAATTTATGGATTTTTATTGTTTATATTATACAATAATGGCATTAAAATATGATTTTATGAATAAAATGTCATTTTCGGACTAAAATTAGCTAAACTTAGAATTTTCCAGTGATTTTTGGATATGTTGTCACATATATTATTTTGAGATGACCTGTAAATTTTCATAATTTTTGGACTTCTTATACTCGAAAAATGGATTTTTTCATTATTAAAATCGGATTTAGATGAAAAATAGGTTAATATGAGATAAATTTCGAATCTGGTCATACAAATTTAGTATGTTGTCACATGCTATTTTACAAGATGTGTGTAAAATAATAGGCTATATTGAAGTCTTTATGCATGATTTATGAGTTTTTGAAGAAAAATAGCATAAATAGTGACTTAATTAGTGAAATATTAATAAAACATACTCTATGACTAATAAAAAACGTCACATGTTGCATTTTATTATATTTTTCAGATCTAAAATTGAAAAGTTGATGAATATAATTTTTCTCATGTTTTTATGATTATTTTGTTAAAACCGATAAACCGCAACATTGTTTTTCCGGATAAATTTCGAAATTTTTAACCTAAGTTTTTGAACATTATGAGTGTCATGGTATTTTTCCAGAATGTTCATGAGTTTAAATTTCAAATTTTGAATTTATTTGAAATTTTGTGATTTATTTGAAGTTTATAGCTTATTTTTATAATTTTTTTTTTTTTTGCTAAAAGGTAAGCTTTTCATTAATAAACCGCAAATTACATCATACAATTTCCAACAAACAATTTCAAGGTGCTAATTTGACATGAGATGCACCCTTACTAACCATGATCTATCTCTACTAGAGACAGACTTTGTGTGATAATGAACAAAACGCATTCGAATGGCCTGCTGCACATTTTTTTATCACAAGTACATTCCTCATGACTCTATTAAACAACCTAGCTTCATTTCTTTGTTGCCATATAAAATACCAGGTAGCTATAACCGCAGCAGTACACACTTCCTTCCTGATTCTACCCCATCTTCTCCTTGCAATCCTTACAAAAGTTTGAGCATGAGTAAAATCAGAACACAACCACTTCCCAAGCTCTTGCATAACCTGCCTACTAAAAGAACAACCATGAAACAGATGACTCAAATCTTCTGTCTGTGAGTGACAAATGCAGCACAGATTATCAGTAGCAATTCCATACTGAAATAAACGATTCTTCAGCATCAGGGCATTGTGAGCAATGAGCCAGGCTATAAAGGAATGCTTGGGGACAGCCAGGTGACTCCATATAGCCTTACTCCAGAGAACATCACGTTGCTTATCTCTCACCCAATTGTAGCAGCTTTGAACTGAGTAACCATCCTCACCAATACTCCAAACATTATCAGAAAATCCCTCTGCCAATAGATCACGAACCTGACAGATTTTCCTCCAATACCAACTGATATCAGGAGGGGGACAATAATATTGCCAGGAGACATTGTTTAAATAAACATGATGGATCCATTGAACCCAAAGTTTATCTGGCTTGGCTGCTATCCACCAGACTAACTTACCAATCAAAGCAATATTCCGTTTATGACTGTTTTTGAGTCCTAAACCACCCTCTTTCTTAGGCACACACACCTTAGACCAAACAATTAAAGGAGATTTGTTGTGAACAGTGCTCCCTTCCCATAGAAAAGTTCTGCAAATGGCATCAACCCTATCCAGAACACCCTTTGGCAACACAAACATTCCTGCCCAATAATTATGTAAGGTGGACAAGACAGAGCTGACTAAGACCAGTCTACCAGCATAGGAGAGGTGTTTAGCACCCAAACTTCTGATCCTCTCAACAATCTTATCAATTAGGACTGCACAATCTTTCTTTTTTAACCTACCAGCAGTAATTGGAACTCCCAAATATTTGAATGGTAATGTGCCTTCCTGGAAACCAGAAACAGTAAGAATTTCTTCCTTAAGTCTACTCCTTACACCATTAAAATAGGCACAAGATTTCTGTGAATTCATCTTAAGCCCTGAGGCAGCAGAGAAGGAAGAATAGGCTCTCAACAAAACCATTATAGAATGGACATCACCTTTACAAAACAACAACAGATCATCCGCAAACATCAAGTGAGTTAACTTCAGTGACTTACACATAGGATGATAATTAAATTTGAGCTTCTTAGTAGCACACTTGAGTATTCTACTTAAATACTCCATACACAATGTGAATAAAAGAGGAGACATTTGATCCCCTTGCCTTAATCCTCTTTTCCCTTGAAAGAATCCAAAAGTATCTCCATTAATAGCAACTGAGAAGGTAGCACTACTCACACATTCCATCACTAAACTTCTGAAAGTAGGAGGGAAATGAAAAGCCTCAAGAATCTCACACAAGAACTGCCAACTAACAGAATCATAGGCCTTCATTAGGTCCATTTTAAACATGCACCTAGGTGTACAAGCTTGTCTATTATAGAGCCTAACAAGATATTGACACACCAAGATGTTTTCAATAATGCTTCTACCTTTAATGAACCCTCCTTGATTTAAGCTTATCAAATCAGGCAATACTCCAGCAAGCCTAGTGCAAATGATCTTAGAAATGCTCTTGTAGAGAACATTGCAGCAGGCAATTGGCCTATACTGAGTCACATGAGTAGGCATTTTGCACTTAGGAATTAAAGTCAAAATAGTAGCATTTAATTGCTTAAGGAGTTTACCAGATTGAAACACATCCGGATCGCCGCACACATCTCATCCCCAATAATGCTCCGGGAATCCTTAAAGAATGCCTTTGGAGTATCCGTCAGGCCCAGGAGCTTTATGTTCAGGGATAGAGAAGATAGCCTGCTTAACTTCCAGAGCAGTAACAGGTTGCATCAGAAGCTCCCAATGTGCATCAGTGCATATATTCCCTTTCCTGATTATGTGAGGATTCACATGTTCAGTGACTACTTCAGTCCCCAGCAACTGTTTATAGTAGTCAAGAAAAGCATCTTGAATACTCTGAGGGTCCTCACACAAATCACCATTCATATTTTTTATGGAAAAGACCTGATTTCTCATAAACTTGCTCTTAATGACTCCATGAAAATATTTAGTGTTACAATCTCCATCCTTAATCCAAGCTGCCTTTGCTTTCTGGCTCAAAAATTGTGTACAAGCCCCATGAAGTTCCTTATATTCAGCATTAGCAACTTGCTCTTTCTCCATCCAGAAGATATTACCAGGATTAGCAGCAATTTGAGTTTGCACATACTCCAGGTTTTTCAATGCTATCCCAGTATTATTCTCAATATCAGCAAAATGGTCCTTGTTATATCTCCTGAACTGTGGTTTGAGAGATTTTAATTTTTGCACAACTCTATACATTTTGGTACCCTGAATATTCATATCCCACCATTCAGAAAGCAAAGGAAGATACATAGCTGCCTTCCCCCACATATTGAAATATTTGAATGGACAAATTTTAGGTCCATTAATGAACAAATTTAAGAAATATGAGTTAATTATGGTCAAATAATTAGTGAAGACTAATTTTTGAGTCCTAAGAGGTTAGGGTAATTAACTTATGCATAAATATGAATTTATGTAATTTTTGTGATTATAAAATGTTAAATCACGCAAATCCGTAAAAACCGAGTAATATACGATATTGGCTATTTAAAGGCGATCTAGCATAAAATTGTGCATGTTCATACATATTATAATGCTGCATTTTATTTATGATTGTCATAATTTTATTTTATGTAATTTTATTTTATGTAATTTTTACTTAGTATGGCCTTAGTTTTTAATTGGTATTACCCGAAATGTATGGGAATATCGATTCGGTTGTAATTTATTGTGATCTCGTATCACCGTTTTGTAATTTAATAGATTTATTTTATTTTAGTTACAAATGTATAATAGGAAATTATGTAATTTGTTATGTAATTTTATTTATTTCGGAGTTCCCAAAGACGGATTTCTTCAAGATGGCGATACATAAAGACGGTGTTACCTCGAGATGCGTGCCACAACCGAAGTTCAAGGGACCAATGGAGTTGGTTTCCGAATATGTAATAGTTAATTAGATTTTCTATTTTAGAAAGGCCATACTAGGATTTTTTTATGCTTTGCATTTTATTTATATGTCACATGCATCGCTAAATCGCCATAACTAAAACATGCATCATCTTTCATCGAGTTTATCGACCGTGTCAATTAGAATTATCGTAGTTCACCGCTTTAGTTCACTTAAAACGTGATAGATAATAAATTGACATGACCTCTCGCTAAAAATAAATAATTGAGACATTGCCTTACCAAATAGTAGAAACCATGAAAACCTATTTCGCGAGGGAGTGCACTCGGCCATCCCGGGGTACAAACCTTGTTACGTAGGGCAAGTGGGTGATAAATGTCTATCCACTGAATTCGTGTTGATGAGGGTTTCATCGGCCATCCCGTGCCCAAATTAATGTGAATTTGGATCATGGACACATTTATTCGAAATTTGGATTGACCTCAACGGAAGTATTCGTGACCGTAGTCGCATGTGTTCCGGGCTATAGATAAACATAGAGTAAATTTTCGACCAAGAGTTCTAAAAGTAGAATCGATTAAGCGTTAATCCACCGAGTTATATTGATAAGGGTTTCATCGGCTATCCCGTGCCTAAGTTGATATGAATTTGGGTCTTGGAATCATTTATCTAGTTGGGTAGAGGTCACTAGAAAAATGCATAAAACTTGTTTAAATTATACATTTTTACGAGTATTATTATTAAAACGACATTTGTTTTACTCCTTCTATTTTGTTTTGTAGACCACTTCTTTTTCTCATAACAAATGGCAACACCAACCCCTTAACGCCACGCCTCTCGCTAATTCATCATGGCTCCGATCCTTCATGGATCGATGTAAACTTGAAAAGAATGGGTCAAATTTCTTCGATTGGGATGCCCAACTCAAATTAGCCGCCCAAGGTGACGCCAAGCTTCGTTACCTTACCGAGGCCTCTCCACCCGAACCTACTACTAGGTCGACCGCTGCCACTAGGGAAGCATATGGGGCTTACCATAAGGAGTCTGCCGCAATGAAAAACGTGTTGATATTTGCGATGGAGGCGGATCTCCAAAGGAGAGCCTTTAAAATGGGCACCGCTAATGAGATTTACTCCAAGCTTGTGACAATGTTTTCAAAAACTCCCCGGATCGTCCAATATGAGGCGGCCGCGGCATTCTTTGATATCGACTTCAAAGAGGGCCAAAAGGTTAGCCCTCATGTGCTTAAACCTATGGAGCTTGTCGAGACCTTGAAGATTCAAAAGGTTGAAATCCCCAAAGAACTCATTGTAGATAGGATTCTACACTCCTTGTCCAAAGTCAAAGCGTATGTTCAATTCCGGGTGAATTTTAACATGCTAGACAAGGATGTGTCTCTTGAAGAATTGCACAAGTTACTTGTGCAAGCCGAAAGGGACATGGGGTTAAATGTGAACCCACCCAAGGATGTGCTTAACATAAGCACTAAGAGCAAGGGGAAGTTCAAGAAGAATGGGAGGAAGGGTAAGAAACAAGCTCCCACTTTCACCAAAGCTAAGACTAATGAAGCTAGCACTTCAAAAATCAAGAAGGGTCCTCTTGATAAATGCCATTATTGTAATGGTGTTGGACATTGGAAAAGAAATTGTTCCAAATATCTTGGTGATATTAAGGCTGAAAAGATTACTCCAGTAGGTAAATGACTATCCTTTCTTTTATGTTTCTAATTCAACTATGGTATTGTGATACACAGTTGTGATAATGTATCTCCCTTTTTATTGTAAATAGGGCCTCCACCAAGCAAAGACAAGGGAAAAGAAAAGCAAGCATGAGAAACCATCAAGAAGCTAGGAATAACTTTCATGGAGCTTTGCTTTTTATTGTCTTATTTTATTCATGTTTTGAATTTTAGATTCTTTAAGTTTCCGTGTTCGACATGGAAAGGTATTTTGGATAATTGGTTGTATTTTGGATAATGGTGGCTTGGTTTGCAACCCAAGTCACCCGTTTTATCATTTTATCCTTTGTTCTAAAATTCGTATTTAAATGCTTGCTCTTAGAAGCATATGATTATTCACTTAAAAGTGATCTAATAGACAAATATAATGACGGGATTCATTATATGTCCACATGCTTAAGGCTTGTGTATGGTCATTTACAAAGTGATTTTGAGTCTATGAACTCTTTTAAAGGAATGTCAATCACCAAGTACACTTACGAAATCTAAAACTATTAGTCAACCTATGAGATAGTTCTCCTTATACTTCAAATTCATTATTTGTGTCTCATATGCTATCTTTGAATCTATAGTGTATTTATTCTAAAGATAGAGTGGGAGAAAAATGAGACACAACACACGAGGCAAGATAAATTTGTGTACTTGTGTAAATGAGATCTACGCAAGGTAGAATGATTTGAATGAAGGTATATCTATTTATATAGTATACCCAATAGATGAGATCTATGGTCTCAAATAGTTCTATATGACTAAAGAGACCAAGTGAAGTAATCAAAGGAATATTTTCTCAAGATAACTACACGAGGAGACCAAAAGAAAGTTTTGGAAGAAAAATGACCAATTAAAGTCTTAACAAGAGTTTTGACTAGTTTATGATAAATTTTGACCAATAGTTTCAATATTAATATTTACTTAAGAGCCTAAATGAATCAAAGTAACATCCTAGAAAATAAACAAGATTTATGAGTAGAGGTTGCAAGGATTGATATACCGATATCTTTCAATCCCCAAGTTTTAACCACACAGATGTCATTACTTAACCTCATTATGAAAATGGAATGGTTAAACCTCCTTCCGAAAGAGTATTTCGAAGGACGTGTTCTAGATATTATTTATATTTGAATAATGACATTACTACACATCATTATGACATGTGTGAGTTAGAGATTAAAATCTCTTTTAATAAGGTTAAGATGAGACCACTTCAAAATAGGTATTTTGAATGGATATGATGGGAACATATATGGTTTTATCTTAATAACTTGGCAATGCAATTTATATTTCAATTCTTGAAATGTTTCAATTAAGAAGTAAATTTCGAAACATGTGGAATTGAGTGGGAGTTTGAAATTATCATGTGAAGACATGGAATTTAGTGGGAGCAATCATCTTGTAAAAGTTTATAACTCATCGCTCATTGAAGAATGACGAGCTAATACCTTCCTTCACAGAGGAAGATTTGAGTTTTCAATTCTGGATGAAAATGGACCATGATGAATCCAACTACATCATGAGATGTTGGATTAGTATTGTAAGATACACATCGAATCAACGAGATACGTAGGTTATTCATTTAAATGAAGATGAATTGCCATTAGCAGTCATGGTCGTTCCTTGAACCTAAATATAGTTGATAACATGATTAAAAGTTACTAATGTTTCCGCCATTAGAATAATCATGCACATGTCCAATTATGAATCATATGCATAAAAGCATGATGAATCATTGGTAAGACATAGTAGAAACGTCATGAATTCTCGAGAAGAATTTGATGAGCGATTTCGGTGTTTGATAGAATACTCTGTTATGTGTCAAGAGGTTGCACATATTATAGAAAATCCGAACACACGTAAAGATTTATGAAAATCCTAAACTTTACAAGCTAAAGGGAGAAATAGAAAGTTTGGAAAGATACTTAGTTGAATAAAGAAGTTGCTTAAAACTAATCTTTCCTAATATGCTAGGACTTGTGAGAAGTGCTAGGCTAATCATCTTGACAAATTGTTGCAAGACTATACAAAACATATACCTAGTGCATTGTGTGTGGATGAAGCACTTGATCAGTACAAGTTATATCATTCACCACAAATTCGTTCGTTATGTGATAATCGATAAGGAAGTTCTTTCAGATAAAGAACCGAAACCAAGGTCGGGAACCTTGATGTATACTTGGTAAGGTTCATGCTATGAGTGATAACATGAATGTAAAGGATAATATGATTAAGAAGTTTGAACACATGGACACGTAACATGTTAAACTTCTATTGCAATCAACAAGTGTTTACACACTTGCAATATGCATCACAAGGTTGTAATATGTATTGACTACCCGAGTGTGATGTCGACATTTGTCGTTTGAGTTTTTATTAACTCACCTTATACTTTGTTACATCCAACGGGTTGTAGAGACAATTGAACCCCGTTTAAGTTAACATGGATTAGCATTGTATTTGCCCATAGTTACTTACATGAGGTGACGTCTCGAAGTGACTAGAGTGTGATACGATTGATGGCAAGTTCATGTGCCATAGAGTCATATGAGAATGACTAGTCGATCACAAAGGCGGACTGTTAGGAACATTTTGTCGGGCCTTATGACCGCTTATAGAGTTCTGGCAAATTTATATAGCCTGGTCGTGGCGAGAGCTGCTATAGTATTCAAATGAGTCGATTCTTTTGACTAAAGACTATTCACCTAAGATGGCACTGTTTCAGATTAACTTTGATTTGTGTTACTACGACCTTCGTAAATGGGGTCAAATGGGCATATTTTGGGTTATGATGGCCGTGGCTAATTGAAGGGAATGAGTGCGATAGGAATTGTCTACCCCTAGTCAGGGTTATAACAATATCTCAGGGCCACTCGAGGAGTAATGAACTGGAAATGCGTGGCCACGCTCGGATTGTATCCATGGTGGATAAATCCGGTCAATCAGTTATTCTCCAGATCGAGGAAACCACTCTCGATATGATCACTTGCAAGTACGACCTGAAAGACACCTTGCATTGAGTGGAAGATAGTAATAGGACAAGAGAATTAGTGATGTACACTTGTCGAGGACAAGTGGGAGATTGTTGGAATATGTGTCCTCCGACAATAATGCGATCACAACTGTTGATCATGATGATCACATGTTTAAGTCTCATTATAAAGAATACAATTGGGAAGTAATATTTTACTGTCAACTGGTCCATACTTATCGGTAATGATTGGCTGACTAGAGTTTGACATTACTGTCGTGCGACGGTGGTGACCAGTTGATCCCCTAGTTCATACCTAAAGGGAAACACTCTTAATTGATCATTTAATTGATCGTATAACGTTACGAGTCAATTAAATTATTTAAAATTGACGGACGATTTTGGAAGTAATATTTACGTGTCTCATTGAAATTTGATTAAATGAGATACGGTCTGAGTAATCGAATTGTTTCATTACTCAGATGAAATTATTGTTTAAGAAACAATTGAAATTGAATGAATTATTATAAATACAAATTGTTGTGATTTATAATTGGTAAAATATTTTGGTACAAGTAATTATGAATTACTAGGTCAATTTTTGTATATGACGTATTTTTATTAATACGTTGATTTTTAATATGTTAAAAATACAAAACAATTTTATGTGACATATGACATGTGACATATTGACAAATTGACAAAAATAAAATGGATTCCATTTTATAAAAGTGCCGAAATTAAAAGGAGGATTAAGCTAATATTGTGTTGATTATATTAGTGGAGAGCATGATGATTACCCTAATTGACTAGCCATGCAACCTAGTGTTCATTGTGAAGAACAACTCAAGCATGCATTGGCTCCCTCTAATCCCCTCTTCCACCCGGTTTTTGAGAGGAAAAACCACTTTGGTTTTTCTTCTTATTTTACCTAATATACACAAAATGTTTTTGTTGTTCATTCATTCAACTTCATTCATCAAAAATATTTTAGAGAGATAAAATATTTTCTTCTTCTTCTTCTCCTCTTTACCGGTTTTAAGAGTCCAAAACCAAAGATTTTTGGGTCAATTTTATGCTAAATTAATATTGTACTAGTATTCATAATATTAATTTTATTAAGAGTGTGCCTTGGGTATTATATTTTGGGAGATATCCTATACTTGGATCTTAGTTCTTCCATTAAGGAAAGCACAAGAACAAGAGAGAAGGAGATCTCTCTTGTGCCCTTATAAACCAATTCCAATGTAAGCTAAAGATTTCTTCTTTATATTGTTTATACTTTGCATGCATAAGATCACCAATTAATTTTATGATTAAATTAACCTAAAACATATATGAGTATTTTGAGTATATAGATCTACTTTTCCTTCAGGTGATTTGGGTCATAGTGGTGGATAGTGTACATATCCACTTGGGTTAAAATTTGGTATACATTTGGCATTGTATATGAATAAATGGTATTAATGTTGAAATGAAAAACAAAATAGAAAAGTGAAAAAGTTTTGAAAAATAAAAAAAGAGCTAGTTGTGTTGTATATATATGTGTTAGGAAAACAAAAAGGCAAGCAACACTCTTCCTCATCATTTAAAGGGGTAGAAAAAGCCGTTGCTAAATAAAGGGGCAGTTTGATGTTTTTCCAAAGTGAGCCGGGTTTACACAATTTTTTCTTGATTTCGGGAAACCGAACTCTTGTTAGGGTGTAGACGTTGCTCATTTGTTGAAATAAGAGGAGTATTTTCAAGTTTTCTCCAATTTGAGTTGGGTTTATGCAATTTTTGCATAGTGTTGGTTATCAATTCTATGTTAGGGCATAGACGTGCTCATGTGTTGCAATAAGAAGTGGGATGTGATGTGTCGACAATTCTTGATTTGAACTTCACATGTCCAAAAGGTGCTTACACCAATCCCGTTTCGCCCTTCTCCCTAGCCCCGTTACAACCTTTATTTCATGATTTGTGCATTGTTACATTTTGCATCTCATTTGGACATAGGACGGTCTTACACATTAGATTGCGGGCACGTTCTCACGAGTCGGAGTAGGAGAGTGTTTTGGTTGAATCTTGTGTTGGCTTTGTAATTCTCGGAGGTCTAGTCCTTATTTTCGCTTTCCCGCTCTAGAATCCGTTTCTTGAGCTTTATTGGACACATTAGGGTTGCCTAGGCCATGCCTAGGGGGTTGGCATCTCCATTGAGACTCTGAGACGGTATTTCCGGACCGAGACCATGTTTTTGAGCTGAAAATTCGGCCACTTAGATGAGGAAAGTGGACCATTTTGTTAGATGCATTCTATTACTTGCTTTTGTGCTCACATGATTGGATGCATCGCATTTTTCTTGCAAGACCTTACTTGCCTCATGAATCGTGCTTTACCTCATAAGCACAACTACGTAAGTTGAAAGGGCGTAGAGTGCGCTAATACTCGATCGGCTTATGTAGTAGAATAATTGAGTGATGCTTATATTGTGCATGCACTCTTGATACTTACCATAGTAGTGTCTTGCATATTGATTTTGGATTTACTCGAGGACGAGTAAAGTTTAAGTGTGGGGAGGTTTGATATATGATTTATTTGCACCAAATTTCTTTTCTTCTTTTATGCATTCTGACTCCTATCGAGTCGGTTTTGTGCGCCTTACCTTGCATTTTGTGCCCGATACCCGCGTCTATGATTTTGTGCCCCTGTCGTAGGATTTGAGGCGGTTATAGAGGAATCGGGGCAAGAGAGGCGGTTCGATAAGCATGAGGAAGAGAAGGGTGAAATGCTGAAGCAGTGTTCTCTGCCGGCACCCGGTCCACCGGCAGGGAACACAGCCTGGTATGGAGAAAAGAGGAATTCTGAAGAAGAGTTCTCTGCCGGCAGGCCGGCAGCCGGCAGGGAACACATGCCAACACTTAGCCAAATTTGAGGAAGTTTTTCGAGCTAAAATTGTGAGTGCACGCTGCCGGCAGGGATAGCCGGCAGCCGGTCAACCGGCACACGCTTCCCCTTATTGAACAAATGAAGAAGAAAGCCAAAAAGGAGTACTCTCTGCCGGCAGGCCGGCAGTCGGTCCACCGGCAGAGAGATCCCCAAGTCATATTTTGGCCAAACTTCGAAGGTGACGCTGCCGATCGAGGAGGCCGGCAGCCGGTGTGCCGGCACAGGACAACAGTCGCGCAAATTGGGCTTTGTTTCCTCCTTTTGTCTAATCCAATGGGATAGTATAAATACCCCCTCCCTAATCAATTGTAAACACATACCCTAGATCTGAAATTATTACATTAATCTTATGCAAACCCTTAATCAAAACTTTAATCTTTCTCTAATCAATCATTAGTTACTTGTTATACTAGCTTAGAATTAGTATTGTTGGATTGTTTACATTTAGTATTGGGTTGTTAATTGGAGATTGGTGAAGATTATTCTTCTATTTAATCAAAGGTTGTAACTTTGTCTTCAATATTGGTATAATCTCTTCTCTATGGTTGTTTATCTTTCAATTGTTTACATATTCAAGTTTATTTAATTAATCCATCTTTACATTATGTCTCTTCTTGTTTGTTACATGTCAAAGCATTCATCTTTTGTGTTTGTTATCATAGTTATGTGTGAGTAGTGCCCTACTAGGATGGAGGGGGATCTCATATAGCATCATAAGGGTAGATTATAGCATTAAAAGATTATAATTCTTGAGTTTAAGCATCTCAATTTTGTTATGCATGCAAGGTGTTTGTGTTAATGATTGAATGAGGATTTAAGTGCTTTCACTATCTATATTTGCTTGTTGAGTGAGAACTTGGCTAGTAAATAGGATTAGCATGATAAAATTGTAGTTGGGTTGATTAGTTGAGGACTTAATTGATCTTAACTTAGGGATTAATCTCATATCGAGAGATAGTCTTTTCTATGCTTTTGCTTTCGAATTTATCACCCTATGCATGTCTCCCCTTAACTATATGAGTGAACCCAATATCCTAGTCTCTTAATTATTGTTATTCACCATCTTAAGCATTCATTCAATTTTCCTTGTTTTAGTGATCTCCTCTAGTTAGTTAAACCCTCTCAAACCTATTTTATTTGAACTAAACTAGTAGCTAATTATCTAATCCTAGAGCCATAATACTGTCCCTTGGGTTCGACCCTCGTAAGTACAACGACATCGTACACTTGCGAGGAATTACAAATAAAATTCACATCAACTTGATGAAGACTTATTTTCATATAAATTCCTAGTTAATCCTTCACAAGGATGAACTCTATTGTGGTATTTGGTCAATCAAAATTTCTGACAAATCAATTTACCAATATAACATTGTCATGTTCGTAATAACTTAAGTGCTTGATGACAAGTGTTTAGCTTGAGTAATAAGACTTTTGAACCATAGACGCATAGATGATATTATCAAAACATATTTTGACTAATCATTACCTCTTGTCATATTTCTTCACAAGAAATCATACATAGGCATGTTAGGAATTTTAAGATGCTAATCTTATATGACATAGGACAACTCCTATGAAGTTCTATGGAATAGAACGATTCCTATGGAACTAATCCATGCTCTATTTAAATGGTTCATTTGAGGAATTAGAAGGATATTCTATTTGTCGTTAGTAATAGTAGTTTAGCGGAGACTCATGTTACAATCGAATGATATCGTAAATGAGTAGGAACGATGATAGAACAATATAAAACAACGAAATAATGGGAAAAGAAACATTTATCGTTAAAACATGAAAACATTTTAGCATGTTTTTTCATTTATATAATGACCTCCACCCAATTATATAAATGATTCCGAGATCCAAATCCATATTAACCTTGGCACGGGAAACCGATACATCCCTCATTAATATAACTCGGTGGGTTAACTCTTTAACCGATTCTACATTTAGAACTCTCGGTCGATGAAATTACGTTAAGTTCATCTCTAGCCCCGGAACATAAGACTAATCTTCATGTCCCGTTGAGACCAACCAAATTTTGCGTGTAATAACGTGTTATTACCCCACTTACCCGATGAAAAATGGAAGTATCACGGGAAACCGAATCTACCCCAAATGTCAAAGGGATTCATGGGTCCTACTATTTGGAAAGGTTAATCTCAAGTTTTAAATATGTGAAAGGTCTTGTCGATTTATTATCTATCACCTTTATGTGAACTATATTAGTGAACTAACGATAATTATAATCGACACGGTCGAAAAGACGATAAAATATGCATGTGAAGTTATGGCAATTTGGCAAGGCATGCAAACATATAAAGCAAACAAACAAAGTAAAAAAAATTTTTCCTAGTATGGTCTTTCCTAAAATAGAAAACCTTTTAGGACTCAAAAATTAGTCATTACTCATTTTTTGACAATAATTCAACTTGAGTTATCAATTATGCTCATTTTTGACCTTAATATCATAACCTTTTATAAATAAATCCAAATTAAATTACAATAATTTCAAAATTTGAATTTTAAATTTTTGAAAATTTTGGAATAATTCCATGACACTCATAATGTCAAAAATCAAGGTTAAAATTTTCGAATTTATTTCGAGAAAAATATAGTTGCAATTTATCGGTTTTATCTAATAAAACATCTAAAACATATGAAGATTAATCTAATCAATGTTCCAACTTTAGATCTAATATATGGGATAAAAATTCAATCTAAAATAATTTTCTTGTGCCATTTAATTTGTTTTAGCTATTTATGCTAAAATAGTCACTATTTATGTCAGTTTTACACTAAAAATTCATAAATCATGTAAAATGAATAAATTTCATCAAAACTTTTACAAACAGTGATTAAAATGTGCATGTGACAACATATTAAAATTTCATGGCCTATTTCGAATTTTAACTAATTTTAACCATTTTACCTCCATTTATGTCTTTTTTATCTCATAAAAATTATAAATCATGCAAAATAAATCAAATTTATACGAAATTTTACATACAATAAGTAAAATATGCATGTGAGGTCATATAAAAAATTCAAGGTAAAAAACAAAGTTTAACTATTTTTAGCATTTTAATTACCATTTTATACATTTAAATGTAATAAAATTACTAAAAATCATTAAAATGAGCCAAAAATTACCATAAATCATCAACATGACTTAAATACATTTTAGGACCAGAATATATAACATGCAAAATTATTTTCTGGCTTAATCATATAAATCACAAATTTCAAGTTTTAATTTAGTCGGAAAAACTAAGCCGATTATGCATGCAACAACCTAAGCTCTGATACCACTTGTAAGGATTCATTAACCCTAAAATTAAACTCTTTAATTTTATATCTAATTACTCATTAATTAAATATGATGATCTTATGCTTGCATAACAAAATATAAATAGATAAGTAATGAAAATGTTCCTTACATTGATAAAATCGGTTTATAAGGGCACAAGTAAGAACACCTTTCTTACTTGTTCTTATGCTTAAAATAAATGGATGATCCCCTTGTCTCAATATTGTGAGAACCTCCTTTCAATTGCACCAAGACAAACCCTTAATTCTAATTTATATATTGACTAGATATATGAAATTAGAGACCTTAAAAATATAATTTAATAATATTTCGTATTACTACCTTTAGTAACTAAATAATATTAGATGAGAACACTTTATTTTCTTTTCTAAAACTAATTTTAGAGAGATGGAGAGAAGTAAGATGTAAAAATCTAAGAATGAATGAATGAAAAAATAAGAACAATTCTTATTATTGATGAGGTGAAAAACCGGTTGGGAGGGGAGCGGATTAGAGAGCCAATGCATGCCTCTTTTGTTTTTAGTGTTGTTCTAATAAAAGAGTATTAGGGTGAAGGGTATCCTATAATTGTAATCATTGTGTTCTCCACAATAAAAAAAACAATTAAACAATTCACCCTCCAATTCACCTCTAAAAATCGACCCATTAGATAAAATGGACTCCATTTTATTTTTGTCAATTTGTAATTTTGTCATATAATGTGGTACATGTAAAATGTTTTTAATAATATTAATGCATATTTAACAATTAAATATCATTACATATATTAATTTAATTATATACAACAATTGACTAGTAATTCACAATTACAAGTAAATAAAATGGTTCATGTTAATATAATCTACAACATATTGCAATTATAATTAACCGTTCATTCTTAATTTTATTGTTTCATAAACAAAGTTTTAGTAATATAATATTTTAATTACTAAAACGAATCTTATTTAATCTAATTACAATAAGATATATATATACTTACTCACATATGTAAATTGTTCAATTTTAAGGAATTAATTAATCTGTATCATTATACAATTAATTAATTTGTCTATTAAGGGAATTGTCCTTTAGGTGTGACCTTAAGGGATCAACTGATCACCACCGTCAACTGACAGTAATGTCAAACTCTAGTCAGCCAATCATTATCGATTAATTTTGATCAATTGACGTATAAAAAGAATCATCCCTTTATGTATTCTTATTATGAGTTTTAATAATGTGATCGCACTTTCGTCGAGGACACATTCTCCAACAATCCCTTGTCATCTTTAACATATTTCTGGAATCTCCCTTTGGCTGCATTATCCAACACAGCTCTTTGATCATCATACAACCCATTGTAAAATTGGGTGCATAAGAACCATCGTTGGAAACCATGGTGACTCACAGAGCGAACCAACTTCTTGAACCTAGTCCAAGCTTCATTTAAATCTTCAGTGGCCAATTGTGAAAGTAGTGATTTGGCCTCTCAGCGCATTGGTGCGCCGTGGTGGAAAATACCTTCTGTAGAAGGCTAAAGCTAGGGAATTCGAGTCAGTAACACCGGCAGCTTCCCTATCCAAGTCTCTCAACCATTCCCGGGCGTCATCAATCAAAGAGAAAGGGAAAAGGACTCCCTTGACCCTATCCTGTGTCACCCAGCAGCTAGAGGAATAGTGGAACAATACACTGTAAACAACTCTATATGCTTACACGGATCCTCGCCAGGTATCCCATTGAAGAGATTTCTCTCAACTAACTGTATATAGGATGGATGAATCCCAAAGGTGCCTGCATCTGAAGTGGGAAACAGGAAACCTTTAGGCAAAGAATCCACCGTAGGTTCTGAGTGACTAGCGATATTCGGCATCTTAGCAAATAGAGTTGAAAGAACAGCAGGTATGACAACGTCCTCTTCTAGAACAGATTTCCAGCAACACTATTAAAGCACTCGTAAAATATGAGATCAGTCTCAAGGAATAAATTCCCTGAGACGAGAGACAAAATTAAAATAAAGCAACAAAATTACGCCACCTCCCCGGCAACGGCGCCAAAATTTGATACCGTCGTTTAGTACCAAAAATAAATACCTAAAACAACTAACAGAAGATAGTGGAAGTAGGGTCGATCTCCACAGGGAGATAGGAAAATGTATGCCAAACTAAGTCCGTCTGAGTAACTATTTCTCGGGGTTTTGAAGGTTTGTTCTAATCTACGGAGGTTAAAAGAGAAAGAAAATAAAGAGATATAAAGTAGAAATTTGACGAGTTTACTAAATAGAGAGAAACAGCTAGGACAGTCGGTTCACCATGATTTTCAAGGAGTCTAGTCGAGGGTCTTAAGTCAATGCAAATTCGGTCTGCAGGGTAGTGAAAAGGTCCTTCCGGTCCGCTATTCACCCTAGAACACCACTAACTTAGCTTCCGCCCTCATTAGAATGCTCTAATGTTCACTGCAGGTCTTACGCCTTCCAATCTTCCGATCCAGGTCAAGATGTACCAAAGTTAATTATCTAAATGCGTCGACTTAAGCAAATAATTACAATCAATTGCAGTGATTAACAACACAGATCTAATTCGCACTAAACCTTAGTCACCTATTCATAATCCCCTTAATATCATGGCTCCCCTATGTCTTAGCAAAGAAGATTAGCTATGCATAATTATTGAATAAACAACAACAACACATAAACTGAAAGAATTAAACATAATAAATAATCTAAGAAGAGAATAAAAAGGGTAGAGAGATTAAAGGAATAAGAACAATAAGGCAAAGGTAATTAATTGAAATAAAGAGTAGAGAGTACCAAACACAAGAGGGTAGCAATGGTGAATTAGGTTTCCAGTGTAAAGTTCTAAGAGAAAGAGTAAGGAGGGAAAAAGAAGATGTAGTCGAAGTCCCCTCTCATGACTGCCGTCACTTCCTATTTATTCCTAACTACAAAAGAATATCTCGAAATTAACTCAAAATCTGCCTAAAAGACCGGACCTCTCGATCGAGTAAAATAAAACCTCTCGATCGAGAAGAAAACTCAGCAAACCTCTCGAACGGGTAACATAAGTACTCGATCGAGGACTTCAACAAACGACTATCTCGATCGAGTAAAGAGAGAACTCGATCTAAGAACTTCAGCAATGTAAACATTCGATCGACCAGTTTAAGTAGCCAACTTGGTCGATCGAGCTATATTAGCACGGGTGGACTTCTTGAACACCTTCCGAAGCCACTTCACGCATCTTTGAGTGACAAATTCCAAGCTCTGATTCCCCCTTCTCCAAAATGCATGAGATTGGGACAGGTTCAGGCTCGATTTCTCTCCTTTCTGGTTCATACCTACAATTAATACAAGACAAACCAAATTAGACTATTCGGGGGCATTTGTAGCTAGATGCCACGTAAATAACATAGAAATACGCGTAAATATAGGGTAAAAACCTTATATAAAATACACGCATCAAATCTCCCCAAACCAAACATTTGCTTGTCCCCAAGCAAACTATGAATTCAACTAAGGACAACCAACGGAATGGGACCAACTCATCAGCTACAAATCGTCCACCAAAGCTAATTTAATGCAACAACTAACAAAGTGGCGATAAGTAAGTGCAAACGAGTTAAATCAATGCTTCAAACTATTAAACCATCGATCTTGCAAGACTTATATATATCGGACTCTCATGGGTCGCTCATCACACAAATTAAGCACAAGGTGAGTATATTGGTAAGCGGTAGAAAGAAGTAGAGACACTCACCTAACTCGACCTATAAGAACATGCATGCAACTGAAATGAAACCGATTTCTACCCACCGTACATATGCATTCCAACCAATCAGGACCGAGACACATGCCGAGGACTTATGTATGATGTGAAGTGAGGTTATTGGGTAGGAAGGGGCAAAATAGATTTGGATAAGTGGAGATAAAGTCAAGCCAGTACAACCATAACCAAATAAGAGAATCATCCCGCTTCACCACTCAATACAAAATGTAGAACTCTACCATTGTGACAAAACATCACTCACATCAACAAAGGACTCCCCATAAGAATATAATGAAAAGCATGGGAGTACTATTAAACGACCTCACTCGCATATGTTTTACTTTTTCGTTCTTTCTTCATCATTTTCTTTCTTTCATATTTCTATTTCAATCTTTTTCCTTCAATTCATTTCTTCAGTTCATACCACTAACTTCAAATCTTTCAAAGCGAGCCAAAAAGACAAGGGTAACAACATACCCGCAAAAAACACTGGAACTAGCTTGACAGGGCAGGCTAAGTTTGGATGTAGTTAAGGGGTCAAAAAGGCAGATTTGGCTATTCTGAAGTTTATGGGTAGTAATGATATAAGGGATTGTAAGTTACCTCTCCACGTGTGTCACCACCACAAACCGAATTCATACAGGTACCGAGAAAAGGGCGTCATGCACGTGCAAATTGATGTTATATGCCTTATAGAGAGTGCTACTCACATCCTATATGAAAATGGTCTATGAATGTCACCAGTTTATCAAGCTTTAAACCTTAGAATGTATATGTGGCTTGCCAATAAAAGAGTAAAGTCTATTCTTTCAGATAAGTTTAAACCAAAAACTAGTAGATTATGCACATTACCATGCCAACAAAATGTTAAGAATATGCAGGGCAAGGGTAAAAGACTCAAAGTAGCGTAAAAGTTCAACGTTTCGACTCAACCTAAAAGCAAAATTAAACGTGAATTTATTTGAAATTTTTTTAATTTTATACGATTTTTGAATGAAAAACAACAATGCATGTGAATAATAAGTAAACGTGCAAATGAAAATGCAACAAAACAACATGTAGACACAGATATGGATGCATACCTCCCCAAACCAAACCATATAATGCCCTTATTGTACCAAAAATAGGGAAAGGAATGCAAACTGAAGAGAATAGGAGAATAGGACTCGGAAAACTTACAATATAGGCGTGAAGTAGGGACCTCCCAAACCGACCAGCAACATGGGAGGTCGCAAATGGCCCATCAACGTCGCAACATGTGAGGCATAACAGATTCACTCGATCGAAAAGGCATAAGTGTGTGATCGAGTAAAATGGGCATCAGGAAGTCTCGATCGAAAGAAGAGGGGCTCTCGATCAAAAAGGCCTATTTTGCAGATACTCGATCGAGAAGAACTCGTGTTCGATCGAGTAAAGTGAGTAGCAAAAGTGTTCGATCGAGGACTATACGTACTCGATCGAACAGTCCCCATTAGATTCCTGCAAAAAATGTCACAAAAAACTACGGGGCTGAAAGTAGCCGATATGCTCAGCCTATTGTTTGCAAAACTAGCATCTAACGCACACTAAAAACAATTCAAAAAGTTTAAACAAAATTACAACAAATATATGTCGGGTTGCCTCCCGGATAGCGCAGGTTTAAGAGGTCTCACACGACCTTATGACTTCAATTATCTGGCTCATCAGGAATGTCGAATTAGAGAACTTCAACTCTTCCACCCAAGTCATTTGCCTCATGGTAATGCTTCACATATTGCCCATTGACTTTAAACCTATTGCCCTCGGAACTTTCTAATTCAACGGACCCAAATTTGGTGACAGCAGTCACTGTATAAGGGCCACTCCACCTGGACTTCAGCTTACCAGGAAATAAGCGCAGTCGGGAATTAAACAGCAACACCTTCTGCCCGACATGGAATTCTCGAGGTATGATCCGTTTGTCGTGCCATCTTTTCGTTTTCTCTTTATAAATGCGCGGGCTATCATAGGCATTTAGCCTAAACGCTTCCAGCTCATCTAGCTGCAATAAACGATTCTGACCGCATAACTTAGGATCATAGTTTAACTCACGAATAGCCCACCAAGCCGTACACTCTAACTCAACAGGTAAATGACAGGACTTCCCATAAACCAACCGATATGGTGATGCACCAATCGGTGTTTTAAAGGCAGTACGATAAGCTCATAATGTGTCATCTAATTTAAGACTCCAATCCTTCCGTGATTTAGAAACGACCTTAGCCAAAATATATTTTAGTTCCCTATTAGAGGCCTCAACTTGCCCACTAGTTTGGGGATGATACCCAAAACCACGACGATGTTGGACAGCGACTTTAGACAATATAGAAGTAAGTTTCTTATCTTTAAAGTGCATTCCTCCATCACTAATGACGACCTGAGGGACACCAAATCAGGGAAAAATAATCTTTTTGAACATCTTAATCACCGTCTTGTCATCACAGTTAGGTGAAGCAATGGCTTCCACCCATTTAGACACATAATCTACTGCTACCAAAATATATCTGTTAACTTTACTAGATGGGAATGGTCCCTGGAAATCAATGCCCCAAACATCAAAAACCTCGACCTCTAGAATGCCATTTTGTAGCATCTCATGTCTCTTAGATATATTGCCAGAGCGTTGGCAAGCATCACAAGCTGAAACAAACAATTTAGCATTGACAAATAAAGTGGGCCAGTAAAAATCAGATTGAAGTACCTTAGCCACGGTATGCGATGGACCGTGGTGACCACCGTAAGAAGATGAATGACATCCTTCTAAGATTGCCTTGGTCTCCCACTGCGGAATACACTGTCTATGGAGACCGTTTTCACACTCCTTAAATAAGGATCATCCTAGAAGTACTGCTTAACATTATAAAGAAGCGCTTCTTCTGCTGATAAGAAAGGTCGGGTGGCAGCTCGCCACTGACAATGTAGTTTGCCAAATCTGCATACCATGGATCTTGGTTAGTGTTAGACAAAATAGGAAATAAGGAATCATCGGGAAAAGAATCATCAATAGGTAAAGAATCCTCTCCCTTCTGCTGCGATAATCGCGACAGATGATCTGCTACTACATTCTCTGCACCCTTCTTATCTTTGATCTGCAGATCAAATTCCTGGAGAAGAAGTATCCATCTCAGCAATCGTCGTTTAGCTTCCTTCTTAGCAAGAAGGTGTCTCAGCGCCGCATGGTCAGTAAAAATAGTAACTTCTGACCCTATTAAATAAGAACGAAATTTCTCCAGCGCATAAACCACAGCTAACAGCTCCTTTTCAGTAGTGGTGTACTTCACTTGAGCCTCATCCAGAGTTCGGCTCGCATAATAGATTGTATTTAAAGCCTTGTCTTTTCGTTGGCCTAACACCGCACATAGTGCATAATCGCTAGCATCACACATGATCTCGAATGGCAGATCCCAGTTAGGAGGCTGAATAATCGGTGCTGAAATCAAGGCCTGCTTTAACATGTTAAAAGCAGAAAGACACTCGTCATTAAATACAAAGGGGGCATCCTTAAGCAACAGCTGTGTAAGTGGTTTAGCAATTTTTGAAAAATCCTTAATGAACCGGCGATAAAAGCCGGCATGACCAAGGAAACTCCTCACTCTTTTAACATTAACAGGAGGAGGTAATTACTGAATCACTTTCACCTTTGCTTTATCAACCTCAATGCCCCTATCAGAAACCAAGTGCCCTAAGACAACTCCCTCGTTGACCATAAAGTGGCACTTCTCCCAGTTAAGCACAAGGTTAACCTCAATGCAGCGCTGCAACATTTTATCAAGGTTAGACAGACAATTAGCAAAATCGCTTCCATAGACACTAAAATCGTCCATAAAGACCTCCATAATAGACTCTATTTACTCAGAAAATATCCCCATCACGCACCTTTGAAAGGTGGCAGCAGGGGCATTACACAAACCAAAAGGCATCCTACGATAAGCAAAAACACCCTGAGGACAAGTAAAAGTAGTCTTTTCCTGATCATCTGGATGAATAGGGATCTGAAAGAACCCTTAGTATCCATCTAAATAACTGAAAAACTTATGAAAAGCTAACCTTTCTACCATCTGATCAATGAAAGGAAGGGGAAAGTGATCCTTCTTTGTGGCGGCATTTAGCTGTCTGTAATCTATGCACATCCGCCAACTAGTTACTACTCTATTAGGTATCAATTAATTTTTATCATTCTTGACCACAGTAGTTCCTCTTTTCTTAGTAACCACCTGAACTGGACTCACCCACTTAGAATGACCAACAGAGTAGATAATACATGCATCAAATAGCTTCATTACCTCAGCCATCACAACATCCTGCATCTAGTGGTTCAGTCTGCGCTGACCCTGTCTGCAAGGTTTGTGATCTTCCTCTAGCTCAATTTTGTGCATAAAAATACCAGGATTGTGTTGGGGCTGGTGTCCTTAACAGTTAGTGCAAGGACTTATAAATCTCTAAAAGGATCAAAGGGCATACTTTTGGTATTATTATCAGTTGATCCACGTTTATCAATAACGGTTGGCTTGCTAGATAAGTTTGACGTTATTGTCATACAGATGGCGGTGATCAACTGGTCCCTAAAAGTCACACCTATAGGATACGTTTGAGAGAGATGTGACAAAGATGAAAATACAGTCATGTTGATGCCAATTATGACTAACCAGTTAGTCGGAGTTATTGACTAGTAATTAGTCAAACGCGATGTTGAGACAATTATTTAATACGGATTAAATAATATGGGCTAAGGCGAATTAAACAAATAATTCGTAAATTAAATATAAACGATTATATTTAATTAATGTATATTGAATTAATTATACAATATTGTCTTTGTCGGACATGTATT
Organism: Silene latifolia; assembly: GCF_048544455.1. Taxonomy (NCBI): domain Eukaryota; kingdom Viridiplantae; phylum Streptophyta; class Magnoliopsida; order Caryophyllales; family Caryophyllaceae; genus Silene; species Silene latifolia. Next base: position 66,138,093 of record NC_133531.1, read on the forward strand.
AATATTTAGACTAATCCGTGTTATTAGTCGATGTATTAATAACCGATAACCGATGACAGTTTATAATAAAACCCGTCATATACATTTTTAGCGGAATTGATCGGACCACGAGTTAATAATGAGGAGAAAGTGGAAAGCCCACTCCCTCCTCCATGAGACCCGCGGACCGAGGCAACAAAAGGAGAGGCTCCCTCTCCTTTTGACCTGATCATTCATTTTTGACAAAAACATTAGGGTTTCAGGGTGTTCTTCTCTGAAATTTCTAGATCTCACATCGAATAACCTCACAATAGCTCTCTCAATATTGGAAGTCAATTAGAGAGCAATGCTAGCACAAGAGCATAGTCTCAGACGGTCTTGGGTGCAACGATTAGGAGGAAATCTCTGTTGATTTCTGTTCTTTACGCCGCGCAACAAAGGACCCGAGGTTGATTCGTAATCTTTATCGTTTTCTATTGTTTTTCGTTTATGACCATATTTCACATGTTAAATTTACGTTATAATCCTTAAATTTAAAGGGTCTTATACGGATATAACCCCACAAGTGGTATCAGAGCCAGGCCACGTAAATTTTCATTGTGATTTTTCATAAAAACGATCTAGAAACGATTTTTCTGTCTTGAAAACCGTGCGGCCAAACGTGTCTTGCTGCTGTTTTTGTTTTCGTTTTCAATTTGTTCTTTTGCATATTGTTATTTTATACAGAGATTATAGCAATATGTCAAGTTTTGTCAATTATAGAATTGATTTTATGCGTTTTAGATCAATTTGAAATTGGTTTTGTTTCGTCAAAACTGTTTTCACGAGGGTTTTGATTTTTCAGAAATTTTGGTTCTCGATCGAGCTTGTTTCTACTCGATCGAGAGGTTTTCTGTCTTGTTTTTGCTCAATCGAGTACCTTTGTACTCGATCGACCTTTATTTAAAACCCTATCGCTCGATCGAGAAGTCCTCGTACTCGATCGAGCGATTCTTGATAAAAGTCCTCGATCGACCACCGATTCGCCGATCGAGTACTTTTTCGATTAGCATACCACTCGATCGACTAGCGATTGATCGATCGAGTCCTTTTGTTCCTCGATCGAGAACTTTTGTCCCTGGATCGAGGGATTTTTTTTCAGCGACTTTGAAAATTTATTCTTTTTGTTTTAAATTTTCTTTTGGCCTTAATATGTACTTTATACGGATATTGTACACTCGCTTGATAGTGAAACGGTTCACTCACGTACCATGTAGTTATTTTAAAGCGTATTTAAAGTAACGGATTATCACGGATTAAAATTAAGATGATTAAAGCGGTTTTATCACATAATTTTAGTCATTATAAGGTGGTTTGGATAAATTTAACATAATTACGGAATTATGTCACGAATAAATTTAGTTTTAGTTGATGCATTTTCTTTTATCGTTATTTTGAATGCCGTGAATGCCTTTTTATTACGTATTTAATATTTTACAAACGGTTGTAACTTAGTGTGGCCTTAGTAGAACGTGTTACCGTAATGATGGAACACGGTCTTGGTTGTATTTTGAGATCTCGTATCTCCGTTTTGGATTTTTCACTTGTAATTACAGTTTTTAATTAGAATGTAAATAGGTTTATATTTTGTAAATTTTAATTGTAATTTTGAGAAGGCCAAAGATGGAGATCGGATGCTCACTCCCGCTGCAAGGTGAAAATGGAACATCAAGACAAGCTTTTCGGGTCCAACGGTGGATTCCAAAGTTGTATTATGTTCTTTTTACTAGGATAGGCCACACTAGGAATTTTATTTACGTATTGCATTCTTTTATTTATTTTTCGTAACGATAATATGCATCATATTCCGCCTAAAACCAAACCACCTAATTATTGCATGAAAACTGACACATATAGAGGTCACGAGTTAGTTTTCTTTGACATTCTTATGTCACATGATTTAAGCCATCACCTAAATTAATTCATTCACGCAGACGCTAGTTATTCGTTCACTTAATATGAATTATAATTAAGTTGATGGGATCTTCCTCGTATAAACTAAAATTGAGAACGGTCTTTATAGGTCAAACTCCAATAAGTTCCTTCTTCGTCGGTAGGCATAATATGACCCCTTCTACGTCAGGTAAGTTGGAACCGATTGACCTATTTTATCTCAACACTATGGTCACTCGTACGATCCTGTGATCATGGTGGACTATAGATAGGATTTACAGAAATCTATCGACCAAGAGTTCTTACGGAAGAATTAGCTAAACAGTTGGCTTATCAATTTACGGAAATTGAGTCTTGGGATCACTTGTATCATTCTTGAGGAAGATCAATTATGCAAGTGCTTGAGTCTACACGTTAAAATACATTTTAAATAGACTTAAATCACCTCGATGAGTTGCTTATTTCGTTTTTGTTTTTCTTTCTTTTTCAGTGTAGAACACGAATTTTTAAACTGCTATAACGAAATGGCTGGTCCTACTAACGACCCAATGCCAAGTGCCACATTGGACCGTGAGTCCTGGCTTCGGATGTTCATGAATCAGATGAATCAGTCTACTCGACTGAAGAATGATGGATCAAACTTCGCATGGGACCGGGAGGCAAAGATTACGGAATCTTGCCGGCTGGCCGACGGAAAGCTCAAATATCTAATTGAGCCCATCCCGCCAAACCTAGGTCCCACGGCTAGAGCTAATGAGATCGCCAAGTTTAACGATTTCTGTATGGAAGCGGGTGCGATTAAAAACGTACTCATTTTTGCAATGGAACCCAATTTGCGGAAACGCTTCATAGCCCATGGTGCAAACAAGATTTTCACCACGCTCACTAAGGAATTCTCGAAAGCACCGAGAATCGTGACCTATGAGCATACCACTCGCTTCTTTGATGCGAGACTCTTAAGGGCCAACCAGTTAGCCCACACATTCTCAAAGCATGATTGAGAATGTCGAGAAGTCGGAGACACTTGATTGTAAGATCACGAGAACATTGTTATTGACCGTATGCTTTATTCACTCCACGATGGTTTTGCGCTCTTTAGAGCGAATTACTATATGAATGATTTGAAGAAAAGTCCCCATGAATCGCACTCTCTTCTCGTACAGACCGAGAAGGACATGAAGTTCAGTGGGAGCATGAAATAGGATGTTCTCGTTGTGTCAAACAAGGGCAAGGGTAAGGGCAAAGCTAAAGCGGACCTAGCAAAGAGGTAAGGCGAAGTTTAAGAAGTCGGTTCAGAAGGCAAGAGTGGGCCTGGTGAGGCGAGCACCTCATCGAGGCACGACAAAGAGCAAGGATGGTAACATGGAGTGTCACCATTGCCACAAGATTGGGCATTGGAGGCGTACATGTCCCGTATACCATGAGGACATAAAGGCAGGTCGCGTTAAACCCGTTGGTATGTTTTCTTCCTCTTCTACTTTTATTCATATGATTGAGATTAACCACGCAAGTTACGGAACTTGGGTACTAGATACTGGTTGTGGTTCTCATCTGTGTAATCATGTGCAGGGGCTCCGAAACATCGAACCCCTCGTAAAGGGTGAGGTGGACTGCGTGTTGGGAATGGCGCACGAGTGGTCGCCGTCTCAAGGGGAACATATGTGATCCAGACTTCCTAGCGGATTTGAGTTATCTTTATATAACTGCTATTATGTACCCAGTCTTTCGAAAAACATTATTTCAGTTTCTGCACTTGACAAACTTGGATTTTCATTTGTAATAGAGAAAAATTCTTGCATTTTCTCATTACACGATATGATTTACGGCAAGGCAGTCTCCATGAACGGAATTTATGTTTTAGATCAGACCACCGAAATATTACACGTAATGAATAAAAAGTTAAAGGTTGGTGACAAAGATCAAACGTATCTATGGCATCGCCGCATGGGACACATTAATGAGAAACGCGAAAAAACGGCTCATAAAGAATGGAGCTATCTCGGCCTTTGATTTTCAATCATTTAGCACGTGTGAATCATGTCTCATCGGTAAGATGACTCGGATTTCCTTCAAAGGTGTTGGAATGCGCGCTGCTGACCTATTAGGGCTCATACACACGGATGTATGTGGACCTATGTCAATCACCGCACGAGAAGGCTATAGGTATTTCATCACTTTCACGGACGATTTAAGTAGATATGGCTATGTCTACTTAATGAAGCACAAAAGTGAATCCTTTGAGAAATTCAAAGAATACCAGAACAGGGTACAGAACCTACTGGGTAGAAAGATTAAAACACTGCGTTCGGATCGTGGTGGCGAGTATCTTTCTCACGAGTTTGATCAACACCTCAAAGACTGTGGGATTGCCTTACAGCTTAACTCCACCTGGAACACCTCAGTTGAATGGTGTGTCCGAACGGAGAAATCGAACTCTACTTGATATGGTTCGATCCATGATGAGTCACATGGTATTACCTGATTCATTATGGGGTTATGCTCTTTTGTCAGCCGCTCTAATACTTAACCGAAGTCCGTCTAAAGCTGTTGACAAGACTCCATATGAACTATGGAAGGGAACAGTCCCTAACTTGTCCTTTATACGGGTTTGGGGCTGCGAGGCTTATGTCAAGTGGAGACACGAGGATAAGCTCGGCCCGCGATCGGTCAAGACATACTTTATAGGTTATCCTAAAGGAACACTTGGTCATTACTTCTATTCGCCAACCGAACAACGTGTTTTTGTTGCGGCTAGTGCGACATTCTTAGAGAAGGAATTTCTCGAGAATGCAAAGAGTGATAGAACCTTCGACCCGGCTTCTGAGATTCCGAACCAAATACCGAGCAACCATTGGAGGAACCAATTCCTTCAATCCCTATGTTAATATTCCCGAGGAACCTAGGAGGTCGGGAAGAGTCTCTATTCCTCCGGACAGATACATTGGTATGGTCGAGGAACATGACATAGATGACATTCTACTCTTAACGAGTAGTGAACCCGCAACCTATAAAGGTGCCATGACTAGTTCTGACTCAAAGCTATGGCTTGAGGCCATGAAATCCGAGATGGACTCCATGTATGAGAACAATGTGTGGGATCTTGTTGACTTACCTGCTAAGGATCGTCCCCTTCAATGCAAATGGCTTTACAAGATAAAGCATTCTGTGGAAGGTCAACAAGATATCTACAAAGCACGACTAGTTGCTAAAGGTTTCACCCAAGTGCCAGGTTTGCACTACGATGAAATTTTTGCACCCGTAGTCATGCTGCGTTCCATTCGGATTATCTTAGCGATTGCCGCTTTTCATGACTATGAAATTTGGCAAATGGACGTGAAAACTGCCTTCTTAAACGGCTTTTTGGAGGAAGAGTTGTACATGGTACAACCCGAAGGTTTCATCGATCCAGAACATCCTAAGAAAGTATGCAAACTTAAGTGTTCCATTTATGGACTTAAGCAAGCATCTCGGAGTTGGAATCATCGCTTCGACCAAGTGATAAAAGAAAATGGATTCACTCAATCGGTCGAGGAACCATGTCTATATATCAAGTCGAGTGGGAGCAAGATTGTCTTCCTAATATTGTATGTTGACGACATACTCCTGATTGGGAATGACATACCTCTCTTAACTTCGGTGAAAGTATGGTTGAAAAACCATTTCCAGATGAAAGATCTGGGTGAGGCACAAAGAATTTTGGGCATCCGTATCTATCGAGATAGATCACGTCGGATGTTATCTCTCGTCGGGAGTCTTACATAGACAAAGTCCTAGAGAGATTCAGCATGACTAACTCCAAAAGGGGGTTTCTTCCTATGGCTCCAGGGGTGCATTTGAGCAAGTCTCAGGCACCAGAGACACCGGAAGAGAAAGAGCGCATGGCACGGATTCCTTATGCCTCGGCTATAGGATCAATCATGTATGCCATGATATGCACACGTCCGGACGTGGCATATGCATTTAGTATGACAAGTCGATTCCAACAAAGATCCAGGTGAATCACATTGGTCGGTCGTCAAGAACATTCTTAAGTACCTACGGAGGACTAAAGATTGGGCATTGACTTATGGAGGCGAACAAAAGCTATGCGCAACCGGTTAAGCAGATGCTAGCTTCCAAACGGATCGAGATGACTCGAAATCTCGCCCTGGATTCGTTTTTTACTCTTAATGGCGCTGCAGATCGGTGGAAGAGTTCCAAACAAATGTTACAACAGATTCTACGACCGAGTCCGAGTACTATACCGCGTCCGAAGCTACAAAGGAAGCGATATGGATGCGTCAATTCTTACATGGACTATCCGTAGTGCCTAGTTCGAATGACCCGATCACCATCTATTGCGACAATAGTGGTGCCATCTTCCAAGCTAAGGAGCCAAAGTCTAGCAACAAGTCTAGACATGTACAACGGAAAGCTCATCTAATCCGAGATTATGTGGAGCAAAAGGAAGTAGTGATAGAAAAGATTGCTACAGATGATAACATAGCAGATCCTCTCACTAAACCATTACGACAAGATAAGCATGAAGGGCACGTTAATTCCATGGGAATTAAACGTGTTCCTAAGTTGTAGTACTCTTTTATGGATTAGATTCATTCCCTTATGTACTCTATACGACATCATCGTTTTGGTATTTATATATTTTGTTTTTCATGTGGAATTGTACGACAATTTTGAACACCACAAAGTGAACTGAACAAACATTATATTTTTAGTCCTTAATTGCCCACATGAGCTGATAACTCTGGCAATTATTTTGTGACGTTGGTTGATGGTGGGTTCAACGAGCCATAAGTCAACCGGTTGACTGACCAATCACAGAGGCGATTTATACGGATATTTCGTCGGGCACAATTGTGACATCGACGTGGAGTCCTAAATGTTTTATAATATTCGGTGCCCGGTCGTGGATAGGACCTCCATGGTGATCCTAAGAGTCGATTCTTTTGACTATCGACTGTCTCTTGAGACTAAGGCAGATTTTGGGTGACTTTGGTTTCTTTCTCACGGTCATCCGTAACAGGGGGCCAAGTAGATTTTTTTTCGGGTCATTTCATGTCGTGCTTAGATCGGAAGGAGTCGAGTTGAAGGAAATATTCAGCCTTTATCGGGTACTCGATATTTCTCAGGGCCACTCGAGGAGTCAGAATGAAATGCATGGCCATGCTCGGATACGGATTCGTTTTATCAGTTAAGTTACTCTCTAGTTGGGGAAACCACTCTAGATACAGATCGATTGTAAAATACGACCTTTGCGGATCCGGATCTGCAAATTGTTTTACATTGAGTGGGAGAAATTTTTAAATGAATATGAGAATCGGTTATCGCACATACACTTGTACGGACAAGTGGGAGTTTGTTGAGCTGGTGTCCTCCAGTTAGTGCGGATAACGTCATTGCACATACACTTGTACGGACAAGTGGGAGCTTGTTGGGGCTGGTGTCCTTAATGATTAGTGCAAGGACTTATAAATCTCTAAAAGGATCAAAGGGCATACTTTTGGTATTATTATCAGTTGATCCACGTTTATCAATAACGGTTGGCTTGCTAGATAAGTTTGACGTTATTGTCATACAGATGGCGGTGATCAACTGGTCCCTAAAAGTCACACCTATAGGATACGTTTGAGAGATGTGACAAAGATGAAAATACAATCATGTTGATGCCAATTATGACTAACCGATTAGTCGAGTTATTGACTAGTAATTAGTCAAACGCGATGTTGAGACAATTATTTAATACGGATTAAATAATATGGGCTAAGGCGAATTAAACAGTTAATTCGTAAATTAAATATAAACGATTATATTTAATTAATCTATATTGAATTAATTATACAATATTGTCTTTGTCGGACATGTATTAATATTTAGACTAATCCGTGTTATTAGTCGATGTATTAATAACCGATAACCGATGACAGTTTATAATAAAACCCGTCATATACATTTTTAGCGGAATTGATCGGACCACGAGTTAATAATGAGGAGAAAGTGGAAAGCCCACTCCCTCCTCCATGAGACCCGCGGACCGAGGCAACAAAAGGAGAGGCTCCCTCTCCTTTTGACCCGATCATTCATTTTTGATAAAAACACTAGGGTTTCAGGGTGTTCTTCTCTGAAATTTCTAGATCTCACATCGAATAACCTCACAATAGCTCTCTCAATATTGCAAGTCAATTAGAGAGCATTTCTAGCACAAGGGCATAGTCTCAGACGGTCTTGGGTGCAACGATTAGGAGGAAATCTCTGTTGATTTCTGTTCTTTACGCCGCGCAACAAAGGACCCGAGGTTGATTCGTAATCTTTATCGTTTTCTATTGTTTTTCGTTTATGACCATATTTCACATGTTAAATTTACGTTATAATCCTTAAATTTAAAGGGTCTTATAGGGATATAACCCCACAGATTGATGCCCTTAATGTCATCCAATGAATAACCCATTGCTTTCTGTAGATACCCAGTATCTGCACCTTCCAAAAACCACCCGATGATGATCGGACTTTAACGTGTTTTTGATATGCGTACGTGGATTGGCTATACATGAGACGGTTTAATGCACTACTCAAATATGAAAAATGATTTCAAAAGTTTTCTAACTTCATTTGCATTAAAATAATACTATTTAGAGTCAAAACCGTCTTCGGACCCAAAACCGACTTAGAAACCCGCAACTCGAGTCAACCTAAGTCAAACCGAGTCAAACCAAATCTCGAATGTCGAAAATAATGCCAGAATGTTTTCATCATGTCATTTCCATTAAAATGACCCTAATTAGAGAAAAAACCGACACCGGGCCAAAAACCGACTCGAAATTGAAATTTCGACTCACACGGGTCAAACCCGAGTCAAGCACACAAAACACCTACCTCAAGTAACACCAAAATCATCTTCTTAGATGTCCATATTAATACACAACATCCTATATGAATACCACATATCAATAATGGATGGAGAATAGGCCACGTCCAAATTGAAAGGGACAGTACACCCGATTGAGTCACGGGGTGGCTCGCGCCTAAAGCAGGTGTCTGCTTAGCCTCTAAGCAAACACAACCAACCTACCTCCCCACATTTCTCTATGAATACCCACCATCACACACCATAATATTTATGCGAGTGTCCGCCCCCTCACCTCTCTCTTAAACTTCTAGACCCGACTTCCTAAGTCACAAAATTGGCACGTGTTTACGACCTACCGATCGTAAACACAAGCCTTACACATATTTTTTGGTACCGTCGCCGTGCATTCGACCGACCCATTCAACCAACTCAATTCATCAATCAACATGTTTTAATTAACATATTTTCAACATATTTTCAAAACCATTGCATGTCCACAGTTTGGCGACTCCGGTCGAAAGCATTTTACGCCGCCGAGCGTGGCTTTCAAAAGACCGCTGCATGTCCACAGATTGGTCTGGCGTGCAGTTGGCCCGTGACTAAGGACCTGTAGCTGGCCCATATCCACAGACCGAGACGTGGCCCATGTCCACAGTTTGGCGACTCCGTTGGGGATAACTAGGACACTTGTGTCTTTGTGATCCTTAGAGGTAAAAATCGAACGAGGTCGTGGTTAAAGTGCATTAATTGATATTACGGTCATAAGTCGGATTCCTTATCCGAGCCCACAACCTAACCTTTATCGACCAATTGGCTCGTCCTGTCGGCGTGAGTTTTCTCATCCCCGCGTTTCGAATCCCGATTGAGTCAAGCATACCGTTGACGTTACACATTTCTGTTTCGTCAAAGAGCTTTCATCACCTTCGAGCACGAGGCTAGGGCACCCTCCTTACACATTTTGTTTGGAATGGTATCCCTCTCGCAAATCGGGGTTTGATTGCTTGGTGTGTAACCCACCCTTTTAAGCCAAAATCCGTGTCAGCATTATGCATAATATAATGAACTGTGAGTGCTTATGTGTTTTGTGATCATAAGTCCTTCCGTGTCATTTTCGAATTTTCAAAAACACCTTTTTTGCGCCGTTATAATGGCCGTTTCAAACCCCGGTCTTTCGCCGACCGTTGCTTTTCAACACGCCTTTCTAGACCTTCGTAATGACGATTTTAACCCGTGCAACTTTCCAAAATTTCAAATGTCATTTTCGAAACCAAATTTGGCTTTTCTAAGCCGTCGTAATGACGATTTCAATTCTCACAATTTTCGATTTGCATACCGTCTTTTAAAGGTTAAAACGGTTTTCTAACCCATCGTAATGTCGACTTCAATCCTCACAATTTCCAATTTCAAATATTTGAAAACTAATTTAACTGTTTTCAAATTTCAAATCCTATTTCAAATTCTTTGAAAACAAATTTAACCGTTTTCAAATTTCAATTCAAACTCAAATCTTTGAAAACAAATCTGACCGTTTTCAAATTTCAAATCCAACTTCAAATCATTTGAAAACAAATTTAATCGTTTTCAAATTTCAATTCAAAGTCAAATCTTTGAAAACGAATTTAACCGTTTTCAGATTTCAAATCAAAACCAAACCATTTGAAAACAAATTTAACCGTTTTCAATTTTCAATTCAAAATCAAATCTTTGAAAACAAATCTAACCGTTTTCAAATTTCAAATCCAACTTCAAATCATTCGAAAACAAATTTAATCATTTTCAAATTTCAATTCAAAGTCAAATCTTTGAAACGGATTTAACCGTTTTCAGATTTCAAATTAAAACTCAAATCATTTGAGAACAAATTTAACCGTTTTCAGATTTCAAATCAAAACTCAAATCATTCGAAAACAAATCTAACCGGTTTCGAATTTCAATTCAAAATCAAATCATTCGAAAACAAATTTAACCGTTTTCAAATTTCAATTCAAAATCAAATCTCTGAAAACAAATCTAACCGTTTTCAAATTTCAAATCCAACTTCAAACCCTTTGAAAACAAATTTAGCCGTTTTCAAATTTCAATTCAAACTCAAATCTTTGAAAACAAATTTAACTGTTTTCAAATTTCAAATCCAACTTCAAACCCTTTGAAAACAAATTTAACCGTTTTCAAATTTCAATTTCAAAATCAAATCTTTGAAAACCAATTTAACCGTTTTCAGATTTCAAATTCAAATTTCAAATATTTGAAAACAAATCTAACCGTTTTCAGATTTCAAATCAAACTAAATCTTTGAAAACAAATTTAACCGTTTTCAAATTTTCAATCCAATTTCAAAACCTTTGAAAACAAATTTGACCGTTTTCATGGCCATTGTGATGACGATTCCAAATTATTCGATTCTCGATTTTCTAATCCATGATTCGGTATTTCAAAAACCGTCTTTGGAAACAACACATTGTTTTCAGAGCCGCCGCAATTTCAACTCAAATCGTCTTTTGAAAACAAACTTAAGACAACCCTTTCAAGTGGCCGACCTTTCGAATATCCTTAGTCTTCGGAAGGCGTCCATAAAACGACAAATGAATCTTTTTGAAAATTTCTATTTTCGAAAATTTCAGTCCACCTTTCCGATTCAGCCTCGAGTCGTTTAGAGTCCAGTCGATTTCAAGTCAAGTCGACTAGATAAAGTCGAGTGTTCACCGGAGTTAATAGCTACCTTCTGGTCTAGGTCGTGTCGCCTAATTGTCGAGACATCTTCAATGGCGTTAGCAGAGTCAAAACCTCTAGGGTATTAAACCCGCATTTCCCCTACATTACGGGTCAGAGGTCAAGTTTGTGTACATGTCTTGTATAACGGTGTCACGCCATCAACACACATCATGTGGGATTTATCTGTATGCATCCCTTTATATTTAAGGATTATAACGAATTATAAAGTGATGATAACTAGTCATAAAATAAATTGCATAAACAAAATCGTAAAGGATTAAGAAATAACCTTCGGTCCTAGCTTTTATGGCCTATGAACAATATCGCAATGATATTCTTCTATCAGTTGCACCCAAGATGCTCCGAGAAATGCCCCTCAAATTGCTAGAATGAGATCCCCAAATTTCTGTAAATATTAGGGTTTATTTGTGTGATTTTCTGATGAGAGAAAATGAAGAGCAAAAATTAGGTTTAGAAAGAAAAAACCTAACTCTCCTTATAACCGAGTATATGGGGAAATAGGATTGATTTTCTTTTTCCAAAAATCGGCCCATATGAACCGAAATAATAAGGATTAAAATCCTTATTTTCGGTTATTCCAAAAATGTATAAATGTGTTAAAGATAAATTGTCATCTAGTGAGGATCGAACCCATGACCTCTTGGTTTGAGTACCCTCACTATTACCACTATGACACATTCATGTTGTTGATATTAAATATAACCGATTACATTTAATTACGAATTAACAGATTAATTCGTCCAAACTAACATTACATACATTTAATTAAATATAACTTATTATATTCAATTTACGAATTGACAGTTAATTCGTCTCAACTAATATTATTTAATCTTCATTAAATAATTGTCTCATCAACACATTGACTAACTGTTTAGTCATATAAGGCATCAATGTGATTATATTTCTATAACCACATCTCTCAAACACATCCTATAGGTGTGACCTTTAGGGACCAGTTGATCACCGCCATCTGTATGATAATAACGTCAAATTTTCTAGCAAGCCAACGTTATTAGGTAATCGTTAATCAACTGATTAAAATACGAAGTATACCCTTGTGAACCTCTAAGAGATTTACAAATGTTATCACACTAATTTGTGGAGAACACAAGCTCCAACACATCCAAACTGAGTCAGAAGTTGTCTGTCTAGGTATCACTATGCCAAAGTCGACACTCGAGTCTAAGTTCAATATCATGCACCAAGAGTTCAAATACAAGAGGTCATTCACGATCTTTAATGAACTCATAACCTAGTCACACTGTCGCGTCTTCACAGCAAAACTGCCTTTTGTACATATGTGTCGCACTTGCCTTTGTTTGTGCAATACCTTGCCAAGATAAGTTATAACGCCTATCGTTATGTCAAATAGGAATCCCTGGGGTGCCATCAATCGTCAACTAGGAACTCAAGAAGCTGATCCATCTGCATCAACCATGACTTCTGCTGAAACCAACAACATGGTCTTTCTTCTCCTAGCTACCGTGGAAAACTTGAGCACTCGTCTCTCCCAATTTGAGGACAAAATGATAACCGGGAATTTCCTCTTTTCTGATATTGAGCAAAGGGTTAAACTCCTTGAAAGCCGACTACTTGCCAACAATAGAAACAACCCTCCAGAAAACCCTACCGAACACAATCAGGAACTTTCCTTGGGTTGCTCTCATCTCGTCTCTCCCTACGATGAGAAAGTTCGTGCAATTGGTGAAGACGGACTACAAAGCGGTATACCTATGATCTCCGTCTCCATCAACAACATATTCTCAAAGCTGCAAGTGGCTATCGATGATTTGAACACTCAGGTAGCTAAATCGGGGAAAAGGAATGGTAATGCCGAAAACGAACTTGACCACCAAGGAGAAGACCAACACCCAATTCCCCAACAAACAAATGCTGAAAATGCGGAACCGTCTGATGGTTCCCACACCCAAAAACCGACCAACAAAGAACATGAAATTGCCTCACCAAAATACCCTTTAAAATGTCAAACAACATCCCCAAAACTTCCCATTGACAACAACCAAATCCTACTTCCGCCCAGGATTGACAAAAACAAAACTCACAAAAACATCCCAAAAAACACCAATGTTGAAATCAGGGGAAAACATCAAAGGGTATTCACAGATCTGGGAATAACCAATGGCACCGCTCTGAGGATACTTTCTTCAGAAGGATTACTGCAACCTATTGGCCCCACTCCGGATCTAAAATCCGAAAACATAACCCAATTTTGGAATGGCTATGCATATTGTCGATATCACAGAGGCAAGGGGCATAAAACTGAAGCGTGCTACGAGCTCAAGCATGCCATAGAAGATGGAATTGAGGATGGTAGGTTTTCCTCCTTACTCCTAACCCCTCCAGACAAAGAAACTGGGTGGCCTTATAGGAAGTTCATCGATTTGGGTGATCGAGAAGATGAGTATTCTGCCAATCATTTGATAAAAAGGAGAAAGGTAGGTCCAACACCATCCTATGGAGATGAGGCTTTAGTTAAACATGTCATTGACTGCCTTCACCCAAATTATGCATCCCGTTTGAAGGGTTGTAACATCAAAAGCGTCGAGGACCTATCAACAGAAATTTCTCGCATCGATGAAATCATTAATGGAGGCTCAACATCTGCGACCCCTCCCAAAAAGCAAGTCTTCCGCATTACCGAAGTAAAATTTGTGGAGCCTTCGCCAGAAAGAGCCACACACCCGCAAAGAAAATTTTCAGACTTGGGCATGCCTTATGCCATTGCTTTTAGAGTGCTTGTCTCTGAAGGACTAATCCAACCAATTGGCCCCACTCCAGATCTTACACCCAAGAAAAGAGGCCGGTTTTGGGACGGTTCCCAACATTGCCTATTCCATAGGGGTAATGGGCACAACATAGAGATGTGCTGGAAGCTCAAACATATCATCCAAAATATGCTCGATGGTGGCCGGTTGTCTTTATCAACCCTGAATCATTTAATGGAAAACAATGGTCCCTATGGACGCCTTACTCCTCAAAAAGGACAACCTTCTAGAACCTCATCCTCCTGGCGTCCCAAACAACGAGGGTGAAGTGCTCAAGTGGGTCAATGCTCAAAACCAGACAATCAAGCCGCTAGATGCTGCGAAAGAGACCTTTGAGGAGGACAATGATGATTAGGAGTTCGTATCTACGATTGAGTCTGAGTCTGAGTCCGAGTCTTAGGCTTTCTCATATCTATCCTAGCGTCTTTCCTTTTATTCCTAAGTGACAACTGGGGGCTGTCCCCATGAGTCACATGTATTCATCGAGTCTGTGCTATCCTCTTATTTATCTAAATAAAAGCACAATTTCCATCTATCATATATTTTCCCCTTTACCATTTCCCGTTGACAACGAGAATTGATTTGAGAATTTATTTAAAAACAAACAATATGTTCCAATTCAATGTGAGTACACTCGAGTGACGTTCCGTACCGAGTAAGCAAAGGACTCGAAACTCCGTGTCCATTCTCTTTACCTATTCCATGTCTGGAAATAGAAACCTTTCATTAGCACCCGATCTAAGAACGAGCTCTCGATCAAAGGGATCTTGTGACGAACCTAGACAACAAGTAAGAACGTCTCCTTGTTCACGTCAATGACGGAAGGCAAGCCCATTCCCCACAAAAACATCCCATCACCAAGTATCAACCTCTCACCAACGGGTACATCCCCATCTGCACCTTTACCTGCCTCGAACGAAGGACGGCAAAGAACCAATAAATCAAAAACCAAAGCAAAAGGCCAAAATCAAAGGCTCAAGCCAATACCCATTCACCCAAAGCCAAAGCGAAAGGCCAAAATCAAAGGCCCAAGCCAATAGCCATTCCCCAAAGCCAAAGCGAAAGGCCAAAATCAAAGCCCCAACCCAATAGCCATTCACCCAAAGTCAAAGCGAAAGGCCAAAATCAAAGGCCCAAGCCAATAGCCATTCCCCAAAGCCAAAGCGAAAGGCCAAAATCAAAGGCCCAAGCCAATATCCATTCACCCAAAGCCCAAACAAAAGGCCAAAATCAAAGGCCCAAGCCAATAGCCATTCCCTAAAGCCAAAGCAAAAGGCCAAAATCAAAGGCCCAAGCCAATACCCATTCACCCAAAGCCAAAGCGAAAGGCCAAAATCAAAGGCCCAAGCCAATAGCCATTCACCCAAAGCCAAAGCGAAAGGCCAAAATCAAAGGCCCAAGACAATAACCATTCACCCCAAAGCCAAAGCCAAAGCCAAGGCCAAAATCAAAGGCCCAAGCCAATCGCCAATTAACTCAAGGCCAAAGCCGAGGTCAAAGTCAAAGCAAAAACCAAAGCCAATTCACTCAAAGCAAAAACCAAAGCCAAAGGCTATCACCCAACGTCAAGGCCAAGACCCAAGCCAAAATCAAAATAAGATTGAAACCCTTTTCTCAAAAAAGCCAAAATCCAAAGAAAGCATCCAACACACAAATCCTGGACAAGTGAGTCCAAAATACCAAGTCCGGGACCAACAAATCCAAAGCCCAGGACCAACAAGTCCAACACACCAAACTCCGGGACCGACACATCCAAGACACCAAACACTAAAACCTCAACCAAAACTGCTTCACCCTTAAGTCCTTCTAGAGACTACTACATGAAAACCTATCTAGGATCCTGGGAATTCCCCTCAAGATCATAACCAAAACTGCTTCACCTCTAAGTCCTTCTAGAGACTGTTGCAGGGAGACCTATCTAGGCTTCTGAGGATTCCCCCTCAAGCTCGTAATATCACACCTTAACCTTTAAGGTCCAGACATGGGATTCTGATCCCACATTTACCAACCATTTCGTGCTCAGGCCACATTAAGCCAGAGACCCCATTCCGCACCACACTACAAGCCGTTACCCTTCGGCCTAAACACCACAAAATTCTTGCTCCAGATTTTTATCTGTTAAGCAAACCCATTATTACCAAGCTCCACATTCCCTAATGTTGAAGCCATTTTTTCACCACAATCCCCACGGAGTCCTCGAATGCTTTGCTATCGAGAACGAGACATACCTAATCTACCCTTAGAGTCCACTTTTTAGTGTGCTCAAATGATAAGTAACATTTTCACAAATTACGCCTCTTCGATTCATGATCAAGAGGTATTTATCTCCAATCAACCTTCAAGTCACCAAACGGAATTTTTCGTCGTGACCCTTATCTGTTAAACAAACCCATTATTACCAAGCTCCACATTCCATAATGTCGAAGCCATTTTCACCCTGACCCAGATACGGAGTCCTCGAATTCTTTGCTACCGAGAACGGGACATACCCAATCTACCCTTAGGGTCCACTTTTAGTGTGCTCACATGATAAGGAACATTTTCATAAATTAGACCTCTTCGATTCATGATCGAGGGGAATTCTCTCAAATCAATTTTTCGAGTCACCAAACGGAATTTACCGTCGTAACCCTCACACTTTAAGGTCCTAACAACTCGCTTAGGCACACACATTCAGAACTACTATCTGGTTTGATTTCACTTCACGTGAATACGTAGGCAGTCCTTCAAGGACACAACCATACACCTCAAAATCACTTTAAGGTCCTACCAACTCACTTAGGCACACACATTCAGAACTACCATCTGATTTGATTTCACTTCACGTGAATACGTAGGCAGTCCTTCAAGGACACAACCATACACCTCAAAATCACTTTAAGGTCCTACAACTCGCTTAGGCACACACATTCAGAACTACGATTTGGTTTGATTTCGCAAACACGCGAATACGTAGGCAGCCCTATTACAAGGGCGCAACCACACCCCCACACACATTCAATTTTCAAACCTTCAATTTGCAACCCATTGCACACATAGCTCAGAACTACGATCTGGTTTGATTTCGCAAAAACGCGAATACGTAGGCAGTCCTATTTCAAGGGCACAACCACATACTCCTTTCACAACCCTTTCTAATTTTTAGTCCTTAGTAACCAGCTCAGAACTACGATCTGGTTTGATTTCGCAAACACGCGAATACGTAGTCAGTCCCTCAACAAGGACACAACTGCACACCCATTTCAATCTCAACCAACAACATCAATCCTCAAAAGCAGTCCACCCAGCTGCAAAAATCAATCTTATACCTCTTTACTGGGGG
Source organism: Silene latifolia (assembly GCF_048544455.1). Classification (NCBI taxonomy): domain Eukaryota; kingdom Viridiplantae; phylum Streptophyta; class Magnoliopsida; order Caryophyllales; family Caryophyllaceae; genus Silene; species Silene latifolia. Next base: position 66,155,692 of record NC_133531.1, read on the forward strand.
CTTCTTCCTTAAGACATCGCCAATTTCTTGCTTTGTCAAATTCCCACGTTCTCTATCTGGGGGCTTCTCTTTCGAGACCCCACCCATCCTTTATCCTCAAACATCTTTTGAGTCTCAACTACAGTCCAAAATAAAACCACTCATAGCCAAGGTTCGGTTCGGACGATGACAAGGTCTTGGTTCCGCTCTACGAATCATCATGCCTCAGAGAAGGACCTCAAACAAGCAAACAGGGGCGAAGATGTCTGGAGAAGTTAATCAATTCATGTTCCCCAGCTGAGCGGACCATCTACCTCAGGGATTTGATACGCGTTGTCACCCTTTTCTTGGCTAAGGAGTTGCACTTACATGTGAAAGTCTGTCAGAGTCACCCCCGTGTCGTGTCGATACTGAGTTGGCATCACGTTCACGACTGCCTGTTTGTTAGTATGTCAGTATGCGTCAGTGTGCGTCTATGTCGCAACGGTCACGTATCTTCCATCCATCAAATTTCGGGTCTACCCCCCATCAAGACTCAATATCAAATCTAACAACTTTTCAAAGCTCCTATCTCCCTTCGCGTGAGATATTACATGCTAGTTGCTTATATGCTAACTGCTCACGTGCTTATGTGCCTACGTGCTTATATGCTTATATGCTAGTTGCTTATATGCTAACTGCTCACATGTTTATGTGCTTATGTGCTTATATGCTTGCGTTCAACGTGCTTGTCTATGCGACTGCGGATTTATGTGGTCACTAACCATGCAGGTAATCTTGAGAAGACAAACTCACTCCAACTGAGTACTGGGTTCTTCCCAACAAACGGCGACCCATCAAGTCCAAGGGCTTTAACCCCGTCGATTACATGGCATACGCTACCTCCCGAGCAAAGAACTCATATCCCCGGCGTGTCCTGAGAAGTTTCTAACTCCCCAGCGAGTGCCGATTTTCAAATAGATGTCACACATGCTATTTCCCACAGTCGATCTTTCGACCACCATGGCTGGCGAGCCTTACATTGCATATGGCTGGCGAGCCTTTGTACGCAAATAAGATACAACTCAAGGACGTATCCCGAAGATGCCTCGGGTACGACTCCTTTTCACAAGCTGGCGAGCCTTTGTCCGCAAACAAGGTACAACTCAAGGACGTATCCCGAAGATGGCTCGGGTACGACTCCTTATCACAGCTGGCGAGCCTTTGCACGCATAAAAGATACGACTCAAGGACATATCCCGAAGATGCCTCAGGTATGACTCGTTCCTATGGCTGGCGAGCCTCAAAACGCACCGCCATCAACACTGGCTAGCGAGCCTTTGCGCGCAAATGATTCAGGGACGTATCCCGAAGATGCCTCAGGTATGACTCATTCTTATGGTTGGCGAGCCTTTATACGTAGTCTAATTGACTTTAAACGATCCGCATCGAAATTCGATAGACTCTAAAATTTTCCCGACGGCAGGTCATTAACTCGAATCCCCGAGTCGCCTCGACGTCGCCCTTCCCGACGGCAGGTCCTTAGCTCAAACCCTTTTGAGTCACCTTGACGTCACAATGGTCTTCATATTGTAATCTTCGATTGACCTGGAGATTATACTTTGACTTTCGCCCTGTCCAAGCCTCAGTCAAAGTGGGGGCTCTGGAGATACCCAGTATCTGCACCTTCCAAAAACCACCCGATGATGATCGGACTGTAACGTGTTTTTGATATGCGTATGTAGATTGGCTATACATGAGACGGTTTAATGCACTACTCAAATATGAAAAATTATTTCAAAAGTTTTCTAACTTCATTTGCATTAAAATAACACTATTTAGAGTCAAAACCGTCTTCGGACCCAAAACCGAGTCAGAAACCTGCAACTCGAGTCAACCTGAGTCAAACCGAGTCAAACCAAATCTCGAATGTCGAAAATAATGCCATGAATGTTTTCATCATGTCATTTCCAATAAAATGACCCTAATTAGAGTCGAAACCGACATCGGGCCAAAAATCGAGTCGAAATTCAAATCCCGACTCACACGGGTCAAACCCGAGTCAAGCACACAAAACACCTACCTCAAGTAACACCAAAATCATCTTATTAGATGCCCATATTATTACACGACATCCTATATGAATACCACATATCAACAATGGATGGAGAATAGGCCACGTCCAAATTGAAAGGGACAGTACACCCCATTGAGTCACGGGGTGGCTCGCGCCTAAAGCAGGTGTCTGCTTAGCCTCTAAGCAAACACAACCGACCTAACTCCCCACATTTCTCTATAAATACCCACCATCACACACCATAATATTTATGCGAGTGTCCGCCCCCTCACCTCTCTCTTAAACTTCTAGACCCGACTTCCTAAGTCACAAAATCGGCACGTGTTTACGACCTACCGATCATAAACACAAGCCTTACACATATTGTTTGGTACCGTCGCCGTGCATTCGACCGACCCATTCGACCAACTCAATTCATCAATCAACATGTTTTAATTAACATATTTTCAACATATTTTCAAAACCAAATCCTTTTTTAAGGCACTCTTTTTAAACTTCTTTGATCGCGAGTAGTCACAACGAGAAAACCATCTCTTAAGTCTCCTACCACGCAAACATCAAAATACGTAAGTTTGAGGGTGTAAACAACTCACTTCGTTCCAGGTATTTACTGTTTTTATGAGTCTATAAGCATGAACAATGCATAACACGATTCAAATATAGGTTAGACGAGCCAAAACTGAGTTTTGGCCTAAGACAGGAGCTCCTTGCTATGCAGAGAGGCTCGCACCTCATGTCGGTGTCCAGGTCAGACTCATTCGTGTTTGTTCTCGTCTTTCATCTTTATTTCGTTTCTTATTTGTAATCGGTTTTTACCGTTTCAAATGTTTCAAACCATTTCTATGACAAACATTTTAACCATAAATCATAATCACCCTTGGTTCCATATACCATGACGGTTAAATCCGTGACTCGGTGATATTAATTGGTTAATTACATTTTAAAGGAATTTCTATTCTTTTATTTACCATTTTAATTCATTTTTATGATAAACATATTTTGACCATTATAAAAATCATCCTTGGTTTTTTATACCATGACGGTTTATTCCGTGACTCGATGATATTATTGGTTAATTACATTTTAATGGGTATTTTAACCCCTTTTTATTTTATTTACCATTTTTCTCATTTGTTTACATTTGCAAACATATTAGTCATAATTCATAATCATCCTTGGTTCTTTATACCATGTCGGTTTAATCCGAGTACGATGATTAACTCGAGTAATTACATAGAAATGAACTTAACATGATTAGTTCAAATCAAACATTTTACATTGTTATTTGTAAACTATACTTTTCAAATATGCAAATCCGTTACTAACACAATAGTAATTATTCCGAGTCATGCAAACAACATTTGCAAATCATTTATTCAATAATACGGTTTTAAATAACCATTTTAACAACCAGAAGGCATCTCTTGGTTCGCCCCATGGCTCGCGCCCCAAGAGGCCCTCTGCTTTCATATTTCAAAACCTGGGTAGAGCCCCTTACCTCGCCAATAGGCTCGCGCCTTAACAGGACTGCCTGGCATTGTTCTGCCTCGTTTTTATCACTTGTCTAGGACGATCCCGATTACGGTTAATCCGAACACATGACGGATCAGATTGACAAGCTTACATTTTTACACTTTGTCATCTGACATCCTTTTTCAATAAATGGATTGTGTTAAGCATCATAACCCGAATTTGGTAAATGGATGTTTAATTTCCGCTCTCACATGCAAATCAACCATAAATCCAACTCGACATCTTATGCATGATATTTGGATTAACAAACCAACTCATAAAGCTCACATGTTAGGTTAACACTTTTGGATGTGCATTCATGCATTTACACCGTTTTATCAACTCTTGCACTTAAACAACCACGATCGATCAGTAGAGGCCGCTAACGCGGGCGGGATTGGGTGTCCGATTAAAGGGCTTCCCAATACATACCCTCACCCCTTACTCAGAACCTTTGGATAGTGGATGGCCTTATCCAGGGCGTACGAGAGTCATTTTAGGCATAAAATGCTAAAAGGGGGACGAGTCCTTATCTTTAGTACCTATGTCAAACACCGCTTTTTGCCTTGGTTGACCTAGGTATAAAGTGGATTCGAACGGGTTCCCGGCATCCTACAAATGCATGGTGGCGACTCCGAACATCTCTAATCGTTTCGAGACCTTTACCGAGACGAAACCGACCGATCTAAAGCGATCCGGTCAAAAGCATTTTTACACCGCCGAGCATGGCTTTCAAAAGACCGCTGCATGTCCACAGATTGGCTTGGCGTGCAGGTGGCCCTGACCGCAGATCGGTAGGTGGACCCCAAATCCGCAGACCGGCCTGTGGCCCATGTCCACACTTTCCTGTTTTTCTTAAGAACAGCTAACAAAGCGGTCAGTTGATCATCATCCAATTTATCACTAACAATGACTGGATATTGCCCTTAATGTCACCTTCCTTGATTCTCACTTGGTGGTAGCCTTGCCTTAGATCAATATTTGAAAATAATTGAGCTTCACTAAGCTCATCGAAGATATCATCAAACCTAGGTATAGGGAACTATACTTGTCGGTAATGTTGTTGATGGCTCTACTATCTGTACATATCCTCCAAGATCCATCCTTTTTGTGCACTAAAAGAGCCGGAATCGCATAAGGGCTAAGGGACTCTCTCATGAAGCCTTTGTTCATAAGCTCCCCAATTTGTTGTTGAAGCTCTTGAGTAGCCTTAGGATCACTCCTATAGGCAGCCTTGTTAGGCAAGGTGGCACCCGGAATAAAGTCAACTTGATGCTCAATGCCTCTAAGAGGCGGAAAGCCACTTGGAAGCTCATTTGGGAACACATCCCCACAGGACTTAAGAAGCTCTTGGACCTCTTTAGGAATGGATAATTCATGCCCTCTAAACACATCTTTTGTAATAAGAACATAGATATCCTCTTCACCCTTCAACTCTTGTAGCATCTCGACCTCATTGATCAATAACACCTCTCTTGATGGCTCAGTCATGGACGGTGGTGTGGTGGATTTAAGGGCTGGTGGAACATGGGCTAAGATGATCTTTCTTGTACTAAATTTGAAGGTATAGGTGTTGTCTTTCCCATGGTGAACCGAGTCCCTATCAAACTCTCATGACCTGCCAAGAAGGAGGCGGCAAGCGTCCATAGGGAGGATATCACAAAGAGCTTCATTCGAATAGTTCTTGCCAATGGAGAAGGACACTAGGCATTGCTTATCCACCCTAACTCAGCCCCTTTGTTGAGCCACCTCAATTTATAAGGATTAGGGTGGTCTTGTGTAGGCAAGGATAGCTTCTCAACAAGAGTACTGGAGGCTACATTGGTGCAACTCCCTCCATTAATGATAAGATTGCAAACCCTTTCCTTAATGGTGCACCTAGACCTAAAGATTTGTTGTCTTTGGTCCATTTCCAAGGGTTGGGGTTGGGTATGCATCACTCTCCAAGTAACCAAGCTAAGGCCTGCATCCGGCATCACCAAATCAGTCTCCTCTTGACCCGAGCCTTCCTTATCCTCATCACACATAAGGATCTCATCATCACTCTAATGAACCACTTCAAAGCTACTAAGGGCTCTCTTGGTTGGACATTCTTTAGCAAAATGACCATAACTTTGGCAATGGTAACATTTATTGAGGGGTATGGTTTTTCTTTGTGAGGTTTCGGGTGCTTTACCTTTGTCAAGAGTAGGGGTTTTGGTTTGAGAGGCGGGTTCATTGATTTTGACACCGGTTGGAGGTTTAAAGGGGGCTGTTTTGGCGGGTGGTTTCACAATGGAGGTCTTACCCTTACCCAACTTCTCAAGCTTTAAAGCCAAGGCCACGACTTCATCAAAGGACCAAACTTGTTTCATTCGAACTCTATGAGCAATCTTAGTATCCAACCCTTCAACAAATCTATAAATCTTTTGTTCGGGTTTCTCATTAAGCTCACATTGCAAAGTAAGTTGCTCAAAATCCCTAATATAGGACTCAATTGGTTGCTGGTCTTGTTTAAGTTGGGTGAGCCTAATGAACATGTCTTGTGTGTAGTCTTTAGGTATAAACTTCTCATTAAGCTTCTTTTTCAATGCCTAATGAACATGTCTTGTGTGTAGTCTTTAGGTATAAACTTCTCATTAAGCTTCTTTTTCAATTTAAACCAAGATTTAATAGGTTCTTTCCCATCCCTCCTCCTTTGATTTTTGTAAGTTCTCATACCAAAGGGGGACATAGCCTTTGAGTTTCAAGATTGCAACTTTAAAAGCTTTGTCATCCGAATAATCTTTAAACTCAAAGACTCTTTCTATGGTCCTCAACCAATCTTACAAATTCTCGGGGTTTAAGATACCATAAACATCAGGAATTTCTATCTTTAAATCCTTGTTGTCCTCTCCTTGAAATGCCTCGGCCATGGAATCCTCCGAATCTGAAAATAGCTCTTCATCAAGGACACCTTGACCACTTCCTCTACCCATGAGGCCACGACCTCTTTTTCTCTGCCACGAGATGGTATCCCATCTATTGTTGGTGTTGGAATGTTAGCCATTATAGTGTTGAAAGAATCTAGCAACAAGTCACATTTTTCAGAAAGTTGAGTGACTTGATTCTCAATTCCGGCAAGCCTTTCTTCACTCATGGTTATTTTTTGTGTTTTTGTTGTGGTTAGGATATAATGAACTCACAATAAAGGCTTTTCCAAGAATAACACAAGATAGAACTCGTGTTAAACCTGGCTCTTGGTACCAATTTGAAGTAAAACGTGAAAAGACTCGATTTTTGAATGAATTTAGTCACGAAATAGTTTGCTAGAGTGTTCGAAAATGAGTGAATTGGATATGACTTAAACCAAGCACAAAGCCAAGGTTTAAGACTAAGAGCTAATTCAAGCACCTAGCAATGAATTCACTCAACTCCAAGCACTTAGAAAACTAAGGTTTTCACACTTGTGTTTTCACACTTGTGTTTTTGGCTCAAAATAATATGATTTTCTCATAAGGTTTGCTTGGTTTATATAGTGCCAAGCAATACAATCTCAACCATTAAAATTACATCTAAGGGCCACAAAAGTGGCTGCAAAAAGAAGCCAAAAGCAACGGCCTAAAGGCCTTACAATTCTGAAATTAAAACAAAATAATAAAGTAAGCTAATAGTCCAACCCTCCTTGTTTGCTAGCTCTTGTTTATTTATTCAACATGTGGACATTCTTGGCTGCCAAAGGGGACCGTATGGAAGGGGAATAATACCCAAATGACAAGAAAAAGTGTCCATAGAGCTTGCTTGATTAAAAGGAGAAAGGTTGAAAGCGACATTGTCCTTGCTCTTAAAACCGTGCCCATGTGATAGCTTGGAAGTCTCCTTAGGCTATTTTCTGAATTAATCATTTTTAGGACACAAACTCCTAGACAAAGTTATCCTAAACTCTCCGAAGTTAGCATATGGACCGTTGGTGGCATGACTTAGGTCGTGGTTGTGGCCTTGAACCTCAAATTAGACGAGGGTCCAAAACCGGGTGAGCTCATTAGTGTTGCTTGTGATTTTTGCTTCACTTATTTAGGTGGATCCGGATTCAGTGGGAGATTTCACTATGTTGGAAGAGGTGGCCGCAACATCAGTGACAATTTGACCGTACAATGCTTCAATTGTCGCGGGATGGGCCACAAGAGATTTCAGTGTAGGAGTACTGGAGGAGGAGGCTTCCAGCGATCATATCAAGGGAACTAATCGCACAATCCGAGTCAGAGCATGGCGAGTAACATGCCAGCTGGGTCATGGAATAGTCATGGTGGGAAAGGCAATAACAACAATAACGGCTTTAATCGCAACAATGGTGGATCTTATCAGCGCCCGGACAACAATGCAAACCAGAATTCGGCGGCCAAGCCTACTACATCAACAAGTACGATACAAGGAGGAGGTCCAAAGAATAGTGGTAAACTGTTTATGATTGGTAAACAGGCGGTAGAGGATGATGCGTAAGTCGTCACTGGTACTTTTCTTGTTAACCATAAACCAACTTTTGTTTTGTTTGATTCGGGGGCTACCCATTCGTTTGTATCTAGAAACTATGATTTAAAAGTGGGTTTGGGGGAATTTGAGTTGGTAAAAGAGAACGTGTTTATACCATCAGGGGAGTTGTTAGATAAGGGATACATTAGACCTAGTTTATCGCCTTGGGGAGCACCAATTCTGTTTGTGAAGAAGAAGGATGACAGTTTGAGGTTGTTCATCGACTACAGAGACTTGAACCACGTCACGGTGAATAACATGTATCCTTTGCCGTAGATTGATGATATTTTTGTCCAGTTGAGTGAAGCTGGGGTATTTTCGAAGATTGATCTTAGGTCGGGGTACCATCAGTTGAGGATTCGGGATGATGATATCTCTAAGACAGCTTTCCGATCGAGGTATGGTCACTATGAGTATGTGGTGATGTCATTTAGGTTGACCAATGCACCAGCAGTATTCATGGATCTGATGAATCGGGTTTTTAGTCCATTCTTGGACCGATTTGTGGTGGTGTTTATCGACGATATCTTAGTCCATTCTTGGAGCATTGTGGTTGGTATTGCAAACTTTACTTGATAACCAATTATATGCTAAGTTGCCCAAGTGTGAGTTTTGGTTGGAGAAGGTGGCCTTTCTGGGCCATGTGATTTGAAAGGATGGTGTAGCTGTGGATCCTAGTAAGATCGCGACGATGTCAAACTGGGAAGTACCAAGGAATGTTGCCAAAATTCACAGTTTCTTGGGTTTGGCAAGATATTACAGGAGGTTCGTGAAAGATTTTTCCAAGATTGCTAGGCCGATGACAACTTTGATGAGGAAAGAGAATATATTTCGCTGGGATGAGAGTTGTGATACGACGTTCTAAACCTTAAAGAAACGTTTGACTACAACTCATGTCTTAGCTTTTTTAGAGGGGAGTGAGAACTTCGAGGTGTATACCGATGCTTTGAAGAATGGGTTGAGATGAGTCTTGATGCAGAATGGGAAAGTCATTGCCTATTGATGTGTTCAGTTTATATATACTTTTACCCCTCATTTTAGCTCGGTTTTGATTGAATATCATACTTTAATTAGTATATTTGTGAGCTAATCTTGTGTTCTAGGTGTATTGCTTGTATTTGTTACATTTTGCAGGAATCTAAGCATTTAGAGACTTTTTCCTATCACATTAGCAAGCACCAAGCTCACTAAGCTAAGTGGAAGTAAGATGGACCAAGCATGACCATGGAAGATGTGTTTCCAAGCCCAAGGAAGAAAGTATGGAGCAATGGATTGATAAATGCAATTGATCATACAAAGACCCCAATGAGAAGTCCAAATTCATGTGGAAAAGATAAAGCTTAGGGTACCCTTTGGAAGCTTTTAAGTTAATATATTAAGCATTTGCCCGGTTGCATTAAGGGACATTTATCGCAAACATTGGATTCCCTCGCCATTTATTCAAGAAGTTAAGGAAAATGCCCGGAATGCTACGCCCCCGATCGGGGCTAGCAACCCCGATCGGGGTTGACCCCCTGTTGCAATTTTACGTTATGCCCCTATTTTCTTATAAATAGGGGCCTTAATCCGTCATTAGGGATATCTTTTCCTTGCGTCTTTCATACACTATATTAGCCTTAAGCAAAATTCTCTCAATAGTTTTCATCTTTAGTTTTAATATTGTTAAGCATTTGATTGTTAAACATTTGGTTATTTATTTAACCATTTGGTAGTTCTACTTTGTTCTTCTTTGCAATTCAAGTTCTAATTCCTTATTTCGGTAATTCGTATTCTTGTTTACTTAGTTTACATTTCTATTTACGTTTTCATAATTTCATCGATAGTACTTTTATTATACCAAAGAGTTTAATCTTATATTTTATGTTCCATCATTTAGTTTATATCATGTTTAGCATTTCATTCAACATAGTTTATAGTTTACAAATTAATATGAGTAGCTAAATTCCCTTAGACTAGGGGCTAGGGAAGTCATGCAAAATCAAATATGTAAAATGATAAATTAGGTTGATATAATATTGTCTAATTATTTCTATCACATGTTTGCACCTCAACGTTTAATCTTTGGTTATTTGCCGTAATCGTAGATTAAGTTTGTTAATTCATTCTATAAGTCGTGAGGCACGGAATCGGATTAGACTAAGCATGTGTAGTAGGACGACCTAGTCATAAACGAGAGTTTCTCTAGGACCCGGTCTATGGTTGACACTAATATCGTAAGGTGTGTGTCTCTAAGCCTAAACAATTGACAATGTTGTTATTACCGAGTTTAACATGAACATATATTTACCTTTGCATGTGTGACCCAACTCCCCTAGACTCCCTTTATGAAATAGTTTACATCTTTATAATTATTAATCATCAAACCAACTAACAAATCAAACCAAACGTAATCGACCTTGATAAGAATCTTTCCATAGCATTTCATAAACGCAATTCCCGCTCCTTGTGTTCGACTCCTATTACTACATTAATTTTTGTCTATGGTATTTATCTTTGCATAGGTATACGATAGCCTATCAAATTTTGGCGCCGTTGCCGTGGAGCACGGTTTTATTGCGTTTTGATTTGTCGATTTTTATCTTGTTTTCTTTTGTCTTAAGGAACACTTGTTCCTTGAGACCGTTAGTTATCATTTTCTAGAAATTGTTGTCTTATGCCCAGGTCTTCTCGTAGTGGAGATTTGCTTTCACCGGATTCCGAACCCGAGAAAACCTTTAGAAGAAGACGACATTTTTGGAAAGAAGTGAAAGAAGCCGATTCTCCCGTGTAAGTTGAAAGTGCTAGAAAGTCTTACCTAGACGATCTAAAAGCTCTTGAAGAAGAGGAGGTTTCAGGTTCATCATCTCTACCACCACCATCTTCAACTAAAAAGATGGTGAAACTTTCCTATCACTCAAAGCCCACCGCGGCCATGCTTACGGCCGGTATCACAACTACTCAAATTACCGCGCCGGAATTCAAGATCAAGCCGGCTTTCATTAGCCTTGTGGAGAGGAAGCAATTTGGGGAAAGTCCTTTGGAGGATCCCAATTTGCATGTGTAAAATTTTAGCGATTATTGCTCCATGATCCGACAAACGGGCGTCACTCAAGCCCAAATAAGGGAAATACTTTTCCCTTTCTCTTTGAAGGACAAGGCCAAGCTTTGGATCAATAGCGTTGACCGCACCGCTTTGGGAATCACAAATTGGGAGACATTGGCTCTTGCGTTCTATCAAAAGTTTTTTCCACCGGAGAAAACTCAAACTTTGAGGAGCCAAATCACCGGATTACGTCACTAGCTTTTGAGAGCTTATATGAGGCTTGGGAGAGGTACAAATATTTTCGAAGACAATGCCCACATCATGGGTGGGACGATTGGTTTCTAGCTATGACATTCTACAATGGATGTTGTGCCGAGTCCCGAAAGATTCTTGATTCCGCCAACAATGGGCGGTTTGATCAAAATGACACCGATATTGCTCATGCCACGATTGAATCTATGGTGATCCATGACGCACAATATATCAATTCCCGAAGTGTGCCACTCAAAGGTAGAGAAGAATCCTCCGATAATCCCGTCTTGTTAGCTCAAATTGCCTTACTCCAACAACAATTGGCGGAACGAGATGCTAGGGATTATCTTCAACAACTCAACGCCGTGTCTTCTACGAGTCAAATCATTGTTTGCGACGGTAGCAGAGGTGCGGGTCATTACACCGCTCCTTGCCAAGCTACTATTGAGGAGGTAAATGCTTTTCAAGCTTTTAGACAAAGTTCATATCCACTAGGTACATTTTCCAATACTTTTAACCCGAATTCAAAATTCCACCCGAATATGTCTTATAGAAGCAATAATGTGCTTAATCCTCAACCTCAACCTCCACCATAATAAAATGCATATGTCCCTCAACAACAAAAGTATAATCCCCCACCGGGTTATCAAAACCAACAAAGGCCACCTCAACAAAACTACCAACAAAATCAAGGGCCACCTCCTCAAAATGGCCAACAAAACAACCAAGGAGGAGGTAAACTTGAGGGCTTGATAGTACAAATGCAAAGGGAATTGTTGGCTCAAATCCAAAAGAATGAGCAAGCTCACAATGCCGCATTCAAGATGTTGCAGCAACAAATGGCTCAACTAGCCTCATCTAGCTCTTCAAGGAAAACGGGTCAATTACCACCCAAGGTAAGAAACCCCATGCTACCCTTAATGCTATCTCATTAAGAAGTGTTATGAAATATGATGGACCACCCATGCCCAAGGAAGATGAGGAGGTACTTGTTGAGTTGGAGATTTCTCCTAATGGTAAGGAAAGTGAAGATATTCCAAAGAAGGTGGATGATCCACTTGTGGTTGATGAAGTCAAGGATGTGGAGGATGCTCCTCCAAATAAGGATGTTTAAACCAAGGTGCCGGAAAAATTCAAAGTGTCATTCCCTCATAGATTGGCAAAGCATCAAAAGAATTCTCAATTCGGTAAGTTCATGGAAGTTGTGAAGAATCTCCAGGTAACCGTTCCTTTTACCGAATTAATCACTCAAATTCCGTCTTATACTAAGTTCATGAAAGACATTTTAACTAAGAACAAGACTTTTGACGAAGTTGAAACAATAGCCCTCACCGCCAAGGTGAGTGCTCTTTTGCAAAACAAGTCCCCTCCTAAGTTAAAAGATCCCGATAGCTTTTCTATTCCATGCACAATTGGCACCTATCAAATTGATAAAGCTTTATGTGATTTAGGTGCTAGTGTGAGTGTAATACCTTACTCTATTTGTGCTAAGCTTAATATGGGAGTCCTAAAATGTACTAGTGTTACATTGCAATTGGCGGATCGTTCTATAAAATGCCCTTTGGGAGTTTTGGAGGATGTTCCCGTGTAGGTTGGTAAGTTTTTCATTTCGGTTGATTTTATTGTTCTTGACATGGCCAAAGATGCCCAAATCCCAATCATTTTAGGAAGACCCTTTTTGCATACCGCGGGTGCGGTAATTGATGTCAAGAATGGTACAATCACATTAGAAGTGGGTGACGATAAGGTCACATATAATTTGAATAGTGCCATGAATAGTCCTATTATAGAAGAGTCTTTCTATTCTATTGACATTTTGGATGTTGTTGACATTGTCATAGAAGACTATATACCTTGATCTTTGTCTAAAGATCTCTTGGAGGCACTATTGCTATTAGAATCATTTGCAGGTGATGATGAGATTGGAAATGAGGAGATAGATGTTTTGGAGCATGAATTGGATGGAGAAGAGCTATCATTGGAGGAAAGCTCACACTTTATAGGTTTGGTTGCTACACCTCAAGACCTTGAGGTACAAAACCCCAAACTTAAGCCCCTCTCCTCCAATTTGAGGTATGCTTTTCTTGATGATGAGGAGATGTGTCCGGTAATTGTTAGTGCTAAATTGAATGAGAGTCAATTGTCTAAATTACTTCATGTCTTAAGGTCTCACAAGAAAGCCATTGGATACAAACTTGATGATTTAAAGGGCATAAGCCCCGAATTTTGCATGCATAGAATCAATCTTGAGGAAGATCATAGACCATGTGTCCAAGGTTAAAGATGACTAAATCCTAACATGCAAGAAGTGGTCAAAAAGGAAGTGCTTAAATTGTTGGAAGGGGGAATTATTTATGTAATTTCCGATTCTAAATGGGTGAGTCCGGTCCAAGTAGTTCCTAAGAAAGAAGGAACCACCGTAGTAAAAAATGATAAAAATGAACTAATTCCAACTAGAATTGTGACGGGTTGGAGAATAAGGAGGCTAAATTTAGCCACCAAGAAAGACCACTACCCATTGCCTTTTATTGATCAAATGTTGGAACGGTTGGCATATCATAAGAATTTTTGCTATCTAGATGGTTATTCCGGGTTCTTTCAAATACCTATTCACCCGGATGACCAAGAGAAGACCACATTTATATGTCCCTATGGTACCTTTGAAGGAAAAGTAGATCTTTATATACATACTAACATACTCTTATATGTCAAAATTAATTTGTCATAAAATTAAATGTGGATTTTATGCATGCAAACAATATAATAAAAGAGAAGAAATCATATCCTTACATTGAAATTTCGGTTCAAATGGGCACAAAAGAAATCTCCTTTTCTTTTGTTCTTGAGCTTTCCAAATGGAAGAACAAGGATTCAAGTGTAGAATCCCTCCCAAAAGCATATACCCAAGAAATACATCTTAATAAACCAATACTATTTAGATCTAGTAATAATAATGGTTTTACAATAAAATTGATACAATATAAATTGTATTTTCACTCTTGAAATTTCGGTCAAGAGGTGATGTTTTTGTGAGATTTTATTTCTCTAGAATTATCATAAATTGTAGAGAGTTTTTGGAGGATTTTCTTACACTAGAAAAAGATGGGAAGAATAAATAAATGATGTTAAAGAGAAGAGCTCTCCTCTCTTTCTTGTGGGAGGCCGAAAAAGAGAGCATTGGGTAGTATGCCCAATGCCTTTTGTTTTTGCTCTTCTCAAAAGCTTAGGCTTGCAAGGCTAGTACTTTGATATCATGATTGTGTTTTCCACTCAAGATAAAAACACAATACATATCTTACACTACCTCCTCATTTTCGGTTTTTAAGCATAAAATGGAGAATCCATTTTATTTTGTAATTTGTCAAATTTGTCACATGTAACATGTTACATGACATGTCACAATGTAATGTATTTTTAACATATTAAAAATCAACATACTCATAAAATATGTCATTTACAAAATCGACTAGTAATTCGTAATTATTTGTACCAAAAATGTTTCCAAATTATAAACTACAACATTCTGTATTTATAATAATTTATTCATTCCGTTTCAATTGTTTCTTTAAACAATAATTTCATCTAAGTAATAAAATAATTCGATTACTTAGACCGTGTCTCATTTAATCATATTTACAATAAGATACGTAAATTATACTCACAAAATCATCCGTCAATTTTAAGCAATTTAATTAACTCGTATCGGTATACGATTAATTAAATAATCAATTAAGAGTATTTCCCTATAGGTATGACCTAAGGGGATCAACTGATCACCACCGTCGCACGACAGTAATGTCAAACTCTAGTCAGCCAATCATTACCGATATGTGTGGACCAGTTGACTTGTAAAATATTACATCCCACATGTATTCTTAAAATGAGATTTAATAATGATATTTAAATCATGTGATCGCACTATTGTTGAGGACACATTTCCCAACAATCTCCCACTTGTCCTCGACAAGTGTGCGTCACCAATTCTCTTGTCCTATTACTATCTCCCACTCAATGCAAGGTGTCTTTGGGTCGTACTTGCAAGTGATCATATCGAGAGTGGTTTCCTCGATCCGGAGAATAAGCGATTGACCAGATTTATCTATCATAGATACATTCCGAGCGTGGCCACGCATTTCCAGTTCATTACTCCTCGAGTGGCCCCGAGATATTGTTATAACCCCGACAAGGGGTGGACAATTCCTATCGCACTTATTCCCTTCGACTAGCCACAGCCATCATAACCCAAAATATGCCCATTTGACCCCATTTACGAAGGTCGTAGTAACACAAATCAAAGTTAATCGAAAACTGTGCCATCTTAGGTGAACAGTCTTTAGTCAAAAGAATCGACTCATTTGAATACTATAGTAGCTGTCGCCACGACCAGGCTATATAAATTGCCAGAACTCTATAAGCGGTCATAAGGCCCGACAAAATGTTCCTAACAGTCTGCCTATGTGATCGACTAGTCATCTCACATGACTCTATGGCACTTGAACTTGCCATCAATCGCATCACACTCTAGTTACTTTGAGACGTCACCTCATACAAGTAACTATGGGCAAATACAATGTTAATCCGTGTTCACTTTAACGGGGTTCAATTGTCTCCACAACCCGTTTGGATGTAACAAAGTATAATAAAAGAGTTTTAAAATAAAACTCGAACGACAAATGCGATTATCACACATGAATAGTCAATGCCTGATTACTATTTCATATTCTATAATCTAATTTGATCTTGTACGTAGTTGTTCATTTCAATTCAATTGAAATGACATGACTCATCATGTTTAGCCTTTGAGAAGGCTTTGGTTAGTAGGTTTTATCAACTTCTTGTACCTTACTCAACCTTACTACATACTCGTTTTCCTTTGTAATGTATACATTTGCATCACAAAACTTTCCGAGTACGTGTCGAGATCCAATCAAGACATAGGTCCTCTAGCCTACGAATAGCTCCCCCTTTGTTTTCACAAGTGTGTGGGACTCATCCTCTTGCACATCTCATGATTGCAAGTGTACTCAATTTCCGTTATAAATATCTCTTATTGTTCTTTATTGTCTAGAACGATTCTAGAAAATCTACTTCTTAATTAACATAGCCACAATGGTATCTTAACCATCCTAATGTGTTTTGATTATGGTTTTGTCGGAAACCATGCGCAACCTCAATTGTCAATTGTCACTTGTGTAACACCCTTACACAAAATTGCATCATAAACACTTTGCTTTACTTCCTTAATGCTTCTGCAAACACTTAAGGGTAATCTTTATATACTAGGTAAAGATTACTTAAATTCGATTTTGAAAACAGTTCATCATACTCAAAGTATATGAAGTGTTATACATCATTACTTATTTAATTGATCCAAATGAAGCAAATGGAATCAATCAAATATGTTCAATTTAATTGAACTAGTCATGAATCTTATCAACATAAGACTTCTTCTTGTGACGCGATATCATGTGGATTTATCTTCATAAATCCGGATATTCAAGATGTATTATAATACTCCAAAAGTCTTAAATCATTCTCAATGATCAATATGTCATCCACATATCGAACTAATTAAAACTTCCGTAACTCCCACTAAAATCCATGTATAAACACAACTTCTCGACTTATCGAGAAACGTTTTATAACATGATCAAATCATTTATTCCAACTCATTGATGTCCTACTTAAGATTCTCTCTTAAGTTTCACACAATCTTAGGATTGCAAGAATCTACAAAACTCAAGACATGTATTGAATACATTCCTTCTTTTGAAGAAGCGGGTTTTAGATTCACTTACTACGTATTTCATAATAATGAAACACAATCCCTAAGAAAATCCAAATAGACTTAAGCATTTCAACTGGTGCAAAACCCTTTGCAACCAATCAAACCTTGAAATTTCTCTTTATTAGTGCAAAAACCCTTTGTCACTAATCAAACCCTTTTGTTTCGGATTTTCATGGCTCTAAGCCTTGTATTGAGTTGTGACTTAAACATTCTTATGTAAGTCATATGTTCATTACTTTCTAGAAGCAATCAACTTGAATCAAACAATTTCTTTTGTAAGTTATAAGCTCTTTACTTTCTTCAAAGTAGCATGAATTCATCATTTTTAACAAGTGACGAATTTTAACCTCCTAGGTTTTGAAGAAACAACGTCTTACACAAAACGTCTCATGTAGCCAAGAAAGACCAGTTTCTTGCTACATAACATTCTTTGTGGCTCTTTGAATAATTTCTCCCACTCTGTCTTCTAGAAATAAACTTGAATTTTAGAAAGACAGCTTCATGAGCCGCAAACCCGTCGTACTCGTGATAATTGAAAGGGAAAAATGAGCATTTGTTTCTTGTGATAACTTACAAGCATGGTACCCTTACCATTTCATATCTCATATGTTTTGATTTAGTGGAAAAATAATTTAGACAAAAATGATAAAATCCCCAAAAGGATTTAAGTGACTCAAAGTAACTTGATCGAAGTTCAAACCATATTGAATAGCGTTTGAATTCTTATCCAATCACACATTATTCCATGATGCGTGCTAAGAGAGATTAACTTGTGATACTATATCACATTTCCTTTGGCTTATATCAAAGTCTTCACTTTGATAATCCCATCACGACTAAATCGTGATTCCTTGAACTTTTGAACTTCTTCAAAGATTTCTCTATTTACCTTATTAAGTGAACACACTAGTGTCAACTTAAATCGTTGGTAAAAGAAAATGATCAACCTATTTTGGATCAATGATTTACAACCTCGATCTCCTTTTCAACCAAAAGGCACGAGACATCTTGCTTTGAATACAAGATACGCATATACCATTAACGATCTAATGGTTTCAAGAGTACTTGATAACTCTTTGCGTTCATCATTCCAAAATTTAAGGTTTAATCTTGGGTTACCAATTTGAATCTTACATCATCTACATGATATATCATTCTAGTTTGTTTTAGAATATAATCACCTTGATAATGGGCTAGCCATACATCAAATCGTGGTGTATAGGGTCACAAAAGTGAAAACTCTTTTTGTATCTTAACAAGTTTATATTCTTATTTAGAGTTTATGCACTTAATAGTCACAATTAAGTACAACTTTAAATCCAAAAACTAGATTGAGTACACAATTACTCTATCTCTCGACATTATTGTTGCTAGTCGTCATATTCTAATCATCCTATGTATCAAGTACAATGATGAAAACCTCCACTGGTTTCTAATATTGACGAAGTGGTACTAGCAAAATTTATGTTTAATCAAATAAACATTTAAAGAAGAAGGTCCCATTAGATGTCCCACAACTAACTTGTTGATTCTTCAATAATTTGGGGTAGTTTCCTTTCTTGTGTCCAACATTTAAGACAATGGAAACTTTATTGGTCGGGATTGATAGGTTTAGTATCGTCATTCCTCAATGACTTTACTTTCAACATTACCTTGTATCAATTCCATTATTATCTTTACTTCTTGAACCTCGTCCTCATCTTAACGGTTTAAGAGAATGCTCCCACTTATTTCAATGAGTCTTTGCTTTGAGAAGTAAAATTGAATTCATGAAGATTACTCTTCATTTGTTCGTTTTAGTCTTAAAACTTTCGTTGAAGTGGTTGCGTTATTTTGGTCAATTACGAATTCTTGACAAAACTAATTACCAAAACAATTTATCGCTTCAAGGTACTTAATTCATTTAAGTACATGAAAAAATAATCCATTGTAAGTAGATGTGTTAGTCAAGAATCAAAAACCTGTTTGATAATGAATAACTTTAATCTATACTCTTTACAAGAGATCCTTAGCAATGGTTCATATGAGGTTTTAGAAGCAAATTCATATTTGTCTTTAGTTACGATGTTTTAATGGAGATTTGAATCAAAAACGAAATGATATCATATATGAATTGTGGTAAAGAAATAGAACAATATAATAACGGAATAGTGAAAACAAAACATTTATCGTTATATTAATACTTGTAAATAACAAGTAAAGCATTTACATAGTGACCTCTACCCAACTATGATAAATGATTCCAAGACCCAAATTCATATCAACTTAGGCACGGGGTAGCCGATGAAACCCTCATCAATATAACTCGGTGGATTAACCGTTTAATCGATTCTACTTTTAGAACTCTTGGTCGATAAAATTACTCTAATGTTTATCTATAGCCCAAAACACATCAACAAGGGCACGGGGTAGCCGATGAAACCCTTATCAATTACTTTTGTTGAGTTCAATCCAAATTTCGAATAAATGTGTCCATTGTCCAAACTCACATTAACTTAGGCACGGGGTAGCCGATGAAACCCTCATCAACATGAATTCGGTGGATTAGACATTTATCACCCACTTCCCCTACGTAACAAGGTTTGTACCCCGGGGTAGCCGAGTGCACTCCCTCGCGAAATAGGTTTTCATGGTTTCTACTATTTGGTAAGGCTATGTCTCAATTGTTTGTTTTAGCGAGAGGTCATGTCAATTTATTATCTATCACCTTTTAAGTGAACTAAAGCGGTGAATTACGATAATTCGAATTGACACGGTCGATAAACTCGATAAAATAAGGATGCATGTTAAGTTATGGCGATTTAGCGATGCATGTGACATAAAATAAAATGCAAGCATAAAATAAATAAATCCTAGTATGGCCTTTCCTAAAATAGAAAAACTATTTAACTATTACATATTCGGAAACCAACTCCATTGGTCCCTTGAACTTCGGTTGTGGCACGCATCTCGAGGTAACACCGTCTTTATGTATCGCCATTCTTGAAGAAATCCGTCTTTGGGAACTCCGGAAGGAATAAAATTACATAATAAATTACATAAATTCCTATTATACATTTGTAACTAAAATAAAATAAATCTATTAAATTACAAAACGGTGATACGAGATCACAATAAAATTACAACCGAATCGATATTCCCATACATTTCGGGAAATACCAATTAAAATCTAAGGCCATACTAAGTAAAATTACATAATTCAAAATTACATAAATTAAAATTATGACAATCATAAAGAAAATGCAGCATTATAATATGTATGAACATGCTCAATTTTATGCTAAATCGCCTTTAATTAGCCAATATCGTATATTTTTTGGTTAATTTTTACGGATTTGCGTGATTTCAACATTTTATAATCACAAAAATACATAAACTCATATTTATGCATAAGTTAATTACCCGAACCTCTTAGGACTCAAAATTTAGTCTTCACTAATAATTTGACCATAATTAACCCATATTTTATAAAATTGTTCATAAATGGACCAAAATTACAAAAATAAGCTATTAAACTTCAAATAAATCACAAAATTTCAAAAAATTTCAAAATTTGAAATTTAAACTCATGAACATTCTGGAAAATTACCATGACACTCATAATTTTCAAAAACCTTAGGTTAAAAATTTCGAAAATTTACCGGAAAAACAATGTTGCGATTTATCGATTTTTAATAAAATAATCATAAAAACATGGAAAAATTATTTTCATTAACTTTTCAATTTTAGATCTGAAAAAGATAATAAAATGCAACATTAGACGTTTTTCCTAAGTCATAGATTATGTTTTATTAATTTTCCACTAATAATGTCACTATTTATGCTATTTTTCTTCAAAAATCCAAAAATCATGCAAAAAGACTTCTTTATAGCCAATTATTTTACACACATCTTGTAAAATTTCATGTGACAACATATTAATTTTCTATGACCAGATTCGAAATTTAACTCATATTAACCTATTTTTCACTTAAATCCGAATTTAATAATGAAAAATTCATTTTTCGAGCATAACAAGTCCAAAAATTATGAAAATTTACAGGTTATCTCAAAATAATATATGTAACAACATATCCAAAAACCAACTTAAAATTCGAATTATAGCTAATTTTAGACCAAAAATGACATTTTTACTCATAAAATCATATTTAAATGCCATTATTGTAAAATATGAACAATAAAAATACGAAAAATTAACCAAAATATCCTAAAACATTTTAGGACCAGAAATATTAACATGCATGAATTAATTTCGTGATATCTCATAATAACACAAATTTTACAAGTTTTATATGTTATTCTTATAACTCGGAAAAACTTTTAACCGATTTGCATGCAAACAACCGTGGCTCTTGATACCGATTGAAGGAAAAGTAGATCTTTATATACATACTAACATACTCTTATATGTCAAAATTAATTTGTCATAAAATTAAATGTGGATTTTATGCATGCAAACAATATAATAAAAGAGAAGAAATCATATCCTTACATTGAAATTTCGGTTCAAATGGGCACAAAAGAAATCTCCTTTTCTTTTGTTCTTGAGCTTTCCAAATGGAAGAACAAGGATTCAAGTGTAGAATCCCTCCCAAAAGCATATATCCAAGGAATACATCTTAATAAACCAATACTATTTAGATCTAGTAATAATAATGGTTTTACAATAAAATTGATACAATATAAATTGTATTTTCACTCTTGAAATTTCGGTCAAGAGGTGATCTTTTTGTGAGATTTTATTTCTCTAGAATTATCATAAATTGTAGAGAGTTTTTGGAGGATTTTCTTACACTAGAAAAAGATGGGAAGAATGAATAAATGATGTTAAAGAGAAGAGCTCTCCTCTCTTTCTTGTGGGAGGCCGAAAAAGAGAGCATTGGGTAGTATGCCCAATGCCTTTTATTTTTGCTCTTCTCAAAAGCTTAGGCTTGCAAGGCTAGTGCTTAGATATCATGATTGTGTTTTCCACTCAAGATAAAAACACAATACATATCTTACACTACCTCCTCATTTTCGGTTTTTAAGCATAAAATGGAGAATCCATTTTATTTTGTAATTTGTCAAATTTGTCACATGTAACATGTTACATGACATGTCACAATGTAATGTATTTTTAACATATTAAAAATCAACATACTCATAAAATATGTCATTTACAAAATCGACTAGTAATTCGTAATTACTTGTACCAAAAATGTTTCCAAATTATAAACTACAACATTCTATATTTATAATAATTTATTCATTCCGTTTCAATTGTTTCTTTAAACAATAATTTCATCTAAGTAATAAAATAATTCGATTACTTAGACCGTGTCTCATTTAATCATATTTACAATAAGATACGTAAATTATACTCACAAAATCATCCGTCAATTTTAAGCAATTTAATTAACTCGTATCGGTATACGATTAATTAAATAATCAATTAAGAGTATTTCTCTATAGGTATGACCTAAGGGGATCAACTGATCACCACCGTCGCACGACAGTAATGTCAAACTCTAGTCAGCCAATCATTACCGATATGTGTGGACCAGTTGAGTTGTAAAATATTACATCCCACATGTATTCTTAAAATGATATTTAATAATGATATTTAAATCATGTGATCGCACTATTGTTGAGGACACATTTCCCAACAACCTTTGCTTACCGTAGAATGCCTTTTGGTCCTTGTAATGCCCCCGCCACCTTCCAACGTTGCATGATAAGCATCTTTTCAGACTTTATCGAGTCTATCAGGGAGGTGTTTACGGATGATTTTAGTGTCTATGGTTCTTCCTTTGATGCATGTTTGGCTAACTTGTCTAAAGTGTTGAAGCGTTGTGAAGAGGTTGACTTGGTGTTGAATTGGGAAAAGTGCCACTTCATGGTGAATGAAGGAGTGGTGCTTGGTCATATTGTCTCGGAAAGAGGAATTGAAGTGGACTGTGCTAAGGTCCAAGTTATTGAGCAACTACCCCCACCAGTAAATGTGAAGAGTGTAAGGAGTTTCTTAGGTCATGCGGGATTCTACCACCTTTTATTAAAGACTTTTCTAAAATTGCAAAACCCCTTACGGAGCTTCTTTTAAAAGATGCTCCCTTTGTCTTTACTAACGATTATCTTGAGTCTTTTAATAGGATCAAGAAGTCTTTGATTTTCGCACTTATCATCCAATCACCAGATTTGAACTTGCCATTCGAGCTCATGTATGTTGCAAGTGACTATGCGGTAGGTGTCGTGCTCGGAGAAAGAAAGGACAAGGTTCTCCCTGCTATCTACTATGCTAGCAAAACTTTAGATGCGGTTCAAATCAATTATGACACCATGGAGAATGAGCTACTTGCCATTGTCTATGCCTTAGAAAAATTCCGCTCTTACTTGATCGGTTCAAAAGTCATTGTTCATACCGATCATGCTGCACTAAAGCACCTCCTAGCCAAACAAGAAGCTAAGCCAAGGTTGATACGATGGATCTTGATCTTGCAAGAATTTGATCTTGAGATTAAAGATAAGAAGGGGGCCGAAAATGTTGCTGCCGACCACTTATCCCGTTTGAAGTTCAATGATGGAGGTATTGAATTACCTATCAATGATTCCTTCGCCGATGATGTTTTGATGATGTTGGAAGCAAATACTCCTTGGCATGCCGACATAGCCAAGTATCTAGTTGGAAGAGAGTTGTCACCTAACCTTTCATATCAACAAAGGAAGAAGTTCTTACATGATGCCAAGTTCTTCCTATGGGACGATCCAAATTTGTTCAAACATTGCTCCGATGGGGTATTCCGGAGATGTATCCTACATTGGGATGTGAAAGGGGTGCTAGAAGGAAGTAATTCTTCTCCTTATGGTGCTCATCATGGACCATCTAAGACCATTGCAAAGGTGGTGTAATGCGGATTCTATTGGCCAACTATGTTCCAAGATGCTAAAAATTTCGTGATGGCTTGCGATGTGATGCGTGTCTTTTATATGATGTTTTACATCCTATTTTCCACGCATTTCAGAGCTCATTTGTGTAGTTTAAGCTACCATTTCCCCCATTTCCGTCTACTTTCGTGTTTTTGTACATTATTGCAGAAATGTGAAGAATCCAGCGGAAATCGAGCTAAATCCGCCCCCGAGTATCCTGCATTGCATTTTGACGTGAAGTATTCACTTAAGGAACGAGCTTGGTGCGCAATTCAAAGCCCAAAAGACAAATACACGAGAAATTGGAAGTCAAGTGTCAGCTACTTCAGTCGATCGACCACTGCCTTCAGTCGATCGACCAACTTGCGGGTTCCAGAAGCTACTGTACACTGCTACTCAGTCGATCGACCGCCACTCTTAGTCGATCGACCAAGCCGCTATCCCAGACGAGAATTAAAAGATCGAGGAAACTCAAGCCCATTGTGTTTAGGTTTTGATAATAAGTGTTACGTATATTTTCTATATAACGTAACCTAGAACATCAGATTATTCATTCAGTTTTACTAGTTCTTTAGCCAGTTTTCCAACAGTCAATAATTAGGGTTTTTAAATACTATTTCGTACAATTACTCTCGCATTCGGTTTCTGGATCTCTCGCTGCAATTCCTATCGGTATTCTTCTGCTAATAATTCAGTTTGCTTTATTATTGCTTGTAGGATAGAATTGCTAGTTAGTTTCCCAAAACCGATTCATCGTTTATGCTAATTGTTTGTTCTATTATTTCAAGCATGAATTCTTCTGTTTATTTTATTAGTTTTATTGTTGTTATCGTCCTTAGTATGAGTAGCTAAATAGTTTGTGCTAGGATATAGGGGAATTATAGTGTAGGCGACAATATAATGAACACGGCCTGATACGCGTGTCAGTCGATCGACTGACATGCTTGGTCGATCGAATGACCTCGTGAGGTTTTCCTTCGTTTTAATTGATTTAAATGTTATGTTTGACGAATCAAATGCATGCGACTAGTTGAATACTTAATATTTGACTGACCCATTAGATCGAGAGATAGGGACAGTTGTTAGATCACCAATTAAAATGACTAAACTATGCTGAGATCGAAAGATAGGTAAAGTTTAGACCGTTAGTCACTTTTCAGGATGAAAGTTAGTATTAGTGATATTAGGGACCTATAACGAGATCGAAAGATGCTATTTGTAAAGAGTGGACCGAGAGGACCTCTATATTTCCCGCCTCATGTGTTTGATTTAGACCTGTTTAGTATGCTGCCGCCGAAACTATAACGAACTGACCATCCTAGTACCCCTTCTCTATCTGTTTTATCTGTTTATTTAGTTTATTATCTTTTATTGCGATTAGTATAGACCAAATGAAATGAACCCCCACTTTCGTTACCTTAGACTAAATTAGACAATTAGAAATTACATTCGCCTCCTTGTGGTTCGACCCTGTTACCACTAGCCTAGGTTAGTTTTAATAGGAAATTATAAATCTTATTTTTGGTACTCACAACGACGGGTATCAAATTTTGGCGCCGTTGCCGGGGAGGCAATTTTTCTAATTTTTAGTTGTTTTTATTTAGTCTTTCTTTAGTTTAAGGGACTTCCGTTCCTTAAACTTTTCTTATATTCTTTTTGTAGTTTCTTCTTATGCGCAGGTCATAGGGTGGTGAACTAGTACCATTCAATCCTGAGATCGAGAAATCCTTGCGCGAGTTGAGACGATCACAAAGGGTATTACCGACAGAGGAAGAGCTGAGTACTCTGTCAAGTTACTACGAGAACGCTCTATTCGAAGAAGATCCACCTACATCTCCTGCCTCTACTTCTTCAGGTGAGACAGTCACTTTCTCCGAGAAATTCCGGTCATGGTGAAGAAGCAACCATTGCCGATCACTCGGAGCCGACAGTGCGAACCTCTACAAAGGATTCGAACTACCGGGGAGGCGAGAAAATTGAGCCGAAGCCTTCCTATATTAACCTGGTTGAGAGAAACCGATTCGGGGAGCGCAAATGAAGATGCGACCAAGCATATGGAGATTTTTATTGATTATTTTTGCTCTATACCCCCCCGACCGATGTGACCCAAGACCGGATCAAGGAGACCATGTTCATTTTCTCCCTTCGTGATCTTTGCGCAAGGGAGTGGTATAGAGATCTAGATCGAGCCGCTCATGGGATCACCGACTGGAATTCTTTGGCCTTGGCATTCTACAAGAAATACTTCTCTGCCTCGAAGACGAATGCCATTAGAGCTTAGATCACGAGCTTTAAACAGGGGCCTGATGAGAACTTTCATGAAGCATGAGTCCGTTTCAAGAAATTGGTGCGAACCATACCGCACCATGGGTTCGAAAAATGGAGTCTTTGCAATCAGTTCTATAATGGGTGTATGACGATCGAGAGGGCTATTTTGGATGTTGCGACCAATGGCCGATTTCTTGAGAACATGGGAGAGACTAAGGGGTAGAAGATCATCGATGATTTGGCCACTCATAAATTTGAATATGGGAATTCGAGAGGAAACCGAGAGGAGAGGCGCTTGAATCTTCCTCTGTTGCTGCACTAGAAGCTCTCATTGCAAGGTTTGACAAATTTGAGTTGGGAGGAGCTTCTAAAGGAGGGATGTACCATGTTAATGCTGTTTCAGACGGTCCTTTCGTCTGTAGAAGATGTGGAGTTGAGGGGCATGTCTCAGAGAATTGTTCTGTCCCCTTCGAGTCTTGCGTTGCCTTTCAACATTATAGGCAGACAAACACGTACTATGAGCCGAATGTCCACCCCAACTTGAGGTGGAGTAGCCAGAATGTTCTGAATCCGACTCAACCTCCACAACAGCAGCAACAGCAAGCCTATGTGCCTCCACATAAGCAGCCATATCAAAAGCCTCCGTATATTCCTCAGCAGCAACAACAATCCCAAAATTCCGAGTTCACCGAGTTGAAGAACTTATTGCTGAAGGAGTCCCAAGCTAGAGAGGCCGGGATGAAGATGCTAGAGAGCCAAATTGCTCAATTGGCTAGCAAGAGTACCACTCGAGCTCCGGGACACTTACCGACTCAAACTGACCAGAAAGAGACCCTAAATGCAATAACATTGAGGAGTGGGTCTACCCTGGAGGGGCCTGCTATGGTCGAGGATGATGCTGCAAAAGATGAGGCAAAACCAAGTCAAAACAAAGCTGGAACGAGCAAAGAAAAGAAAAAGGCGTCTACCAGGTATATCAGTCGATCGACTGATATACCCGGTCGATCGAATGAAGTGCGGGGTACAGGAGCTTCTGGTCCTGTTCAAATCAGTCGATCGACTGACATCACTGGTCGATTGATTGAGATCGCTGCTGATAGTGAGATTTTTCGTCCTCCGATGCCCGACAACTTGAGGGATCATTTGTTTCAGGGCACGACAGTCCCGAAAATATTGGGGAAAGACCAGAGTGCTGATGGGTCAGTCCCGGCTCCGAAGTACGACCCCGATGTCGATCAATAGTTCACATTTGAGACGGTCTGAAGAGGGTTCCAGCTTCAATAAGGAGAAAGTAGTGGACTTCCAGCCTAAGTCCACGGATACCGGCATGCGCGATTTAGAGGAGAGGGCTAAGCTACTTCTTACAGCCCCATATCCGAAAAGACTAGTGCCGACAAGGGAACAGGTATCTTTCAATAAATTTTAAAAAGTTATTCGTAGCTTGAATGTACAAGTGCCTTTCCTTGAGTTAGTTAATCAAATGCCTGCCTATACTAAATTCATGAAACAACTCTTGTCTAAGAAAAAGTCACTTGAAAATGTGCATACTGTCGCATTAACCAAAGAGTCATGCTCTTATTTGCCTCACACTGCACCTCACAAGCTAGAAGACCCGGGTAGTTTTTCTGTTCCTTGCAATATAGGTACCTTCTCTATTGAGAAGACATTATGTGACTTAGGAGCTAGTATAAGTGTAATGCCCTTGAGTCTTGCTAGGAAGCTCAAATTGACTAGGTTCGTAGTGACAGACATGACAGTACAGATGGCTGACCGATCTGCGGTCCAGCCAATAGGAGTCTTAGAGGACATCCCCATGCAAATAGGGAAGTTCTTCTTCCCTGCTGACTTCGTCGTACTTGACATACCTGAGGATGCCTATATTCCCATTATTTTGGGTAGGCCATTTCTGCACACTGCTGGTGCAGTCATAGATGTTGGTTCGGGTACCTTGACTTTTAAAGTAGGGAAGCATTCTATTGTCTTTGCCCAACCTGCTAAGAAGAAGGACCCCATGTGGCCTGTGACTTGCAATACGGTTTCTGAAAAGAAATCTTATTTTATACTTCCTGATATGCCTGTCTCTACTCCTATTCCTGTCATAACCCCTCCGCCCCAGATTGGGAGCAAATTGGAGGAAGATTTGTCTATTTCTGATACTGCAGGAGCTGGTTTGGGGAAGGAAAAATTGCAAGTTACTCCAGCAGCAAAGAAGCCAATCATCTCACGAGGCGGTCTTGGCTGCCTCAGCTATGGCACTGATGAGGAAGTTGATGACGAGCCGGTCAAGGCAAGGGAGTCCGACTTGGACTTTGATGAGCAAGAAGAGGTCATTGACTGGGGAGATGATGAAAGTGTTGATCCGTTGAGCCATACGGACGTGATAAGATAAGCACCGTTGAGGCTACCTATAGTAGCCAGAAGCCGACGAAGTGGGCCATTCCGTGGCCATTCTTGATCAACTACTAGTTGACCACATGTTTTTACGAACATTTTATTTGCTTTTGTTAGACACTTTTTATTGCTTTTGTGTGCGCGAAACTTCGCATTTTATTTTTCTTGCTTAGGATTTTATACGCTTTAGACTTTATTTTGGGTTTTGCGCAATTTTGGGCGCGTATTATTGTGCACTTGCAGGTTTTTAGACCTCCTTAGCTCAAGTAATTGAGCAAATATGAAGAAATAAGAAGTTACAGCAGTATCTTCAGTCGATCGACTGGGCTATATAGTCGATCGACTGGTCTGCAGTTTCCAGGAGCTACTGTTCCTTTCACCTCGGTCGATCGACTGAGTGATGTGGTCGATCGATCGACCTGCACTGCTGCGCCTGTTTACGACCTCTCTCCTGCTATGGTTGGTCGATTTGCATAATTAAGGGAGTTTTCTACTGCACTTTATCTTCCGTCACTATTAATTTCTTCCATTTTTCTCAATTTTGCACATAATACCGCTTCATCATTGCTTTCTCGATTTATGCGTGGTACTTTGTTTGTCTTTTCAGGTACTTATTAGTAGCACTGCTGGCTACTGAAACCTCCCAGCTCACGCTGGTTTGGGGACGTTTCCTTTGCTGCGCTTAAAGTCTTGTGAGTTCCCGGTTTCCACTTCATGTTTTATTTGTTTATTTTCTCGCAAATTTCCGTTTCTCTTTTCTTCATTACATGATTTTGCACAATGGGGACATTGTGCGATTTAGTTTGGGGAAGGGTTTTGCGTCGCATATCATTTGCTTGCATTCACGTTTACATTCTGTTTTGCATTGTTATTTCATTTTATATATGTATACTAAAAATTCAAAAAAATTGAAAAAATTCAAAAAATTCAAAAAATTGCACGTTTATTTTAGCATATAGGTCGAGTCGGAACGGTAGTATTTCAATGATGACATTGCATTTGCACCTGTTTTTGCCTAAGCCTTGCTTGATTAACATGTTATTAGTAGAATCATATATGCATAGTCTACGAGTTTTCGTTAATTTACTTGCTGGACTTGAGACTTGACTTAGATTTTTGGCAAATTACTTATATTTCTGAGTTATTCGAGCCTATAACTGGTGACATCTATGACCAGTTTATCTAGGATGTGAGTAGTACTCCTTATGAGGCATGTCATATCAATGTGCATAAATATGAACTTAATCTGCTTAATACCTGTATGCATTCGGTTTGTGGTTAGTTGACACATGTGGTAGAGGTTTTCCTTTATTCATTTTACCCATAAGCTCCACACTGCCAAAAATATCCTTTTTGTCCTATTTACTACATCCTACATTTAGCCTGTCCTTTGTCAAGCTAGTAGTCTATGTTGTTGGGATTGTCACTTCGTTTTCGGTAGCCAATTGCTCTTATTTGAGATTTTGTTGGGAAGATGAAATGAAGGAGGAAAGAAAAGAAACAAAAAGAAAATAAATGATTTGAAAATAAGAAAAAAGAGAGTTTCATCTTGTTCATAGATCGATCGATCGCCAATTTCAGTCGATTGGAGTTCGAAAGAAAAAAAGAAGAAATCAATTCGCATAATTCAAGCCTTTGTCTTATGGCGATTTTTGCTCCCATGTATTATTCATATCTTATGGGGAGTTAGTTGATTACTTTTATACCTGGAAACTGTGAGATTTGTGCTTGCTACAGCACCGTTTCATTTGATTTTGAGAAAGAAGAAGGATGTTGCCATATGGTTCCGTTTTGGTACTAGCTTGATCACCTGTACCTCCACTTTTCCATATATGTTTTGCCTCTTCTTACCCATACCTCACATATCCCACATATACCTCGGCATGTGTCATGGTCTTTTGTTGGTTGGAATGCATATGTACGGTTGTAGAGATTGTTTTCATATTATACTGCAGGTATGTTCTCATAAGTCGTAGTTAAGTGAGAGTCTCTACAAAATGAATTCTTTATATCCTCTTATATATTCACCTGTGCTTATGAGTGATTTGAGCGACCCGTGAGAGTCCGATTTGATAAGTCTCTATGGTTGACGGTTCAGAATTTTTTAACGACCTTATAACTCGTTTGCATGATTCACATTACTAATTGATTGTTAGTTATTGCATTAAATTGGTTTAGGCTTTACATCATGTAATTCGCTCTGAGATTGAACTCGTTCCATTAGGTTTTAGGATCGAGTCTAGTTCTTGCTTGGGGACAAGCAAGGGTTTGGTTTGGGGAAGTTTGATGCGTGTCTTTTATATGATGTTTTACATTCTATTTTCCACGCATTTCAGACCTCATTTGTGTAGTTTAAGCTACCATTTCCCCCATTTCCGTCTACTTTCGTGTTTTTGTAAATTATTGTAGAAATGTGAAGAATCCAGCGGAAATCGAGCTAAATCCGCCCCCGAGTATCCTGCATTGCATTTTGACGTGAAGTATTCACTTAAAGAACGAGCTTGGTGCGCAATTCAAAGCCCAAAAGACAAATACACGAGAAATTGGAAGTCAAGTGTCAGCTACTTCAGTCGATCAACCACTGCCTTCAGTCGATCGACCAACTTGCGGGTTCCAGAAGCTACTGTACACTGCTACTCAGTCGATCGACCGCCACTCTTAGTCGATCGACCAAGCCGCTATCCCAGACGAGAATTAAAAGATCGAGGAAACTCAAGCCCATTGTGTTTAGGTTTTGATAATAAGTGTTACGTATATTTTCTATATAACGTAACCTAGAACATCAGATTATTCATTCAGTTTTACTAGTTCTTTAGCCAGTTTTCCAACATTCAATAATTAGGGTTTTTAAATACTATTTCGTACAATTACTCTCGCATTCGGTTTCTGGATCTCTCGCTGCAATTCCAATCGGTATTCTTCTGCTAATAATTCAGTTTGCTTTATTATTGCTTGTAGGATAGAATTGCTAGTTAGTTTCCCAAAACCGATTCATCGTTTATGCTAATTGTTTTTCTATTATTTCAAGCATGAATTCTTCTGTTTATTTTATTAGTTTTATTGTTGTTATCGTCCTTAGTATGAGTAGCTAAATAGTTTGTGCTAGGATATAAGGGAATTATAGTGTAGGCGGCAATATAATGAACACACGACGATACGCGTGTCGTCGATCGACCGACATGCTTGGTCGATCGACTGACCTCGTGAGGTTTTCCTTCGTTTTAATTGATTTAAATGTTGTGTTTGACGAATCGAATGCATGCGACTAGTTGAATACTTAATATTTGACTGACCCATTAGATCGAGAGATAGGGACAGTTGTTAGATCACCAATTAAAATGACTAAACTATGCTGAGATCGAAAGATAGGTAAAGTTTAGACCGTTAGTCACTTTTCAGGACGAAAGTTAGTATTAGTGATATTAGGGACCTATAGCGAGATTGAAATATGCTATTTGTAAAGAGTGGACCGAGAGGACCTCTTTATTTCCCGCCTCATGTGTTTGATTTAGACCTGTTTAGTATGCTGCCGCCGAAACTATAACGAACTGACCATCCTAGTACCCCTTCTCTATCTGTTTTATCTGTTTATTTAGTTTATTATCTTTTATTGCTATTAGTATAGACCAAATCAAATGAACCCCCACTTTCGTTACTGATAGTGTCAAATTGTGACGAGTCAATAGGTTAATGTTATCACAATAAACATGCTTGATACCGTGTTTTAGTTGGACTTGTTGTAATATACCGGTTTGCACTTTTGGTTGTAATTTTAGAGCCTTAGCTTATAACTTACCAAGGTGAAGGAGGAGACACAAAGGTAAGCCAATGGAATAAGTGCAAAGTCAAGAAAAGTAAGCTTATGGAATATTTGATGCCTTGGCATAGACAAACAAGAGCCAAAATGAAGAATTGAAAACTCGGTTTCACAAGGGTCAACTTCAAATGGATATATCTCGAGTTCTAGAGCTTGTATCGACGCAAGGCCAATTGGAGGTGAAAGCTTGTGATCTTATCTTTCCAACGGTAGGTCACATGCCTCGTTTGTCCAAGAAACGAGAGAGATATGGCCTTCGCAAGATGCTGCTGTCAGTCTGAGTGCGCAGCCTGCGCATAATTGTGCGCAACTCGCGCTTTCACGCGCCGCTGGATTTCGCAATTCTAGTTCCGTGTTTTGGGCTTTCTTAAGGGACTTAACCTAGATTCTCGTGCCTCCCTATATATATCTAGAATTTTGAGATCTAAAAGGAGGACTCCTACTCACATTCACCTACCATCCTTTCATCTCATCTAATCTCATTCTTAGGGTTTAATCTTGTAATAATTTAGAAGACTATTTCCATTCAAGTTGTAATCTTTCTTTGTTTTTGGGTTTTATGAAGACTATGGAAGGCTAAATCCTTCCCTTCTTGGTGTAATTCATCCAAAGTCTCCAACTTTGGTATTGTAAGACTCTTTTAATCTCCTCTTATTTATCTAATGATCTTTCCTTATGCTTAATTCTTATGTTGAGTAGATAAATGTTAGAATTTATCACTCTTGCATCTTGTTTACCCAACTAGTGCAAATTCTAGAGAAATGGTTTAATCTATCTAGGATTATTTGGAGCAAGCTTGTTGTATGTTGATTTGGTTTAAAGGATTCATGCAATAAGTAGAAAATTTCATGTCTTTTCTCATTTGTATGGTTTAATCTTGTGAGAATTGATCCTAGCTTCTTGTCTTGGCCTATCTTTAATGCTCATGCTTAACTTGCACTCATGGTTTAATGAATTGTTGGTTAAACTTGAAGAATATACATAGATGGTTTAATTTGTGTATGTTATCATCTTGACTTGAAAGTATTGGGTAGAAATTAAGAGGAGAGTTGTTAAAGAGTTAAACTTTACCATTGTTGGTTACAAAGGAAGAATTGCACCAAGTTTCTTTTAATTATTGAATCATCATACTCACCAAGTGTTTGTTATATTGCTTCTTAGACAAAGATTGCAAATTTTACTTTGTTTCATGTAGGTTAATTCTAGTATTTTACGACACCTAGTTTTGTCCTTACCAGTTACCTTAGACTAAATTAGATAATTAGAAATTACATTCGCCTCCTTGTGGTTCAACCCTGTTACCACTAGCCTAGGTTAGTTTTAATAGGAAATTATAAATCTTATTTTTGGTACTCACAACGACGGGTATCACGATGCTTGCCAAAGGATGGGTTCCGTATCAAGGAGGCACGAGATGCCTTTAAGTGGTATCTTGGAAGTGGAGATATTCAATGTTTGGGGAATTGATTATCAAGGACCGTTTCCTTCATAAAAAGGGAATCGGTATATTTTGATTGCGTTGATTATGTCTCTAAATGAGTAGAGGCAATTCCTACTCCAACAAATGATGCCCGTGCCGTAATCAACTTATTCAAGAAGATCATATTTCCAAGGTTTGGTGTTCCAAGAGCGGTCATTAGTGATCATGGTACTCATTTTGGTGAGAAACAACTTGATGCCTTATTAGAGAAATAT
Organism: Silene latifolia; assembly: GCF_048544455.1. Classification (NCBI taxonomy): domain Eukaryota; kingdom Viridiplantae; phylum Streptophyta; class Magnoliopsida; order Caryophyllales; family Caryophyllaceae; genus Silene; species Silene latifolia. The sequence continues at coordinate 66,189,863 of NC_133531.1, forward strand.
GGAGTCTATCATAGAAGAGGCTTGGCTTACCATCCACAAACTAGTGCCCAAGTGGAGGTTTCTAACCGTGAGCTCAAGTCCATACTTGAGAAAGTTATTGCCAAGTCGCGAAAGGATTGGAGTATGAAGCTCGATGATACCTTGTGGGCCTATCGTACCGCATATAAGACACCTATTGGTAGCTCACCATATAGGTTGGTCTATGGAAAGGCGTGCCATCTCCTCATTGAGATGGAATAAAAAGCTTATTGGGAGGTTAAGGAGCTTAATATGGATCCAAAGTAGAGTAGAGAAAAGTGGACGTTGCAACTAAATGAGCTTGATGAATTCCGCTTACAAGCTTATGAGAGCTCCCGTCTTTACAAGGAGAAAACAAAGAGATGGCATGACAAGAAGATCTTGAACAAGGAATTTCAAATCGGTGATAAGGTGTTGCTATTCAATTCCCGTTACAAGCTATTACCTGGAAAGTTACGATCACGGTGGTCCGGTCCGTATACCGTCACAAATGTCAACAAGTTCAGTTCCGTTGAGGTGATGATCACCAAGGGCGAAAAATTCAAAGCAAATGGCCATCGTTTGAAGATCTACCATGAGAATGTGATCGTTGGAGTGATAGAGGAAGTGATCGTTCAACCTCTACTAAAGAAAGCTTAAACCGACTCAAGCTTTTTCGTCGTGCGGGACGTTAAACCAGCGCTTCTTGAGAGGCAACCCAAGCTTTTTAATTGCTTTTATTTATTTTTGTTTTAAATTTTCTATAATTTCTGTTTTTTTTGTAGATTTAGGAATAAAATATTAGACTTGACGATGTTTGTTTTGTGATTTATAGGTGAAAATGAAGAAAATGAGACTTAGAGGAGAGAATAGCACGCTTCCCAATGCAAGAACCCCGTTCGGGGACGTAGTTTTTGAAAAACGGGACGGAATTATTCAATTACGGAAGCAAAGGAAAGAGCAGCGTGGACCTGTCAACCCCGATCCCCGATCGGGGACGTAGTTCTCAAAATTCGTGGCTGCTGTTTTAGACGGGTAAAAAAAAAACGTTTTCATTCTATCATTCCTCAAACCCGACGGTACTCTCCTTCTACTCTTTCTCCATTATTTTCTTCACTTTCTTCATCAAAATCACAAGGAAACATCAATTTTTTCATCATTTTACAAGATTCATTCATCCATTAACATCATCAAGTAAGTTTTCTTCCCTTTTCTCTTTAACTTCATCTAATTTAATCAATTTCATCAAGTTTATCAAACCCTAACTCAAATTGGGGGAAATTGATTTTGTGCTTATTTGTACTAGAAATTGATTGTAGTATGCTCTATTCATGTTTCTAGTATGAATTAGTTCACTAATTTGTTCTATTATGTCTATTTGGATGAATTTTGGTTAGCCTTAAGATGAATTTTTGTCTTAGATTTCAGAAAAATGGCACCAAGAAGACCTCCTACCCAAGGTGCTTCTAAGAGGAGAAGAGGTGATGCGGAATCCTCCCGGGCTGCGGAGGATGTGCAAATGAAAGAGGTCCCAGAATGGCAAGATCCGGATTTTCCCGGAGTAATTTTCAATTGTTAAAAGCAATATGACAATTGGGTCATCCTAAGAAACAAAGGTATGAAACCGACTAAATTCATTAACCAAGCTTCTTTGAACAATATTGGAATAGAAAAGAATGTTAAGACATTATTTAAGAACTTTGGTATGAAACATTGTTATACAATGGATTATAAGACCTTTCCCGAACTCACCCTTGAGTTCTTGAGCTCTTTTGAGTTTCATAGGTCAAAGAAACCCAAGTTTGTGCTTTTTGTGACTTTCCGATTGTTTAATGATGACCATAAAATAGACCTAGCGGACTTCGCTAATATCTTCCAATTGCCTCATAAAGACTACCTATTGAATCACCCGAACCCGGTTTTGACATGGAATGCCATTTCTCACTTCCGTTTTCAAAGTTGGGACCATTGCCCTCACCAATACATACACTACCCCGACATCTGGGTTTGGCAAAGGTTTATGGGGTGGACCTTTTTTGGGAGAAATGAGCCTCACTCCGTGAGGAAAGTTGAGGTGGAGATTTAGGGCGCCTTCCTTAATGTTAATGGTGAAGATAATTGGAGGGATCAATATTCCCTACCACTTTGCGGTCCACTTGACCAAACAATATAACCCAAATAATAGTTGTATTGTCTTAGGAGGTTTGGTTACAAAGATTGCTCATCACTTATGTCGATTCAACCAAGAAAACACCGACTTGAGACCATTGCTTATCTCTAGGTAAAAAGGGGTTGGGCTAGATTATGAATATTTTCTTTCTTGCAATTGGTTTAGGGATGATCACCCTAACATGGTTTGGAAAATCGGTAGGCAAGACTCCATTAGTCTACCGGAAGAAAAGAAAGAAATTAAGGCCTTAGTTCACACCAAGCCCTATCATGGGAGTTCCCCTTTTACTAGACCTATTTACCATTTGTCTCTATGGGGTGAGACACGTACCACCGTTGAGCGGCGTGAGGGAGGTTAACCCTCTCAAGCACGCCATTCCACCTCTAGTATTCATTCACCTCTAGTCTAGAAATGATGGATATGATGCGAGACTTAAGCTTAAGTGTTAATACAATTCATGATGACCAAAGACTTGCATTGCATCTCATATATGATCATTTTGCTAGGCAAGGAGTAATCCAACCCAAGGGGCCACACCCTTCATTTTATACTTATCCCCCGGGTGGATTTCCTCCTCCTTCTCCCCCTCCTAACAATGATGCAGGTACTTTTACTACATATGCTCCCGGTCCGGATTTTTGTGGTTCGGATTATGGAGTTGAGGCATTACATGGAGGATATGGAGGGTATGGTGGGTACGGTGGTTATAGTAGCTATGATGATGGTCTTGGTAGTGGCCAAAACATTGGTGAGTATGTCACTCCTCTCCAAGAGGATGATTCTAGTGGAAGTGGTCAACAAGGTGAAGCATCCAGAAGTGGAAGTGGTAAGAAGAAGAAAAGAAGGAATGGGTTCAACTTTTGGCCCTTTTCTTAGATGAACGATGAAGGAAGAAGTCCCCCGTATACATACTAGCTTGGGGGGAGGCTAGCAAGTCTAGTAAGTTTTCTTTGCTTTGCATTTTAGTTTATGTCTTGCAACCCATTAAATATGACCTCTAGTCCCTCTTGTTTATGTGCTTTGAGCCATTTTTATGGTTTAGTTGGGTAATTTAATTGTTGGCACATTGAGGACAATGTTGTGTTTAGCTTGGGGGGAGATTGCATCATGTAGTGTAGATTGCATATAGGAAATTCGAAAATTTTGAGAGAAATTTGTGCTTTTTGCTTGCTTGTAGCCTACTTTCCCTCTTGCTTATCCTAATGATAGCTTATAGCTAATGATTTATTCTTTTATGATGAGATAATTGCTACATGGGGATGTCTTGACATAGTAGGTGGGAGATGGAAAATGAACCGAATAGGCTTGATCTTGACTATTGGTGTAACACCCCGTAAATTTGAAGACCTTTATTTTATTTTAAAAGTAATATTTTAATCCATTTTAATTTAATATTAATTTATTTGAAATAATAATAATTTGATAAAATATAATTTTATTTTAGTTTGAAGTAATGTAATCACTTTTGATAGTTTAGAAATGTTTAAAAGTAATTTAAACTATATTTAAACCTTTTACTTTGATAAAATAGATTTCTGATAAAAGTCGTAATATTGGGATTTCCCCATTTCTTACGGTCGTTGGGTAAACGAGTTTGGATATTGGGCAAATGAGTACTTAATCTTTTAGTAAAATCGTGTTTAAGAATTTTAATATTCTCGGAAATCGCGTTCGACGAATATTTCTAATTACCGTCGAAGCAAACCCAAAACGTAAACAATTGACCACCCTCCCCATGCCATTTGGACCGAAAAATCACCCTCCATTTGTCTCCTCTTTCAATTTTCATTTCCTCCATTCTCAATCTATCTCCTCCTTCTCTCAAACACCAAAAACCTACCAAAAATCATTCTTACAATCCCTAAAACCACCATAAATCCTTCATTTCTCCACCAATTTGCATAAAACTTATATATTTGGAATCCTCTCTTCAATCCTCATCTACTAGTAAGCTTTATTTTCATTTCCCCCAATTTCGTTTCGGGTCTTATCCTTTTAGGGTTTCGAATTTAGGACTAATTTATGTGTTTTTGTTGTTCTTATAGGTGAAGAATATGAAGATGAGTTAGGAGACTCATATATTGTGGAAGATGATGCATAATTTCGGTCTATAGTATCTTTCTCAAGTTTATTTTGCTCTCTTTCTAGCTTAAGGTAACTATTCCGAATTACTCGACAAAATAATGTCACATTAGTGTTGTTTATGATGTGTTGGATGCTTATGTGATTAATACCATGTTAACTTTAATTTTCACATGAATTAATGTTGTTAAAGCTTGTTAAATATATTGTTTTTCACATGTTTAAGTGTTGAAACGGAATGAATATTATTGAATTTTGCTTAAAAGGGATGTTGTATTGATGTTGGAACAAATTGCAAATGGTGACTTGTGTTAACCGAGAGAACCGAACAAAAACAGCCCGGTTCAGGCCCGGTCTGACCCGGTTCACGGCCCGTTGTGTTGGGTCGGGTCTTGGATCTATTGTTTGATATTTTGGGTCTTTTGTTTGCGTATTTATGTATTTTGGTATTTTTGGCATGTGGGTAATCATTATTATGCAAGAATTGAATTGAATTGGATATTTTATAAGTTGGAATATATTTCCTTATGTTGATAGTTTTTCACATGATAGAAATTGGAAATGGCATGAGAATGATATTGTGATGAATTTTGTGATTTGGGCCAAAGTAGGCCAAGACTCTGAGCTGGGCCAATTTGACCAAATGAGTTTGGTCAAGCTAGGTTTAAACCGGTCAGCCTCGATTTGACCGATGACCCGTCGCGGGACTAGGGTCGAGGATTTGTCTTTGAGTATGATTGTCTTTTCATATGTTGGTTGTTGGATGAATTGGTTGCCTTATACTTGAGTCTTCTTGCCTTGTTGCCATTTTAGCTTGTTCTCATGAATTATGAGATTAACGGTTCGCTGAGTTTTGGATTACTAATGAGATTGTGGATATTGTTGGTTTGTCAGCTGAATTTACATTTTTGTAGTCTTTCACAAGGAAAGATGTTATCCTAGAGTCTTTGATTTGAGTATAAGTATTTATGTTGCCAGTTTGGACTCTTTGCCCCTCTTATGGTTAAGTGGGTGTCCTACTTGTCTTGTGTGGTGTTGGTATCTTAGACCATCGTCATAGATAGGCCCTTATAGTCTTTGACGAGTGTATGTTCACCGCTTAATAGCCTTTGTGTCTTAACTTGGTGAGTTTATATCCAAGTTAGGGTATGACTTCTTGACGTACTCTTAGAAGTATGTAGTCAGCTTAAGTACTAGCCAACCATTTGGTGGACTCCTTAGGGGTACTCATGTGTTGTTATCATGGGTCTTGGATGCGGTAGTTTTCTGCATGTCGCTAGGTCTGCGCAGGTTTAGGACTAGGGTGTTTACCTTACCTCGTGGTATAGACTCGAGTTACAGAGTGACTATTGACTGTACTAGGAACTTATGCCTGTCTCTAGATATATTGTCCTTTCTTGTTTGATGATTCTATGAATCATAGAAGGTGAGATGCAAGCCGGCTATTGTTGATAGAGTTTGGATTCCTGGATGTTATGTGATTCACATGATAGTGTACTATGAGTCGGTCTAGTATTCACATGCTAGGACTATAAGTTGTTATATTGTTGTTCACATGATAAGTACGATTGTCTAGCATCTATATGCTAAGGCTATGTGTTATTCATATTCATATTCGTATGTTCACATGTTATATTAATTATGACATTTCGTGGCTGGGAGAACTCGGAGTTACTTCTCACTGACTGTGGCTTTCGTATTTGTATAAAATGCGATCGACAGGTATGGTGATGCTTATATGGGGTTCATGGACGAGCTAGCGAGCAAAGTAACCTTGGGACTTACTTAGATGTGGTTTTATTTGTAGAGACTCTTATACGAGTGTTTATGTCACATACATTTTATGGACATATGTCTCCCTCTTTACATTTGGTTGTATAACTTTGCTATTCGCGACTTTAGCGATGGTTATGTTATGAAACTTCTATTTAGACCTTGTATGTTTTGACACCTTTCAATTTGGATATCTTTATAACAGGTTCAGGTTTTAAAAATTACAGGTTTTTACCCAAATGAACCTATTACAAACATATCCATGCAGTTTTATTCTAGAATTATGTGTTTACTTTTCCGCAATGAATGAGGGTGTCACAGTTGGTATCAGAGCATATTTTCTCCCGACGCACGTTTGTGCACTCCCAATATAAATAACTTGACCTTAAAATAATAAACTTGAGAGATGGGTAGGATGGGTAGACTTAGGACCTTATGTTGTAGTCTCTTTGTGATTGCTATTCGTTAGGTGTTAACCAATGTTCTCTTTTGCAAGATGGATCCTCCAAGATCCGTAGATAATGCAATCTTGCAAGCTCTTACTCAGATTCTTTAGAATCAGCAAAACCAACCAGCTCCTCCAACCCCTCCCCAGTTTCCAGAAGGTGATAGACCCGGTTCTTACACTTGGGTGGCAAGTTAATTGACTCGAAACAAGACTCAAACTTATGGTGGTGAAGTAGACCCGGTGGCACTCACCGAATGGTTTCGGGAATTGGAGAAGAGCTTTGTCTTGTATGATGTTCGTGAAGAGGACAAGGTGAAATTGGCTTCTCACTTCCTTGTGAAAGAAGTTGATAGATGGTGGACCATGACTAGTCCTACTTCCATTCTTGAGCCTGGTTTTGGTTGGGATCGCTTTAAGGATCTATTTAAGACTAGGTTCTATCCAAAAGAGCTGAAACAACAAAGGCTTAAAGAGTTTATGAATTTGAAACAAGGAAGTCTTTCTGTTCAAGCCTTTACCGATAAGTTCAATGAACTTGCTCACTATGCTTCTAGACTTGTCAAAAATGAAGAAGAAAAAGCCTTCTTTTACCTTGACAAGCTTACTCCAAAGCTTAAGAGCTTAATCCGTAGGGATTCTACTTCCTTTGTCTCAATCTATGATGATGCATTATGGGCCGAGAGCTCTATTCGGGCTATTGATGAAGAGGCTCGTGCTTCTCGTACTTCCCATGGCAAGAGGCCACTCTACTCCACTTTTAGGCCTTATGTTGCTCCTTCTAGACCCTTTGTGCCTACTTCTTCCCCCTCTTATCCTAACAAGAAGAGGTTTGTTCCGAGTGGACAAGCAAATCAAGGTGCTCGTGTTCTATGTCCTAGCAACGACAAAAATCCTAAGGGTCGTATGTGCTATCATTGTAAGAAGCCTTTGCATCCCGGAATTGGTTGCTTTGATAAGCAATTTGTGTGTTTCTCCTGCAACTAGCCTGGACACAAGGCTAATGAGTGTCCTGAGAAGAAGACTACTACTACTCCTGCCGTTCCTGAGAGGCCGAGAGGTCGCATTTTTGTGATGAGCCATGCTGAGGCTGAGGCACACCCAGACATAGTCACTGGTACGTTCTTAATATTTGATGTCCCTTGTTTGGTTTTATTTGATACCGGTGCTTCTTTGTCATTTATATCGATGAAATTCTCCGATAAGTTACCTCTTGAACCTTCACTTGGAGATAGTACATCAATATCTTTACCCTCCGGCGACATCTTCTCTTGTTCTTATTTTTATTCGGATGTCCCTATATCGATAGCGGAATCTATTTTCCCGGCTAATCTCCTTCGATTTCCACTTGAGGAGTTTGATGTTGTTTTGGGCATAGATTGGTTATCTACTTATCATGCTCGATTTGAATGTCGAGATCAAAAGATTGTTCTTAAAAGCCTTTTGGGTACTCGCGTATCTTATCAAGGGGTTAGAAAGCAAACAGGTGTGAAGTTGATCTCAGCTATGAAGATGGTGAATGCTTTGAAGAAGGGTCATCAAGCATTCTTATGTGTAGGGACTACTTCTAATTCTCCTTCTCTTCCTCCCTTGAAGAATGTTCCCATTGTTTGTGAATTTCCGGATGTATTTCCCGATGAATTACCCGGGATTCCTCCTGAAAGAGATGTTGAATTTTCTATTGACCTAGTTCCCGGAACCGGTCCTATTGCTAAAGCTCCTTATCGTATGACACCTTCCGAATTGAAGGAGTTGAGAGTTCAACTTGATGACTTGATTGAGAAAGGCTTTATTAGGCCTAGTGCTTCTCCTTGGGGTTCCCCCGTCCTCTTTGTGAAGAAAAAGGATGGATCTATGTGACTTTGCATTGATTATCGTGAACTCAATCGTGTGACAATCAAGAACAAGTATCCTCTTCCACGAATTGATGATCTCTTTGACCAATTACGTGGTGCTTCTACTTTTTCCAAGATTGACCTCCGATCGGGTTATCATCAAATTCCGGTGCGTGAGTCCGATATTCCTAAGACTGCTTTCAGGACGAGATATGGTCATTTCGAATTTAAAGTGATGCCTTTCAGATTGACTAATGCTCCGGCTATCTTCATGGATCAAATGAATCGTACCTTTAGTGAGTACCTCGATAAGTGTGTGGTGGTGTTCATTGATGATATCTTGATTTTCTCAAAGAATGATGAAGAACATGCCCTACACCTCCGTATCATCTTAGACATTCTACATCGTCAAAAGTGGTATGCTAAGTTCTCGAAATATGAATTTTGGTTGCATCAAGTAACTTTTCTTGGACATGTCATATCCAAAAATGGTGTTATGGTAGATCCTTCTAAGATTGAGGCCGTTGTTGATTGGAAGAGTCCGAAAAATGTGACTGAGATTCGAAGCTTTCTCGGTTTGGCGGGTTATTACCGTCGATTCGTGAAAGATTTCTCTAAGTTAGCTAGACCGATGACTCAATTGTTGAAGAAGGAGTCTAAGTATGTGTGGACCGATGAGTGTGAGAATGCCTTCTTAGAGTTGAAGACTAGGTTTGACTACCGCTCCGGTGTTGACCTTACCTGAGGATGGTGTGGACTACGATGTTTATTGTGATGCTTCAAAGCATGGCCTAGGTTGTGTCTTGATGCAAAACCGAAGGGTTATTGCTTATGCTTCTCGACAACTGAGGGTTCACGAGGTGAACTATCCGACTCATGATCTTGAATTAGCCGCCGTGGTACATGCCATGAAGACATGGAGGCATTACCTTATTGGAGTTCATTGCCGCATTTATACCGATCATAAGAATTTGAGGTGTATCTTTACCCAGAAAGAATTGAATATGAGGCAAAGAAGATGGCTAGAGTTGGTGAATGATTATGATGCCGAGTTGATTTATCATGAAGGGAAAGAAAATGTGGTGGCCGATGCTTTGAGTAGGAAGACTAGTCACTCTGTGAGCACTATCCGTGTGTTACCTGATGAACTTACCACGGAATTTCAAAAGTTAGGGATAAGCCTTGTTGGGAAGGGCTTTGACTATCTTAGTGCCTTGAGTGCAGAACCCGACTTTTACCGTGAGATCCGTACTTGCCTACCTGAGGATGCTACTTTCAAGTCCATTCAAGCAAAAATCCAACTTGGGCAAGCTAAGGATTGTGTGGTGGATAGTGATGGATACCTTCGTTACCAAGGTAGGATGTATGTTCCGAGAGTAGCCGAGTTGAGGAAGAAGATCCTTGATGAAGCTCACCTTTCTCCTTACTCTATTCATCCTGGTGGTGACAAGATGTATAAAGACTTGAGATTATAGTTTTGGTGGCCTAGGATGAAGATTGATGTCCTAGAGCATGTTAGTAAGTGTCTTACATGTCAGAAAGTGAAGATTGAGCATCAGAAATCCGGGGGTTTGCTACAACATTTGGATGTTCCCCTTTGGAAATGGGAGTCCATCTCCATGGACTTTGTGATGGCTTTACCTAAGACTGCTAGCGGAAAAGATGCGGTTTGGGTGGTTGTACATCGATTGACCAAATGTGCTAGGTTTATACCTATCAAGGAGACATTGAGATTAGATGTCCTAGCTGGTGCCTACGTGAAGGAGATAGTACGCTACCATGGAGTGCCTAAGGATATAGTTTCAGATCGTGACCAGAGATTCTGTTCCCATTTCTGGACTACTTTGCAAGAAGCCATGGATAGTAAGCTACTGATGAGTACCGCTTTTCATGCCGCTACATATGGACAGACTGAGAGGACTATCCAGACTTTAGAGGAACTCCTCCGTGCTTGTGCTTTAGACTTCCACACTTCTTGGGAGAAGTGCTTACCTCTTGTTGAATTCTCCTACAACAATAGCTATCATACTTCTATCAAGATGTCACCTTATGAAGCTTTGTATGGTAGGAAGTGCCGTAGTCCGGTCTGTTGGGATCAAGTCCAAGATGCTCATGTGTTGGGACCCGATTTGGTGACTGAGACCATCAATCAGGTTCAGATCATTCTAGAGCGTATGAAAGCTGCTCAAGACCGACAGAAATCGTATGCTGATGCCCGTCATCGACCACTTGCCTTTGAGGTTGATGATCGAGTATTCCTTAAGGTGTCGCCTATGAAAGGGGTGAAACATTTTGGTGTGAAAGGAAAGCTGAGTCCCAAATACATTGGACCTTTCCGTGTGCTTGAGAAGATTGGTCCCGTTGCTTACCGTTTAGAGTTTCCCCCGAATTTGAGCAAGGTTCATAATGTCTTCCATGTATCTCAGTTGAGGAAGTACATTAGTGATCCGAGCCATGTTATTCAAGAAGAAATCCCAGATTTGGAACCTAACTTGGATTTGGAAGAAAGGCCGATCCGAATCCTCGAAAGGGCAAACAAGCAACTTAGAAACAAAGTGGTGCCCCTAGTTCGTATCCTTTGGCGTTGTGGAAATGTCGAAGAAGAAACTTGGGAACCTGAATCTTCTATGTTAGCTAAATATCCCGAACTCTTCCCGTGAGGTACTTTCCGTTCCTTTATTTAATCCTTGTGAGTTTTAGCTATCCTTTCGAGTGTTCCTATCCTTCCCTGGAATATTCTCCGCGTTAGTAGTCATTGCTTAGTTGTATAAGAGCCGTAGTTAGAGTTTAGTCATGATTAGTGAAGTCATTATCCTTATTGAAGAGTTTAGAACTAAAGGTTTTTGAAAATGTTTTAATGTTTTCCCACTGGTTTTAACGTCAATGAGTGTTAAGGTTCGTTATTGGAGACGTTCGATAATTAGTTTTCTCAGTTGTTGGCGTAAAAATGTATTTTTGTTCTGATTTGGAATGTTGGTGTTCTCGGGCGACCGACGAGGATATTTCCGTTCCATTGAAAGGACACGTATATGTTCATAAGTTCATGTTTTGAAGATGTTGATTAATTGATTTAAAGAGAAAGACCTACATATATACAATGTTCCTTCTTCTAACTTTCGGGGACGAAACTTCTTAAAAGGAGGGATGATTGTAACGCCCCGTAAATTTGAAGACTTTAATATTAATTTATTTGAAATAATAATAATTTGATAAAATATAATTTTATTTTAGTTTGAAGTAATGTAATCTACTTTTGATAGTTTATAAATGTTTAAAAGTAATTTAAACTATATTTAAACCTTTTACTTTGATAAAATAGATTTCTGATAAAAGTCGTAATATTGGGATTTTCCCATTTCTTACGGTCGTTGGGTAAACGAGTTTGGATATTGGGCAAATGAGTACTTAATCTTTTAGTAAAATCGTGTTTAAGAACTTTAATATTCTCGGAAATCGCGTTCGACGAATATTTCTAATTACCGTCGAAGCAAACCCAAAACGTAAACAATTGACCACCCTCCCCATGCCATTTGGACCGAAAAATCACCCTTCATTTGTCTCCTCTTTCAATTTTCATTTCCTCCATTCTCAATCTATCTCCTCCTTCTCTCAAACACCAAAAACCTACCAAAAATCCTCCTTACAATCCCTAAAACCACCATAAATCCTTCATTTCTCCACCAATTTGCATAAAACTTATATATTTGGAATCCTCTCTTCAATCCTCATATACTAGTAAGCTTTATTTTCATTTCCCCCAATTTCGTTTCGGGTCTTATCTTTTTAGGGTTTCGAATTTAGAACTAATTTATGTGTTTTTGTTGTTCTTATAGGTGAAGAATATGAAGATGAGTTAGGAGACTCATATATTGTGGAAGATGATGCATAATTTTGGTCTATAGGATCTTTCTCAAGTTTATTTTGCTCTCTTTCTAGCTTAAGGTAACTATTCCGAATTACTCGACGAAATAATGTCACATTAGTGTTGTTTATGATGTGTTGGATGCTTATGTGATTAATAACATTTTAACTTTAATTTTCACATGAATTGTTGTTGTTAAAGCTTGTTAAATATGTTGTTTTTCACATGTTTAAGTGTTGAAACGGAATGAATATTGTTGAATGTTGCTTGAAAGGGATGTTGTATTGATGTAGGAACAAATTGCAAATGGAGACTTGTGTTGACCGAGAGAACCGAACCAAAACAGCCCGGTTCAGGCCCGGTTTGACCCGGTTCATGGCCCGTTGTGTTGGGTCGGGTCTTGGGTCTATTGTTTGATGTTTTGGGTCTTTTGTTTGCGTATTTATGTATTTTGGTATTTTTGGCATGTGGGTAATCATTATTATGCAAGAATTGAATTGAATTGGATATTTTATAAGTTGGAATATATTTCCTTATGTTGATAGTTTTTCACATGATAGAAATTGGAAATGGCATGAGAATGATATTGTGATGAATTTTGTGATTTGGGCCAAAGTAGGCCAAGACTCTAAGCTGGGCCAATTTGACCAAATGAGTTTGGTCAAGCTAGGTTTAAACCGGTCAGCCTCGATTTGACCGATGACCCGTCGCGGGACTTGGGTCGAGGATTTGTCTTTGAGTATGATTGCCTTTTCATATGTTGGTTGTTGGATGAATTGGTTGCCTTATACTTGAGTCTTCTTGCCTTGTTGCCATTTTAGCTTGTTCTCATGAATTATGAGATTAACGGTTCGCTGAGTTTTGGATTACTAATGAGATTATGGATATTGTTGGATTGTCAGCTGAATTTACATTTTTGTAGTCTTTCACGAGGAAGGATGTTATCCTAGAGTCCTTGATTTGAGTATAATTATTTATGTTGCTAGTTTGGACTCTTTGCCCCTCTTATGGTTAAGTGGGTGTCCTACTTGTCTTGTGTGGTGTTGGTATCTTAGACCATCGTCATAGATAGGCCCTTATAGTCTTTGACGAGTGTATGTTCACCGCTTAATAGCCTTTGTGTCTTAGCTTGGTGGGTTTATATCCAAGTTAGGGTATGACTTCCTGACGTACTCTTAGAAGTATGTAGTCAGCTTAAGTACTAGCCAATCCTTTGGTGGACTCCTTAGGGGTACTCATGTGTTGTTATCATGGGTCTTGGATGCGGTAGTTTTCCGCATGTCGCTAGGTCTGCGCAGGTTTAGGACTAGGGTGTTTACCTTACCTTGTGGTATAGACTCGAGTTACAGAGTGACTATTGACTGTACTAGGAACTTATGCATGTCTCTTGATATATTGTCCTTTCTTGTTTGATGATTCTATGAATCATAGAAGGTGAGATTCAAGCCGGCTATGGTTGATAGAGTTTGGATTCCTGGATGTTATGTGATTCACATGATAGTGTAGTATGAGTCGGTCTAGTATTCACATGCTAGGACTATGTGTTGTTATATTATTGTTCACATGATAAGCACGATTGTCTAGCATCTATATGCTAAGGCTATGTGTTATTCATATTCATATTCTTATGTTCACATGTTATATTAATTATGACATTTCGTGGCTGGGAGAACTCGGAGTTACTCCCCACTGACTGTGGCTTTCGTATTTGTATAAAATGCGATCGACATGTATGGTGATGCTTATATGGGGTTCATGAACGAGCTAGCGAGCAAAGTAACCTTGGGACTTACTTAGATTTGGTTTTATTTGTAGAGACTCTTATACGAGTTTTTATGTCACATACATTTTAGGGACATATGTCTCCCTCTTTACATTTGGTTGTATAACTTTGCTATTCGCGACTTTAGCGATGGTTATGTTATGAAACTTCTATTTAGACCTTGTATGTTTTGACACCTTTCAATTTGGATATCTTTATAACAGGTTCAGGTTTTAAAAATTACAGGTTTTTACCCAAATGAACTATTACAAACATATCCTTGCAGTTTTATTCTAGAATTACGTGTTTACTTTTCCGCAATGAATGAGGGTGTCACAATTGGCGAGCTACAAAATTGATAAGGTAGAGCCTCTTTAGACTGATGCATCCATATCCGGTCTCTCTTAGGTGAGTGTAGGTGTCTCCTTATGATGTGTGCTTCATCAAAACGCACAAGTATGGTCTACATTTCATCTCTTTATAAGCATGCATTCATTTGTTATAGCATTTTGGAGCCATTCACATGATTATATTTGCCTTTTTGACCCCTTCACAAACATTTATCCCTAGCTAAATTATAATTTGCCTACCTTGTTGAGCTAGTAGCTTTGTTTGGTTTTGTTTGGGTGCTCAATTGGGATTTAGTTCAAAGTTTGGAATATCATGTGAGCTTGGTCTTAATGCTCAAGAAAGAAATGAAAGAGAAAAAAATAAGAAAAAATGAAAAGAAAAAAAAATGAAAAATTGAAATGGAAAAAAAATTGAGAGAGTGAAAAAAAAAGCATAAAAGAAATGAAAAAAAAGAAGTATGATTTAAAAATAAAAGAGAAGAAGAGGTTGATGTGAGAAACTCTCATGCATTATTCATATATTTTGGAGAGTTTACTTATGATTTGTATTGTAATTTGGGATTAGAATTGGGATTGAGCATCCTTACATTTGGTTGTTGCTAGCTTGACATTAGCTCCACAATCCACAATTCATTTGTTCCCCTTTCTTACCCATTACATATTGCCTTCTTCCTACCCATTTGGCTTCTTTATCATGCATGCTTGCATTTGATTGTTTTGGCTTACTAGTTTTGATTGATTACCATATTAGATTGCGGGCACATTATTATAAGTCGAGGATAGTTAAGTGTTTATTCACAAAAATATCCTTTCACATATAAAAGAGTTTAAGTGCACCGTGAGAGTCCATAAGTCAAAAGATCGTGCAAGAGTTTAAAGGTTCATTTCATGTTTTCCATGCTACGCCGTCATGTAAATCTCATCCATGTTTTGCATTATTACTTATGCTCATGTTGTCACGGGTTTTGAATCATTATGCTTAGCTTGTTTTAGGATATTGCAATTGATGGGAATTGGTTTCTTGTTTGAGGACAAGCAAGAGTCTAGCTTGGGGGAATTTGATGTGTTCATTTTATATACTTTTACCCCTCATTTTAGCTCGGTTTTGATTGCATGTCACACTTTAATTAGTATATTTGTGAGCTAATCTTGTGTTCTAGATGTATTGCTTGTATTTGTTAAATTTTGTAGGAATCTAAGTATTTAGAGGATTTTTCATATCACATTAGCAAGCACCAAGCTCACTAAGCTAAGTGGAAGCAAGATGGACCAAGCATGACCATAGAAGATATGTTTCCAAGCCCAAGGAAGAAAGTATGGAGCAATGGATTGATAAATGCAATTGATCATACAAAGAGCCCAATAAGAAGTCCAAATTCATGTGGAAAAGATCAAGCTTAGGATACCCTTTGGAAGCTTTTAAGATGATAGATTAAGCATTTACCCGGGTGCATAAAGGGACGTTTATCGTAAACATTGGATTCCCTCAAAATTTATTCAAGAAGTTAAAGGAAAATGCCCGGAATGCTACGCCCCCGATCGGGGCTGGCAACCCCTCTTGCAATTTTACGTTATGCCCCTATTTTCTTATAAATAGGGGTCTTAATCCTTCATTAGGGATATCTTTTCCTTGCGTTTTTCATACACTATATTAGCCGTAAGAAAAATTCTCTCAATAGTTTTCATCTTTAGTTTCAATATTGTTAAGCATTTGATTGTTAAACATTTGGTTATTTATTCAAGCATTTGGTTCTACTTTGTTCTTCTTTGCAATTCAAGTTCTAATTCCTTATTCCTTATTTCGTTAATTCTTATTCTTGTTTATTTAGTTTACATTTATATTTACGTTTTTATAATTTCATCGACAGTACTTTCATTATACCACATAGTTTAATCTCATATTTTATGTTCCATCATTTAGTTTATATCATGTGTAGCATTTCATTCAACATAGTTTATAGTTTTCAAAATAATATGAGTAGCTAAATTTCCTTAGTCTAGGGGCTAGGGAAGCCATGCAAAATCAAATATGTAAAATGATAAATTAGGTTGATATAATATTGTCTAATTGTTTCTATCATATGTTTGCACGTCAACGTTTAATCTTTGGTTATTGGCCGTAATCGTAGATTAAGTTTGTTAATTCATTCTATAAGTCGAGAGGCACAGAATCGGATTAGACTAAGCATGTGTAGTAGGACGACCTAGTCATAAATGAGAGTTTCTCTAGGACCCGGTTTATGATTGAAACTAATATCGTAAGGTGGGTGTCTCTAAGCCTAAATAATTGACAATGTTGTTATTACCGAGTTTAACATGAACATATATTTACCTTTGCATGTGTAACCCGACTCCCCTAGACTCCCTTTATCATATAGTTTACATCTTCATAATTATTAATCATCAAACCAACCAACAAATTAAACCAAACATAATCGACCTTGATAAGAATCTTTCCATAATATTTCATAAACGCAATTCCCGTCTCCTTGTGCTCGACCCCTATTACTACATTAATTTGTGTCTAGGGTATTTATGTTTGGATAGGTATACTATAGCCTATCACCTATGCTTCGAGGCAATTGAAGTCATATGAAGAGAACTATTCAACTCATTATTTAGAATTGGGTGCAGTTGTGTTCGCTCTGAATATTTGGAGACATTATTTGTATAGGGCGACCTTTAAGGTGTTATCGGATCATAAGAGTGAAATACATTTACACTCAAAAGGAGCTGAATATGCGTCAGAGGAGGTGGATAGAGTTGATTGGTGACTGCGACATGTAGTTATTTACCATGAGGGAAAAGCTAATACAGTTGTTGATGCCTTGAGTAGGAAGAGTGTGCATTCTTTATGCACGGCCTTGTCACGGATGAAATTGAAAGATGAAGTGACTAAAATGGGGATTCACATGAGTCGCAAAGGATATGCTATTGGTGATTTGATAGTAGAACCTAAGCTTTATGATGACATTAAGAGGAAACATGTGCTTGATCCCAAGATTCAAGAGTGGAAGACAGGGGTGGAAAGGGTACTGTTTTGAGATTTTCGATCCATACAGATAAGAGTGTTCAGTTTGATGGGAGGTGATGACTGATGAGTGTCGAATGATGCTGAGTTGAAGAAAGTGATTATGACTTGAGGCTCACTGCACACCTTATTTGGTACATCAGGGAGGTGACAAGCTATATAAGTACTTAAATAAGATGTTTTGGTGGCCCGAAATGAAGAAAGATGTAACTGAGTTCGTGGCTAAATGTTTGACTTACTAGAGAGTCAACGGGGAGCATCGAAGACCATAAGGTAAGATTCAGTCACTTGAGGTACCTGAGTGGAAATGGGAGTCGATATCCATGGACTTTATTGTGGGGTTACCGAGGACTTAGAAAAGTAATAACATGATATGGGTGATTGTCGATCGTTTGACGAAGTCAGCTTATTTTATTCTAATGAATGATACTTGGAGTAATATTCGGCTGGTAATGGATACAAGAACCATGTAGTAAGACTACATGAGGTATAAAAGGATATTGTGTAACACCCGCATATTTTGGGACCCGCAAAAGAACCTTGGGATGCGTGAGAGGACTCTCGGGTTTGATGAGCCTACTCGGGAGTGAAGTATAACTATAAAGTGGACCGAGTATAACCTATACTAGACTTAGTGGCGTTGTTATAATGTCCGCCTATAGAAGGGTCATTTTATAACTGTCATAACTTGAGATCTAGACATGGTATTGATGTGATTCTAATTGGAGGTGATAGCTTGTTCTATTACGATTCCAATGGTAGGTCACACGCCCAAAATGACCAGGAAACGAGTGAGAGATGACTGTTTTACGAAAACTGGTCATTGCTGAGAACTTCGTTGCACTCGACCAAGTAAGGGTCACTCGACCGAGTGGACTCGGCACTCGATCGAGTGAGTGACACTCGACCGAGTGACTGACATCAATCTGAAAGGATACTCTACCCTCTAATTAGACTCATTTAATTTTAGATCTAAATAATTCTTTTAATTAGATGTTGATCTTATGCAAGCATAACAATATATAAATAGATAAGTAAAGAAAATGTTCCTTACAATATTCAAAACGGTTTTAAGAGCACAAGTAAGAATACCTTTCTTACTTGTTCTTGAGCTCAAAATAAATGGATGATCCTCCTTGTCTTAATAGTGTGAGAACCTCCTCTTAATTGCACCAAGACAACCCCTTAATTCTAATTAATATATTAACTAGATATATATAATTAGAGACCTTAAAATATAATCTAATATTTTGTATTACTACTTCTAGTAATTTATAAATTATATTTTAGAACAATTATATCTCAAACTTTATTTTAGAGAAAAAGTGTAGAGTAAGAAGTGAGACAAAATGTAAGAGTGAATGAATGAATAAGAACAATTCTTATTATTGTTGGTGGAGTGGAAAACCGGTGGGGAGGGGTGTCCAAGAGGACCAATGCATGCCCATTCTCTTTTTAGAATTGTTCTTATCAAAAGAACTAGGGTGAAGTCTAGGTTTTGATGTTAATGATTGTGTTTTCCACAATATAAAACAATTAACCATTTCACCCTATTTATTCCTCTAACACCAGTCCATTAGATAATATGGACTCCATTTTATTTTTATCAATTGTCACTTTGTCATATAATGTGTAACATGTAACATGGAACATGTTATTAATAATATTAATGCATATTTAACAATTAAATATCATTACATATATTAATACAATTACATATAACAATTGACTAGTAATTCATGATTACAAGTATATAAAATGGTCCATGTTAATATAATCTACAACAAATTGTAATTATAATTACCCGTTCGTTCTTAATTTAATTGTTTTATAAACAAAAAATTTAGTAATATAACATCTTAATTACTAAAACGAATCTCATTTAATCGAATTACAATAAGATTCATATTCTTACTCACATATGTAAATTGTTCAATTTTAAGGAATTAATTAATCTGTATCATTATACAATTAATTAATTTCATCTATTAAGGGAATTGTCCTTTAGGTGTGACCTTAAGGGATCAACTGATCACCACCGTCAAACGACAGTAATGTCAAACTCTAGCCAGCCAATCATTACCGATTAATGTTGATCAGTTGACGTATAAAAATGAATCATCCCTTTGTGTATTCTTATCATGAGTTTTAATAACGTGATCGCATTATTGTTGAGGACACATACTCCAACAATCTCCCACTTGTCGGAGACAAGTGTGCGTAACCATTCTCTTGTCCTATTACAATCTCCCACTCAATGCAAGGTGTCTTGCAGGTCTTTCTTGCAAGTGATCATATCAAAAGTGGTTTCCTCAATCTGGAGAGTAACTGTCTGACCGGAATTATCTACCGTAGATACTTTTCGAGCGTGGCCACGCATTTTCAGTTCACTACTCCTCGAGTGGCCCTGAGATTTTTAAATAACCCTGACAAGGGGGTGGACAATTCCTATCGCACTATTCCCTTTATTTAGCCACAGCTCATCATGACCCAAGAGATGCCCATTTGACCTCATTTACGAAAGTCGTAGAGCATAACTCAAAGTCACTCAGAAACTGTGCCAACTTGGGCGAACAGTCTTTAGTCAAAGAATTGACTCAAAAGAATACTATAGTAGCTCTTGTCACGACCAGGCTATATATGAATTACCAGAACTCTATAAGCGGTCACTGCCCGACAGAGTGTCTCATACAGTCTGCCTATGTGATCGACTAGTCATCTCTTATGACTCTATATCACTTGAACTTGTCATCAATCGCATCACACTCTAGTCACTTCGAGACGTCACCTCATATAAGTGACTAGGGGCTAATACTATGTTAATCCGGTTCACTTAAATAGGGTTCAATATTGTCTCGACAACCTATTTGGAAAAAAAGTATTATAGGAAAAGAGTTTTGAATAAAACTCAAACGATGAATGTATTATCACATATGTAAAATTGATACTATATCAATTACTACATAATCTATAATCCATACTTAATATTGTATACATCCATACATCTCAACTCAATTGGAATGACATGATTTATCATGCTAAGCCTATGAAAAGGCTTTGGTTAGTAAGTCTTAGCAACACATTGTACTTTCCCTAACCTTACTATGTACTTTTTCCCTTTGTTATGTATAATCTTTATTATAAAACTTTTGAGTACGTGTCTAAATCCAATCTAGACATAGGCTTTCGAGCCTTGAATAGCTCCCACTGATCTCACAGTGAGTAGGGATAGGACCTTCGGTTATTGGAACGAACTACCATAGTTCCTCCAATTCATAAAACCGAATCCTTATATCATCCCTTCCTTCTTGCATATCTCAATACTGCAAGTGTACTTAATTTCCGTTGTGTATATCTCATTTGTTCAACTGCCTAAGATGTTTCTAGCAAATATCCTTCTTAAATAATATAGCCAAGACGGTTCTCTAACCATCCTTATGTGTTTAGAATATGGTTTTTGTGTAACTCCTTGCATACAAATCCATTAATTATTTCTACACACTTATCCTCTCTTATCTATCACTATAGATTTGGATACTAAAGATGTCTTGCATCTCTTTGTAGTCTCCCAATCACTTCTTCACGGAAGAGAGTATTGGCCCGTCATTCTCAACGAATAATATGTTTATCTACATATGAGACATAGAAGACATATCATTAGTGATTCTTGAGTACTAATGGATAGATTATATGGCTATATAGTGACTTTCACTTAAATTCGATTTATAACCTTTCGTCATACTCTAAGTATACGAATTATAAGAATGGCGATACATCTTAGCTTAATGAATTAATCCCGCAGCGGAAGCAAGTGGATTAAATTTCTACATGTTCAATACCTTTGAACTTGTCTAGACTCTTATCAATATAAGAATATTCATTTAACGCCAATATCCTTTTATTAGAACTATCTTTATAGGTCTGGATACCTTAGATATGTATTATTCCTCTCCTAAGTCTTTCATCATTCACAATGATCAATATGTCCCTTACATATAAGACTATTAACACCACATTACTCCCACTAAACTCCATGTATAAACAGAACTACTCGACAATTCGAGACATGTTTATCACATGATCAAAACATACAATTAAACTCCTTAACTTCTACTTAAGATTTCTTCTTAAGTTCGTATTCTACCTTAGGATAGTCGCGATTTACAAAACTCATGCAAGATGATTTTAGAATCCAACTATATCAAATCACATCCAAATACAATGAAGCGTTGTTGTTGCGTGCAAAACCCTTTGCCACCAATCAACCAAGCTAAATAAACATTTTCATGTTTATGCTTGCTATGGACTTTTGCGGAGTTGAAACTAGATAAAGCATCCTAATAAGTTACATGTTTGTAATTTCAAAAAATAACAAGATTCCTGTCTACTTAGATTTCGAAGAAATATTTACTGATTTTGACCAAGAAGGAACATCTTCCCACGTCTTATTCTCAGTTTGTGGTTCTTGAACATTTTCTCCCATTCTGTCTATAAGAAATGATCCTCTTTTCTCTAATAGACAGCATCACGAGCCACAAACCCTTTGTTCACGTGATCATGTAGGAAGAGAGACCACATGTTCACTATCGAAACAAGCTACAATTTAGGTACCATGCCTAACCATATCACATATGAAATGTAGATGATTGCTTTAATAATGTTTTGTTTTCGTGGAATAAATAAATACTAGACAAATTGTGCTAAAAACTACTTCCAACTTTATAGTAAAGATCCAATCATATCGTATAGGATTCTTTGTCACTTTCTAATATTATGAAGGTGAACTTGTGATACCATATCACACTCTTTATGGTATATATAAAAGTCTTCACTTTATTGTTCCCTATTTTTGACAAAGTACTAATATTTTGGTTTTATAATCTCAAGGTTTTGATACATTTAAACATTCATTTAACTTGTTCAAATAATCTCTCTTCTTACTTCATTAAGTGGATACCAAGTATCTACCGAGTTCGTTGGTAGAAGAGATGAAGAAGTAATAACCTTTTCTGATTGAAATTGTATTCGACCATACACTTCAAAGTGTAAATAGGGCGAATATCTTGCTCTATTCATGATCCTTCTCTAGAAAGAAGTCATGAATTAATCTTGCTTTGAATACAAGATTCGTACTGATCGAGGCCATTTGGTGTTCACAATTAAGTATATGTGGTCGTTGGTCAATGGTCGATACAAAACACAATTTATACTTCACAAACAACTCTACAATTAGTAAAGAGGTAAGTAAAGGTCGGATCCCAAGGGACGGGTATTGAAATGAGAATTCTATTGTAACTAGTGGTGTCTAGGGGTGTCACAAATTGGGTTGATGTAGAAGGTTACTAAACTAAAATAACAATGAAAATAAACTAGCAAGATGAATAAAATAAGGGGTGTAAACAATTGATTAAAGGCACTAGGGTGTCATGGGTTCATAGGGGAATCATGGGATATGATCATACAAACATGTTCTCAAATTATAAGCAAGCAATTATTGTTGTGATGGATTGAGTTGGGTTATATCTTACAATCCTAGGAAAGTTTGGGTCCCGGAGCCGAATCGATTAGATTGTACAACACCTACAAGTCGACTTAATCTTTCCTACTCAACACATGCATGGTCTAACAAGACTCGAGTTGGGTTATGTCTTACAAGTCTCATTGAAAAGATACGAGATGATAGTAAATGCAAGGATTCATAGGCTTAGCATTTCATCAAATATAACATGTGCATGTATTAAGATCAAAACAAGCAAGCAAATAAGATATGAAAGCATATTGATTTAAGCATGAATCATTCCCCATGTTGGTTTCCCCTAATCACCCATTAAACCCTAGCTAAGAGACTACTCACTCATTATCATGTTGATCATGCTAGCAAGGTTGTCAATCATACCAACAATATGAAACATGATGAATAAATGAAAGTAATTAGCAATAATTAAAAAGGGATTAAGAGATTATACCTACTAATGATTCCAAAATAATAATGCAAAGAATAATAGAAGAACTTGATGATTGATGGAAGGTTGTCAATCTCCCAATAAACCCAATAATCTTCTAATTACCCAAAATAAAGGAAGAACAAGAGAGAGATTAAAGAACTAAAACTTGGATTAAAACTTGATTAATACTTGATTACAATATTGAAGAGAGATTTGATTGATATTAACTACTCTAAATATTGATAAGAAGAACATGCTCCTCTAATTAGACTAATGGGGTATTTATAGTGAAAATTAGGGAGGATGCATTAGGGTTAACTAAGGGCTAAACTAGTAATTACACTTTTTAAGTTGAGCAAGGAGGACCCGGTATTTTCTGAGAGAAGGGCTTCTCTTTTCGTAGCTTGAAGAATGAAATCCGTCTTGTGCGTGAATGCAGTGCGGATTAGAGTCGGGACGGCCGGATTTGGGCTGCGCAATCCGAGCGGATTCAGGAGAGGGACGCTCGGATTGTTGAGGGGGAATCCGAGCGGATTCCAAGGAGGGACGCTCGGATTTGTCTTTGGCTGGACGGACGGATTGTCCGCAATCCGTTCGGATTGTTGGTCGACTTCAATTCTTCTTCTTTTCTTCCTTTTCTTCATAAATTCCTTGGGGATTTCCTTGGGGACGCAAGGATCCTTTCTCAACATTGTTCTTCTACTATAATATGTACAAAGGCCTTCTAGTCTTGTCTCTTCTTGATGCTTGGTCATTGAATACAATCAATTTAGCCTTGTTTTGCCATGAAAATGCAAGATTCTTACTCCTTTCCTACCAAGGAATCAAAATCTCAAAGAATATGCAAAACAAAGAACTAAAGATAAGAAATGACCCAAATAGGCACTAAAAAGCATGGAAACAATGGTAATTCGGGGGCTAAATATGCGCCAATTATGGTCACATCAAATATCCCCAAACCGAACCTTTGCTCGTCCCGAGTAAAGAGGTGACAAAGACTAGGACCAATACTAACCTATCCTAATAATAATAGCCGATATGAGACAATTAGCGGGTCTCACTCCGCCCCTTCAACTCACAACAAGACAACCATGAGGTAGGATGCCTTCTTGCAAGGCAAGGTGGGGCTTGCCAAAATGGCGATACATCCAAACATTAAAGCACACACAAAACAAGTAATGGATGCATCTACAAAAGAATAGCCACTTTCCTCATCTAAGTGGCGGAAATTATCTACAAGGGAAGCAATTTAAGGGTACATACTCCTTCATAGATGCAATTTCTTCAAACTACTAAGCCTAGAAGGATACCAATAAATCACCTCCAAGTTGTGTCAAGCTAGGGTACCTTTGTCCTCAATCGTTAAATGCTTTTGTCAAGAGTAGACTCCCTATGGTGTTAGAAACACTGGAGGATCGCGGAATTCCCTCTCTTGCCTAGACAAGAAGAAGGGTCGTCCCCTCTCTACCATGCACAAAAATGGATACGATGGATGAAGGGATCAATAGATATTTGAGTTTCATTTTGGGAGTTTGCTTTTGTTTTTGTTTTTCCCCCCAATTTCATGTGGCATTTGACATTTGAGAACACTTTTCTTGCCATTTCTTTTTGATTTTTGGCATTTCAATACTTGACAACTTTTTGTATTTCTTTTTGAAAGTCACCCCAATTAGTAACGAGGGTGCCTTGTATTTGAAGCTTTAGGAGTCTATTTTTGCTCCACTTTTCATTTGATGCATTTTTGCAAACTTTCTTTCACTTTTCATTTCTTTGAACTCAAATTTTTGAACAATTTCTTTTTGTGCCCATTCCCTTTGATGACAAAAATATGGTAGAACATGGATGAATGATGGAAGTATGCATGGTTTCAAGGGTCACCTTGGAATAAACGGTAGCCAAGGAGTTATCACACCACAAGGTACTCTTGACTCGGCCTTAAACCATGGGTCAAAGGATACTAGCATGACACATCCTAGGGTGTTTTACAAGCATTCTAACAAGCAAAGTCTTAAGAATAAAAAGCATCTACTAGGGCCTATATACACTTGTCAAGCTTCCCAAGTAGACGGTTTCGCAAAATTTTTCTAACATGCAAACTACATGCCATGATGCAACTAACATATAAACATCCTAATGCAAATGATTCTACCAACTAATATGCCATATAAACTAAATGCAAGTCCTAAGTTCACATTGTTGTACCGCATCAATCAAAATAAAGCCACATAGTCATTAACATAAAGAGGAAAAAGGAGATTGGAAAGATCATACCATGCGGTCTTCAATATCCTCATATCTCGGATGTGGCGTAGTCAATCAAAGTGAACAAGGATGAACAAACACAATATATACAAGACAATATATACAAAGGAAATGAACTTGTTTTTGGATTTTTAAAATTTTTATGGTTTTTGAAATTTTTAAATTTTTATGGGTTTTTGAATAAAAGTTAAGTGTTAGAATTCCCATCCCCACACTAATATGGGCATTGTCCTCAATGGCCAAAATGATGGAAATTATGCAAAGATGATGCATGATTTCTATACTAAATGCAATTCTACACTAAGCTACACTACATGATGCATGGTTTTTGTTATGACGGAGAGGATAATTTAGATTACCTCCCGTTGTGTATGCATTAACTTCCCCAAACCAAATAAGACACTATTGCTAATGTCAAGGATGGGTATAGTTCATGCACACACTAAGCTATGCATGAAACTAGATTGTCATTTTGGATTTTACAAATGGGAACAATAAAGAACACCTCAATGGTACCGAGGTGTGAGTCCTTTGATGTTGCTAGGACTAAACCAACAATGATCAAAAAGAAATAAAATACAAAGAGATATAGACACAAACCATGGGAGTGTAGGAGTCTCCAAGGCTTGCTAGTCCTCCATCATGCTATCATCATCATCACTTCCCTCATGAGAAGTGGTCACATTGCCACTTTCCTTGGCACTTTCTTCTTTACTTTCTCCATCATCTTGTTCATCATCATCTTCACCATCTCTTTCTTCATCTCCATTTGCTTCTTCCTCAATATTATCATCAAATTCTTCACCATTTCCAACAACCTCATTGTCTTCTACCACGTCCCTAGATGCACCCGGAAACAAGGCTTCTTTATCCGCCCAACTAGGCAAAGGACAAGATGGATCAAGGAGTCCTTGCCTAGCTAAATGTAAGAGGGGAGGATATTGAGCCAAATAAGCATTCTTCCGATCTTCATAAGCTTGCTTGTGCATGGCTTGCATAAGAAGAGTGACATAGTCTTTCCCAATTTCAACTCCTTCCGGTTTGAACTCTTCATACACAAAGGGGTAAGGCGGTATAACAATGGAAGAGGAGGGGGTTTCATGATCACCCTTTTGTTGTTGAATGATGTACTTGGCTTCTTCGGATAGGGGAAGTAGATAGTTGGTCCGGTGGACACTTAGACGACAAATCTTCGAGGGTAAGGTGAACGATCTAGCTTCACTTGTTAGCCATCCATACTTGGTGTCAAGAGGGTTTTGAGCAACCCACTTGAACTTGTTAATCATGATAGGCATATCAATACGATGGCCACCTTCCTTTGCCCTGTACTTGCTATCCTTATTGAAATTAGGATCAAAGTGCTTGGCTAGGACCGTGACTAGGCCGCCATTAACAATAACGGTTGTACCCTTCTTCCCACTATCAACATGGAGCCATCTATCAACCAATAGCCTCAAAGAATTGAAAGGCTTGGTGTGGATTCTTCCGATATTCAAAGCCGATTCAAGGAGAATAAAATCAAGTCTTGTGAAATGATTGGTGTCTTTTCTAGCAATTATGGTATTTCCCACAACTTTGTGCCATACTCTTATGCCCGGGTGATGGACCAAAAGAGCACGACAAGCATGAAAATCATCAAATTTCTTCCCGGAGATTGCCTCCCAAAGAGGCTCGGGGTCATACTTTCCATAATGCTTAAGATATCTCGATTCATCGCTAAGACCCAAAATTTCACCTAATTCCTCAAAGGTAATGCGTCTACTAATGTTAGCTAGACGAAACTCAAGATTTTCCTTATTCTCAACTTTGGTAACTTTTAAAGAACTTAAGAATTCCAAGACAAGGGAAGGGTATGTCGATTCCTTTGTTTCAAACAATTTCTTCAAACCCATGACATTGAAAAAGGCTTTTGTTTGTTCAAGAACACCCAATTTCTCCAAAGCATCTTTACATATGAATTTGGTGGATTGAATTGATTTCATAGCAAACTTGACAAATGTATTTCTATGGGTATCGGAAATAAAAGTTACCTCCGGATAATGCAAGAGTTGATCGATTACCGGAGTAGAAGGTGATGCTCCCATAGAAATTTGTTGTTGTTGTGGTTGCACTTCCAAGTTTGGTGTCGATACCACCATTGCCAAAGCTTTCTTTGTTTGGAGAGCTTTTTGCCTTTGAGAGAGAGCCTTTGCCTTTGGTGCCTTTGTTGCTCCCTTTGTCCTTGCCATTTGATGAACTAACCAAGAAAAGAGTCAAAAATCTTCAATTTGTAGAATGCCCAAATTGATTTGAAGGTGAAAGGCTTTGCCTTTATGAAATCAAAAATCGACTCAAGGGTTGAAGATTTTGTTCTTGGTTTTGATTTTTATTGATGATGGAGTGATTGATTTGTTGTTTGAAGGATGGTTTGATTTGATTTTGGTGGATTTTGTTGAGGGTTTTTGTTGTTGTGATGGAGAGGATGAGGGTTTTGATGTTATGGGTAGTGTCTATGAATGAATGAATGAAGGAATGAAGGTGGGAGGGTATTTAAAGGAGTCAAAATTTTCGAAAACGCAGGGGCAATCCGTGCGGATTAGGCCCAATCCGTGCGGATTCTGCAGCTTCAAAATTTTCAGAAACTCGCCTAAAGACGGGCGGATTCTGGGGAATCCGCTCGGATTCTTCTGTGATGGGACGGGCGGAATTGCTGTAGGACGGACGGATTTCAGTCCAGAGAAATTTCTTTGTTTTCTTCAGCTGCAAAGACTGGCGTCTTCTTCACAAGACGGACGGATTCTATGAGATGGGGCGTCTTTCGTAAATCCGCTCGGATTCTTTAACGATCATCAAGAATTCTCAATTTTCAGCTCGGCTCAGGAGGGCGTCTTCTCCAGCAGGACGCTCGGATTGTTGAAGACGGGCGGATTTTGTACAATCCGCTCGGATTCTGGTCCTTTGTACCCGGATTCATTCCATTCGTGCACAATGCATTTCCCTTTACCATTCTTCCATTCTTCTTCATTTCTTGTGTTCTTCATTGTGGGGGCACTACTAAGGCATGAATAGCCTAGGCAATTGCCATCCCCACACTAAGGTAAGGCACTACACATCAATTGAAGTCATTAGTCCCTCCCTCACTTCTCTCTTACATGACAATTATTTTGATCAAAGTAAATAAAAATCCAAAAATGACAAAAATGCAATACAAAAAATTGAAATGTAAGTTAGGGAGTTAGAAATATTTACAAGTGGTGGTTTAAGGAGGACTCCACCAAACTCTCATTCTTGATGAGATGTCAAGGGGGCATGTTCAAGGTGTTGTTGATGTTGCTCAACACCTTGAAGAAGTAATCAAAAGCTTGTTCATTATTATGGTAGAGGTCCTCAATAGACCGTGGCCCTTGTTGTTGATCATGATCGATGGCATGCCCAATGTAGGGATTAAAAATCCCTTCAAACTCGTCGTCCCAAAGACCACAAACTTCATTGAGTTGATCATTGAAAATCTCTTGCTTAGATGGAGACAACTCTCCCAATTTCTTCTCTTGGCCAATGAGGCCATCCTCTTCTTCCTTGGTTGATTTTGATGAGCCTTGCAAGCTCTCCTTGTCACAATTCACTTGCTCTTTGAATGGAGCATCTTCATCTTTCTTCTTCCATTGGAGTTCCGATTTCTTCCTTTCATCTTTCCGGCTATAATGATCAATCATGAAACATGGCTCATGCAAACGAGGAGCTCTCATGGTCTTGTCAAGATTAAAAGTTATGCTTTCATCTCCCACTTCTAGAGTGAGCTCTCCGTGTTTCACATCAATCACCGCACCCGCGGTGTGTAGGAAAGGTCTTCCTAAGATGATAGGAATGTTGGAATCTTCCTCCATATCAAAAATGACAAAGTCCACCGGGATGAAAAACTTCCCAATTCGCACGGGGACATCTTCCCATATCCCTAATGGTGTCTTCGCCGATCTATCGGCCATTTGGAGTGTGATATTGGTGCATTTAAGCTCTCCCATTCCCAACCTTTTACTTACCGAGTACGGCATGACACTCACACTAGCCCCTAGATCACATAAGGCTTTGTTGATCGTTGTGTCGCCAATGGTACACGGTATTGAGAAGCTTCCCGGATCCTTTAACTTTGGAGGTGAACTCCCTTGAAGTATTGCACTACTCACCTTAGTGAAGGCAATAGTCTCAAGTTTCCGGATCGACTTCTTCTTTGTGAGGATATCTTTCATATACTTTGCATAGGCCGGAACGTGATTGATTAACTCCGTGAAAGGAATTGAGACTTTTAAATTCTTCACAATCTCGATGAACTTTCCAAGTTGATCATCAAATTTGGGCTTGGCTTGACGACTTGGAAAAGGAAGTCTAATCACAATGGGCTCCTTCTCTTTGGCCTTGTCTTCATTTTTCTTTGAACCTTCTTCTTTTGATGATTCTCCATCTTTGGAGTTTTGCAAAATCTCTTCCTTTTCACTAGCTTGCACAACTTCATCCTCAACTTGCTTCTTCGGTGCCTCATACCTTGTACCACTTCTCAAGTGAATGACACTAACCGTTTCATGTCTAGGGGGATTACTTTGAGGTGGTAATTGCCCCTTTTGTCTTTGTGAGCTTGAAGATGCTAGTTGAGTCAATTGTGTTTCCAACATCTTGGTGTGAGCTAGAATGTTGTTGATGGTGGTGTCCTTTGCTTGGCTATCTTTTTGCATTTGAGTGAAAAATTCTTGTTGATTCTTTTGCATTTGGAGGACCGCTTTTTGGACATCAAAACCTTGGTCATTTTGGTGATTGTATGGATTTTGATTTTGGTAACCTTGGTTTTGATTGTAAAAGGGTCTTTGATTTTGGTTTCTCATGGGTGGTGGAGTGTAAGTTGTTTGAGGGTTTTGAACATTTTGGCTTTTGTATGAGAGATTTGGATGGAACTTGGTGTTTTCATTGTAAAAATTTGAATAAGGGGTACCACTCTTGTAAGCTTGGAAAGCATTAACTTGTTCGGTTGTTCCCCTACACTCACTTGGGTCATGACCCAAAGTTCCACAATTATCACATATCCCACTTGGGATTGATGAGGATGCCGTCATGGCATTGACATGATGCTTTGATGATTTTGAGTTTTCCTCAAGTCTAGCAATAGCTTGTTCAAACTTCAAGTTGATTGTGTCAATGTGAGCACTAAGTTGAGCACCCAATTGAGTAACGGAGTCCACTTCATACTTTCCTCCTCTAGTAGCCTTGCGAGGTCTACTATATTGTGAATTATGGACCGCCATTTCCTCAATCTTGTTCCATGTTTGATTGTCATCAACTTCGGTGAACATTCCATTTGATCCCATATTGAGAATGTTCCTTGAATCTTCATATAAACCATTCCAAAATTGTTGTACTAAAAACCATTCGCTAAGTCCATGGTGAGGACATGAGCGACAAACACCTTTGAACCGCTCCCAAGCTTCATACAAAGATTCTTCATCCCTTTGCTTAAAACCCGTAATTTGAGCTCTTAGCATGTTAGTCTTTTCCGGTGGGTAGAATTTTTTGTAGAAAGCTAGAGCTAACTTCTTCCAAGAATCTATTCCAAGGGTGGCCTTATCAAGGCCCTTCAACCATTGCTTTGCGGTGCCGATTAACGAAAAAGGAAATAAGACCCATCTTATTTGGTCTTGAGTCACGCCCGTTTGAGAGATAGCATCACAATAATCACAAAAGGTTTCCATATGAGAATGAGGGTCTTCACTTGGCATCCCCCCAAATTGGCTCCTCTCAACTAGTTGAATGAAGGCGGACTTGGCAATAAAATTTCCGGTGAGATGTTGCGGTGTAGGAGTACCATTTGGTAGATTCTCCTCGGTGGGTATAGAGTGTGACGAGAATTTAGGCATTGTAGGTGGATTTTGTGGGATATTGTGTAATGGGTTCTCTTCTCCTTCTATTGCGAAAGGATTGACAAACTCACTAGTGGGTTGAACAACTTCACCAACACCTCTCAAATTCCTCCTAACAAGTCTCCTATTATTCGTCAAGGTTCTTTCGATTTCACGGTCAAAAGGTAACAAATCACCTTGTAACCTTCTAGACATGCAAAATATCAAACAACTCAAAAACAATTAGAACAAACCTTGAGGAGTTCTACTTCCCCAAGGTGAAAGAGACACAACTAATAACAATAAAAGAAATCTTAAATCAATTAAACACCGTCCCAAGAACGGCGCCATTTTTGATCGAGGCCATTTGGTGTTCACAATTAAGTATATGTGGTCGTTGGTCAATGGTCGATAAAAAACACAATTTATACTTCACAAACAACTCTACAATTAGTAAAGAGGTAAGTAAAGGTCGGATCCCAAGGGACGGGTATTGAAATGAGAATTCTATTGTAACTAGTGGTGTCTAGGGGTGTCACAAATTGGGTTGATGTAGAAGGTTACTAAACTAAAATAACAATGAAAATAAACTAGCAAGATGAATAAAATAAGGGGTGTAAACAATTGATTAAAGGCACTAGGGTGTCATGGGTTCATAGGGGAATCATGGGATATGATCATACAAACATGTTCTCAAATTATAAGCAAGCAATTATTGTTGTGATGGATTGAGTTGGGTTATATCTTACAATCCTAGGAAAGTTTGGGTCCCGGAGCCGAATCGATTAGATTGTACAACACCTACAAGTCGACTTAATCTTTCCTACTCAACACATGCATGGTCTAACAAGACTCGAGTTGGGTTATGTCTTACAAGTCTCATTGAAAAGATAGGAGATGATAGTAAATGCAAGGATTCATAGGCTTAGCATTTCATCAAATATAACATGTGCATGTATTAAGATCAAAACAAGCAAGCAAATAAGATATGAAAGCATATTGATTTAAGCATGAATCATTCCCCATGTTGGTTTCCCCTAATCACCCATTAAAACCCTAGCTAAGAGACTACTCACTCATTATCATATTGATCATGCTAGCAAGGTTGTCAATCATACCAACAATATGAAACATGATGAATAAATGAAAGTAATTAGCAATAATTAAAAAGGGATTAAGAGATTATACCTACTAATGATTCCAAAATAATAATGCAAAGAATAATAGAAGAACTTGATGATTGATGGAAGGTTGTCAATCTCCCAATAAACCCAATAATCTTCTAATTACCCAAAATAAAGGAAGAACAAGAGAGAGATTAAAGAACTAAAACTTGGATTAAAACTTGATTAATACTTGATTACAATATTGAAGAGAGATTTGATTGATATTAACTACTCTAAATATTGATAAGAAGAACATGCTCCTCTAATTAGACTAATGGGGTATTTATAGTGAAAATTAGGGAGGATGCATTAGGGTTAACTAAGGGCTAAACTAGTAATTACACTTTTTAAGTTGAGCAAGGAGGACCCGGTATTTTTCGAGAGAAGGGCTTCTCTTTTCGTAGCTTGAAGAATGAAATCCGTCTTTGTGCGTGAACCGTGCGGATTAGAGTCGGGACGGCCGGATTTGGGCTGCGCAATCCGAGCGGATTCAGGAGAGGGACGCTCGGATTGTTGAGGGGGAATCCGAGCGGATTCCAAGGAGGGACGCTCGGATTGTCGGGCCGGACGGACGGATTGTCCGCAATCCGTTCGGATTGTTGGTCGCCTTCAATTCTTCTTCTTTTCTTCCCTTTTCTTCATAAATTCCTTGGGGATTTCCTTTGGGACGCAAGGATCCTTTCTCAACATTGTTCTTCTACTATAATATGTACAAAGGCCTTCTAGTCTTGTCTCTTCTTGATGCTTGGTCATTGAATACAATCAGTTTAGCCTTGTTTTGCCATGAAAATGCAAGATTCTTACTCCTTTCCTACCAAGGGATCAAAATCTCAAAGAATATGCAAAACAAAGAACTAAAGATAAGAAATGACCCAAATAGGCACTAAAAAGCATGGAAACAATGGTAATTCGGGGGCTAAATATGCGCCAATTATGGTCACATCACGTACACACCAAGAGATTCCCAATCAAATGGTTTGGGACACTAGTCAAAACTAGTTTCTTAATGCAATTTTCAATCAAGAATTGAGAAATGATAGGGGTCACCAACTTGAGTCTTATAATATATATATATATATATATATATATATATATATATATATATATATATATATATATATATATATATATATATATATATATATATATATATATGTCATCTATTTTTGGTTTGAATATAATTACCTTGATTTGTATGGTTTCACCATAAACTTAATCGTGGTATATAAGGGCACAACGCTTGTTTTAATTGCACAATAGTAAAACCCTTTGCGTTTTTCTACAAAAACTTGAATTATATTCTTATTTAGACTTAGTGTACATCATAACAATTATTGAGGCACAATTCTAAATACAAAACTAAAATGAATACACTATAACACTTATATGGATGAAATGGCAACTACCCTAGTTCCATTCATGTAAATTTCTGGATTTATTCTTGCTAGTCGTCGTACGATTATTCAATGTTAGGATTCTAAGGATTTAAAAAACCCTCGGATTGTTTTATGAACACGTCCTCCTTTAAATACCCATTTAGAAAGGTGGTTTTGACGTCCTTTTGCCATATTGCATAATCATGAAATGTGGCAATTTCTAACATGATTCACAGATTTGTATCAAATACTCATGACGTGATAATTTGCAAGAATGCAATGTCAATGTGATTGATATTCAAGAAGGAATATGTTGGAGTCACACAACCAACTTCCTTGATCTTTACTTATTTGGGGTTTGTATCTAATTTAGTGTCTAATACTTTCTCTTTCGAGCCTATTTCTATCCTTAACAATTAAGATAGTTACTTACTTCTTATTGCTCCCACTAACTTTAAGAATTTCCATTTGATGAAGACTTATCTTCATATAAATTCCTAGTTAATCCTTTACAAGGATGAACTCTATAGTGGTATTTGATCAATCAAAATTTCTGACAAATCAATTTACCAATTTAACATTATCATGTTCTTAACAACTTAAGTGCTTGATGACAAGTGTTTAGCTTGAGCAATAAGACTTTTGAACCATAGACGGATAGATGATATTATCAAAACATATTTTGACTAATCATTACCTCTAGTCATATTTCTTCAAAAGAAATCATACATATGCATGTTAGGAATTTTAAGATACTAATCTTATATGACATAGGACAACTCCTATCGACTTCTATGGAATAGAACGATTCGTATGGAACTAGTCCATGCCCTATTTAAATGGTTCATTTGAGGATTTAGAAAGAAATTATACTTGTCATTAGTAATAGTGGTTTAGCGGAGACTCGTGTTATAATCGAATGATATTGTAT
Source organism: Silene latifolia (assembly GCF_048544455.1). Taxonomy (NCBI): domain Eukaryota; kingdom Viridiplantae; phylum Streptophyta; class Magnoliopsida; order Caryophyllales; family Caryophyllaceae; genus Silene; species Silene latifolia. Next base: position 66,224,708 of record NC_133531.1, read on the forward strand.
ATGAGTAGGAGCGATAATAAAGAACAATATAAAACAACGAAATAATGGGAAAAAACAACGTTCATCGTAATTAATGAAAATATTTTAGCATGTTTTAGCATTTATATAATGACCTCCACCCAATTATATAAACGATTCTGAGATCCAAATCCATATTAACTTGGGCACGGGAAACCGATACATCCCTCACTAATATGACTCGGTGGGTTAACTCTTTAACCGATTCTAAAATTAGAACTCTTGATCGATGAAATTACGTTAAGTTCATCTCTAGCCTCGTAACATAAGACTAATCTTCATGTCCCGTTGAGACCAACCGAATTTCGCATGTAATAACTAGTTATTACCCCACTTACCCAATGAAAAATGAAAGTACCCCCAGAAACGGAATCTACCCCAAATGTCAAAGGGATTCTTGGGTCCTACTATTTGGAAAGGCTAATCTCAATTTTAAATATGTGAAAGGTCTTGTCGATTTATTATCTATCACCTTTTATGTGAACTATATTAGTGAACTACGATAATTATAATCGACACGGTCGAAAAACGATATATATAAAAAAATGCATGAGATGTTAATGGCGATTTGGCAATGCATGTAACATATAAAGAAAAATGCAAAGCAATAAATAAATTTCCTAGTATGGCCTTCCTAAAATAGAAAATCTAATTTTCTATTACAAATTCGGAAATCAAATCCATTGGTCCCTTGAACTTCAAGTGACATGCCTCCCAAGGAAACACCGTCTTGATCGGAACTCCTTTCCGAATCGCCCCGTCTTTAGGAATGAGCATATATGTTTAATCAAGTTGAATTATTGTCAAAAATTGATTATAATATGTATCTAACATGCCAAATTATGTGCCAAATCGCCCTATTTAAACTTATATCGTAAATATAAACCGGTTTTATGGTTATTCGCGATATTTAACTTATTAAAATCACAAAATAATACTAAAATCAAATTTTAGTCCAAGTTAATTATCCTAACCTTTTAGGACTCAAAAATTAGTTAGTAATCAATTTTTGACAATAATTCAACTTGATTAAACATATATGCTCATTTTTTACCTTAATATCATAACCTTATATGAATAAATCCAAATTAAATTACAAAAATTTCAAAATTTGAATTTTAAGTTTTTTAAAATTCTGGAATAATTCCATGACACTCATAATGTAAAAAATCAAGGTTAAAATTTTCGAATTTATTTCGTGAAAAATATAGTTGCAATTTATCGGTTTTAGCTAATAAAACATCTAAAACATATGAAGATTAATATAATCAATGTTCCAACTTTAGATCTGATATGTGAGATACAAATTCAACCTAAAATAATTTTCTCATGCCATTTAATTTGTTTTAGCTATTTATGCTAAAATAGTCACCATTTATGTCATTTTTACACCTAAAAATTCATAAATCATGCAAAATAAATCAAGTTCATCTAACATTGTACACAAAGTGAGTAAAATGTGCATGTGACAACATATTAAAATTTTATGGCCTGTTTCGAAGTTTAACTAATTTTAACCATTTTACCTCCATTTATGTCATTTTTATCTCATAAAAATCATAAATCATGCAAAATAAATCAAATTTATACGAATTTTACATACAATAAGTAAAATATGCATGTGAGATCATATAAAAAATTCAAGGTCAGAAACTTTGTTTAACTATTTTAAGCATTTTAAACACTATTTTATATATTAAAATATAATAAAATTACTAAAAATTAATAAAATGAGCCAAAAATTGCCATAAATCATCAAAATGACCTAAATTTATTTTAGAACCAGAATATATGACATACAAAAATTTTCGTGAATTAATCATATAAATCACAAATTTCTAGTTTTAATTTAGTCGGAAAAACTAAGCCAATTATGCATGCAACAACCAAAGCTCTGATACCGCTTGAAAGGATACTCTACCCTCTAATTAAAATCATTTAATTTTAGATCTAAATAACTCTTTTAATTAGATGTTGATCTTATACATGCATAACAATATATAAATAGATAAGTAAAGAAAATATTTCTTACAATATTCAAAACGGTTTTAAGGGCACAAGTAAGAACACCTTTATTACTTGTTCTTGAGCTCAAAATAAATGGATGATCCTCCTTGTTTAAATAGTGTGAGAGCCTCCTCTTAATTGCACCAAGACAACTCCTTATTTCTAATTAATATATTAACTAGATATATATATAATTAGAGACCTTAAAATATAATCTAATATTTTGTATTACTACTTCTAGTAATTTATAAATTAGATTTTAGAACAATTATATCTCAAAATTTATTTTAGAGAAAAAGTGTAGAGTAAGAAGTGAGACAAAATGTTAGAGTGAATGAATGAATAAGAACAATTCTTATTATTGTTGGCGGAGTGGAAAACTGGTGGGGAGGGGTGTCCAAGAGGACCAATGCATGCCCATTCTCTTTTTAGAATTGTTCTTATCAAAAGAACTAGGGTGAAGTCTAGGTTTTGATGTTAATGATTGTGTTTTCCACAATATAAAACAATTAACCATTTCACCCTATTTATTCCTCTAAAACCGGTCCATTAGATAATATGGACTCCATTTTATTTTTGTCATTTGTCACTTTGTCATATAATATGTAACATGTAACATGTAACATGTAACATGTTATTAATAATATTAATGCATATTTAACAATTAAATATCATTACATATATTAATACAATTATATATAATAATTGACTAGTAATTCATGATTACAAGTATATAAAATGGTCCTTGTTAATATAATCTACAACAAATTGTAATTATAATTAACCGTTCATTCTTAATTTAATTGTTTCATAAACAAAAAATTTAGTAATATAACATCTTAATTACTAAAACGAATCTCATTTATTCGAATTACAATAAGATTCATATTCATACTCACATATGTAAATTGTTCAATTTTAAGGAATTAATTAATCTGTATCATTACACAATTAATTAATTTCATCTATTAAGGAAATTGTCCTTTAGGTGTGACCTTAAGGGATCAACTGATCACCACTGTCAAACGACAGTAATGTCAAACTCTAGTCAGCAAATCATTACCGATTAATGTTGATCAGTTGACGTATAAAAATGAATCATCCCTTTGTGTATTATTATCATGAGTTTTAATAATGTGATCGCATTATTGTTGAGGACACATACTCCAACACAATCGAGTGGACGCGTTACTCGATCGACTGGCGTCGAATCAGAACACGGGATAAGAAAATCTTATCCCCTTATCTTCATTCATTCCATCTTTTTCCTTCTCACTCCAAATCCTCTCCCTTCTCTCTAATACCCTCACAAACACACTTCCATGGGATTCAAGCTTAATTTGGTGATTTTTTTATCCTCTTCCTTCCTTCCTCTTTCTTAGTGAGTTAAGATCTACCCTTCTTTGTTTAGTTTAAACCCTAACATTTGGGGGTTTTTGATTTGGGCAATTAATTAGTAATTAGTATATGTAAGATGGATAATTAGTGGGTAATAATAAGAGGTTTTGTATTGTATAATAATGTATAATGTATTTGTGATAGTATTACATGGTTTCTATAGGAATTAGACGGTCTTGCGAGACGGAATCATATGGGATTCGAGTTACTTGTGAAGAATGCTAAAAGGTAGGTTTATCCAACTCGGTTTCAATATTTTGTGTGAATATTTGTGTGTCTTTCATCATCATTTCATTTGTGAGTCGATTTGGATATCATATTGCTCTTTGAGGAAATTTTATCCATAATATGTTGGGATTGAGTTCATGAGGAGTCATATAATTGGTGTTGTATTACATTTTTCATGTGTGGTTGTTGTTGTGTCGTATTGGAGGTCGTTGGTGGTGGTACTTGGTTGTTGAGGAGATGTAGGATGGTTGGGAGGCCGTCTTATGCTTGAGTCGTCTCTTGGAGCTTCCCACTCTAAGAGGGATGTGCACATTAACGACTAGAGTACGAAGGGACGCGTGTGGGTGAGAGACGATGTCTGGTAGGGGATCCGATTGGCTTCCGGACCCGGTACGTCTGGGCGTGTCCCGATATCTTTGTGTGAGGTGTGGTGTCGTGGGCGTGGGCGTGTCCCTGGCACCTTTGGTTATGGGTACGTCTAGCCATGTCCTGGTACCGATATTGTAACACTCCAATGATCCGGCCAAGATAATTGGAGCGTTACCATCTCGGTTTCCTGAGGTAGGGTTTCAAAACTCCAATCAAAGAACATTTTATTAATGTAATGTTTAATGATTTACATAAATATAAACAAATGAATAAAAGTATAACTCATGATGACTCCTGCGTGCTATCCAAACAACATGTACTTAACCTGCTCCCCATATGACCAAAGAATATCATATGGATCGACACAGGCCACCTCAGAGATAGATGACAATTACACAGACACAACAAACGTCAGTTTCATTAAATAAATAAAGTGTGACTCGACTCGAGTGTGTGAACATACAACATGACTATGATATGAATGAACCACCATCAACAACCACCACCATGGTACCGGGACACGCCCAGACATACCGACAACCACACTGGTACCGGGACACGCCCAGACATACCGATAACCAAAAACAGGTACCGGGACACGACCAGACGTACCGGGACCGGAGCCAACCGGATCCCCTGCCAGACGTCATATCTCAACCACACAAGTCCTTCCGTGACTCAAGCCATTAATGTGCACATCCCTCTTGGAGTGGGAAGCTCCAAGAGGCGACTTAAGTGTAAGATGGTCTCCCAACCGTCTTACGTCTCCAAAACAACAACACCACAAATCCTCCAACATATACAATCACAACCGTCATAATATGAAATGCATGACAGACAATATACACCATGACATGCCAAACATGCCATGGATACCATTTTCTCAAATATCCCGACTCGTCGAGTCGTCATGACCAACAACATGAAATACGACTCACTCAATGTAAATGAATGATAAAAAAATCATTTTATAAATAAATGCAACAATGAAACTGAGTAGGATAAACCTACCTCACAACAAATCTATAGAAACAATCCGTCACACAAGCTAGGCCCGTCTCGTAAAACCGTCTCACAAAACCCATTTCCTAAAATACGATAATAATACAAATATGTATAAATATACCAATCTAACACGTATACAAATATGTATAAATATACTAATCTAATACGTATACAAAGACGTATACAACTAATTAAATACTAGTCTTATACTCTTATCCCAAAACCCGACTCAACCTCCACCACCACCACTATAATACCCGTCCTTTTAGGGACCCGTTGACCATCGTTGACAGACCTTTGACACATGTCTAAACCTTTGGGGAACCTTACGAGTTAACCTTGTGACGTAGTAACCCTTTGAGTTTAGAAGGCTCGATCTAGTAGAGGCTACTCGATCGAGTAGCTCGGGCACTCGATCGAGTAGAGGCCACTCGATCGAGTAAGTTATGTACTCGATCGAGTAACTGGAGTTCAACGGTAAAATATATATCGCGTTATCGTGAAACCCAAAATTGTTTCATTTCTTTTCTCCTAAACCTAGATGTTGTCACCTTTCTTTCCCCTCACCTGTATTCATCCTTTTGGAGCTTTTGAGAGTTGAGACACCATGGGGATGGGAAGCATGAGTTGGGTAGCGGTCTTGTTGCCGGAATGCTATGTATAGATATGTTGTCACCATCATCATCGCTTTCTTTATTCTGTTTATGGTTGTAGTAGTAGTAATAGATCGTCATACTGTTTGTAATAGGTGGTTGTGGTGGTTGCTTGTCATCTTGTGGTTGTATGCGGTGTTGCTGCGGATTGCTAGAGGTAGGTTCTCCTACTCATTATTGTTGGTTGTTTAGTATGTCGGTTTAGTGTCTGATTGTATTTGGTGTTGTACTTGGTAGTGTGGATTGTTTGTAGTTGGTGATTGTTTGTTTGTCTCTGGTTCGCGAGGCGCGTCCTCGGCTGAGTGGGGTCACTTGCGGGAGTGACTTCACGCCCTTGATTCAACCTCTGTGGAACCCGCCATAGGATGGGATGTGCACATTAAGAAACATGGGTTTTCGCTCGGGATTGTTTAGCGGGGATTTGGTGGGTACGGCTGCGGTCTCCCACTGGCGGCGAGGATTACTGGTTGCGATTGGAGAAGGTGATGTGTGTATGTTTGTTGTGACTAGTTTTGTGTGTTCCTTCAATTACTGACCTTGTGTGGTGTTGTTGTGTTTTCTCTTTGTGTTGTGTCTGCCGTGATCCACTATGGTGAGCAGTCAGTCTTAGCAGGTTGATACATGGATCTTAGCTGGGTGCTTGGAGGGACGAGTCTACCACGAGTCATGACAGAGATAGTTTCACGTAGTTGATGGATATCACCAATTGTACTTTTCTTTTATTGTTAACTTGTAAATAAATATAATTGTTCTTTTATCGACATTTGATAATTAATATTCCTCTAGAAACCGAGATGGTAACGTCCTTATCTGCTGGGGAAGGTCTTGTTAAGGCTCCTTGGTAGATTGGGGTGTTATAACCACCACCTCACCCCACCGTGGGCCACCACCCAGCCACGGTGGGTCCGGCCTGCCCGTTCGCCACTTAGACCCGCACCAAGCAACAACACCAACCAACACGACAACCACAACCACCTAACCACCACCGTGAGTCCCCCACTGACCATGGTGGCTTAGCTACTCCCGAACACCACGACACCACCCCACGCGCCACCGACCACCCTAAACACGACCTAACAACAACAACAACAACAACAACAACAACAACAACAACAACAACAACAACAACAACAACAACAACAACAACAACAATAAACCCGACATCCCTCCTTTCTTCCTCTGAAACTGCCACCTCTAGCCACCCTCACGATCACCCACAACCACCACTATACTCACCTCTCTTCCCTCAACCTAGATCTGCCCAGAACAAGACCCAAACCGATCCGAAACTCTCTAAAAAACGCAGCCTAACCCGCGACACAAAACCCCCAAAAACCCCTTTTGTTTCTACTCGGTCAAACCCCATATGGGTGATCAACAACAGCCCCTATGGTGGTCAAAGGTGGGTCAAAGGTGGGTCAAGGTCAGGACGGGTCAACGGTATAAAAATAATAACATAAAGGCTAGTATAAGACGGTTTATCTTATGATCTCGAGCGGAGGGATAAAAGATGATCTTCTTTTCCTTCTTTTTTTCTCTTTTCTTTCTCTCTAGGATTCTCTCTAATTTTGTGTGGTGGGAAATGTAAATGAAATAGGATAAGGTAGTATGGGTGGATAGAGGGGGGGTATATGTACATGTAGCTTATTAATATTATATTATTATATTATTCTGTCTCAACATAACTCGTATAAATACAATAAAATATTGTTATTATATAACTATTAAATACGGAGTATTACAATCTTCCCCTCTTAAAATAAACTTCGTCCCCGAAGTTTCACCTTACTCTTCCCTTTCCGACTATTCTTTCAATCCTCATGTGTACTCTCTTCCCAAAGTTCGGTATTCCATTCTCACTACTTCCTTTCAACTCTCACTATTTTCTCACATTCCGTACTTCCTTTTTCCTAAACTTCCAAATTGTTACATTCACTGCCCCTAAAAGAGAACTTCGTCCCGAAGTTCAACTATCAACCTTGAAATACGGTCTCATACTCTCATTACTAAATTCCACAAATGACAATGTTCCAGGTTCAACATTCTCTCCTACTTATTACAAATGCATAAATGAATCACACATAGTTTTAGTGCCATGATATAATCCTACTCTACGAGCCTCCCAAACGTCAAGGTACAAGGTTTAGCCCACGGTTCAAAACCCTAATCCCATAACAACACCCAACTCAATTAGTCTAAGTCTACGCATCAATCTTGGGGTATAACTCGATTATTACTACACACATATTGTGGACAGCGGGCCGCCCACGGGGGCGCTTGGTGAGAAACGAAACAAGCGTTTGCATTTTGAATGGAGTCGCCACCAATTTTTATGGGAAATTGGAACCGTTCGAATACCTCGTGTCATGTCAAGACACAAAGTAAAGACATGAACACTAAGCAATCGTTACCCTTAGCATTCTATGTCTAGAATAACTCTCGTGGATGCCAATGAACACGGGTGCTCACGGAGATCTGGAGTAAGGGGTGAGGGTACGTATTAGGAAGCTCTTTTGATCGAACACCTAATCCCGCCCGCCTCGATAGCGGCCTCTACTAATGATTAGGGAAGTTATTCGTACTTGATATATCGTCGGCTATATGCATGCAATGCAACATCCAAGTTTTAATCCTAGCATGTGAAGAATTAATACTAAGTCGGTTGACACGTAATTAGCAAACAATTGGGTCGAAGTAGGATTTAATGTTGATTTACATGTGAAAACATACAAGCAATAAAAGAAATACAATAATTATGAATTACAATAATGAAAATTACATTAATTACAATGGATTAGGCGATTTATGTCGAAAATACCTTTAAAACGGATAATTTGAGAAAAAGAATAAAAGAAAGAATTACGAACAGAACAGAAGTGATAATACGATTAGTAGTCAATTAATACGTAGGCTAAACAAACTAGGTCAAGGCAGAAACGGAGTTCAGGGACAGAACTCAACCAGGAACAGGCGCAACAGAGCTGCGTCTTCTGGAATAGGCGCAGCAGACGCTGCGTCTGTTCCTTGGCTCAGTTCTGGCTGTGAAGCCGTAATTGCAAGCCGTTAACGTCGATTGGTGATTTTAATGATGGATTCAATCATTTACTCGGATGAAAGTGATTAACAGGTTATTTAACACATGAATAGGTCATGAAAACAGTAGAACATGAATGAGACGGATGCAAACGGATTAATTACACGATGAAATAATGATAGAAGTGATAAATATTAATGAGTCCTCTATTGAAATCAATTAACTAGCATTAGATATAATGGATTAATGACGAATATGCGACGAACATGACAAAGGACAGATGAAAACTATATCAAGGACGAATTCCAGAAACCCAATATTGATGAATTGAATCTCTACAACCCGGAATTGAATTTAATGACGAAAACCCACAAATATGGATTATAAGGGATTTAAGTCGGATTTATGACAATTAAAACATGTGAATGAATGATGATTATAATATACATGGAATTTATATGTTATCATGACGAAGAATTAACAAGCGAAAAAGCAAAAGAAAGATTTTGAATACGAATTACAGAGGACAAACGAAGAAGAAAGGAAGCAGGAACTGCGGCAGCCTCACAAAGAGGCGCAGCAGGAACTGCGCTCCTTCGAAGAGGCGCAGCAGTTGCTGCGTCCTTTCTTGACGGTTATCTACTGAAAATCCGCAAAAACCGGTTTTAACAAAGGGTTTTAGAAATCGATTTTAACGGTATTTTCGACATAAACCTTACAATTGATGATACGAAAAGTAAAATACAATAAATAAATAAGGATTATACACCCTCAGACTTACATGTTGACGGAACGAGAAGAACTAAGATATCGATTAGTGATGCTCGACGCGAATGCAAAGAGAGTGCCCTCGTAAGAGGAAAACGATTGATTAATTAAGTTGAGTGAGTGTAGTTGGTCAAACTGGTCGGTCATGCAACGGAGAGGCTGGTACCCGGAAAGATCCGAGCTTACGTGGTCGAAAGTTCAAGCACGTAGGCGCCAATAAGTAAGAACAAGGTCTAGAATGCAAAGGGAGAAGAGAAGGGCGGACACTCGCGTGAGAAATATGAGGAGCGAAGGCTCCTATTTATACTAATCACGCGGAGGAATTATGGTAAGACTAGGATACGGAAGGAAAGATCCGGAAATAACCGACTTAGGTTAAAACACGGAAACTTGGACAAAAAGAAAACCCTGGGAAAAGGCGCAGCAGAGCTGCGTCCCTTGGAAGAGGCGCAAAGACTGCCGCGTCCTTTCCCGGGTAGGTTCCTCGCGCGTAGAAAACGCGTTTGACACTGTCGTATTTTAGGCATAACTTTCTCTACAAGACTCGGATTAAGGTGATTTCGGTGGCGTTGGAAAGCTAAGAGAAAGATCTAAAACTTTCTGCGAAATAGGCCTGACCCAAAAAAGTCGTTATCATCTCTTAAAATGGGCCTAAAGGTCGGGTTATCATTTTAGCTAAATGAAATGCACATTTTGTAATGTAAACTTTTAGTTTAGCCTAATGAAGTGACATGAGACTCAAAATGAGATATAATCTCAACATTTTATGACATCCTAAACTTAGGTAGACAAGCACATTGCTTTGACTCGGGATTTGACGGTTTATAGAAAATGAAGACGGTTTTTGACCCGGACTCCAAATGTACTCTAATTACTGCCAAAACGACCGTATCGACACCTAGACGACAACCATGAGGTAGACATTAATATTTGAGCAATCACTTGACGATAATCTTACGAACTGTCACAAATCGTTCCGCGTATCAAATATGCGGCCCAATCATCACCGGGTGGTTTGCGGGAGGTGCAGAAACGAGGTATCTACAGAGCCCCCACTTTGACTGAGGCTTGGACAAGGCGAAAGTCAAAGTATAGCCATCAGTCAATCAAGATTACAACTGACGACTATGGCGACGCAAGGCGCTCAAGGGGTCCGAGCCAAGGACCTGTCGTCGGGAACATTTTAGAGTCTGTCGACTATCGGGGAGGGTCGTTTAAAGTCCATTAGACTACGTAAGGAAGCTCGCCAGCCATAAGAAGAGATCATACCTGAGATACCCCTGGGTGAAACGGAACTGAAGACGCTTCGGCAAAACTCTTTGGTCTGAAGATAACTTGGTGTCTGAAGGCATTAGGGGTCACAGGGATTATGAAGAAACTTCTTAATACTTCTGAAGGCTAACTCTGAAGGATATCTCTCTCTAAAGGGAAGGACTGAAGGGATAGTTCTCTCTAAAGGGAAGGCTGAAAGGATCATTCTCTCTAAAGGGAAGGCTGAAAGGGGACTTAACTGAAAAGGGGTTATTTGAAGGTTACTGAAAGGATCAACATATGAAGGATTATCTTGAAGGGATAAGGCTGAAGGAAGTATTATCCTGAAAGGGATATCTAAGGGGTTATCTGAAGGGTATCTGAAGGTTATCTGAATATAGGAAGGTTATCTGAAGGGATAAGGCTGAAGGAAGGATTATCCTGAAAGGTTATCTAAAGGGTTGGGTATATGAAAGGCTTGTCTGAGAACTTAAAGGCTTGTGAACCTAAGAGGATTTGGGATCCTAGGGTTAAGTTTAGGAACTTACTGGGTTACTAATTCTTGTTTTGAACGCATGCACTTAAGCTTTCTGAGGGGTACGAGAACTCCAAAAGGATTTATGGGTTTATGAACCTAAGGATGCTGGTGTGGGAGCTTAAAGGTTTATGAACCTAAAGGAAGCCATTTTGGGATCTAAGAATCTAGGGGTAAGAATCCTAACTTTGGGTTTATGAACCTAAGGAAGGAGGCCTGGGAACTTCTGGAGAACGCCACCTTTGCCGAACTCTATGAGGAAACAAGAAATATTGTGAGTAGCAGGACGTCGGTAGAAACTGCTGGGGAATCTGCTTGCGTCGGTCTCAAGCGAACTCTGGCAAAAATTTGAGGTTGAATCTGCTTGCGTCGGTCTCAAGCGAACTCTTGTTGGGGAATATATTGACGATTAGGAACATCTTGATCGCCATGGAAGAAATCTTGAGTGAGCAATACTGCAAAATATCTGCTCGCTACTGGGACAAATATTTTGACGACTAGGAACATCTTGATCGTCATGGAAGAAATCTTGAGTGAGCAATATCGCAAAATATCTTTGCTATTTGGGAGAATGAAGACTTGGGTGAAGCCCCCAGTCGGAGCGAGCACTGCTTCTGATACTTACCTGCATGGATATTAGCCACACAAGAATGCAATCTAATATGCAAATAGAACATAAACACATATGCACGTAAGCAATTATCACATGGACCTCGAATGAGGAAACACATAGGCTTTGCAAAAGGCGTTTCTTTATAAAAGTTGTTTAAAACTTGTTCAAAGAAGTTTGTCATTTGTAATGCGTTATGCATATTCAAATGGGCTCTAGACATGTGACTGACGCAGCGTAGACCTTATACGGACATAAAATATAGACTTAGCTTGGACTGACGCGACACCAACTTAGATTTGATGCGACACAGGGATGACCTAGACAGACTTTGCTTAAGCATGCGCAACCCTAGCCAAGTGTGGGTGACAATGCGTATCAGTTCCAAAGGTATAAGAATTGCAAGGAAGATGGCATATAGAGGCAAGGCATGAGCCATGGATCATCTGTCTACTAGGACTTCTTTCACTGCCGTTTGCTGTAAAAGAGACCCCTCTTGAGGCACAATAACTTGGAGAATTGATCTAAGATCTAAGATCTTTGTCATTGTCCGAACCGAGTACTAACTAGACTTAGAGGAATAAAGGAAGGGTGGCATCTCGGAAGAGAAGCCCCCAGGATGAGAAGATGACTCTGGACCTTGGTAAAAAAAGAGGCTGGGTGACCATAAGGAGCCCCCAGTATAGAGGTGTTATTTGTGGAAGGGATGTTAATTGAGGTTGAAAGGTTGAAAATTGAGTTTGAAAGTCGGGATGGCTGATTGAGGTTGAAAGTTGGGATGGTTGTGTCCTTGAGGACTGCCTACGTATTCACGCGAGGTGAAATCAAACCAGATCGTAGTTCTGAGTGTGTGCCTAAGCTATGTTGTTAGGGCCTTAAAGTGCAGGGGTCACAAGGGTAATATTCCTTTGGTGACTCGAAGAATCGATTTGAGATAACTCCCTCTAATCATAGATCAAAGAGGTATAATTTAATTTTGTAAAAATTTCCTTGTCATGTGAGCACACTTAGTGGACCCTAAGGATGATATGGGTATGTCCCATTCTGGGTTGCAAAGTATTTGAAGACTCCGTGTATGGGTCAAGGTGAAACTGGATTGGATATTTGGAATGTAGAGCTCGGTAATAAGAGGCTTTGATGAACAAATCTCTGGAGCTTGATTTTTGTGGAGTTAAGGCTTTATGGGATTATGGCTTGTAATGTGGCTTGGAAATGGAGTCTCTTGGCTTGATGTAGCCTGAGCACATAAAGGCAGGTTAAAATGACGTGGGATCAAGCTTCCATGTCTTGGCCCTAAAGGATGGGTATGTTTGACGAGCTTGTGAGGATTCTCAAAATTCCTAACTATCTCCCTGTAACGGTCTCGAAAAGGACTTAGGGTGTGATGTGTGAAAGGCTAAGTGAGGGTGCTAGCAGACCATCGGCATTTTCTACTTCAGGTTCGGTTGTTGACTTGGCATTTGATATTTGAACTCTTTTTCGACGCTTGATTTTGGCCTTGTTCTTGATTCAGACTTGGATTCTTGGTCTGGAATATATTTCGGATTTTTTGCTCGAATTCTTGATTCAGGTTTTTGAGGATAATTTTGACTTTGGATATTGACTTGTTTGATTGAGCCTTTTCTTATGACTCTTTTTGTCTTGGATTACGCACATAACTGCGGCCTTAGATATTGATCTTGGGTTCTCTTGATTGAGCCTTTGTCTTTGATCACGGCTCGCATCGTCTTGGATTTGCTTGTTACCATGGATTTGGGTCACACTAGCACCTTTGGGTGTGAAATGGGTTGGTCTTTTAGTAACACGGGTTGTTTATTGTGGGGAATGGGTTTGCCTTCCATCATGGATCGTTAACAAGAGAGATGGTCTGGATTCGTCCTAGAATCTCTTGAGATATGCTCGTCCTAGACTAGGGTTATATTGTGGTTTCTATTGCCAGACATGGAATAGGTAAGGAAAGAACACGGAGTTTCAGGTCCTCTACAACTTATAATGGAACATCATATAAGTGCACTCACATTGACTGTCATGTGTTGTAGTTGTCATTTTAAAAAATGTCTCAAACCAATTCTTGTTGTCACAGGAAATGGTAAAGAAAGAGATAGGATAGAATATGTGGAGTGAAAATTGTATTTTTATTGAAATAGATAATAAATGTAGACTCGAGAAGACATGTGACTCGTGGGACAGCCCCCAGGTTGTCACCAGGAATGAAAATGGACACGAAGAAAGATACTAGAACAAAATTATGGGATAGAAAGCCAAAGACTCGGACTCGGACTCGGACTTTGACTCGATTTCAGATTTAGACTCGTAATCATCGGCCCCTGCTTGAACATTTTCTCTTCCAGCAGCTGGCTTTGACATCCGACTTTGAGCATTCACCCATTTGAACACCTTGTCCTCATCATTGGGAATACTGGAAGGATAACAGTCAAGAAGAGTTTCTTGATGAGTGGTATATCCATGAGGATTGCCTAAACTACCTTGTGGATTAAAGGTTGAGAGGGACAACCTCCCGCTTTCGATCATATCCTGAATGACGTTTTTTAATTTGTAACATTTCTCTGTATCATGCCCTTTGCCTCTATGGTACTCGCAGTATGAGTTCTCGTCCCAGAACTTGGATTTCCTTTCTGGTTCGGGTGTAGGTCCTATAGGCTTCAACATTCGTTGTTCCATGAGTCTCTGAAAGGCATCGGTGTATGTAATACCAATGTTGGTAAATCTCCTAGGAGGTGTGCCCTTATTTTCGGAAGCCTTTGTAAATGACCTTGGAGGGTTGTTAGTTTTCTTTGACGAAGGATCCATGAGGATGCCTTTATTAATTTTGATTCCTCGATGATAAGAACTAAGAATAGATTGTCCATTTGTTGCTTTCTCCTTAGGACTGTCAAGTTGAGGGTTTGTCTGGACATTTTTCATCTTAAGAGGTTGGGCATCAAGCTTCTTACCCATTTCGGCAAACTGTTTCTCCATGTTGGAAAGCCGAGAGTTTAAGCTATCAATAGCTCCCTCTATTTTGGAAAATTTGTTGTCGAAGGCCATGGAAAGCATGAGCATTCCATTTTGTATATCTTCGTCTTCGAGGACATTGATCTCTTCGCTATCATGAGGAGTGAGGAGTTGAGAACAGTCTAGAGATGATTCTTCATCATGTTTAATGATATTAGACCCAAGAGGGTCGATCTTCTTGGATTTCTTGGCGGAAGGTGGCACAGGAAGCTTGCGATCCTCGATCATATCCTGAATAATATGCTTTAGACAAAAGCATTCCTCCGTATCGTGTCCCCTACCTTGATGGTACTGACAATATGAATTACCCTTCCATCTAGGGAATATCTTTTTAGGGTCTGGGGTTGGACCAATTGGATGAAGTTTTCCTTGGGAAATCAGCCTTCGTAGAGCTACTTCATATGTGGTTCCGAGGTCAACGAATTCCCTATAAGCTCGTCTCGGCCTTCTGGGTGGAGTTTCCAAGAGGTTAACTCCCTTGCCTTCATTGGCCTTCTTAGATGGGTGAGTCGTGTTGAAGTTATGCCCTGGCCTTAGGGTATGAGAAGATGGTAAAGGTTTCATCATATCTATCTTATTTTCCATATTGATGACACGAGTGCTCAAGTCTTCGATGGTGGCCTGAAGCTTAATGATTACAGCACTTAGTCCCTTGACGTCGACAGATAAACGCTCTTGAACACTTTCATTGGAAATTGCAGAATTCCTACCGAGAAGAAAATGATGCGCATTACAACTTGATTTGACATGGGATCACGCATACTAGAGCAACAAACAAAGGATACACGACGAGACGATATGGCTAGACTCTTGACTTGTGAATCCAGGAAATGTCGTGAGTGACTTCTCGTGTTTGGATTCACGGTGTTTGACCTTGATTTTAGACTCGAGTGTTGACTCTGACAGAGTGACCCTCATATGATTGACCTTATTGACGGGATTGATGACACATGTTGATTCTGGACTCGATGTTTGCTTATAGGTGTTAAGAAGACTTGTGGTTTAGACTCAAATATGAGGCTCATTGAGACTCGTGTGTTGAGCCTCGAAACGTGTGACTCGATGTGTCGAAAATGCTTAGATCCTAACTGAATTGGGGTAGGGAGTCCAAAATATCGGCGTGACGCCTTAGGACTTGACTTGAACTTTGAAAAGACCCAAAATGTAAGGGAAGACGGGTTCATGACTCGACGGAGTTCGGACTAGGAAACAGTCCGTTTGAACTTTGACTCTAACTTAGCCCAATTGAATTTACATATTTACATTTACATGATTTGAAAATCTTTTGATTAAAACATGTTTTTTTTTTTTCGGACTCTTTTTTTTTTTTACGTTTTTTTTTTTTTTTTTTTTTTTTTTTTTTTTTTTTTTTTGTTTTTGATGGTGTTTTTTTTTTTGCACGGATTTTGAAATGGGTTTTAGGCCCGAAGTTTGACTCGATATACGGACAGAGTTTGGACTTTGTTTTGCCTTTTCTCGAAAATATTTACGTTTTAAAAAGAGGTTTTAATTTTACAAAAATCGTCATGGTTTCGTTTAGAAAATGGTGATCACATATGATACAAACATTATAACGGGATGCTGAGTGCGTTTAAAAGGGTTTTGGTTTAAAGGGTGGGTTGCCATACCGAACAATCAAACCCGAAGTCTGTGGAGAGGCTCGTGCCAAACAAGAGTAAGGCCGATTCCTAGTCCATTTCCTCAAGTAGTGAAGGCCCTTGATACAAACAAGAGTAAGCATCATGGTATGGATGACGTCAATCGCTATCCATCCTTAGGCCCAAATAAGAATTAAGACCGTTTAGACGGGACGATTGGTCGAATGGGTTGGGTTGGGCCTAGAAAGGCCGAATAAAACGGTCTAGGAAGACCGAGTTATGAAAACCGATAATTGTCTTGTAAAAACTTATTCCCTAACCTTGTTCAAGTTTCACCCTTGGCTACACGTAAGTGTATTATCCCCAGCGGAGTCGCCAAAACTGTGGACAGCGGGCCGCCCACGGGGGCGCTTGGTGAGAAACGAAACAAGCGTTTGCATTTTGAATGGAGTCGCCACCAATTTTTATGGGAAATTGGAACCGTTCGAATACCTCGTGTCATGTCAAGACACAAAGTAAAGACATGAACACTAAGCAATCGTTACCCTTAGTATTCTATGTCTAGAATGACTCTCGTGGATGCTAATGAACACGGGTGCTCACGGAGATCTGGAGTAAGGGGTGAGGGTACGTATTAGGAAGCTCTTTTGATCGAACACCTAATCCCGCCCGCCTCGATAGCGGCCTCTACTAATGATTAGGGAAGTTATTCGTACTTGATATATCGTCGGCTATATGCATGCAATGCAACATCCAAGTTTTAATCCTAGCATGTGAAGAATTAATACTAAGTCGGTTGACACGTAATTAGCAAACAATTGGGTCGAAGTAGGATTTAATGTTGATTTACATGTGAAAACATACAAGCAATAAAAGAAATACAATAATTATGAATTACAATAATGAAAATTACATTAATTACAATGGATTAGGCGATTTATGTCGAAAATACCTTTAAAACGGATAATTTTAGAAAAAGAATAAAAGAAGGAATTACGAACAGAACAGAAGTGATAATACGATTAGTAGTCAATTAATACGTAGGCTAAACAAACTAGGTCAAGGCGTAAACGGAGTTGAGGAGAACTCAACCAGGAACAAAGCAGCAGAGAGCTGCGTCATGCAGAATAGCGCAGCAGACGCTGCGTCTGTTCCTTGGCTCAGTTCTGGCTGTGAAGCCGTAATTGCAAGCCGTTAACGTCGATTGGTGATTTTAATGATGGATTCAATCATTTACTCGGATGGAAGTGATTAACAGGTTATTTAACACATGAATAGGTCATGAAAACAGTAGAACATGAATGAGACGGATGCAAACGGATTAATTACACGATGAAATAATGATAGAAGTGATAAATATTAATGAGTCCTCTATTGAAATCAATTAACTAGCATTAGATATAATGGATTAATGACGAATATGCGACTTAACATGACAAAGGACAGATGAAAACTATATCAAGGACGAATTCCAGAAACCCAATATTGATGAATTGAATCTCTACAACCCGGAATTGAATTTAATGACGAAAACCCGCAAATATGGATTATAAGGGATTTAAGTCGGATTTATGACAATTAAAACATGTGAATGAATGATGATTATAATATACACGGAATTTATATGTTATCATGACGAAGAATTAACAAGCGAAAAAGCAAAAGAAAGATTTTGAATACGAATTACAGAGGACAAACGAAGAAGAAAGGAAGCAGGAACTGCGGCAGCCTCACGAAGAGGCGCAGCAGGAACTGCGCTCCTTCGAAGAGGCGCAGCGATTCTTTGCTGCGTCGTCCTTTCGATGATTATCATCGAAAATCCGCAAAAACCGGTTTTAACAAAGGGTTTTAGAAATCGATTTTAACGGTATTTTCGACATAAACCTTACAATTGATGATACGAAAAGTAAAATACAATAAATAAATAAGGATTATACACCCTCAGACTTACATGTTGACGGAACGAGAAGAACTAAGATATCGATTAGTGATGCTCGACGCGAATGCAAAGAGAGTGCCCTCGTAAGAGGAAAACGATTGATTAATTAAGTTGAGTGAGTGTAGTTGGTCAAACTGGTCGGTCATGCAACGGAGAGGCTGGTACCCGGAAAGATCCGAGCTTACGTGGTCGAAAGTTCAAGCACGTAGGCGCCAATAAGTAAGAACAAGGTCTAGAATGCAAAGGGAGAAGAGAAGGGCGGACACTCGCGTGAGAAATATGAGGAGCGAAGGCTCCTATTTATACTAATCACGCGGAGGAATTATGGTAAGACTAGGATACGGAAGGAAAGATCTGGAAATAACCGACTTAGGTTAAAACACGGAAACTTGGACAAAAAGAAAACCCTGGGAAAAGGCGCAGCAGAGCTGCGTCCCTTGGAAGAGGCGCAGCACCTGCTGCGTCCTTTCCCGGGTAGGTTCCTCTGCGCGTAGAAAACGCGTTTGACAGCCTGTCGTATTTTAGGCATAACTTTCTCTACAAGACTCGGATTAAGGTGATTTCGGTGGCGTTGGAAAGCTAAGAGAAAGATCTAAAACTTTCTGCGAAATAGGCCTGACCCAAAAAATTCGTTATCATCTCTTAAAATGGGCCTAAAGGTCGGGTTATCATTTTAGCTAAATGAAATGCACATTTTGTAATGTAAACTTTTAGTTTAGCCTAATGAAGTGACATGAGACTCAAAATGAGATATAATCTCAACATTTTATGACATCCTAAACTTAGGTAGACAAGCACATTGCTTTGACTCGGGATTTGACGGTTTATAGAAAATGAAGACGGTTTTTGACCCGGACTCCAAATGTACTCTAATTACTGCCAAAACGACCGTATCGACACCTAGACGACAACCATGAGGTAGACATTAATATTTGAGCAATCACTTGACGATAATCTTACGAACTGTCACAAATCGTTCCGCGTATCAAACATGCGGCCCAATCATCACCGGGTGGTTTGCGGGAGGTGCAGAAACGAGGTATCTACACATATATATCACGTCTAATCTCATACATGCACATGTATGAAAATCAATCATAAACATGCGAACTCTATGAAACAACTAAATGATGCAATGTCACTCATCATGTGACTCAACTATACTCAACAATCCCATTTTTCGGATACTATGTCACGCATATACCGCGTCAAAACCACCAAATGATCACACATGTGTTTTTAATCATCCATTCCCATCTATTACCAACACTTTCGCTCATATGGAAGACCATATACACAATCATGCAAATGACCACTATGTCACACACACACACACACACACACACACACACACACACACACACACACACACACACACACACACACACACACACACACACACACACACACACACACACACTTTAACCACATCAATTAGCATGCATCACACAAAATTATTACATCCTTTTTGTCATCACTCTACTCATATCGCATTAACGACTTTCATCAAATTACCAAAATTCCACACAACATAGTCAACGTAAGCAATTCACAAAATATTACCCATGTAGGGTCAGCACGCTCATCTAGATATAAATTAACCACTTTATACTCGGTCGAATATAGAAAAAAAAGAGGTCAAGAAAAACCACTCGGTCGAGTGAAATGGTCCACTTGGCCGGCTAGGTGGCACTCGGTCGAGTGTCACACAACAGATTTGAGGTTTGGTCCAAAATCACTTCTAAGGTCAATCCTTCTAACATACAAATGTAACTCAACTTCAAGGATGACTAGTGTACCAACAGATGATCATATTCAAAACAACTCTTGGCTTTACGGCCATCACGACTACACAACTTAGAATACGCATCCAAGGCATACTACCGGCACATACCTATTATTTCATCACCAACAACTGTACCGTAGTACGACACTCTAGTCATATTGGTAAACACAACACATTACACTCTCTCGTGGACATGGTGTTAGGTTCATAAATCCCTTATTAGACTCATCTAATCATTTTATAAAATACCCATAATATATATTTATGTGGATCTAGTGCATGCATAACAAAATAATGGAAAAAAATAAGAAAATCGAGTTTTCTTACATTGTAAATGTACCGGATTTTGGGTACAAGTAAAGTCTCCTACCTTCACTTGTTCTTGAGCTTAATACATTGGAATGATCCTCCATAAACTCAAACTTTCAAATTAGAAAGTCTCCTCTTGAATGCACCCAAAACAATCCCTTAAATCTAATAATAATATTAACTAGATGTTATTATTAGATTCCTTAAAATATATTCTATATTATTTATTACTACTTCTAGTAATATAATATGTAATATATGAATGAACAATTTTTATATCTAAAACAAAATGTTAGAGAGATGGAGGAGAAAAAGTATACATACATACTCTATGCATAAGATAGGGATGAATGAATAAGACACAAGCTCTTATTTTGAGCCAAGAGGGGCCGGGTAGGGTGAGAGGAAAAGGGCCATTGCATGGCCTTGTGACAAAATAACTAGTAATACATGATTACCATTATTAAAATGGGTCATATAAATACAATTTATATCATTTTGCAAATATAATTATTCAATCATTCTTAATTTAATTGTTTCACAAACAATAATGAATTTTAGTAATAAAATCTTTTAATTACTAAAATAAATCTTATTTAATCAAATTACAATAAGATACAAAATTTCTCACTCACAAATGAATTGTTCAAATTTAAGGAATTGATTAACTTGTATCGACTTACAATTAATCAACTTATCTATTAAGGGAATTGTCCTATAGGTGTGACCTTAAGCGATCAACTGATCACCACCATCAAACGACAGTAATGTCAAACTCTAGTTAGCCAATCATTACCGATTAATGTTGATCAGTTGACTATATAATGAATCATCCCTTACGTGTTCTTATTATGAGATTTAATTATGATTTTTAATCATATGATCGCACTATTGTTAAGGACACTACTCCAACAATCTCCCACTTGTCCGAGACAAGTGTGCGTCACCAATTCTCTTGTCCTATTACAATCTCCCACTCAATGCAAGGTGTCTTGCAAGTCGTACTTGCATTTGATCATATCTTGAGTGGTTTCCTCGATCTGGAGAGTAACTTTTTGACCGGAATTATCTACCGTAGATACCTTCTGATCGTGGCCACGCATTTTCAGTTCACTACTCCTCGAGTGGCCCTGAGATTTCAGATAACCCTGACAAGGGGTGGACAATTCCTATCGCACTATTACCTTCGTACACCCACAGTTCATCATGACCCAAAAGATGCCCACTCACCCCTTTTGACAGAATGGCTTGGGGCAAAAATCAAAGTCAATCAGAAAATGTGCCGACTTGGGCGAATAGTCTTTAGTCAAAGAATTGACTCAAAAAAATACTATAGTAGCTCTCGCCACGGCCAGGCTTTATAAAAATTACCAGAACTCTATAAGCGGTCACTGCCCGATAGAGTGTCCCATACAGTCTGCCTATGTGATCGACTAGTCATCCCATATTACTCTATGGCACTTGAACTTGCCATCAATCGCATCACACTCTAGTCACTTCGAGACGTCACCTCATATAAGCAACTAGGGTCCAATACTATGTTAATCCAGTTCACTTTAATAGGGTTTAATGTTGTCCTTACAACCTATTTGGATATAACAAAGTAACAAAAGAGTTTTTAATAAAACTCAAACGATGATTGCATTATCACATATTTAAAATTGATACCATATCAATTACTACATAATCTATAATCCATACTTAATATTGTATATAACTATACATCTCAACTCAACTGAAATGGCATGACTTATTGATACGTGCAATTTATATAGTCTTTTTAGCCTCTTATTGCACGCATGTCTATGCCATTTTCATTGCTTTGTATTACAAAATACCCCAAATTGGCTACTTTGGTTTGTTTTGTCTTAGTTGCAGATATAGACTATAAAGTAGCAGAACCGTGCCTTTTTCGTCCGTCTTAGCATGCATTTTGAGGAGATGGATGTTTTAGAGCAGAAAGTCGTAACTCGGGAAGCGTGAAGGTGTCCTTAGAAGACTAACCAACTGAGGTCAAGGCCATTTCAGTGGATATCTACTCGATCGAGAGCTTTTATAGTTCGATCGAGTAGTTTGGCAGATGCAGGTGTTCGATCGAGTGGTTCTTGAACTCGATCGAAGTGGGCTAATTTGGAAGTGTTCGATCGAGAGCTGCTTTTGCTCGATCGAACGGTTTTGCTGAAGATTCACTCGATCGAGTAGTTTGAAAGGGCTCGATCGAGTGACAAGTTATTTTACACAGGTTTCTTAATCCGTGTTTAGGTTTACTTATGTTAATAATTACTTTCCTATATAAAGGAAGTTGAGATTAGGTCATAATTACATTTTACTCATACTTTAGTCTTAATATCTGCTACTTCTCTTAATTACTGCTGCTACTTTGTTCTTTACGCCGGATTCGCTCTTTTGTAATCTCTCTTTCTCTTAACCTTAATCTAATCTTTTGCTTGCTTTAATTATTGTTCTTCTTTATTTCGTTGTCTGTTGATTTTTATTCTATTGTTAGCGTTGCTAGTATACAATTCATCTCTATTATCTCTTTATCATGTCTCTTAGCATATTCATTGTTATTATTGTTAAATCTGATAGCATGAGTAGCTAAATCCTTTTATGTTAGGATTAGGGGAGTCATGGTAGTAATGTGATGATGTTGTGAATAGCCTAGATGATTAATTGTGAGAACCTGTGGCCATAACAATATAACTGTAACATGTTTAGTTGAGTGCACGCTTCTAAACCACTTTAATCTGGTTAAATTCGCTCCTAGATCGGAAGATTGGAATGAACATACCTGCTATGAACAATAGACTACCCTAATGAGGACGGAAGTTAAGTTAGTTGTAATCTAGGGTGGATAGCGGATCGGAAGGACCTTTCCCTTGCCCTTCTCACAGTAGATCATCTGGAGTATTTATGACTGAGTTAGTGAACTGCCATGGTGAACCGAAATCCTGACATACCTCTCCTTATCTGATTTCATCTTAGTTCCTTTCTTGCCTTTATTTCTCTCTACTTTACTTCTCTTGCCTTACATCTTTAGTAGTTTAAAAAACAAATTTAAAACCCCCCACTTGTGACTAGACAAATGTACTTAGCAGATAGATACTAAGCCTCTCTGTGGAGATCGACCCTACTTACCGCTAGCTTCTGTTAATTGTACTTAGGTATTTAGTTTTGGTACCTAACGATGGTATCAAACTTTGGCGCTGTTGCCGGGGAGGCAATAGCCTATTTGTCCATTTTTTGTTTTGTTTGTCTCTCTCGGTCTCAGGGAATTTTTAATTCCTTGAGACAGTTCTTATTTATTTCGCCCAGGTCTAACAGGTCAGAGTTAGTTCCAGCTAATCCTGAACCAGAAAGGACCTTTCATTATAGACAGAGACTGCAGAGAAAGATTCAAAAGGAAGCCATGAGTACTTTTGAACCCGAGCTAGAACACTTTCTGTTTGCAGAAGACCCGTCTTGTGAAGAAGACAATTCTATTTCTGCCGTCAGTCTTGTGAAGATGCCTAACATCGCGAGTCACTCAGACCCCCACAGCTGCCTTAATCCCTAAAGGTTTCAAACTTGCGATCGAAGATGGGAATACATTTGACATTCGGCCTTCCTACATCAATCTGGTCGAACGAAACCTATACCGAGGTGTGGCGGGTGAAGATCCGCGGAAACATATGGAAGTTTTCACAGACTATTGCTCAACCATTCCCGCTACTAAGGGAGTGACCCTAGACAAGATTAAGGAAGTTCTATTTCCTTTCTCTTTAACCGATGGAGCCCGTGAATGGCTTACAGATCTAAACAGAACCGCATCCGGTATTACTAACTGGGAGACCCTGGCTCTTGCCTTCTATAAAAGGTATTTTCCTCCACAACGAACTAATCAGCCGAGAGGAAAATTTACAAGTTTCAAGCAAGCACCAGATGAGAACTTCTATGAAGCTTGGTGTCGGTTTAAGAAGTTGGTGCGGTCTCTTCCTCATCATGGTTTCGATCAGTGGTTCTTATGTAACCAGTTCTATAATGGGTTGTATGACGACCACCATGGTATTTTGGACGCCTCATCAAATGGGCGATTTCAGAAGAATAATGATGATGACATGGGATGGGGAATATTAGAGGAGATGGCTACCCATTGTGCTGAGTATTGGAACCCGAGAGATGGTATTCGGACAGTTAATTTTGTTGATAATGCAGTTGTGGCTCAACTTGAAGCCATAAATGCCCGTTTTGATAGGTTGGAATTGCACAATGCTGGTGATTAACAGACGGTTCACTTGTTGACTAAACAAAAAACCGTTTCATGTGAGAGGTGCGGTAGTAATGACGGTCACACTGCTGTTGACTGTCTAACTGAGAAGGAGCAGGTTCTTGCCTTTCAGCAATACAGGCAAGGAGGCTCTTATTATAACAATCAGAGTGGAGTTCATCCCAATTTGAGATGGACTAATCAGAATGTGTTGAACCCTTCACCTCCACCGCAGCAGCAACAACCATACATTCCTCCTCACAAAGCTCAACAAGGCTTTCAAAATCCTTCATCCTTTCCACCGCCGCAACAAGGTGCTTCCTTAAGTGGTGTTAGTGAGATGACCGAGTTGAAGTCAATGATACAAGCATTGACTGTTCAGTTGCAGAAGAGTGACCAACAGAAAGATGCGTCGATAAAGTCACTTGAGCCTCAAATTGCTCAACTCGCGGCTAACCAGTCTTCAAGGAAGCCGGTTCATTTACCATCTCAACTTGATAAGAACCAACATGAGACGATTAATCTGATAAATTTGCGAAGCGGTCTTTCTTATGAAGGACCCAAAATGTCAACTGATGTGGACATATCATACCAGAGACCTGTTGTTGCTGAGAGTGAACAGTTGTCAATGGACGAATCTATGCTGAATCCAAGGAAAATCCTCGATTGACTCATTTCTGGAGGTCGATCAAGAGGAAATGCTGGGAATATTACTCGATCGAGTGAAGCTGATGTTCGATCGAGTAAGGCTGATTTTGAAGACTTCGATTGAGTTGAGGAAACTCCTCGATCGAAGGAAATTGCTGAGAAAACTGCTCGATCGAGTGATGCTGAAAAAGAGGATTTCGATCGAGTTGTTGATGGTGCTCGATCGAATGATATTGCTGATAAAAGACCTCAATCGAGAGGAAAAAGGGGTCGATCGAGCAAGAAAGATGACGAGCATGTTGAGACGTTGGCAGAAAGAAACAAAGGTTTGGAAATTCCTATAACGGTTCCTTTTCCGAGGCGATTGCAGAACAAGAAGGCTGAACAACAGTTCGGGAAATTTGCTGATATCCTGAAGAGCCTTCACATCAATGTTCCTTTCGCTGAACTACTTACCCAGGTACCCTCTTACATGAAGTTTATGAAAGAAATATTAACGCGTAAGAGGCATATAAGTGACCATGAAACAGTAGCTTTGACTGAAGTAGGGTCCGCCTTAGTTCAGAATAAGACACCACCCAAACAATCTGACCCGGGTAGCTTTTCAATTCCATGTCATATAGGGACCCATTTAATTGACAATGCGCTATGTGACTTAGGAGCTAGCGTAAGTGTCTTACCATTGTCTTTCGCTAAGAGACTAGGTTTGACCAAATTTAATTGCTCCAATATGACTGTTCAGATGGCCGACCGTACCATATCACGACCACTCGGTGTCTCAGAGGACATACCTGTGAAAATTGGGAGATTCTTTATTCCCGTTGATTTTGTGGTCTTAGACATACCCGAAGACTCTTATACTCCTATTATTTTAGGACGGCCATTCCTATTTACTGCTCGCGCGGTAATTGATGTCGGGAGGAAGACCCTTACTTTCCAGGTAGGTGATGAGGAGCTGACATTTTATCAGTCCAAAGCTCGTAGGGCCCCTATGCAAGCTCAACCTTGCAATGCCTTACCCTCTATAGACCCAGACATAGTCTCTCCAGCTGAAAATATCAAATATTGTGCTGCTATAGTAACACCTCCACCTCAGACTGAGAGCAAAAAGGAGGACCATTCTGTTGTTTTCCTTGCTGCAGGTACAGACAAAGTGGATGCTGGAGATGCTGTCGGTCATGGTGCAGTGAAAGTCAAGTTAAGTGATGGGAATGCTGCAAATGATAATGCCACTGCCAGTAAGGATGCCAAAGGGAAGAAGAAAGTGAAGGCGTATGTGGATGCAAACTATTCTTCTTCTATCAGTTCAAGTTCAAGCTCAAGCTCATAGCAATCCAAGAGGACGGTCCGCGATGCTGAAGGGACCTCCTCCAGTCAGAAGCCCTCTTTTGGGCTGTTACAGTGTTTTGGAAGATGATCGGAGAATGCCCCGTTGTAAAACTTTGTAATTTGAATTTCCGTTTAGACACTTTATATTGCATTTTAGACTGTTAGACAATACCGTAGTTAGTTTTAGCATAAGATCAAATATAGACTGCGTATTTTTGTGATTTGGTATCTGCAGGAAGTATTTCTATGTGTTTTTATGCAGGTTTGGGGAAGATTTATTGCATTGGGACGCGTGCCAAAGGAAAACAACTTGATCGATTACTTTTTGTACTCGATCGAGAGGATTGCCCAGGCGAAGAGTTCGATCGAGCTATTTATGCAGTTCGATCGAATGGTTAAAAAAGGAGAATTCTCGATCGAGAGGCATTTTACTCGATCGAGTGGAATGGATGAAGAAGTCCTCGATCGAGCGGTTTCAAATCACTCGATCGAGTGACTACGCTTTATATCGCACAGGGAGCTCTTTTCTTCTTTCTATTTCATTCTAATTCTTTTTCTTCTTTGCTTTTGTGCGATAAACCTCCTAAAAACCCCCAAATCTCCATTTTTTTTCTCCCCTTTTGCCAAAATCACCACCCACATTGCATTCCTTACTTGTATTTCGACAAAAGCCCTCATCCTTCACCTTCAAATTCGTCTTGTTTGCGGTTTACTTGGGGAATTAGGGTTTGCTCGAGTCGGGTTTTAATCTGCCTATTTCTTGCGTTTTTTGTTGATTTCTTTGCATCTTTTGTGGGTACTCAATCAATTAAGTCTTATTCCCCTCTTTCTTGTTGTTTAATTGATGTTTTTCGACCTTAATTAGGGCTAGAGTTTCAAAAATTTGTGATAAATTGGGAAAAATCATGATGTATTTGATTATTTGATTAATTTACGGACTTATTTGATTTCTAGGATGGATAGTAACACCATGCCCTCTACTAGCTCTACTGTTACCCCATCTCTTTATGAGACGGTTGTCCCTGCTGCTACCACCGTCACTAGCCCTGCTGTTGTTACTGCTTCTACTGCCGCTGCTACTGTTGACGCAGCCATTGTCCCTTCCATGGTGACGACCCTTGCTGCATCGTCACCATCTGTCACTGCTGCTACCTCTTTTGCGCTTGTTCCCAGCCGGCCAGTCACATGTCGCACACCTGGACTACCTACTCCTGCTGGCCGAGGGAGGGGTCGAGGACGAGGTCCTCCTAATGCTGGACGTACTGCCGCCACGTTCCGAGCAGATGACTCCTTAGACCCGCTTCCTTATTTTCCTGAGGTACGTTTCTTGAATTCTATTCATCGTAAATGCTTTAAAAAATTAATAAGTTGTGACATTGCGTCTACTAAATTCTTGTGTCGGACTTCACTTGAGAAACTGGGGATTTACGAGCATGTTGCTGAGTTGTTAAACGGGACGGGGATTACCGGGTTGACCAACATGCATGCACTGACCTACGAGCAGCTCACACTTGAGTTTTTCAGCTCGTTTACCTTTTCGGCTGGTGCCTACGACACTGACCTAGAGAGCTCTTGTGTCTCCTTTTGACTGTTCAACCGGACCACTACCTGGACCTTAGCTGAGTTTGGGAGGCGGTTAGGTTTGTCTTCTCACGGTCATCAGGACCCTCCTCGGAAGGTCATGGTTTTCATTTAGCCCACTTTGGCACAGACTCCCTTTAGCCAGCGCCGACTAGCTCACATTCACTTTCCCCCGGCCTGTTACTTTTTGCGCCTCCTTGGCGGGATGATTTTTGGACGTAAAGAGCCTAACAACATTAACAATGTTGAGTTTTCGATTTTAGGGGGCTATTTAAACATTGATAGCGCTGGCCCCTTTGTTTTTAACATTGCTTACTTGACAGCTCAGCATTTTAATGCTGTCGGGCAGAAGGTGACGAGCACGATTTGCTGGGGAGCATTAGCCTCTTTTCTCGCCCGTTCCCTTTTTACTGACTTCCCCAGAGGCTTGAGACACATTGATAGGAAAACGGACTTAGATATTAACGTCATGCTGGCAATGTTTTGGTTAGCTTCAGACCAGCGGACTTGGAAGATTTGTAGTTCCACGTCCGTGACCCTTCTATTTCCCGACCTAGCCCGTCTTACACCTTTGATCTCTATGACGGGTGGGTTACCTCCACCTCTACCTTCTTACCACCTTCCACTTTTTGCTCCCACTACTTCCGCTTCTAAGAAGCGGAAGAGACCTGAGACTCGAGAGGGGTCCACACTGACTCAGGCTGGGCGGACGTTCACGCCCACGCCTACGCGTACACCGACCCCTATCCATACACCTTCTGTTACATAGCCGGTCTTTCCGGCTAATTTTGTTCCTCCTACTCCTTTAGTGGCGCCTGAGGTCATGGACCAAGGGCGTCGTGATGGTTTGCTGCTTGAGATGTGTACCAGGGTAGCTCGTATGGAGCGGGACCAGGCACTTGCCTTGTTCCCTCTATACGAGTATCACGTGAGGAGAGGACGTCCCGTACCGGACGGCTGACCACACCCTTCTTTCTACCGTACCCGGCGGAAGGGTACCCGCAGCCAGAGAGAGGCGGACACAGTTGAGCAGGAGGAGAGATCCTGAGCTGAGGAGGGTAGGAGACGGGAGCAGGAGAGGGATCCTGACTACATGGTGGTAGAGGAGGAGGAGGAGGAGGCTGTTGACGAGTAGCTGCTGGTCTACTCACTTCCCCAATTTTCTGGCTGGTTTCGGGAAGTTCGTCATTTTGTATGTATTCTGCTCTTTCTTTTTATTTTCAACTCCTTTATTTATTTATTTATTGTATTCGTTCATTTATTGGCTGTTTTATCCCGTTCCCCGTATATATACTGCTGGTGTATGCTGGAGGACAACAAGGGCGTTGTCCGTTTTGGTTTGGGGAGAGTATTGCATCCTTTGAGTCTGCATTTGCATTTGTTTTGTATTCACGTTTACTATCCTTGTTTGCATCGTACTTTTATTTTTATTTTTTTTAAATAAAAAAAATAGAAAATTTCGAAAAAAATCACGTTTCATTTTGCATATAGGTTGAGTCGGAACGGTAGATTTCCATGATGATATTGCACTTTAACTTGTCAATTTCACTTAAGCCTTGCATCTAATTGGCAGTTATTAGCTTAGTCATGTGCATAATCTACGAGTTAGTGTCAAAAATACAGCTGATCATATAGACTTGACCTTAAAAATTCGCAAACTACTTGAAAATTTCGAAGTTATTAAAGCAGTATAACTGGTGTCATTCATGACCAATTCATGTAGGAATTTGAGAGTAGTACTCCTTGCATAGCATGTTCATAATTTTTGGACATACATTCGGGTTTGTGGTCGGTGTCACATACAGGGATGTGCTTACAATTTTTCCCTTTCTTTTAGTTTTACCCATTTAGCTCCACATTAGCCAAACTTAGCCTTTTGACCCATTAATTACACCGAAAGTAAGCTTGTCTGTCAAGCTAGTTTAGTGTACTTTTTGTGGTATATATCTCATTGTTGCGAGTTAGTTTGTTCCTATATTCATATGGAGTTGGTAGAAAAGAAAGAAACGTGGGCAGGAAAATGAGAAAAGCATGGAAAAGGAAAAAACTGAAAAAAAAAGAAGAAAAAAAACTGAAAAACAGAAAAAAGAAAGAAAGAAAAAGAAAAAGAAAGTTGGAAAATGAAAAGAATAGACCGTATTAAAAAAGGGAAGTTTGTGACGGTCTTACCACTCCGTTTTTATTTATATCTTTTTGAGGAGATTGTGTATTGGTTAGTGAGTTTTGTGCCAAACAAGGGCACTTGTGTTTTGATATCGTAATCAGCTGAGAATTGGATGTTCTTATATGGTCTTATTTAGGTGCTAGCTTGACGCTCTACCTCCACATATCCCATAATCACTTTGCCATTTCTTACCTGTTGCCTCACTTTACCATAACTTTTGTAAGCCCTCGACTGTGACGGACATTCTTGGTTGGAATGTATGTATGGTAACTGGAATCGTCTATCATTTTTGCTGCATGCATGTTATGTGGGTCGCAGTTTAGGTGAGTGACTGTTTTTCTCTTCTTCTCTTACACATTTATATTCACCCTTTGCTTCATGAGAGAAGAGTGACTCGTGAGAGTCCGATTTTAAAGGTCTTGCAAGGTCAACAGGTCAGCTTATTTATAGATATCATACAACTCGTTTGCGCTTGACTGTTGTAGCTATAACTGTTATATTTGATTGCATTAAATGGTTTATGTGGACAAGTTATAGCTAGCTCTGAGTTTTCATATCCGTTCCATTAGTTTGCATTTAGTTTACTCGAGGCCGAGTAAAGGTTCAGTTTGGGGAGATTTGATATGGGCAATTTATATAGTCTTTTTAGCCTCTTATTGCACGCATTTTTATGCCATTTTCATTGCTTTGTATTGCAAAATGCCCCGAATTGGCTACTTTGGTTTATTTTGTCTTAATTGCAGAAATGGACCTTAAAGTAGTGGAACCATGCCTTTTTCGTCCGTCTTAGCATGCATTTTGAGGAGATGGAGGCTTTAGAGAAGAAAGTCGTACCTCGGGAAGCGTGAAGGTGTCCTTAGAAGACTAACCAAATGAAGTCAAGGCTGTTTCAGTGGATATCTACTCGACCGAGAGCTTATAGTTCGATCGAGTAGTTTGGCAGATGTAGGTGTTCGATCGAGTGGTTCTTGAACTCGATTGAAGCGGGCTAATTTGGAAGTGTTAGATCGAGAGCTGCTTTTGCTCGATCGAACGTTTTTGCTGAAGATTCACTCGATCGAGTAGTTTCAAAGGGCTCGATCGAGTGACAAGTTATTTACACGGGTTTCTTAATCCGTGTTTAGGTTTACTTATGTTATTAATTACTTCCTTATATAAAGGAAGTTCTGATTAGGTCATAATTACGTTTTACTCATACTTTACTCTTAATCTCTGTTACTTCTCTTAATTACTGCTGCTACTTTGTTCTTTACGCCGGATTCGCTCTTTTATAATCTCTCTTTCTCTTAACCTTAATCTAATCTTTTGCTTGCTTTAATTATTATTCTTCTTTATTTCGTTGTCTCTTGATTTTTATTCTATTGTTAGCGTTGCTAGTATACAATTCATCTCTATTATCTCTTTATCATGTCTCTTAGCATATTCATCGTTATTATTGTTAAATCTGATAGCATGAGTAGCTAAATCCTTTTATGTTAGGATTAGGGGAGCCATGGTAGTAATGTCACGATGTTGTGAATAGCCTAGATGATTAATTGTGAGAACCTGTGACCATAGCAATATAACTGTAACATGTTTAGTTGAGTGCACGCTTCTAAACCACTATAATCTGGTTAAATTCGCTCCTAGATCGGAAGATTGGAATGAACAGACCTGCTATGAACAGTAGACTACCCTAATGAGGGCGAAAGTTAAGTTAGTTGTAATCTAGGGTGGATAGCGGATCGGAAGGATCTTTCCCTTGCCCTTCTCACTGTAGATCATCTGGAGAATTTATGACTGAGTTAGTGAACTGCCATGGTGAACCGAAATCCTGACATACCTCTCCTTATCTGATTACATCTTAGTTTCTTTCTTGCCTTTATTGCTCTCTAATTTACTTCTCTTGCCTTACATCTTCAGTAGTTTAGAAAACAAATTTAAAAAACCCCACTTGTGACTAGACAGACGTACTTAGTAGATAGATACTTAGCCTCCCTGTAGAGATCGACCCTACTTACCGCTAGCTTCTGTTTGTTGTACTTAGGTATTTATTTTTGGTACCTAAAGTCGGTATCACTTCTCATGCTTTGCCTATGAAAAGGCCTTGGTTAGCAAGTTTCAGCAATACTTTGCACTTTCCCTAACCTTACTATATACTATTTCCCATTCTTGTGAATAATCTTGTATTATAAAAACTTCTTTGAGTACGTGTCTAGATCCAATCTGGACATAGGCTTTCTTGCCTTTGAATAACTCCCACTATCCTCACAGTGTGTAGAGATAGGACCTTCGGTTATTGGAACGAACTACCATAATTCCTCCAATTCATAAAAACGAATCCTAATTTCATCCCTTCGTTCTTGCATATCTCATTATTTCAAGTGTACTCAATTTCCGTTGAGTACATCTCATTGTTCAACTGCCTAGGATGTTTCTAGCAGATATCCTCCTTAAATAATATAGCCAAGATGGTTCTCTAACCAACCTTATGTGTTTAGAATATGGTTTTTGTGTAACTCCTTGCACATAAATCAATCTCAATTCTAAATGCTTAGCTTAATATCTTTAGTACTTCCTGAGTACTAACTAATGAACTATGTGGCTATATAGAGACTTCTCTCAAAAATTTGATTTGTAACTTTTCGTCATACTCCAAGTATAAGAAATATAAGAATGGTGATACATCTTAGCATAATGAATTAATCCCGCAGCGGAAGCATGTGGATTCATTTCTACATGTTCAATACTTTTGAACTTGTCAAGATTCTTATTAACATAAGAACATTCATTCAACGCTAATATCCTCTTAGAACTATCTTTATAGGTCTGGATACCTTAGAGATGTATTATTCTTCTCATAAGTCTTTCATCATTTAAAATAATCAATATGTCCCTTACACATAAGACTAGTAACACCATATTACTCCCACTAAACTCCATGTATAAACAGAACTACTTGACAATTCGAGTAAAGTTTATCACATGATCAAAACATACAATTCAACTCCTTAACTTCTACTTAATACTTTTTCTTAAGTTTTCATCCTACGTTAGGATAGTTGCGATTTTCAAAAACTCATGCAAGATGATTTTAAAATCGAACTGTCAAATTATATCCGAATTCAATGAGGCGTTGTTGTTGCGTGCAAAACCCTTTGTCACCAACCAACCAAGCTAAATAAACATCTTTATGTTTATGCTCACTTCGGACTCATGTGGAGTTGAGACCAGATAAAGCTTCTTAATAAGTTGCAGGTTTGTTACTTTAAAAAATAACATGACTCATGTCCCATTAGATTTTGAAGAAATATTTACTGATTTTGACCAAGAAGGAACATCTTCCTACGTCTTATTTTCAGTTTGTGGCTCGTGATCATTTTATCTCACTCTGTCTTTAAGAAATAATCCTTTTTTCTTTAATAGACAGCATCACGAGCCACAAACTTGTTGTTCTCGTGATAGTTGGGTTAGAAAGCCACATGCTTTCTTTCGAAACAAGCTACAACTTAGGTACAATGCCTAATCATATCATACATGAATTGTACTTGATTGCTTTAAATATGTTTTGTTTTAGTGGAATAAATAAATACTAGACAAATTGTAATAGAAACTACTTCCAACTTTATAGTAAAGATTCAATCATGTCGTATAGGATTATTTGTCACTTTCTAACACACTTTATTTAATATTATGTGCTTATGAAGATTAACTTGTGATACCATATCACACTCCTTTTGGAGCAAATAAAAGCCTTCATTTTATTATTCCTTATATAAAAAAGTACTAATATTTTGGTTTTATAATCTCTAGGTTTTGATACTTTTTAAACATTCATTGAACTTATTCAAAGAATTTCTCTTCTTACGTCATTAAGTGGATATCAAATATCTACCTAATCCGTTGGTAAAAGAGACAAAGAAATAATAACCTTTTCTGATTGAAATTGTATTCGACCATACACTTCAAAGTGTAAATAGGGCGAATATCTTGCTCTATTCATAATCTTTTTCAAGTAAAAATCATGAATTATCTTGCTTTGAATACAAGATTCGCACACACCAAGAGATTCACAATCAAATGGTTTGGGACACTAGTCAAAACTAGTTACTAAATGCGATTTTCAATCGAGAATTGAGAAATGATAGGGGTCACCAACTTGGGTCTTGTATATATGACATTTATTTCTAGTTTGAATATAATTACCTTGATTTGTATGGTCACACCATAAACTGAATCGTGGTATGTAAGAGCACAACGCTTGTTTTAATTACATAATAGAGAAACCCTTTGCGTTTTATACAAAAGCTTGAATTATATTATTATTTAGACTTAGTGTACATCATAACAATTATTGAAGTACATTTCTAAATACAAAACTAAAATGAGTACACTATAACACTTATATGTCCATGGATGAAATGGCAGCTACCCTAGTTCCATTCATGTAAATTTCTGAATTTATTCTTGCTAGTCGTCACACGATAATGCCAAATATCATGACGAAATTCACAAATTTGTATCAAATACTCATGATGTGGTAATTGGCAAGAATGCAATGTCAATGTCATAGATATTCAGGAAGGAATATGTTGGAGTCACACGACCAACTTTCTAGATCTTTACTTATTTGGGTTTGTATCTATTTTAGTGTCTAACACCTTCTCTTTCGAGCCTAGTTCTATCCTTAACAATTAAAATAGGAACTTTACTTCTTATTGCTCCCACTCACTTCGAGAATTTCTACTTGATGAAGACTTATCTTCATATAAATTCCTAGTTAATCCTTCACAAGGATGAACTCTATCGTGGTATTTGGTCAATCAAAATTTCTGACAAATCAATTTACCAATTTAATATTGTCATATTCTTAACAACTTAAGTGCTTGATGACAAGTGTTTAGGTTGAACAATAAGACTTTTGAACCATGGATGCATAGAAGATATAATCAAAACATATTTTGACTAATCATTACCTCTAGTCATATTTCTTCACAAGAAATCATACATAGGTATGTTAGGAATATTAAGATGCTAATCTCATATGACATAGGACAACTCCTATGGAGTTCTATGGAATAGAACGATTCCTATGGAGCTAGTCCACAATCTATTATACGGTTCATTTTTTGGAAAGAGATTCTTTTTCTTTGTCATTAGCATTAGTGGTTTAGCGGAGACTCGTGTTACAATCGAATGATATCGTCGCATATGAGTAGGAGTAATGAAATAGAACAACATTAAAAACAACGAAATAGTGGGAAAAAACAACATTCATCGTAATATATAAAACATTTAAGTATGTTTTAGCATTTATATAATGACCTCCACCCAATTATATAAACGATTCCGAGACCCAAAAATTCATATTAAATCTTGGATGTGAGCCTACGGGCCCTCTACACCTCTTGCTAATATAATCTTGGTGGGTTAAACCATTTAACCGATTCTACAATTAGAACTCTCGGTCGATGAATTTACGTTAAGTTCATCTTTAGCCCGAACCTACGGTCCCTCTAATACTTTCGTTGAGATCAACCAAATTTCGAAGTGTAATAACATTTTATTACGCCACTTACCCAACGTCAATTCAATAGAGAGCACCCCGAAAAATCGTATTGTACCCCTTATGAAATTGAGATTCATGGGTTCCTACTATTTGGTAAGGCTATGTCTCAATATTTAAAAATGAAGGTCTTGTCAATTTATTATCTATCAAATTTAAGTGAACTAAATTTTCGAACTAACGATAATTATAATTGACACGGTCGATACTTGATATGATATGCATGTGTTGTTTATGGCGATTTGGCAATGCATGCAACATATAATGAAAAATGCATAAGCAATCAATAAACTTCTGAGTATGGCCTTCCTAAAATAGAAAATCTAATATTCTATTTACAAATTCGGAAACCAACTCCTTTGGTCCCTTGAACTTCATCTGACACGCCTCCCAAGGAAAACACTGTCTCGACCGGAACTCTTTTCCGAATGGCTCCGTCTTTAGGAAACTCCGGAATTAAAAATAATAATAAAAATACATAGCTATTCCTATTATACATTTGTAATAAAAATTTAAATCTATTAAATTACAAAACGGTGATGCGAAATCACATTAAAATTACAACCAATTCGTTATTCCATTTCATTACGGGTAATACCAATTAAAAACTAAGGCCATACTAAGATAAAAATTACATAATTCAAAATTATATAAATAAAATATGACATTCATCAATGAAAAATGCAGCATTATTATATGATCTAAAATGCCAAATTAATGTGCCAAATCACCCTATTTATACCTAATATCGTATATAATCCGGTTTTATGGAAATGCGTGATAATAACTTATTAAAATCACAAATCAATACTTAAATCAAATTTAAGCCCAAGTTAATTATCCTAACTCTCTTAGGACTCAAAAATTAGTCTTCACTCAATTTTTGACTATAATTCAACTTGGTTTTTCAATTATTGCTTATTAAATTTCTTATAATCATAACAATTATGAAATAATTCCCAATTTTTTTTGATAAAATGTAAGAGTATATTATCAAAAAGAGAAGTAGCCATACATTTTGAGAAAGGACTAGCCACTAACAGGCCACCTCCTAACTCAAAAAACAAAACAAGCCCATACATAAAAGCCCACACCAGAAGCACCTCACTTACAGCATACTGATCCAATTAGGAGGAAACAAAAACGAGATACAATAACATATCCCTAATTTAGACAACGAAACCCAGGTTTCATCTTCTTCGTCCCCAATTAACGAAATAATTCCCAATTAATCATAAAAAATTGGAAAAATTCGAAATCACATTTTTTTAAATACTGGAATATTACCAAGATTCCAAAAACTCAATAAAATTTGCCCACAAAATATTTATAATTTATTTCATTAATAAATCGTGTAAATCATAACTTTTACCATTTAATTCCAAATTAAACATAACAATTATGAAAAAATCAAAGTTAAAATTTTGAACATTCTTAAATAATTTCCAGAACCTGGAAATGGCAAAATTTCAACCAAAATTTCGAATTAATTTTTATGACTAATAAAGTTGCCCTTTTATCGATTTTATCACATAAAAAACAATAAACATACCAAATCAATCAAAATTAATCATGCAACTTTATATATGATGTTCATATCATATCTACAACATTAGGGAAAAATTTCATGCCATAAAATTTATTTTAGCTATTTTTGCTAAAAAAATAGTCACTATTTATATCATTTTAACCATTAAAATTATAAATCATGCATAATAAATCACATTTATCTAAAATTTTACATACAATATTTAAAATATGCATGTGACATCATATTAAAATTTCATGTCCTATTTCGAAGTTTAACTATTTTAGTCATTTAACCTCCATTTTTAGCATTTTTATCTCATAAAAATCATAAATCATGCAATATTAATCACATTAATACAAAATTTTATATACAATATATAAAATATGCATGTGAGGCCATACCAAAAAATCACGGCCATTAGTGAAGTTTTACTATTTTTAGTAAATAAAAGTTCATTTTACTCAATAAAATGTAATTATTTCACTAAAGATCATTAAAATAAGCAATAATCATCCATAAATAATCAATATGACCTAAAAACATTTTAGAACCAGAATGTATAACATGCAAAAAAGTTTGTGGCTTTTATCCTTATAAATCACAAAATATCTAGTTTTAATTAAGTTACATTTAACTCGGAAAAACCAAACCGAATATGCATGCAACACCAAAGCTCTTGATGCCAATTGTTAGGTTCATAAACCCCTTATTAGAATCATCTAATTATTTTATAAAATACCCATAATATATATTTATGTGGATCTAGTGCATGCATAACAAAATAATGGAAAAAAAAATAAGAAAATCGAGTTTTCTTACATTGTAAATGTACCGGATTTTGGGCACAAGTAAGGTCTCCTACCTTCACTTGTTCTTGAGCTTAATACATTGGAATGATCCTCCATAAACTCAAACTTTCAAATTAGAAAGTCTCATCTTGAATGCACCCAAAACAATCCCTTAAATCTAATAATAATATTAATTAGATGTTATTATTAGATTCCTTAAAATATATTCTATATTATTTATTTCTACTTCTAGTAATGTAATATGTAATATATGAATGAACAATTTTTATATCTAAAACAAAATGTTAGAGAGATGGAGGAGAAAAAGTATACATACATACTATATGCATGAGATAGGGATGAATGAATAAGACACAGGCTCTTATTTTGAGCCAAGGTGGGCCGGCTAGGGTGAGAGGAAAAGGGTCATTGCATGGCCTTGGTCTTACCCATAAAGTGTAGGGTAAAGGCTAGTTAGTGTAGGTAATTATTATGTTTATTTTATCATAAAATAAAACATTCACTAACTCCTTAATTCCTCTATTTTTCGGTCCACCCATAAAATGGACATCCATTTTATGTTTGTTAACTTGTCATTTGTAATATGCTAGGTCATGTGTCACACACCATGTCCATATGTATTTTAATGCATATTTAACTCCTTAAATATCATTTTATAACAAATAAATTACTTGTGACAAAATAACTAGTAATACATAATTACCATTATTAAAGTGGGTCATATAAATATAATTCACAATATTTTTAAATTATAATTATTCAATCATTCTTAATTTAATTGTTTCACAAACAATAATGAATTTTAGTAATAAAATCTTTTAATTACTAAAATAAATCTTATTTAATCAAATTACAATAAGATACAAAAATTCTCACTCACAAATGAATTGTTCAAATTTAAGGAATTGATTAACTTGTATCGACATACAATTAATCAACTTATCTAGTAATGGAATTGTCCTATAGGTGTGACCTTAAGGGATCAACTGATCACCACCTCAAACGACAGTAATGTCAAACTCTAATTAGCCAATCATTACCGATTAATGTTGATCAGTTGACTATATAATGAATCATCCCTTACTATTCTTATTATGAGATTTAATTATGGTTTTTAATCATGTGATCGCACTATTGTTGAGGACACTTACTCCAACACATGGCCTAATCACTCATCACTCTCAAGGAATAATAACAACATCGTCACTCACTCAAGCCCTAAAACAAAATCACAATGTACACCGTGGGCGTTTCACAATAACGTTTGAGAGTCAATTTTACAAATAGAATCCCTATCACTAAATAAGAATTCATCTATATACGATTCCAATGGAGATTTATATTCACTCTTCATCAACATTGGTTTGACATGAATTAGATTACTATGAATCGAATTTAATTCCAATGTCAGTTCTTCAACAATTTTTTTTTGCCCTTCTTGTTGATAATCATCCTCATCAAAATTCACAATCTTTGTAACTTCACCATCAATAGCATCAACCGTCTTGTCATCTTCATAATCGTCAAATATTGGGGGACAATTTACCCATAAGGAAGAATAAATGTTGTCGTGTAACTCCTCCTTATTTAGCACTCGCTCAAATTCTCCATAGATTTTTTCCTTGTTTGAATGGTATGCCTCAGGTCTAAAAATGTATCATAGGTTGGAGCATCATATACTTCGATTTCTTCGTCGTCTCCTAATTCACCATTGATAATAAACAGCCCTTTTTCTTGGAACTCTTCATCATATAATTTGTCTCAAATGACAATTACTTCACATAGCATTATACGTCTTCGATTGGGGCACTCACTTTGATAGTGTCCTAACCCTTGACACTTGAAACATCGAACTTTAGATAAACTAAGTTCCTTAGAATGAGCAATCTGCTTTTCTTTTTCCATGGTTGGAGCACTTGAGATAACTACGGTTTTTGAATTCGTGATTCTCTCCCATTGACTTGGCCTAAGGTAAACATGACTTGACTTGATTTGTCCTTCAGCCTTCAAACATAGGTCACCTAGCATATCGAAAGAAGAATAAGGGCGCATCTCAACTGCATGAGAAATGTTAAGGTTCATCCCTCGAAAGAAACGAGCCATCTTTTGTTCCTCATTCTCCTCTACTTCACTCATAAGGGTTTTTCTTTTAAATTCACCAATATAATCGGAAATACTCAAGCTCCCTTACATTAATTCAGCCAATTTACGATATAAACCAATATTGTGAGTTTTAGGAACAAACCTCTTATGTAGCTTTCGTTTTAAAGACTCCCATAAGGGTAGCTTCTCCTTCCCTTCACGTAGCCTAGCAACCTTCAAACTCTCGTACCATTAAGACACGTTCTTGCGTAGCTTCAAGATCGCATACTTGCAATGATTTTCATCATCAATATCCTTGAAGTCGAACATCCTCTCCATCTGCATTTCCCATTCAAAATATTCCTCGGGATCAGTACCACCAACAAACTCTGGAAGTTAGTTGATCTTGAAATCGTCCATGTACTTGACCGGTTCTCTACGTGGTTTCCAACGAGGACCTCCTGTGGGGACGTTCAAATTCCTTAAAGCTTCTTAAAGACTTTGAATAAAATTTGGATCCTAAAAATTCATGATCACCGTCTTGGATCAACAAACCTGTCTCTGATGCCAAATGATATGAAAATTACATGAAAGAATAAGATTCGTTTGTGTGCAGCGAAATTAATTAAACTGGACAGTGCTTAGGATTTGTCTGATTATCGAATTTAATATAATTTGAACGGCTTTGAGAACTGTCTGATTAAGAAATTAAACCTGGTAATTTTTATGTGTTTTTATAATATAAACGAAAAAAAGAAAATAAAGGATATTTGCTTGAACTAGACCTATAACTCAACCAATGGTGAATTATAATCAAGACCTATTGATTATAACTCGTGTTAATGTTTGAAATGCATCAAACATGAATAAGCTTTGGAACGAAACGCGTTGAACCCAGGGTTTACAAAACATATAGACGGAAAAGCTTCTGCTTATTTTCTTCATCACTCAATCAATCTGTTAATAACAATACAAGACCTCCTTATATAGGAGCTAATAACCGACTAATAAAATGAATAAGAAAAATGCTTCCTTAAACCGACTTGCCTATTCTAACGTGTATTAACACGTTTTCCATGGCTCCATATTGCCTTATTGTACTCCTTCTAACTTTAGGTAAATTAACTAAAAGAAACAATAACAATATAATAATTAACTAAACCATATTTTAAGAAACTTGGATACTTTCCTAAACCGGATAAACTACTAATTAGGAAATATATGACAACCAATATTGTGCTTGTCTATGTACTTTCTCCAACTCTACGGACTTTCCTTCTCCAGCTTCACGCACTTTCCTTGGTATCCAAGCAAAGTACTAAACTTGACGCCCAAGTAATTAAGTTAAACCATTGTTGAACCTGTAGATGAGTCTTGCTTTTGAGTGAACAGTCGTGGAGTCTGTTAATTTTGTTCATTTCGTTGCTGAGCTACATCATTTTCTACATCTCTTGAGGTGGCCAGGCTACGGTCTACCACTGGCGGTGTGGGTACCTGTTGCTGAAGGAAAAGTAGATCTATATACTTACATATTCATATATGTCTTAATTTAATTTCTCATAAAATTAAAGATGGATTTTATGCATGCAAACAAATGAGCAAAATAGAGGAGAAATCATGTTCTTACATTGGATGTTTCGGTTTTATGGGCACAAGAGAGATCACCTTTCTCTCTTGTTCTTGTGCTTTCCTTTAATGGAAGAACCAAGATCCAAGTGTAGGATCTCTCCCTAAGCTTTATACCCAAGGCTTTCTCTTAATAAAAATTAATATTATAGGAACTAGTACAATATTAATTTAGTAGAAAATTGACCCAAAAATATTATAAACACTTAATATTTTCGGTTTATAGAGAGAAGAAGAAGAGAATTATTTTTCTCTCTAGAATTCTAATTTTTGGATGAGTAGAAGAATGAATAATTAACCACACTAGATGTAATGTGTTAATCAAAAATATAAGGCAAAAACCCTTGCCTTTCTCTTTGGTAAAACCGGGTAGGAGGGAAGAGGAGGGAAGAAATCATACCCAATGCATGCTCTTGTTTGCCTTCACAATGCAAACTAGGGTTGCATGGCTACTAAAGCATGTAATCATTATGTTTACAACTTATAATATAAACACAATATATAGCTTAATACTCCTCCAATTTTCGGCACTTTTGATAACATGGATTCCATGTTCTTTTTGTCAATTGTCAATATGTCACATGTCACATGTCACATGTTACATAAATTTGTTATGTATTTTTAACATATTAAAAATCAACGTATTAATAAAAATACGTCACATACAAAAATCGACTTAGTAATTCATAATTACTTGTACCAAAATATTTTACCAATTTATAAATCGTATTTATAATAATTCATTGAAATTTAATTGTTACCTTAAACAATTATTTCATCCGAGTAATGATACGATTCAATTATTCAGACCGTATCTCATTTAATCACATTTTAATGTGATACGTAAATTTTACTTCCAAAATCGTCCGTCAATTTTCAAGTAATTTAATTAACTCGTAACGTTATACGATTAATTAAATGATCAATTAAGAGTGTTGCCCTATAGGTATGACCTAGGGGGTCAACTGATCACCACCGTCGTACGACAGTAATGTCAAACTCTAGTCAGCCAATCATTACCGATATATGTTGACCAGTTGACACTAAAAATTACTTCCCAATTGTATTCTTTTAAAATGAGACTTAAACATGTGATCATCATGATCAACAGTCGTGATCGCATTATTGTCGGAGGACACATATTCCAACAATCTCCCACTTGTCCTCGACAAGTGTGCGTCACCAATTCTCTTGTCCTATTACTATCTCCCACTCAATGCAAGGTGTCTTTCAGGTCTTACTTGCAAGTGATCATATCGAGAGTGGTTTCCTCGATCTGGAGAATAACTGATTGACCGGATTTATCCACCATGGATACAATCCGAGCGTGGCCACGCATTTCCAGTTCATTACTTCTCGAGTGGCCCTGA
The DNA here is from genome assembly GCF_048544455.1 of Silene latifolia. NCBI lineage: Eukaryota > Viridiplantae > Streptophyta > Magnoliopsida > Caryophyllales > Caryophyllaceae > Silene > Silene latifolia. Next base: position 66,268,162 of record NC_133531.1, read on the forward strand.
GATATTGTTATAACCCTGACTAGGGGTGGACAATTCCTATCGCACTCATTCCCTTCGACTAGCCACAGCCATCATAACCCAAAATATGCCCATTTGACCCCATTTACGAAGGTCGTAGTAACACAAATTAAAGTTAATCTGAAACTGTGCCATCTTAGGCGAATAGTCTTTAGTCAAAAGAATCGACTCATTTGAATACTATAGTAGCTCTCGCCACGACCAGGCTATATAAATTTGCTAGAACTCTAGAAGCGGTCATTAGGCCCGACAAAAAGTTCCTAACAGTTGCCTATGTGATCCACTAGTCATCTCACATGACTCTATGGCACTTGAACTTGCCATCAATCGCATCACACTCTAGTCACTTCGAGACGTCACCTCATACAAGTAACTATGGGCAAATACAATGTTAATCCGTGTTCACTTTAACGGGGTTCAATTATCTCTACAACCCGTTTGGATATAACAAAGTACAAGGTGAGTTAATAATAACTCAAACGACAAATGTCGACATCACACTCGGGTAGTCAATATCATATTACAACCTTGTGATGTATATCGTAAGTGTAAACACTTATTGATTGCAATAGAAGTTTAACATGCCATGTGTCCATGTGTTCAAACTTCTTACACTTGCAATTTCCTTTACTTTCATGTTCTCTCTCATAGCATGAATCTTACCAAGTACACATCAAGGTTCCCGACCTTGGTTTTGGTTCTTTAACTTGAAAGAACTTCCTTATCGATTATCTCATAACGAGCGAATTTGTGATGAATGATATAACTTGTATTGATCAAGTACCCCATCCACACACAATGCACTAGGTATATGTTTTGTAGAGTCTTGTAACAATTTGTCAAGATTATTAGCCTAGCACTTCTCACAAGTCCTAGCTTAACTAGGAAAGATTATTTTTGAATAACCTCTTATTCAACTAAGCATCTTTCCAAAACTTCTTATTTCTCTTTCTAGGCTTGAAAGATTTGGGATTCTCATAAATCCTTATATGTGTTCGGATTTTCTATAATATGTGCAACCTCTTGACACACAATAGAGCATTCCGTCAAACACTGAAATCGCTCATCGGATTCTACTCGAGAATTCATGACGTTTCTATTATGGCTTACCAATCAATCATCATGCTCTTATGCATATGATTCATAATTGGACATGTACATGATTATTCTAATGGCGGAAACATTAGTTACTAATAATCATGAGATCAACGGTTCATAGGTTCAATGAACGACCATGACTGTTAATGGCAATTCCATTTTCATCTACATGAATAACCTATGTGAATGTTGATACGATGTGTATCTCTTAATACTAATCCAACATCCCTTGATGTAATTGGATTCATCATAGTCCATTTTCATCCAGAATTGAAAACTCAAATGCTTCTTTATGAAGGAAGGTATTAGCTCGTCATTCTTCAATGAGTAATGAGTTGTAAACATTCGAAGGATGATAGCTCCCACTAAATTCCATGTCTTCACATGAGAATTTCCTAACTCCCACTCAATTCTACATATTTCGAAATTGACTTCTCAATCGAAACTTTTCAAGAATTGAAACATAAATTGCATTGCCAAGTTATTAAGATAAAACCATATATGTTCCCATCATATCCCTTCAAAAATACCTATTTTGAAGTGGTCTCATCTTAACCTTATGGAAAGAGATTTTAAATCTCCAATACACTCATGTCATAATGATGTGTAGCAATGTCATTATTCAAATATAAATAATATCTAGAACACGTCCTTCGAAAATATCCTTTTGGAAGGAGGTTTAACCATTTCATAATGAGGTTAAGCAATGACATTTGCGTGGTTAAAACTTGGCCATTGAAAATATCGGTATATCAATCTTTGCAACTCGATCATAACTAGTATGTTACTATGATTCATTTAGGCTCTTAAGTAAATCTCAAGGTTGAAACTATAGGTCAAAAATTATCATATAGAACTTAGTCAAAAACTTGTTAAGACTTTACATTAGTCATTTTTCTTCCAAAACTTTCTTTTGGTCTCCTCGTGTAGTTATCATAAGAATATGTTCTTTCGATTACTTCACTTGATCTCTTTAGTCATATAGAACTTACTTGAGACCATAGATCTCATCTATTCGGTATACAATTGTAAATAGATATACCTTCATTCAAATCATTCTCTCTTGCGTAGATCTTCATTTACACAAGTACACAATTTTTATTTTATCTTGCCTTGTGTGTTGTGTCCTCATTTTTCTCCCACTCTATCTTTAGAATAAATACACTATAGATTCAAAGATAGCATATGAGACACAAATAATGATGTTGAAGTATAAGGAGAACTATCTCATAGATAGACTAATAGTTATAGATTTCATATGTGTACTTGGTGATTGACATTCCTTTAAGAGAGTTCATAGACTCAAAATCGCTTTATAAATGATCATACACAAGCTTCAAGCATGTGGACATAAAATGAAACCCGTTATTATATTTGTCTATTAGATCATTTTAAGTGAATAATCTTATGTTTCTAAGAGTAAGCATTTAAACATGAATTTTTAGAACAAACGGATAACATGATAAAACGGGTGACTTGGGTTGCAAACCAAGTCACCATTATCCAAAATACAACCCATTATCCAAAATACCTTTCCATGTCGAACACGGAAACTTAAGGTTCTAAAATCCAAAACATAATTTAAAATAAGACAATGAAAAGCAAAGCTCCATAAAAGCTATCCCTAGCTTCTCGATGGTTTCTCATGCTTGCTTTTCCTTTTGATAAGTGCATATTTTATACATTTTAACCCCTTATATTAGTTTGATTTTACATATCATTTAGCACTTATCAAAGTGTTTTTAAGCTAATATTATGTTTTTAGTGCAATTGTGTGTTCAAGTGTGTTTTGTAGGAAAATGAGCTAAACTACTACAAAATGGGCTAACACTAGAAGCAAGGCTAAGTATGAGAGCAAGATTGGACTAAGTGTTGGAAGTGCATGAATTTTGTATGAAGAGTGTTGGATCAAAATGAAAATGCAAGCAAAGTCAATGTGAAAGTCAAAGCCCAAGAATTCAAGTCCAAAATGTGGTGGAAAATTTGGATGCTAAAGAAGAGCTTAGGATGCCAAAATGCTTAAGATGCCCTCCTTAATGCTCTTAATCACACTCATAAACAAGGCATTAAGCACCAACTTTGGATTCCTTGAGCATTAAACCAAGGATTGAAGGGAAAATTAAGAGTGTGCTTAGGATGCCATTTTGGATTCTTCTACAAAGTTTACTCCCTCATTTCCTATATAAAGGATGTAGACTTCACCTTTTTACACATCTCTTACACATATTTTTCCATCTAAATTCTCTCTAAATCTTAGTAGTTAGTTTAGGTTAGCTTAGTTTAGTTTAGTTTGTTTACATTTCCTTTTAGCAATTACATTACAATTACATTTCAAGTTTAATTCCAAGTTACATTTCAAGTTTTGTTCTAGTTTCATTGTTCTTCTATTTCCATTTCCATTTCCATTCAAGGTAATTCTTATTCTATTTTTATTATGTTATTTATCATTTCATGTAGTATTAGTTTAGTTTATACTTTCAACATGTTAGAGTAGTTGCATTTGTCTAAGGAGTAAGGGAAACCATGCATGACTAAGTAAATTGTAAATGTTGAAATGAGGCTAAGTTAAATTGATAAATTGTTTCTATCACATGTTTGCGCCACAACGTTTAATCTTTGGTTATTGGCCGTAATCGTAGATTAAGTTTGTTAATTCATTCTATAAGTCGAGAGGCACGGAATCGGATTAGACTAAGCATGTGTAGTAGGACGACCTAGTCATGGACGAGAGTTTCTCTAGGACCCGGTCTATGGTTGACACTAATATCGTAAGGTGGGTGTCTCTAAGCCTAAACATTTATCGTATAATCAACTTCCTAAATTGACATGAGCATTTGCATAGTTTGCGTGTGTGACCCAACCTCCCTAGACATTCTTTTTATTGTTGTTTCTACATTACATCAAACCAATCAACCAAAGCAAACGTTAATCTACCAAGGTAAAATTCAATCCATAACAACTAATTAACAACTCCCATCTCTCTGTGGTTCGACCCCTACGTACTACATTCATTTGTTTTGCTAGGGTATAAATATTATCTTTGCATAGGTGTGCGATAGCCTATCACCTTTCCCTTGTCTTTGCTTGGTGGAGGCCCTATTTACAATAAAAAGGGAGATACATTATCATAACTTTGCATCATAATACCATAGTTGAATTAGAAACATAAAAGAAGGATAGTCATTTACCTACTGGAGTAATCTTTCCAGCCTTAATATCACCAAGGTATTTGGAACAATTTCTTTTCCAATGTCCCATACCATTACAATAATGGCATTTATCAAGTGGACCCTTCTTGATCTTTGAAGTGCTAGCTTCACAAGTCTTAGCTTTGGTGAATGTGGGAGCTTGCTTCTTGCCCTTTCTCCCATTCTTCTTGAACTTCCCCTTACTCTTAGTGCTTATGTTAAGCACATCCTTGTGCGGGTTCACATTTAACCCCATGTCCCTTTCGGCTTGCACAAGTAACTTGTGCAACTCCTCAAGAGACACATACTTGTCTTGCATGTTAAAATTCACCCGGAATTGAACATACGCTTTGACTTTAGACAAGGAGTGTAGAATCCTATCCACAATGAGTTCTTTGGGGATTTCAACTTTTTGAATCTTCAATGTCTCGACAAGCTCCATAAGTTTGAGCACATGAGGGCTAACCTTTTGGCCCTCTTTGAAGTCGAGATCAAAGAATGCCGCGGCCGCCTCATATTGGACGATCCGCGGAGTTTGTGAAAACATTGTCACAAGCTTGGAGTAAATCTCATTAGCATTGCCCATTTTAAAGGCTCTCCTTTGGAGGTCCGCCTCCATCGCAAATATCAAGACATTTTTCATTGCGGCGGACTCCTTTTGGTAAGCCTCATATGCTTCCCTAGTGGCGGCGGTCGACCTAGTAGTAGGCTCGGGTGGAGAGGCCTCGGTAAGGTAACGAAGCTTGTCGTCACCTTGGGCGGCCAATTTGAGTTGGGCATCCCAATCGGAGAAATTTGACCCATTCTTTTCAAGTTTACATCGATCCATAAAGGATCGGAGCCATGATGAACTAGCGAGAGGTGTGGCGTTAGGAGTTGGAGTTGGTGTTGCCATTTGTTATGGAAAAAGAAGTGGTCTACAAAACAAAATATAAGGAGTAAAATAAATGTCGTTTTAATAATACTCGTAAAAATGTATGATTTAAACAAGTTTTATGCATTTTTCTAGTGACCTCTACCCAACTAGATAAATGATTCCAAGACCCAAATTCATATCAACTTAGGCACGGGATAGCCGATGGAACCCTTATTAATATAACTCGGTGGATTAACGTTTAATCGATTCTACTTTTAGAACTCTTGGTCGATAAAATTACTCTAATATTTATCTATAGCCCGGAACACATGCGACTACGGTCACGAATACTTCCGTTGAGGTCAATCCAAATTTCGAATAAATGTGTCCATGATCCAAATTCACATTAATTTGGGCACGGGATGGCCGATGAAACCCTCATCAACACGAATTCGGTGGATAGACATTCATCACCCACTTCCCCTACGTAACAAGGTTTGTACCCCGGGATGGCCGAGTGCACTCCCTCGCGAAATAGGTTTTCATGGTTTCTACTATTTGGTAAGGCTATGTCTCAATTAATTGTTTTAGCGAGAGGTCATGTCAATTTATTATCTATCACGTTTTAAGTGAACTAAAGCGGTGAACTACGATAATTTTAATTGACACGGTCATTAAACTCGATAAAATAATATGCATGTTTTAGTTATGGCGATTTAGCGATGCATGCGACATAAAATAAAATGCAAGCATAAAAATAAATAAATCCTAGTATGGCCTTTCCTAAAATAGAAAAACTATTTAACTATTACATATTCGGAAACCAACTCCATTGGTCCCTTGAACTTTGGTTGTGGCACGCATCTCGAGGTAACACCGTCTTTATGTATCGCCATTCTTGAAGAAATCCGTCTTTGGGAACTCCGGAATGAATAAAATTACATAATAAATTACATAATTTCCTATTATACATTTGTAACTAAAATAAAATAAATCTATTAAATTACAAAACGGTGATACGAGATCACAATAAAATTACAACCGAATCGATATTCCCATACATTTCGGGAAATACCAATTAAAATCTAAGGCCATACTAAGTAAAATTACATAATTCAAAATTACATAAATTAAAATTATGACAATCATAAGGAAAATGCAGAATTATAATATGTATGAACATGCTCAATTTTAAGCTAAATCGCCTTTAATTAGCCAATATCGTATATTACTCGGTTTTTACGGATTTGCGTGATTTCAACATTTTACAATCACAAAAATTACATAAATTCATATTTATGCATAAGTTAATTACCCTAATCTCTTAGGACTCAAAATTTAGTCTTCACTAATAATTTGACCATAATTAACTCATATTTATAAAATTGTTCATTATTGGACTAAAAATTACCAAAAATAGGCTATAAACTTCAAATAAATCACAAAATTTCAAATAAATTTGAAATTTGAAATTTAAACTCATGAACATTCTGGAAAAATACCATGACACTCATAATGTTCAAAAACTTAGGTTAAAAATTTCGAAAGTTTTCCGGAAAAACAATGTTGCGGTTTATCGATTTTAACTAAAATAATCATAAAAATAAGAGAAAAATTTTATTCATCAACTTTTCAATTTTAGATCTGAAAAAGATAATAAAATGCAACATTAGATGTTTTTCCTTAGTCATAGATTATGTTTTATTAATTTTTCACTAATAATGTCACTATTTATGCTATTTTTCTTCAAAAATCCATAAATCATGCAAAAAGACTTCACTATAGCCCATTATTTTACACACATCTTGTAAAATTGCATGTGACAACATATTAAATTTCTATGATCAGATTCGAAATTTAACTCATATTAACCTATTTATCACCTAAATCCGAATTTAAAAATGAAAAATCCATTTTTCGAGCATAACAAGTCCAAAAATTATGAAAATTTACAGGTTATCTCAAAATAATACATGTGACAACATATCCAAAAATCACTGGAAAATTCAAAGTATAGCTAATTTTAGACCGAAAATGACATTTTTACTCATAAAATCATATTTAAATGTCATTATTGTATAATATGAACAATAAAAATCCGTAAATTTAACCAAAATATCCTAAAACATTTTAGGACCAGAAATTTTAACATGCATGGATTAATTTCGTGATATATCATAATAACACAAATTCTACAAGTTTTATATGTTAATCTTTATAACTCGGAAAAACTTTTAACCGATTTGCATGCAAACAACCATGGCTCATGATACCGATTGAAGGAAAAGTAGATCTATATACTTACATATTCATATATGTCTTAATTTAATTTGTCATAAAATTAAAGATGGATTTTATGCATGCAAACAAATGAGCAAAATAGAGGAGAAATCATGTTCTTACATTGGATGTTTCGGTTTTATGGGCACAAGAGAGATCACCTTTCTCTCTTGTTCTTGTGCTTTCCTTTAATGGAAGAACCAAGATCCAAGTGTAGGATCTCTCCCTAAGCTTTATACCCAAGGCTTTCTCTTAATAAAAATTAATATTATAGGAACTAGTACAATATTAATTTAGTAGAAAATTGACCCAAAAATATTATAAACACTTAATATTTTCGGTTTATAGAGAGAAGAAGAAGAGAATTATTTTTCTCTCTAGAATTCTAATTTTTGGATGAGTAGAAGAATGAATAATTAACCACACTTGATGTAATGTGTTAATAAAAAATATAAGGCAAAAACCCTTGCCTTTCTCTTTGGTAAAACCGGGTAGGAGGGAAGAGGAGGGAAGAAATCATACCCAATGCATGCTCTTGTTTGCCTTCACAATGCAAACTAGGGTTGCATGGCTACTAAAGCATGTAATCATTATGTTTACCACTTATAATATAAACACAATATATAGCTTAATACTCCTCCAATTTTCGGCACTTTTGATAACATGGATTCCATGTTATTTTTGTCAATTGTCAATATGTCACATGTCACATGTTACATAAATTTGTTATGTATTTTTAACATATTAAAAATCAACGTATTAATAAAAATACGTCACATACAAAAATCGACTTAGTAATTCATAATTACTTGTACCAAAATATTTTACCAATTTATAAATCGTATTTATAATAATTCATTCAAATTTAATTGTTACCTTAAACAATTATTTCATCCGAGTAATGATACGATTCAATTACTCAGACCGTATCTCATTTAATCACATTTTAATGTGATACGTAAATTTTACTTCCAAAATCGTCCGTCAATTTTCAAGTAATTTAATTAACTCGTAACGTTATACGATTTATTAAATGATCAATTAAGAGTGTTGCCGGCCTATAGGTATGACCTAGGGGGTCAACTGATCACCACCGTCGTACGACAGTAATGTCAAACTCTAGTCAGCCAATCATTACCGATATATGTTGACCAGTTGACAGTAAAAATTACTTCCCAATTGTATTCTTTTAAAATAAGACTTAAACATGTGATCATCATGATCAACAGTCGTGATCGCATTATTGTCGGAGGACACATATTCCAACAGTTGCGATAGGTAACATGGCAGGTCTGGGCTGCGGTTCAGACATTTGTATTTGGAGATTAGAGATTGTCTTATTACATGATTGAATTGAATTGGTTTGTTGTTGTTGTAACTCATGATTAATTATGCAGTTGACTGACCGTTTTATGTTTTCAAAACCTGCGGTGATCCATTGGGGGATGGTGAGCAGAGGTCTAGCAGGCATTGTTGTTAAGCTTGCATGAGGGTTGGATGAGACGCTTGCGAGATGATGATCTTTTTAGCTTCCGCCGAGTCTTTTAGCTTCCGCTGAGTATTGAACATTTAGTTACTTGGATTATAGTTGTATTTCTTTTGGATTTTGGCATTTTGGTTATGTAATTTGATTAAGCAGCTTTTACTTTAAGTACACATTATTTGATGGTCTATTTGATATACTTTACCTCGGGTAATCGAGATGGTAACACTTCCATTTGCTAAGGTAGGCCTTAATAAGGCACTTTGCTAGATAGGGGTGTTACAATGTAAATTTAGTCCGACCACCTTGTGCACAACCATGACCACCACCGCCACCACCCTCGTTTCCTTCTGAACACCAACCACAACAAATTCAATTGGACAAAAAAAAAATCTAAGATCTGACCAGTCACCACCACCAACAACCCAAAAAAATCCAACCACCCTACCAGCCGCCACCCTGTAGATACCCATATCTGTCGATATTGGCATTTATAGAAATCCCGACAAACACCCGATGATGATAGGACGACATGTATTCTTCAGTTTTCATTGTCACTATTTGTAGCTCGTTTTACGATGTAGAATGGGCGTCGTCGGTGGATATTTTAATTTAAATTGATGTTTGTTTTTTTTTCAAATAAATTCATTTTATTGTTTTAATTTGAGTTTATTTTTCAAGTTTATTTTATTGAAAATGAAGTAAACATTTTATTTGGATTTATTTAATTTGATTAGATAAATCATTTTGAGTTTAATTTATTTGTTTTATAAATCCTATTTGAAAAACTCGATTTTAAAGACGGTTTTATATGCGATATCCAGCTCGATTTAAGATCGAACTGGACTCAAATCTCAAGGAAAAATTCAACCCATTTTCTTCGTCCTATAGCCCCATGTACGAATCCCATAAACCCACCTAAGTAGTCTCCTTAACCCAGCTTAAAACTCGACACAAACACAACTCAACAGCTCTCTCACACTCTGTTTTTCCCGAGCCCAAAACCCACACCAAACCCGCTTCAAACACCACCTAAACCCATGCCCATTAACCACACCCCATACCCATATATACTTTGCCCGTATCCTATTCTTAAACTCCAAGAAAATTCCTTGAAACCCTCACAAACTTCACGAAATAGCTGTCGGACTGCAGCTTTGCGAAACGAGCTCCATTTAACCCATTTCGACTTCTAAAACCATTTCTTCTCTTCCAAGATTAATCTAGATATTTTATATGACTCTTTCCTCAAGGAACCTTTCTTCTAGAACCTTCCACACTTCCATTTCAGCCAGCCCTAACTCCCTTTCCAAGAAATCGGCTGACAAACCCTACATACATTCTCTACATATACCTCCCATTCCCCTTCATTTCGAACCCTAATCAAATACCCATAACAAGAGACTAGAAACACCATTCATCCTACACACATCCACCATCAACCCAGAAGCAAACAAACTCGAAATCAAACCCAAACCAAGCCACGAATTGGAACGAAAAACCGAGTGTTCTACACTCTGTTTTTTGTGTTTCTTCCTGCGCGGCCAGGCCCTGTTTTTCCTCGATTCCAGTGCCCCTACCATAAAAAACCCTGTTTGTTTACATATTTTAAATCTAAATTCTTCCACGATTTCAAAACATATTTCAAATCAAATTTTCGTTAAGAAACGAAGTCTCAATTTAAGTTTGAAAAACGGTGTTCGAGTTTGAAAAATGTGTTTGAAAAGCAATTTGTATTCGCCGACGACGGCCCCTCGAGACAAGATCTACTATCGATTACGATATAAGACTTTGTCAATGATACATGTAGGTTGAGGGTGATATAATATCTCCCTCCTTCTCCCTTTTATTTATGTTTTTATTGCTTTATTTCATTATTTTATGTCAGTATAAGATCGTCTTACTTTTTGCTAAACAAAACCTAGAATAGTTTGAGTATGAGTTAAAGTACCATTCCGACACCCGCGTTGACTCGAGTTTAAAAGGCTTAATTCATCTAAAGTGATCGATATGCCTCGCTCCTTTATATATCCTCGTGTTGGAAGAGGGCAATTAATTAAAATGAGTTTATATCGATTCGTGAAACGGTCTTTCATGCTCATTTTATGTCACGTCTTTTGCTTGGCCTTTGGCTCTCTTTTTCCATTTTTATTAACTTTAATCGTGATACGATTCTCGAGGCAAGACTTGCTAAATAACATGTTTAAATCGATGATTTATTCTAACTTCTCAAATCTTCCAATTCATTAGCATTTTAGGACATAAAATGACCTAATTAACATGTAAATGAAATTTACAACTTCTCTAATTCTAATTGAATCCATCTTTCTTTCACTAATATCTCGTTAGTACGGAAGTGCATGCTTATCATCCTTCCGTTTACACTCGATGACTAAGAATGGACAATTTTTGACCCGAGTGTGCCTCGAAAATCGTGTTGAGCAACACGAGTCAATTTGGCTAACTCATTTTATAAGTAGCGGTCATCATTAATTTGTATAACTCATTTTATAAGTCAATTTGGCTAAACTTAAAATTATTTAGTTTTAATATATTTATTTTTCGAGTCAGATGTTTTTAATAAAACCTTGATTCTATTTAGTTAGACATGGATAACGTCTAATTCTATAAAATTGAGTGATGTGCATACAATACGAGGAACGACCCAAGGCCGAGTTAGGCCGTGAGCCGTACCCCACAAGTAGAAAATAACCTATGACACATTAGTGTTAATTCTACTTGTTTTTATGCGTTAATCACTAATGTTTGCGCATCTATCTTATGCTAAGCGTAAGCCTTTCTATCCCTCTCTTTGTTTGCGTTCTCTATTTTTGAATGAACTCACATGCTAAATCACTCGACGAGTTATATGCATTAAAATGACTAAGAAACTAAATTCACATGTTAAAAATTAACATAACGGTTGCATTTCTCACATGTGCTCATAACCAAAATAGCCATCATTTTCCATTAGTAGAGGTCGTTATTGCAACGGGCGGGTTGTGTGTTTTTCTAATGAAATTATTTAAACTTCCTAACACGTAATCTCAAAAGAATTCGAAATCTCTAAAATTGGTTTCTAAATTCCATTTACAAATTTAGTGGCTACTTTTTCAAAATATAAAAAATGTTTTTTTGAAAAAAAAAAGATTTTGTGGATGAATTTTCCTTGTCCACACACCCCTTCATCTCCAAACCACCACTCCTCACCGCAGCTAGATCTGATAAAGATCTAAACAAACGATAGATCCTAACCACCACCACCGGACAACAACCCCCACGCACCACTTAAATTCTCAAATCTAAAAAAAAAAGATAGAGAGAGAGAAAGGATAAGAGGAGGGAGACGGCACCTTCATTGACCGCGCCACTCCCACCACAACGAACCGCAACACCACCACCCTCCACGCCACTCCTACTTCATCTCCAATACCCCACTACCACCACGGTATCACCACCAACAACCTCCATGGCACACCATCACCATCTCCAACAATACCAACTCACTCATCAACAACCACCATCACAAAAAAAAAACAAAATCTGAAATATCTCACCAAAAAAATGAGATATAAAAGAAGAGAGTGGGCTTGTGGCGGCATGGATGTGAATATGAAGTGGCGGCGACAGCGTCATCAAGGGCGTAGTGGCGTCAAGTGGATGGTTGTACGTTGGTACGGTGGTTGGACGGCGAGGATGATGATGGCAAGGGCTGTGTTTTTTTTTGTCAAATAAAGAGAGAGAATGAGAATGAGTGGTGAATAAAAGAGGGAGAAATGATTAGGGTTTATGTTCCTTTTATATCTATTTTATTCATTTTATTTTAATCTTAACCCTTCATTTGTATGATCCAATGGCTTCGATGAGGACTCAAGGACTCAATCAAAAGTGTATATATATATATATATATATATATATATATATATATATATATATATATATATATATAAGATGAGAATAATATGCGAGATTTCATTATGTGATTCAGAATAGTTTAAAAAGCGAAATACTTATGTTTGTTAATGTTATAGAAACAAAAGAATGCCTTCAAATAAATCCACACCCACAACCATGTCGCATGAGGAGGTCGACGGACTGATACAGATGAATGAAGCGCTGAAAACTCTAAGATAGTGTCAGTGGTTGATGCAGCGAAGATGAGCTTAACTATGGCTCGTCATATGCCCACAAAGTATGACGGGTTAGGTGAGCCCTCACTACTGGGGGATTGGTGTAGGGAATTCGACAACCTAGTTGCATTGTTGAGTTGCCCAGCTGAGTTACAAATGGATGAGGGCGGAGTTTGACACTTTCAATATTTTGTTTGATGACTATAAAGAGATAGGGGAAGCTTTGCTTGATGACTATAAAGAGATGGGGGAAGCTTATTGTAGATACCTCATTTATGCACCTCTCGCAAACCACCCGGTGATGATTGGGCCGCATGTTTGGTACGCGGAACGATTTATGACAGTTCGTAAGTTTATCGTCAAGTGATTGCTCAAACACTAATGTTTACCTCTTAGTTGTCATGTACGCGCCGATTCGGTCGTTTTGACACTAATTAGAGTACATTTGGAGTCCGGGCCTAAAACCGTCTTCATTTTCTGATAACCGTTAAATCCCGAGTCAGAATATTCTGGAATGTTCCGGATATTTCTATACCATATTTTATAAATATTTCACAATCTTTTATTCTTTGTTAAACAATTTCCCGTAATATTCATACAAAATATTAAGCAAAACCAAATTATTCCGTCATTCCATAACTTAAACACGGAAATTTTTCTTCCGCAGGAGGAAACCACTTGGGAACAGACGCAGCAGGTGCTGCGCCTCTTCCAAGAGACGCAGTGACTGTTGTGCCTCTTCCCAGGTCCTTTTCTGCGTATTTCTCGTATCTTTTTCACATCTTTCCGAGATTCACTTCCAACGTCTCTCCGAAAACCCTATTCCTTCACGTGATTAGTATAAATAGGAGCCTTCGCTCCTCATATTTCTCACGCGAGTGTCCGCCCTTCTCTTATCGTTTTGCATTCTAGACCTTTGTTCTTACTTTTTGGCATCTACGTGCTTGAACTTTCGACCACGTAAGCTCGGATCCTTCTGAGTACCAGCCTCCTTTGCATGACCGACCAATTTGACCAACTCCACAACTAATCAACTTAATTAATCTAATCGTTTTCCTCTTACGAGGGCACTTTCGTCTACATTCGAGTCGAGCATCACTAATCGATAACTTACTTCTTCTCGTTTCGTCAACCATGTAAGTCCGAGGGTGTAAATCTCTCTTTTATTTATTGTTCTTTACTTTTGTATCATCATTAATGTAAGGTTTATGTCGAAAACACCTCATTAAAACCGATTTCTAAAACCGTGCTTTAAAACCTTTTTTACGGATTTCCAGAAGACAGACCGTCGAGAAAGGAAGCAGCAACCGCTGCGCCTCTTCGAAGGAGCACAGTACTTGATGCGCCTCTTCGTGAGGCTGCCGCAGTTCCTGCTTCCTTTCTTCTTCCTTCGTCCTCTGTAATTCGTTCTTTGTTTGTTTTTGTTTGTTTTCTTTAATTCTTCGATACAATAGCATAATAACCTCACATGTATATTATTTATCATTCATTAGTATATAATTCATCATTAAATCCGACTTAAATCCCTTATAATCTCATATTTGCGGGTTTTCGTCATTAAACTCAATCCGGGTTATAGAGATTCGATTTGTCCATATCGGGTTTCTGGAATTCGATCTTTGATATATTTTCATCTGTTGTTTGTCATATTCGTCATTAATTTGTCATTAATTGGTCATGTTTAACCTATTAGTTCACCTTTGTCACTAATCAATCTTTCGTTCATGTAATTAATCCGTCTTAAATCCGTCTCATCCATGTTTTATTGCTTTTATGACCATCAATCACATGTAAATAACGTGTTAATCACTTCCATCCGAGTAAATATGTTAATCAATCCATTAAAATCACCAATTTACATTAACGATTTGCGATTAAGCCACGGCAGAACTCACCCTTGGAACAGACGCGCAGAATCTGCGCGCTCTTCCAAAGGGTGCGATCTCCCGCGCTTTGTTCCAAGTTGAATTCTGTCTCTGAACTCCGTTGTTGCTTGACCTAGTTAATTAGTTTACGTATAATTAACTATTATCTGTATTATCATCCACTGATCTGTTCGTTAATTCTTTCTTTTATTCTTTTTCTCAATTTATCCGTTTTAAAGGAATTTTCGACATAAATCAATTGAACCCATTGTAATTATTGTAATTCTCATTGTTGTAGTTTTATTTATTATATTTATCATATTTCTTGTATCATTTGTATGCTTTCCCATGTAATTGAGCATTAAATCCTACTTCGACATTTATTGTATGCTAAATTGCGTGTTAACCGACTTAGACTATTCTTCACATGCTAGGATTAAAACTTGGATGTTGCATTGCATGCATATAATCGACGATATATCGAGTATAGATGATGTCCCTAATCATTAGTAGAGGCCGCTATCGAGGCGGGCGGGATTAGATGTTCGATCAAAAGAGCTTCCTAATACGTACCCTCACCCCTTACTCCAGATCTCTGTGAACATCCGTGTTCATTGGCATCCACGAGAGTCATTCTAGACATAGAATGCTAAGGGTAACGATTGCTTAGTGTTCATGTCATTGCTTTGTGTCTTAACATGGCACGAGGTATTCTAACGGTTCCAATTTCCCATAAAAATTGGTGGCGACTCCACAAAATGCAAACACTTGTTCTCTCTCCCAAGCGCCCCCGTGGGCCCCTTTGTCCACAGTTTGGCGACTCCGCTGGGGATAATACACTTACGTGTAGCCAAGGGTGAAACTTGAACAAGGTTAGGGAATAGTTTGTACAAGACAATTGTCGATTTTCATAACTCGGTCTTCCTAGATCGTTTCATTCGGCCTTCCTAGGCCCAACCCAACCCATTCGACCAATCGTCCCGTCTAAACGGTCCTAATTCTTATTTGGGCCTAAGGATGGATAGTGATTGACGTCATCCATACCATGGTGCTTACTCTTGTTTGTATCAAGGACCTTCACTACTTGAGGAAATGGACTAGGAATCGGCCTTACTCCTGTTTGGTACGAGCCTCTCCACAGACTTCGGATTTGATTGTTCGATATGGCAACCCACCCTTTAAACCAAAACCCTTTTAAATGCACTCAGCATCCCGGTATAATGCTTGTATAAATGTTTGTACCTTACGTGATCACCATTTCTAAACGAAACCATGACGATTTTTGTAAAAATCAAAACCCTTTTTTTAAATAAAAATTTCGAAAAGGCCATTAATTAACGCAAAACCCAGTCAAAACTCTGTCCGTTTGTCGAGTCAAAATTCGGGCCCAAGCCCATTTCAAAACCTCACTTCGAGTCCACTCCTACAACTACACTATAGTTGACTAGAATGCACATTTTCAAAACACTGTCTTCTCTTCAAAGCTCACTCAACACAAGTGGCACACACCCATTTCACGAGTCAAAACATTTCTTCTCTTAGCAAGTGTGTTAGGATGGTCGATCGTGTTTTGATTCGTCGTCGATCTCTTATCCAGTTTTCAAGATGCCTGAAACAAGTGACACTAACTTCAATCAACTTCAAGATGGTAATGATCGAATCCTAGCCGCACTAGCTCAAATCCAAGTTACCCAAGACCAAGTGTATGATCGCCTTGACACCATCGAGGGCCGGATCTACGCTGTAGAGGGGAGGTTGCCTCCTCAAGAAAGTGAAGTAGTGGATGACTTCGTGAATGACTTCAGGGATGAAAACCCTCTCATGGGAATGACTGCAGCTGAGAAAAGACTCCAATACTTAGAGGAGCAATTGATGTATCTTAAAGGGGATGACATTTATAGGGAGAATAATCGCAAGTATGAGGCCGTCAATTCCAAATTGCCAACCAACTTCAATATGACGCATATCCCTAAATTCAAGGGGCACGAAAACCCTTTGAACCACATCCATTCCTTTAAGGATTACATGTCTATCAAAGGCATCAAACCCGAGATGTTCTTAAGGATCTTTCCTTCATCTCTTGACACCATCCCAAAGCAATGGTTCTACTCTTTAGAACACAAGAAGATCGCCACTTGGGAAGATGCCGCAATCGAGTTTTCTAAGCAATATGCGGATAATGCCGAGATCCAAGTTAACATGCGCACCTTAGAGGTTCTTACCCAAAATGACAAAGAAGGATTCACCGACTTCCTAAGTAGGTGGAGGAAGACTAGTACCCAACTAGTTGAACGCCCGGATGATGCTACCCTTGTGGAGAAGTTCGTGGACAATGTCAAACCCATCTATGCCAATCATTTGAGATACCAAAACATCAAAACTTTCAAGGACTTAACCGTACTAGGAACAAGGATCGAAGATGACATCCGTAAAGGGCTCTTGTCCAAAACGGTAGGTCGAGGATATCAAGGCTCAACTAGTCGTTCTTACGGCTCCACTAGCAAGACCGATGAGGTTAACCTTCTTAAGCCATCCAAGAAGAGTACCCCACCAAGGAAATTCACAAATCTTGGGGACACTTACTCCAACGCTCTAAAGAGGTTAATGAAGCAAGGCAAACTCCAACCCATAGGACCTACTCCCGAACCTGAAAAGAAATCCAAATTCTGGGACGAGAACTCGTACTGTGAATACCATAGGGGCAAGGGGCATGACACAGAAAAATACTACAAATTGAAAAATGTGCTTCAAGACATGATTGAGGATGGTCGACTACCAATACCGCCGGGAGGTAAACCCAACAACACTCAGAACCCTCTTGGGATTCTAGTGATCACAAGTGAAGAATCTACATTAGATTGTTCACACCTCATTTCTCCAATTGAAGATGAGATCCACGCGATTGAGAATGAAGGGTTCTACTCTACCATCTCCCCTACCATTTCCGACTTCATCACATGGGCAAGGAGTGTGGATAGGCAAGTTTGGGAATTGGAAAATGTAGTGACAACTTTACATGACCCCAACGCAACACCTAAAGAGCATGTGCCACTAATCTTCTCTCAAAATGCCACTATGCAAGAAATAGTCGCTGTGGTTGATAAACTAGTCGACCAAATCACACGACTAGAAGACGAGATCATGAGAATGAGAGAACTAGCTACAATCAATGGAGTATGGGCCGATGATGATGAGGACGAGTATCTCATTGAAAACTCCCTAGTCAAAGAAATAGTCCAAAATGGTGAAGACCAAGATGTGGACCACCTAACTCGTTCGGGCAGTCCATATCAAAATACTACTCAAAATGGTCCAACCAACGTTGTCACACCAAATGACAACGAAGATGACTCCACTGATCATTTGCTCAAGCAATTACAGAAGACAAAGGCGGATCTTTCAGTCTGGCAATTAGTAGCAAGCTCTTTCCCACATCGCCAAGCTTTACTGCAAGCTTTGGCCAAGCTAAGTGTAGCACATAACTCCACACCCGAAGATGTAGTCAACTTGGTCTTCCCAGAATCACCGAAGGTAAGTAATCCTATTACTTTCTCAGACGAAGATTTGCCACCTTTTGGCGCTAGTCACAACTGGACTCTTTACATCACCGTCACTTGTCTAAAGAAGAACGTGCCAATGACCTTGGTAGATGATGGCTCCGCGGTCAACGTCATATCCCTCAAAACGGCATACAAACTAGGCATGAAAGAGTCGGATTGGACCCCTAGCAATCAAGGTGTTCGCGCATATGATGGTACACGACGAAAGGTAGTAGGACTCGTTAACCTAACCATAGCCACAGGGCCAATTGAGCGAAAGGTTAACTTCCAAATAGTGGACATTGAAGCTTCCTTCAACATACTTCTAGGAAGGCCTTGGATTCACGCTTCTAAAGCGGTAACCTCCACCCTTCATCAAAAGATCAAGATCCCACTAGATGGCAAAGTGGTGACGATCACTTCGTCACCCATCAAGGCAATAATCGAAAAGCAGTCAAACAATCAAGTCCTTGCGGATCCAGTATATGAGCTTGGGGGCTTCCAAAGCATAAGCGTCATAGAAAGTGAATTGGCACCCTTATACTACGATCCCTACTCCAACTTGGTGGTCAACCACATACTTAAATACCAGGGATACTTGACTGGAATGCCTTTAAACCCTATCAGAAGAAACACCTTCGCACCCTACAAGGAAAGCAACTAAAAAAGGATACCACTTGGACTAGGGTACAAACCCACCAAAGAGGAAGTTCTCGAAATGCTCGCTCAAATTCAAAACCGTAAGTACGTGGGAGTCCAAATGCGACCCTATCTCCCTACCCTAAACGGATACTTCGTTAAGGAAGGAAGTCTAGAACTCTTTCACGGATTTCCCGAACCTTGGCACTATCTCGAGAGGAAGCTATCCGGAATCGAGATCTTTCACGATTGCTACTTCATTCCTCCCGAAACGGTTCCTACCATCAAAACCCGTCAAGCACCTTGCTTAGATGAACAAGCTGTTAGTCTATTGTTTGGAGAATATCGATTTGTTAGAGCCGCGCAAGATGAGATCATTACCATGATACTTCAAGACGATCACTTTAACCCTACCGCGTTGATCACAGAAACAAACGCGAATCAGCAGAAATGATGGAGAAAATCAATCAAGTGGACCAACAATCAAGGAAGACTCTTCAAGCTCACCACTGGAGAAGGAGAGATGTTCAAAGGAGGACCAGAAGACGATGAATTCGAGTCAGAGTCAGAGTCGGAGTCGGAATCAGAGTCAGAGTCTAGAGAAGTCACTAAGGAGTCTCCTCATGTCGTCATCCCCATTCCCTTTGTTTCTCCTAGCTTAGCCTCAAGTAGTAACAGTAGTTCAGGAAATGTCCCAACAACTGTCCCTTTACCGCCACTGACCACAGATCAGATGGCTTCTTTGTTTCAACTTTTCTCAAACTTTAATATGAATAAATCAGGTTCTGCTTACTCTTTGTGTTATCTTGAGTGCAAGTGCATTTACGATGATACCGAGGATGACCAAGACCCAGACTCAATTGAGATACCTCCCTACGTAGCCAAAGAAATACTACAGGAAGGGGAAGGGGGACCAGTAATAGAAAACACCGAACCCATCAATGTAGGAACCGAACTAGAAGCCCAAGAACTTAGGATAGGGACTACCTTGAGCTCTACCGAAAGGGCCGACTTCATAGACCTCCTACACGAATTCAAAGACTTTTTCGCATGGTCCTACAAAGATATGACAGGGATCGACAGGGATATCGCCGAACATAGAATCCCGATTAAGCTAGGTTTCAAGCCTGTAAAACAGAAGCTTCGTCGAATGAGAATAGAATGGGCTCTCAAGATTAAGGAAGAAGTCGATAAGCAATTCAAAGCCGGGTTCATCAAAGTTTCCGAGTATTCTGACTGGGTAGCCAACATAGTACCTGTACCCAAAAAGGATGGGAGAATCCGCGTTTGTGTTGATTTTAGAGACTTAAACAAAGCAAGTCCTAAAGATGACTTCCCTCTACCACATATTGACATATTGGTGGACAATACTGCAGACCACGTATTACTATCCTTCATGGATGGGTATGCGGGTTATAACCAAATCAAGATGGCCATAGAAGACATGCATAAGACCGCCTTTGTCACTCAATGGGGAACCTATTGCTATACGGTTATGCCGTTTGGGTTAATCAACGCCGGAGCTACATATCAACGCACCGCGACTACACTCTTACATGACATGATGCACAAAGAAGTTGAGGTATACGTAGATGACACGATTGTCAAGTCCAAGGATAGAGAGGGGCATATCGCGAACCTTCGCAAATTTTTCGCAAGGCTACGAAAGTACAACATGAGGCTCAATCCTCAAAAGTGCGCATTCGGAGTAACATCTGGCAAACTCCTGGGATACGTCGTTAGCCAACGAGGTATAGAAATAGTCCCTTCCAAGCAAGATCAAGGCTCTGATCGAAATGCCACAACCTTAAACAGAAAAAGAAGTCAGAGGATTCCTGGGAAAAGTGCAATATATAAGTCGATTCATATCGAAACTTACCATGATTTGTGAGCCTATCTTCAAGAAGCTCAAGAAAACGGATCACACCATGTGGGATGATGATTGTCAAAAGGCATTTGACCGAATCAAGGAGATATTGGCTAAACCACCAGTGCTCATGCCACCTCAACGAGATCAACCTCTTGGTTTACATCTCACGGTAACCAAAACAGCCATGGGTGCCATGCTAGCTCAAACCGTAGGGAAAGAGGAAAGGGTTATCTACTACCTTAGTAAGGAGTTCTTGGAGTACGAGTGCAAATACTCACAACTCGAAAAGACATGCCTCGCTCTTGTGTGGGCGACGAAGAAGCTACGCCATTACATGCTTAGCTACTCCATCAAAATATACTCCAAAATGGATCCAGTCAAATACCTCTTCGAGAAACCCGTTCTCAACGGACGCCTAGCAAGATAGACTTTGATTCTCTCAGAGTTCGATCTCAAGTACGTGCCCCTGAAAGTTATAAAAGGGTGCGCCGTTGCCGAATTCTTTGCAGAAAATCCCATCAATGCTGCACAAACAATAGACACTTGGTCATTTCCAGACGAAGATATACTCCAAACCGATGTAGACTCCTGGGACCTTTACTTTGATGGAGCATCAAACTTAAGAGGATTTGGAATAGGAGTTTTGCTCATTTCTCCTGAAGGCGAGCATACACCAATCTCTGTCAAACTCGACTTCGAGGTGACAAATAACGCTGCAGAATACGAAGCTTGTCTCATTGGACTACAAGCACCAGTGAGCTTAGGCATTAAAAACCTCCGAGTACATGGGGATTCATCCCTGATCATCAATCAAGTTATGGGATCTCTGAAAATCCGAAGCGAAAGCCTAGCACCTTATCAAGCCAGAATAGACCAAGTTGCCCAATTCTTTGATCACGTTACATATCTACACCTACCTCGGGAAGAAAATCAATTTACAGATGCTCTTGCAAAACTTGCATCTTTGATTAATATGCCAGATGACATGGTAGAAATGCCTTTATGTATTGAACGACGGTCAGAGCCAGCTTATGTCCACCAAATCACCGACGAATAGGAAATCGCACAGGAACCCTGGTTCCAAGCAATCCTAAATTTCAAGCTCAATGGCACCTATCCACAGGATATGGACAAGAGGGGACAACGTGCTATACGCCTGCTAGCTTCCCAATACGTTCTCATGCAAGGAGAGTTTTACAAAAGAACACCTCATGGTGTAATCCTACGTTGCCTTGATCATTCACAAGCACGGAAAGTAATGGAAGAAGTCCACGATGGAGAATGCGGTCCTCACATGAGGGGGCCCATGATGGCAAAGAAAATCACGCGTTTGGGGTATTATTGGACCACAATGGAATCCGATTACATCAAATACGTAAGACATTGCCACAATTGCCAAATCTTCGGGAATGTACAACATGTCCCTCCTTCATTGCTCTACAGGATGACATCTCCTTTGCCATTTTCTGCCTGGGGAATTGACATAATCGGGAAGATAACCCCGGCCGGAACAGGAGGTCACTGTTTCATCCTAGTGGCAATTGACTATTTCACCAAATGGGTAGAAGTGGCTTCCTACACTAGTCTTACGGCTAAAAACGTGGCAAAGTTCATACAGAACAACATCATCTGTCGATACGGTTGCCCACATGAGATCATTAGTGAAAATGGATCACATTTCCAAGCTGAGACCGAGCAATTGCTAGCCAACTACAAAATTAGACATCACCACTCTTCGCCCAATAGACCACAGACTAATGGCGCGGTAGAGGCAGCAAACAAGAACGTTGTCACAATTCTCATGAAAATGATTGACAACTATCGAGATTGGCCAAGTAAGATACCCTTTGCTTTGTGGGGATATCGCACATCTGTTAGGACGCCCACTGTGGCCACCCCTTTCTATTTGACTTACAGCATGGAAGCTGTAGAACCAGTCGAGTTAGAAATACTATCCTTGCGTATCTTACTCGAAAGTCAAATCCCGGAAGCCGACTGGAAGAGGGATAGATATGAAGAACTCATCCTCCTGGATGAATGTAGGCTACGCGCCTTGCATAATGTCCAAACATATCAAGCACGTATCAAACAAGCTTTCAACAAAAGGGTTAGGCCAAGGAACATCAAAAAAGGAGACTTAGTACTCAAGTCGGTTAGAGCTCTTTTACCTATCGATCCACGGGGAAAATTCAACCCAATTAGGCCGGGCCATTCCTAGTCAAGTCCACACTTCCAGGGGGTGCGGTTAGGATCACAGACCTACATGGGAATGAGTTTTCCAACCCGACAAACCTCGACCAACTAAAACGGTATTATGCCTAGAATAGGAACAAAAACGCGCCTCGCGTAACCTCACGTGTCGCTCTTGTGGCACTAAATAAACGGCCCCTGGCCAAGCTGAAATAAGCTAATGTCACTCTGCTCTTTCATTTTGACAAATTTATCATCCTCATATCATGAAATAAACTAAATTTGCACCTTAAGAGTATGTAAAAAAGCTCATGCTTATTTTCTAAAGTTCATTACAAGCTCTTGCTTAGAACAATTATTCTTTTACATTTACTCGAACTAAGCGCAAGGGTTTGATTTCATTTTTTTATGAATACGTAAGCAATCCTTCACAGGATACAACCCATTATTTTAAAATGTAAATAGAAGGACATTTGGATTGCATTTGGAATTCGACAAGAATAATAAATAGAAAATCACAACGGTTTCATAACCAATTAATCTTTTTTATTTCATTTATTTTCTAATAATAATACGCTACATAATAAAAAAATAAAAAAAATAGGCTAGGATTCTAAAAATCCCACCTTTTTATTACAACAACAATAATAATAATAATAATAAATAATAATAAAGACTTGGGCTATTCCTCCATTTTCCCTTTGCCCTTGTCATTCTTGTCATACTTCTTGTCACGACTGATGCGTGTCTTTTATATGATGTTTTACATCCCATTTTACACGCATTTCAGAGCTCATTCATGTAGTTTATGCTACATTTCTCCCTATTTCTGCCTACTTCCGTATTTTTGTACATTATTGCAGAAATGTGAAGAATCCAGCGGAAATCGAGCTAAATCTGTCCCCGAGTATCCTGCATTGCATTTGACGTGAAGTATTCGCTTAAGGAACGAGCTTGGTGCGCAATCCAAGGCCCAAAAGACAAATCCACGAGATTATGAAAGTCAAGTAGCAGCTAAAGCAGTCGATCGACCACTACCTTCAGTTGATCGACCAACTATCGGGTTCCAGAAGCTACTGTACACTGCTAGTCAGTCGATCGATCACCATGCTCAGTCGATCGACCACATTGCTGCTTCAGACGAGAATTAAAAGATCGAGGAACTTAAAGCCCATTATGTTTAGGTTTTAGGAATTATGTTACGTATACTTTCTATATAACGTAACCTAGTTCGACAGATACAGAGGATCGAGTTTTTATTCAGAAATTTACCAAGTTTTACATATAGTTCTTTAGAAATAATTAGGGTTCGAGATTACTTTCGGTATTGAATACAATTTGCTTTGTCATTCGGCTTTGTTCTTTTCCTTCGAAATTCACACGGTACTCTCTGGTTTTATTCTGTTACTTTCGTTTGTAGTTGTCGAATTGCTAGATCAGTTCCCAAGCCGAATTGCCATCTTTTGTTAATTGTTTATTTTACCGTTTTAAGCATGAATTCCGTAGCCTTAATCCTTAATATTATTGTTGCCTTTAATTTCAGTATGAGTAGCTAATTTATTCGTGCTAGGATGTAGGGGAATTGTAGTGTAGGCGGCAATATAATGAACGGGATTTGAATCGCGTGTCAGTCGATCGACCGCCATACCTGGTCGATCGACTGACCACGTGAGGTTTTATTTTCGTTTTAATTGTTTTAATTCTTTATTCGACGAATCGAGTGCACATGACTAGTTGAATGCTTAATATATGACTGACCCATTAGATCGAGAGATAGGGACAGTTGTTAGATCACCAATTAAAATGACTAAACTATGCTGAGATCGAAAGATAGGTAAAGTTTAGACCGTTAGTCACTTTTCAGGACGAAAGTTAGTATTAGTGATATTAGGGGCCTATAGCGAGATCGAAAGATGCTATTTGTTAAGAGTGGACCGAGAGGACCTCTTTATTTCCGCCTCATGTGTTTTATTTAGACTGTTTAGTATCTTGCCACGAAACTATAACGAACCGACCATCCTAGTACCTCTTTTTATACTTGATTTCATATATTTCATTAGCTTACATTTCTTTTACTGCTATTAGTTGTAGACCAAGTCCAATCAAACCCCCACCTTATTGTTACCTTAGACCGAATTTAAACAACTAGAAATTACGTCCGCTCTCTCGTGGTTCGACCCGACGCCACTAGCTATAGTTGTAGTTGGAGATTATAAATTTATTTTTGACACCTCACGACGGGTATCAAATTTTGGCGCCGTTGCCGGGGAGGCAATTGTTCTAATTTTTAGTTGTTTTTATTTAGTCTTTATTTAGTTTAAGGGACTTCCGTTCCTTAAACTTTTCTTATATTCTTTTTGTATTTTCTTCTTATGCGCAGGTCACAGGGTGGTGAACTAGTACCATTCAATCCTGAGATCGAGAAATCCTTGCGCGAGTTCAGACGATCACAAAGGGTATTACTGACAGAGGAAGAGCTGAGTACTCTGTCAAGCTACTACGAGAACGCTGTGTTCGAGGAAGATCCACCTACATCGCCTGCTTCAATTTCTTCAGCTGAGACAGTCACTTCTCCAGAAATTCCAATCATGGCTGAAGAAGCAACCATTGCCAGTCACTCAGAGCCGACAGCTGCGAATCTCTACAAAGGATTCGAACTACCTGGGGAGGCGAGAAAATTCGAGCCAAAGCCTTCCTATATTAACCTGGTTGAGAGAAACCAGTTCGGGGGAGCTGCAAATGAAGATGCAGCCAAGCATATGGAGCTTTTTATTGATTATTGATGCTCTATACCCCCGCCGGCCGGTGTGACCCAAGACCAGATCAAGGAGACCATGTTCATTTTCTCCCTTCGTGATGCTGCAAGGGAGTGGTATAGAGATCTGGATCGAGCTGCTCATGGGATCACCGACTGGAATTCTTTGGCCTTGGCATTCTACAAAAAGTACTTCTCTGCCTCGAAGACGAATGCCATTAGAGCTCAGATCACGAGCTTTAAATAGGGGCCTGATGAGAACTTTCATGAAGCATGGGTCCGTTTCAAGAAATTGGTGCGAACCATACCGCACCATGGGTTCGAAAAATGGAGTCTTTGCAATCAGTTCTATAATGGGCTGTATGATGATCAGAGGGCTATTTTAGATGCTGCAGCCAATGGCCGATTTGCTGAGAACATGGGAGAGACTAAGGGGTGGAAGATCATCGATGATTTGGCCACTCATAAGGCTGAAAATGGGAATTCGAGAGGAAACCAGAGGAGAGCTGCTGAATCTTCCTCTGTTGCTGCACTAGAAGCTCTCACTGCAAGGTTTCACAAATATGAATTGGGAGGAGCTTCTAAAGGAGGGATGTACCATGTTAACTCTGTTTCAGACGGTCCTTTCGTCTGTAGAAGATGTGGAGCTGAGGGGCATGTCTCAGAGAATTGTTTTGTTCCCTTCGAGTCTTGCGCTGCCTTTCAACATTATAGGCTGACAAACACATACTATGAGCCGAATGTCCACCTCAACTTGAGGTGGAGTAGCCAGAATGTCCTGAATCCGACTCAACCTCCACAACAGCAGCAACAACAAGCTTATGTGCCTCCACACAAACAACCATATCAAAAACCTCCGTATATTCCTCGGCAGTGACAACAATCCCAAAATTTCGAGTTCACCGAGTTGAAGAACTTATTCTTTGAAGGAGTCCCAAGCTAGAGAGGCCGGGATGAAGATGCTAGAGAGCCAAATTGCTCAATTGGCTAGCAAGAGTACCACTCGAGCTCCGGGACACTTACCGACTCAAACTAACCAGAAAGAGACCGTTAATGCCATAACTTTAAGGAGTGGGTCTACCCTGGAGGGGCCTGCTATGGTCGAGGATGCCACTGCGAAAGATGAGGCAAAACCGAGTCAAAACAAAGCTGGAACTAGCAAAGGAAAGAAAAAGGCGTCTACAGGGTATATCGGTCGATCGATCGACATACCCTTGGCCGATCGATCGAATTGCGGGTTACAGGAGCTTGGTCTGTTCATCTCGGTCGATCGATCGACATCACTGGTCGATCGACCGAGATCGCTGGCGATAGTGAGATTTTTCGTCCTCCGATGCCCGACAACTTGAGGGATCATTTGTTTGGGCACGCGATCCGAAAATATTGGGGAAAGACCCGAGTCTTGATGGGTCGATCCGGCTCGAAGTACGACCGATGTCGATCAATGGTTCACATTTGAGACGGTCTCAAGAGGGTTCAAGCTTCAACAAGGAGAAAGTAGTGGACTTCCGGCCTAAGTCCACGGATCGGCATCGCGATTTAGAGGAGAGAGCTAAGCTACTTCTTACGACCCATATCCAGGAGAGACTAGTGCCGACGAAGGAACAGGTATCTTTCAATAAATTTGAAAAAGTTATTCGTAGCTTGAATGTACAAGTACCCTTCCTTGAGTTAGTTAATCAAGTGCCTGCCTACACTAAATTCATGAAACAACTCTTGTCTAAGAAAAAGTCACTTGAAAATGTGCATACTGTTGCATTAACCAAAGAGTCATGCTCTTATTTGTCTCACACTGCACCCCATAAGCTAGAGGACCCGGGTAGCTTTTCTGTTCCTTGCAATATAGGTACCTTCTCTATTGAGAAGGCATTATGTGACTTAGGAGCTAGCATTAGCGTCATGCCCCTGAGTCTTGCTAGGAAGCTCAAATTGACTAGGTTCGCAATGTGGATGATATGACAAGATCTGGATGGCCGACCGATCTGCGGTCCACCCAATAGAGTCTTAGAGGACATTCTGTCCAAATAGGGAAGTTTTTCTTCCCGTCGACTTTGTTGTACTTGACATGCCTGAGGATGCCCATATTCCCATTATTTTGGGTAGGCCATTTCTGCACACTGCTGGTGCAGTCATAGATGTCGGTCTAGGAACCTTGACCTTCAAAGTGGGCAAGCATTCTATTGTCTTTGCCCAACCTGCTAAGAAGAAGGACCCTATGTGGCATGTGACTTGTAATACGGTTTCTGACAAGAAATCGTACTTTGTGCTTCCTGATATGCCTATTTCTATTCCTGTTGTACCCCTCCGCCCCAGATTGGGAGCAAATTGGACGAAGATTTGTCTATTTCTGATATTGCAGGAGCTGGTTTGGGGAAGGAAGAGCTGCAAGTCACTCTAGCTGCGAAGAAGCCAATCATTTCACGAGGAGGTCTTGGTTGCCTTAGCTATGCCACCGATGAGGAAGTTGATGATGAACAGGTCAAGGCAAGGGAGTCCGACTTGGATTTTGACGAGTCTGAAGAGGTCATTGACTGGGGAGTTGATGAAAGTGTTGATCCGTTGAGCCATACAGACGTGGAAGCTAAGGAGGGTGCAGTTGAGAAGATAAGCACCGTTGAGGCTACTAGAGCCGACGAAGTGGGCCATTCCGTGGCCGTTCTTGATCAACTACTAGTTGATCACATGTCTTCAGAACATTTTATTTGCTTTTGTTAGACACTTTTTTATTGCTTTTGTGTGCGCGAAACTTCGCATTTTATTTTGCTTGCTTAGGATTTTATTCGCTTTAGACTTTATTTTGGGTTTTGCGCAATTTTGGGCGCGTATTATTGTGCACTTGCAGGTTTTTAGACCTCTTTAGCTCAAGTAATTGAGCAAACACGAAGAAATAAGAAGTTACAGCAGTATCTCCAGTCGATCGACTGGGCTATATAGTCGATCGACTGGTCTGCAGTTTCCAGGAGCTACTATTCCTTTCACCTCGGTCGATCGACTGAGTGATGTGGTCGATCGACCGACCTGTACTGCTGTACCTGTTCACGACCTCTGTCCTGCTATGTTTGGTCGATTTGCGGAATTAAGAGAGTTTTCTGCTCCACCTTATCTTCCGTCACTATTTATTTGTTCGTATTTTTCTCAATTTTGCACATAATACCGCTTCATTCTTGTTTACTCGATTTATGCGTGGTACTTTGTTTGTCTTTTCAGGTACTTATTAGTAGCACTACTGGCTACTGAAACCTCCTAGCTCATGCTGGTTTGGGGAGGTTTCCTTTGTTGCGCTTAAAAGTCTTGTGAGTTTCTAAGTCTTTACTTCATGTTTTATTTGTTTAAATTTCTCGCAAATTCCCGTTTCTCTTTTCTTCATTACATGATTTTGCACAATGGGGACATTGTGCGATTTGGGTTGGGGAAGGGTTTTGCGCCGCATATCATTTGCTTGCATTCACGGTTACATTCTGTTTTGCATTGTTTATTTCCTTTTATATTTGTACACCAGAAATTCAAAAATCCAAAAAAAAATTCAAATAAAATGCACGTTTATTTTAGCATATAGGTCGAGTCGGAACGGTAGTATTTCAATGATGACATTGCATTTGCACCTGTTTTTGCCTAAGCCTTGATGGATTGACATGTTATTAGTAGAATCGTATAAGTGCATATCTACGAGTTTTCGTTAAATTTCTTGCTGAACTTGAGACTTGACTTAGAAAATTGGCAAACTACATCATATTTCTGAGATTTAGAGCCTATAACTGGTGACATATATGACCGGTTTATTTAGGAATGTGAGTAGTACTCCTTATGAGACATGTCAAATCAATTTGCATAAATATGAACTTAATCTGCTTAATACCTGTATGCATTCGGTTTGTGGTTGTTGACACATGTGGTAGAGGGTTCCCTTTATTCATTTTACCCATGAACTCCACACTGCCAAAAATAGCCTTTTTGTCCCATTACTACATCCTACATTTAGCCTGTCCTTTGTCAAGTTAGTAGTCCGTGTCCTTGGGATTGTTACTTAGTTTTTGGTAGCATTTGCTCTTATTTGAGATGTTATTGGGAGAATGAAAAGAAAGGAAAGAAAAGAAAAAAAGAACTGAAAAAGTTGGAAAAAAGAGAAAAGAAAAAATGATTCGAAAAATGAAAAAAAAGAGGTTCTGTACTGTTGAAGTAGTCGATCGACTGGCATAATAGGTCGATCGACTGAGGTTCGAGAGAAAGAAAAGAAATCCATTTCGCATAATTCAAGCTTTATCTTATGGCGATTTTTGCTCCCATGTATTATTCATATCTTATGGGGAGTAAGTTGATTACTGTTATATCGGAGACTGTGAGTTTTGTGCTTGCTATAGCACCGTTTCATTTGATTTTTGAGCAAGAAGTTGGATGTTGCCATATGGTTCCGTTTGGGTACTAGCTTGATCACCTGTACCTCCACTTTTCCATAAATGTTTTGACCCTTCTTACCCATACCTCACATATCCACATATATACCTCGGCATGTGTCATGGTCTTTTGTTGGTTGGAATGCGTATGTACTGTTGTAGAGATTGTTTTCATATTAGATTGCAGGCATGTTCTTATAGGTCGTAGTTAGGTGAGTGTCACTACAAATGAATTCTTTCTATCTTTACATTATTCACATGTGCTTATTTGAGTGATATGAGCGACCCGTGAGAGTCCAATTTGAAAAGTCTCTACAGTTGACGGTTCAGCAGTTTTTAACGACTACATAACTCGTTTGCATGATTCGCATTGCTAATTGATTGTTAGTTATTGCATTAAATTGGTTTAGGCTTTACATATTGCATTTCGCTCTGAGATTGAACTCATTCCATTAGGTCATTAGATCGAGTCTAGTTCTTGCTTGGGGACAAGCAAGGGTTTGGTTTGGGGAAGTTTGATGCGTGTCTTTTATATGATGTTTTACATCCCATTTTACACGCATTTCAGAGCTCATTCATGTAGTTTATGCTACATTTCTCCCTATTTCTGCCTACTTCCGTATTTTTGTACATTATTGCAGAAATGTGAAGAATCCAGCGGAAATCGAGCTAAATCTGTCCCCGAGTATCCTGCATTGCATTTGACGTGAAGTATTCGCTTAAGGAACGAGCTTGGTGCGCAATCCAAGGCCCAAAAGACAAATCCACGAGATTATGAAAGTCAAGTAGCAGCTAAAGCAGTCGATCGACCACTACCTTCAGTTGATCGACCAACTATCGGGTTCCAGAAGCTACTGTACACTGCTAGTCAGTCGATCGATCACCATGCTCAGTCGATCGACCACATCGCTGCTTCAGACGAGAATTAAAAGATCGAGGAACTTGAAGCCCATTATGTTTAGGTTTTAGGAATTATGTTACGTATACTTTCTATATAACGTAACCTAGTTCGACAGATACAGAGGATCGAGTTTTTATTCAGAAATTTACCAAGTTTTACATATAGTTCTTTAGAAATAATTAGGGTTCGAGATTACTTTCGGTATTGAATACAATTTGCTTTGTCATTCGGCTTTGTTCTTTTCCTTCGCAATTCACACGATACTCTCTGGTTTTATTCTGTTACTTTCGTTCGTAGTTGTCGAATTGCTAGATCAGTTCCCAAGCCGAATTGCCATCTTTTGTTAATTGTTTATTTTACCGTTTTAAGCATGAATTTCGTAGCCTTAATCCTTAATATTATTGTTGCCTTTAATTTCAGTATGAGTAGCTAATTTATTCGTGCTAGGATGTAGGGGAATTGTAGTGTAGGCGGCAATATAATGAACACGGACTGAATCGCGTGTCAGTCGATCGACCGCCATACCTGGTCGATCGACTGACCACATGAGGTTTTATTTTCGGGTTTTAATTGTTTTAATTCTTTATTCGACGAATCGAGTGCACACGACTAGTTGAATGCTTAATATATGACTAACCCATTAGATCGAGAGATAGGGACAGTTTTTAGATCACCAATTAAAATGACTAAACTATGCTGAGATCGAAAGATAGGTAAAGTTTAGACCGTTAGTCACTTTTCAGGACGAAAGTTAGTATTAGTGATATTAGGGGCCTATAGCGAGATCGAAAGATGCTATTTGTTAAGAGTGGACCGAGAGGACCTCTTTATTTCCCGCCTCATGTGTTTTATTTAGACCTGTTTAGTATGTTGCCGCCGAAACTATAACGAACCGACCATCCTAGTACCTCTTTTTATACTTGATTTCATATATTTCATTAGCTTACATTTCTTTTACTGCTATTAGTTATAGACCAAATCCAATCAAACCCCCACCTTATTGTTACCTTAGACCGAATTTAAACAACTAGAAATTACGTCTGCCTCTCTATGGTTCGACCCGACTGCCACTAGCTATAGTTGTAGTTGGAGATTATAAATTTATTTTTGACACCTCACGACGGGTATCAACGACCTCGAGCCGCACGCTCTTGCGCCACTTCGGACCTAATCATCAACGGTCTTTCTCGAGGCCTAGACTTCCCATTCTTGTCAATCACTTTATCCACGGTAGGAGAGGTCTTCGGTTTCTTCGAAGGACGAACAACTCGAAACCCGGCTTCTTCCTCTCCCTCAGTCAAATGCTTCTCTTTCTCTTTTTCCACCTCGCGCACCTTGTAATCAACAGGCTCGCGCTTCCTCAATCTCTCGCGCTCTTCCGAAGTAGTAGTTTTTCTCCATCGCAGATAAGAATCCGACACCCATAAGGCATTAGCAGAGGAGTTCAAGAACCACACGTTTCTTTGGGCCCATTTAATGGCCCACTCCTTTCGACTCTCAGTAGTAAGCGCCACGGCAGTCTGCGGGACGGTATCAAGCTTCGGGATTGTCTGTTTAGTCCAACCTGTCTCATCAACCTCTCCGGGAAGATGCACACCATGAATTCCAAGCCAGGAATGCACGCCGATCGAGTAGGATCCAAAGAAGACACTCCGGTGACAGATTTGAGGTGCCACCATGGTACATTCCACCTAATCAAGGGACCAATAATTGCAGACTCGAGTGAAGTCCACCATGTACAGCCTAGTCCTCATCGCAATCGAACGAGCATGATAAGAAGGGACATGAACTGGGGGCTCGATCAATCGAAGGCATTCCATAAGCCAAACCTACCAAAAGCGGGTATTAAAACAAAACGAAAAACGAAAAAACGAAAAAAAAAAAAAAAAAAAAAAAAAAGAGAAAAAAATGAAAAAAAAAAGATAAAAAAACGAAAAAAAGAAAAAGAAAAGAAAGAAAAGTTTCTTTACCTGCAGAATAACGGGACTTCCCAAGTATGGTAGGTCACGGTTGGATTTCCTATTATCCAAGCCCAACAGGATCTCTCCTAAGCATAAACAAGCTGGGCTCCTGCGCAGCTCCATTTGCTCAACTAGGCCCAAAAGACGGGGATCACCTCTCAAGTCTTCATCAACATGCCCTTGAAGGACATACACATGCAACAAGCAAAATCCAAATGCCCTTCGCCTAGCAACATAAGAAACGGTGGGGTCGGCCCTATTAATGAATCGGTCAATGAAGTACAACACTCGCACTCCCTTCGAGGTCACTAAACGGTCCACCTCAATTCTAGTCAGTCCGAGCAAGTCTCTAAATTTGCTCTTATACCCTTGCGAAGTAGAAGGAATGGCAGGCAAGTGTTCCGGGTCCCACCCACCGATCACAGCAATTTCTTCAGGAAATGGGCAAAATGTCACCTCCGGGAAAAGCAAAAACATGATAATTCGGGTCCCAATAATCAAGACAAGCATCTAAGAATGGTTTGACAACCTTGATAAGCTTCAAACTCAACAACGATCCAAGATTATAGGCGCCCATGTCGTGTTTCTCCATGTTGGAAAACTCATTAGTCCACTCTTTTAGGCGAATCTCCAAAGTATTCATGATGAGTGATTATATTAAGAATTTTATGTAATAAGAAGAAGAAGAGACGGAAGAATTGTGAGAATAAAAGCTCTATCGACGTCTCTATTTATACTAAATTATGTTTCCTAAAATGCGGAAGCAGACACACTGGGAACAGCGCAAAGACTGCTGCGCCTCTTCAAAGGGACGCAGCTCATGCTGCGCCTCTTCCTCAGCTAGGTTTCTGTGATTTTCCGCGTTGGATCTTTCCTAAATTCCTTAACGAATAATTTCCTATTCCTACGGATTATTATTTTGGTAAATACGTGGAAATTGCCATATTTCGTGTTTCCTAATTCCGCGGGCACGCATTTCGAGACGACATCAACATTTTCGTCATTTTACCACACTTGTATATTTTCATTTTAGGAAATAATTTTCATTTGTAATTTAATTCATTTCAAAATTCATATATTTATTTCACTTATATATATTTCTTTTATTTCTTTTTCTCATTTCATTTCTAACTTATAGGTTTCTATTTTTTTTTCTTTTTTTAGGGGTAACCCTCCCTACTGTCCGGTCATTTCCGGCAACTTTTTTGCATTTTCTCTTGCATTTTTTGCATTCTTTTGAGTCATTTGTTTTGCGCTAATTCTGGCCATATGTATATACAAATGTATGTTCTACGTGATTTCTATGTAAATTTCGGCAGCATGACGGCATAAACCGTCATCTACCAAACCTGTTCAAAGCTAACCTGCAGATACAAGCAACACAACCCAGCAGCAAAGGCACTCAGGCCATCATATATACAACCAAAAAGGGAAATGTACAGCAAACTGGAGGCTCGAGCCCCAAGTAAAGTCCAAAATGTCCAAAATGAAGGTCCAAAATGTACAAATGTGCAAAATACAAACAAAAAATAAACAAAACTACTGCCGGTCGACCTCTAGCTCCGCAACTCTTGCCGCGAGAGCAGCAACCTCGGCGTCTCGAGCCTCAAGCTCCCTCAACAAACGAGCTGTCTCCTCCCGAGACTGGGCCAACTCTCGCTCCAGCTCACGGTCCCCCTGTAAACAACAAAATTAGCTAATGTCAATCATTTCAAGCAATTACAAGAGAAGTTGGAAAATCAAAATTCAAAAATGAAATAGACACAAGGTTCATACCTGACGACCTCGACCGCCGACAAGTGCCTCGACGACAGTAGCTCGCAGCTGGTTGGCCACCCTCCATAACGCCACGAACCGAGACGGCGCAACCTGCATTTTCAAAACGAAATTCTCAATATTTGAATAAATTCAATCAAATGTGTTCTTACACAAAGGTTATGCAAATTAGAGGCTCACCCTCCGAATCGAATGCTGCCAATCGTCCAGGCCAGCATCCATCACCGCCACGTCAAAGTCACGCAGCTCGGAGATCCTCGTCCTCCCGGTCACGTCAGTGTACTCGAGGGTCTTGGGGTACTCGGGGGGCTCGATGCCCGCCACCTCAACCTCCTGCAAAGTAAGATGTTTCTCATTAATCGATGATCTTTCATCGTATTCTCAAAATCAAAATAAAGAAGGATAAAAGATGCTCACCACGACCGGCCAGTACGCCAACCTCCCGTAAAGGAACGCCGAGTAGTCCTCACCAGATAGAAGGAGGGCGTCACCACCAATGCCAGCCAAGTCAGCCTCCCTCTCAGCCTCAGAAGGCTCCCTGAACATCGTCCTAAGAGGATCGATGGGAACCGTTAATATGTCCCGAGAGCACTGACGAGCCAAGCGCTCGCCCAAGTACCACACAGGACCCATCGACATCCTCAACAGCAGCCGGCTCGAGCTCCTAGGACGAAGGACCTCAGCCACAAAAGAAGGCGCTCCAGCGTAGTCCGCCCAAGGCCTGGGCACCCACTGGGAAAAGACAAACAAGGAATCATTCTTACGATCAATTAAAGGCAATGTAGAAGCAAAATGAATATAAATGAGATGCTCACGTTTCCAGCTGAAGAGCATTCACGTCCCGCCGATAAACACCGTGAGAGGAACGCTTGCTCCTCGTCCTGCACATCACCCAATCCCTCACGACGGGATAGGCTTTCTCCAGCGGCTCCGTCCTCTTGGGCGAGAGGCTCGGGAAGTAGGAGTACACCCACGCCTGTGAAGCAAGGTAGTCAGTGATGATCTTTCGTAATTTGATAAGGAAAATAATTGATTTTAGTCTAAATGAAGGTTCATACCTCCAGCAGCAGTCCAGGGCCGACAGCACCAGGAGAAGTCCCCTTCTCCATCAACTCCGGATGAACCATGGCCTACATGAAGCGGATGAGGACCGCAAAACCAGCAGTAACCCAGTCCCAACGCCCTAGGGAGCTCAGGTCAGAAAGGAAGGGAAGAAACTTCGTCGACAGCCTCTCTCCCTTGTCTCCGAGGTAGATCGAAGACAGAAACCACCAAAGCCACAAACGAACCCTCTGCTCAGCTGTACAGGGAGGAGGAGCCGTCTCTCTCCCAACAATCGTCACCAGCACCGGGGTCTTCCCCGCAAAGTAGTCTCGGACATAGGAAGTGGGCACCAAACCAGGCACTATAACAGCCTTCGGCGACAAGTTCCAGCCGATCAACCTCCTAGCCTCGGCCGAGTCCACCCTCATGGCAGTCTCCGGCCACTCCACAGCCTCAGTCCCACACGGCAGACCAGAAATCATGCAGTAGTCCTCCAGAGTGACTCCCACCTCACCAAAAGCCATGTGAAAAGTGGAAGTCGTGTCCCAGAATCGGTCCAAGAAAGCGCGGACCAGGCTAAGGTTAGCCCGCAACTTCCTCTTCGTGATATCCCTCCAGGCCTCCACCAAGGCACCAAACGCTCCACGCTCGATCATGGCGCGCTCCTCCGCCGACAGCCGCTCGTAGCACTCCATCGCTGTCCTGTAACCCGAGAACGACCTGATGTTCCCGGCCTCCTATTGTGATTTGAAACAAAAGCTATCTTTAGTTTTGAGTGAAAGTTGGAAAAGATATGAGTGAATCGAATGAAGGAAGATGAGTGGTGAGTAATGAATTCAAGATTACCAAGCTCTTCACCGTCCTGTAGGACAGGTGACCCTCCGCAGCCCAAAGCAAGTGCCTGCTGTCCTAGGTCTCAGTCCACGCGGGTGCTCCCCTCAGCTGACGACCTCCTCGTCCAACGTTGGCCCGCCTCGGGGCCTCCTCCTCCTCAACAGCCTCCTCCTCGTGGACCTCGTCCCCAGTAGCCATCACCGCGGCGGTGAAAGCCTCCTCGATGGCACGAGAAGGGTCAACAGCAGAGTCTATCTCCATAGGAGCTCTCCCAGAAGTAGAAGCCTCATCACCTGCAATGTTAAAGTAATTTAGGCCGCGTCACGTGACGACAAGCCTTAGTTAAGGGATTTTCGAGCCTTCGGAAGCCCTGAAATCGCTCTTTTCTCGCCATCTTTGGCCGCATTCTCACTAACCCGATCACTCATGTTGTAGTTAGGGTCAATTCAAGCCTAAGTTGAAGCCTAGTCATGGGTTCGAGTCGAAATTTCGGCAGCATTTCGTTATAACGGCGATTATGCCCTAGAAAAGTGTCCTGAAAAAGCCGTCACAAACCAAAATTCCGAGATGGTAGGAAGTTTATCCATCATCCAAGGATCACAAATATCAAGTTTCATCGCAAATGGGCAATCCTAAGGCTATTTTCGAAGCAATTTACGGTTTAGCTGAGAAACCGTCTCAATTTCACTCAAATGCTCAAAACTCAACGAAAATTCAAAAAAAATACATGGTTATGTTCCTTATACTACAAATTATCCGTTTCTAGCATCAATTTTACAAGGCAAATACATTTGGGGGAAAAGCCCCAAATTTTCGAATCAATTGGGTTGAAAAACCTAATTTTTTCGATCCAAACTAAGCAAAATATGGAAGATTAATGCAAGAATGATATAAATACCTCGATTAGTCATGATGAATGCAAGCTTTTAAATCAAATTTTGGCAGAAATGGTCAAGATTTGAGAGAGAAATGAGGAATTTGTGTTTCGAACAAATGAATTAAAACCCTCTGTTTATCGCGTTTTTACGCAGAAAAGACACCCTCAGGAACAGACGCAGCAGGCGCTGCGCCTCTTCCAAGAGACGCAGCTCTTGCTGCGCCTCTTCCTGGTGTTCCCTCCATACGAGTTTTCAAAAATTCGTTATGAGTTCGTTATTTGTGGGCCCATCTTTGGTGCGCCACTTTCTCGATGCCATTTTTATCTTTTTGGTCCGTTTGACGATTATCTTCTGTTCAGACCCGTATTTTTAAGCCAACAGCAGACTGTTATACATTATACATCGCTTCCAAGACTTTGCTTGTCACAACGAGCAGGTATTTCTTCACGGGTGTTTCGACACGCCTCCATTATATTCCCCAGCGAGAGTAAGCGGATGGACTATCCCTCTCGAGACATAGAGATAAGTTCCCGATTATGTTCCCCAACGAGAGTTCACGACCGACAGTCACTTCCTCTCGAGACATGGAGTTCAACATCGACCCCGAGTTCTTCCGAAATTTGTTTGAAGCTGAACACAAACAAATTTCCCCCAGCAGTTCCAGACTGTGTCCTGCTGTCTTCCCTAAAAAATCATTATTCCTCAGATACCCCTTTTTTTCAGGATATACCTTCCTACCTTCAGATACCAAGTTATCTCCAGACCAAAGAGTTTCGTCGAAGCGTCTTCAGTCCCGTTTCATCCAGAAGTCTCAGGTATGGTCTCTTCTTATGGCTGGCGAGCCTCCTTACGTAGTCTAATGGACTTTAAACGACTCTCCCCGATAGTCGACAGAATCTAAAATGTTCCCGACGATAGGTCTTTGGTTCAGACCCCTTGAACCGCCTCGCGTCGCCATAGTCGTCAGGTTGTAATCTTCGATTGACCTGATGGCTATACTTTGACTTTCGCCTTGTCCAAGCCTCAGTCAAAGTGGGGGCTCTGTAGATACCTCATTTCTGCACCTCTCGCAAACCACCCGGTGATGATTGGGCCGCATGTTTGGTACGCGGAACGATTTATGACAGTTCGTAAGTTTATCGTCAAGTGATTGCTTAAACACTAATGTCTACCTCTTAGTTGTCCTCTACGCGCCGATACGGTCGTTTTGACAGTAATTAGAGTACATTTGGAGTCCGTGCCTAAAACCGTCTTCATTTTCTGATAACCGTTAAATCCCGAGTCAGAATGTTCTAGAATGTTCCGGATATTTATATTCCATATTTTATAAATATTTCACAATTTTTTATTCTTTGGTAAACAATTTCCCGTAATATTCATACAAAATATTAAGGAAAACCAAATTAATCCGTCATTCCATAACTTAAACACGGAAATCTTTCTTCCGTAGGAGGAAACCACTTGGGAACAAACGCAGCAGGTGCTGCGCCTCTTCCAAGAGACGCAGTGACTGCTGCGCCTCTTCCCAGGTCCTTTTCTGCGTATTTCTCGTATCTTTTTCATATCTTTCCGAGATTCACTTCCAAAGTCTCTCCGAAAACCTTATTCCTTCACGTGATTAGTATAAATAGGAGCCTTCGCTCCTCATATATCTCACGCGAGTGTCTGCCCTTCTCTTCTCCCTTTGCATTCTAGACCTTTGTTCTTACTTTTTGGCGTCTACGTGCTTGAACTTTCGATCACGTAAGCTCGGATCCTTCTGAGTACCAGCCTCGTTTGCATGACCGGCCAATTTGACCAACTCCACAACTAATCAACTTAATTAATCTAATCGTTTTCCTTTTACGAGGGCACTTTCGTCTACATTCGAGTCGAGCATCACTAATCGATAACTTACTTCTTCTCGTTTCGTCAACCATGTAAGTCTGAGGGTGTAAATCTCTCTTTTATTTATTGTTCTTTACTTTTGTATCATCATTAATGTAAGGGTTATGTCGAAAACACCTCGTTAAAACCGATTTCTAAAACCGTGCTTTAAAACCCTTTTTACGGATTTTCAGAAGACAGACCATCGAGAAAGGACGCAGCAACCGCTGCGCCTCTTCGAAGGAGCGCAGTACCTGCTGCGCCTCTTCGTGAGGCTGCCGCAGTTCCTGCTTCCTTTCTTCTTCCTTCGTCCTCTGTAATTCGTTCTTTGCTTGTTTTCGTTTGTTTTCTTTAATTCTTCGATACAATAGCATAATAACCTCACATGTATATTATTTATCATTCATTAGTATATAATTCATCATTAAATCTGACTTAAATCCCTTATAATCTCATATTTGCGGGTTTTCGTCATTAAACTCAATCCGGGTTATAGAGATTCGATTTGTCCATATCGGGTTTCTGGAATTCGATCTTTGATATATTTTCATCTGTTGTTTGTCATATTCGTCATTAATTTGTCATTAATTCGTCATGTTTAACCTATTAGTTCACCTTTGTCACTAATCAATCTTTCGTTCATGTAATTAATCCGTCTTAAATCCGTCTCATCCATGTTTTATTGCTTTTATGACCATCAATCACATGTAAATAACGTGTTAATCACTTCCATCCGAGAAAATATGTTAATTAATCCATTAAAATCACCAATTTACATTAACGATTTGCAGTTCCGGCTTCACAGCCAGAACTCACCCTTGGAACAGACGCAAAGAATCGCTGCGCCTCTTCCAAAGGGCGCGATCTCTTGCGCTGTTCAGTTGAATTCTGTCTCTGAACTCCGTTGTTGCTTGACCTAGTTAATTAGTTTACGTATAATTAACTATTATCCGTATTATCATCCACTGATCTGTTCGTTAATTCTTTCTTTTATTCTTTTTCTCAATTTATCCGTTTTAAAAGTATTTTCGACATAAATCAATTGAACCCATTGTAATTATTGTAATTCTCATTGTTGTAATTTTATTTATTATATTTATCATATTTCTTGTATCATTTGTATGCTTTCCCATGTAATTGAGCATTTAATCCTACTTCGACATTTATTGTATGCTAAATTGTGTGTTAACCGACTTAGTCTATTCTTCACATGCTAGGATTAAAACTTGGATGTTGCATTGCATGCATATAATCGACGATATATCGAGAATAGATGATGTCCCTAATCATTAAAAGAGGCCGCTATCGAGGCGGGCGGGATTAGGTGTTCGATCAAAAGAGCTTCCTAATACGTACCCTCACCCCTTACTCCAGATCTCTGTGAACATCCGTGTTCATTGGCATCCACGAGAGTCATTCTAGACATAGAATGCTAAGGGTAACGATTGCTTAGTGTTCATGTCATTACTTTGTGTCTTGACATGGCACGAGGTATTCGAACGGTTCTAATTTCCCATAAAAGTTGGTGGCGACTCCACTAAATGCAAACGCTTGTTCTCTCTTCAAAGCGCCCTCGTGGGCCCATTGTCCACACTTATATCCCATGGCTAAACATTAAGTTACTGCTGAGAAACGTCTTTGTACCTGAGCATATTAGTAGCAGGATGAGGGCGGAGTTTGACACTTTCAAGATGACAGAGAAGATGGCGGTGGAAGAATACCACAATCGCTTTCAGGAATTATCTGAATATGTGAGTGACCTGAACATGGGGGCCTGAGATTTTGGCTGTGATAATTGAGAGAGGGTTGTCAACAGAAATTAAGAAGATCAGGCTCGTAGCTGGAGAGCCAACCACATTAGAAGAGAAGTACCAGAGAGTTGGTCACGCTGAGAGGATATCGGACAAGCTGATATAGGAAAAGATGGAGAAATAAGAGAAAATAAAAGCTGAAACTGTCAGTGAGGGTGGCGCAACTAGTAAGAAGCCACATTACAATCAATTCAAATCTTATTCAGCTGGTGGAGTAAGCCATTCGAAGGGGTACAACAACAAGGGTAGAAGTTGGTGTTAGGGAAGCGACGAAGGCCAGAATCAAAGGATGACACCATCGGGGAGGTGTTACAACTGCCAAAAGATGGGACACTGAGCTTTTGAGTGAAGAAGTGCACCACAAAGTGGAAATGGGAGTAGAGTTCAGGGTGGATATCGTACACGAGCACCGAGCTATGGAAGTAACATGCCCTCGGGTTAATACAACAACCACAGGAGTTACAATAAGTACAACAACAATCCGAATCGTTATAACCATAGCCAGAATTACAGTGGAGGAT
Organism: Silene latifolia; assembly: GCF_048544455.1. NCBI lineage: Eukaryota > Viridiplantae > Streptophyta > Magnoliopsida > Caryophyllales > Caryophyllaceae > Silene > Silene latifolia. The sequence goes on from NC_133531.1 coordinate 66,310,056, forward strand.
CATACCAGAAGTCGGGCAATGGTGGAAATTAGTCTAGCAGTGCTAAGTCAACTTTGTAATACTATGCATTTATGGGATTTCGTACTCGGTCGAGTAGGTGACGACCTCGACCGAGTGGGCTATACTTAGCTAAGTACTGTGGAACAAGTGGATTTATTGAGTCGGAAAAGTTTTTTATTTGGGTCACTCGACCGAGTTGGTGATGCACTCAGTCGAGTAGAGTCTACTCGATCGAGTGAATTGTACACTCAACCGATTGTCCGGTCTGGAGTCGTATTTTGCGCGGTCTGATTAGAGTGATTAGGGAGTTACTTAATTAGATAATCAGTTTCGTCAAATCATTTCTAATCCTAAAACTTTTCTCTATACTCTCCTTAATCACCCTAGTGATCATCTAAGCACGGATTTAGAAATTTTTGTCTCGGGATTCGTTATTGCTTGTGTCTACCGCATTGTAGCATTGTAAGTCTTAGTCTTCACTCTTATTGCACTTTGTACTCTCTTAACCCTAGGTTTGGTTAACTGGGGGATTTTGATGGTATTATTGTGGGATGATTATAGTAATGGTAATGTATTGATTATTCTATAGGTGACGATTTTATAAAGGAGAATTTCAAGTTGATTGTGTGCTAATTGGATTGTGAATAAGGTAGGGTTTCCCTACTCGGTACAATTTGTTATTTATTGTATTGTTGTGATTGTTTGTCATTATGATGATATTATTGTGGTTGTTGAGATTGTTGGATGTTGGAGAAGTTGAGATGGATATTGTAGAGCCATGTTGATTAGGAGATGGTTTCACCCCCATGTTTCGCCCCTTGTGACTCCTGTCGTAAAGGGGATGTGCACATTAATGAGCTACGTTCGCTCGTTGCGATGAGGGGGGATTTTGATGTTCAGGGCTGCGGTCTGACATCGGCAGGGGTGGGTTACCTATTGCGATAGAAACCCGACTACTCGTTGCGATGAGAGCTATTGGTTACTATGAAGATCGGAGTTGATGGGAGTCGGTATTGATGTGTATGCTTATGATGTTTCTACTGTACTTGATTGTTCCTATTTTCATTATATTTTGTTGCTGACTTGTGTGGTGTGTCTTGTGTTCCTTTCTACTATGTGTCTGCGGTGATCCATTTGATATTTCCAGCAAATGGTGAGCATGTATTTTTATCGGGTGTTTATGGTTGCTGAGAGCTCTTGCTGGGATCCTTGGAGGGAGCGATTCCCCGCTAGGTTCCACTTAGTTCAGATTATACTAGTTTTGGTTTACTTGTATCTTCCGACGTTGGTTTTCGTTTAGTCTGGAGTTGTAATTTGTGTTTTTTGTTATTGAGTTAATAAGGTTGTAATCATTATTTTATTATCAATATGATATGTACTCCCTCGGGCATCCGAGATGGTAGCATCCCTACTTACTAAGGAAGGTCTGGCTGAAGGCTCTTTGGTAAATTGGGGTGTTACAAAGTGTTATCAGAGCGAGGATTTTTGAACCTAAAACCAATGAACTAAATGAACGTAGGGTGTCTAATAAAATGAACCCGGGTAGAGATCGTCATGAGCTACCGCAAAGATTTGGGAGACGTCCTGAAATTGCACCATGGCTCTTACGATCTCGAGCCGGTAACTACGGGGTAGATGCGAGCGTAGGGTAGAATGTATGTTATGTGCTTTATGTTGTGCAAGTTGTATAATGTATTAGTTCATGTGGATGGATGTATATGTGTATAGATGTAGATATGTGTCGTAATGTGATAATTTTGATGAACAATGTGGTTTGTAGGAGTATGTTGATTAATATGGCGAATAGTATCAATTGTGATGTGTTTTATATGTGCTTCAACGAGTGAGATGTGATGAGTATTATTGGTGGGGAAGTATGAGCTTGAATTTGTAAAAGTGGTGATGCGGGTTGTGGAAGCCTCGAATATGTGAAGTGAGGCGGCTTTTGGTCATACTTATTGAATGTTTTCTTTAATTTACATGTTGGTATGATAGAAACTCATCTAGGATACTGGTTTTAGGATTATTGAGTTGTCATTGTTTGCATCATTAAATTTTAAGTTGTTTTGTTAAGAAAATTTGATTTGTATGAAGTTCGATTATGGAAGGGCTGTCTTAAAACTGTCATAACTTGAGATCTAGACATGATATTTTTGTGATTACAATTGGAGTTGATAACTTGTTCTCTTACGATTCTAACGGTAGGTAGCACGCCTAAAATGACCAAGAAATAAGGGAGATATGACCATTTTACGAAGGATTATTTAATATAAATACTCCAAACCTCTCTTCTCAAAATACTCTGAACTTCAATTTAACTCACAATAAACTATGGTATTAGCCTATTCTTCTTGTATTATACTCGGATAACGGACTACCTACTTAACAAGTCAGCCCTTATTATCCTTACAAACTTACCCTTAAACCCACCAACACTAATAAACAATAGCCGTCACCATCCTCACGCACCCAATGAAGCGCAAATCATAGACCACCTAAGCCCAATATCACCTTCAAAATGATGCCACCCACGACCTCCGAAACCTCAATTTAATTTTTACCCTCACATTATGTGAAGATGGGGATCGACAACTGGAGATGGCGGCGAAATCTTGGTGGTTGTGGTGAATGGTGGTCAACGGGTGAAGATGACAGGGAAATGTGGGTGTTCCTCGAAGATGGCAGCGAAATTTTGAGTTCCTTGATTGTATTGTTAGGTTTATTTTTTTGGGAGTATTGTTTTTACACCAAATTTCTAATTCTATGTTTTTTGCACCGTAATAATGGTGACGCACAAGCTACTTCATCTTATGTCAAGTCCAAAAAGCGTGCCTCAAGTGTAATTAAGGCCATAATTTAGTGAGGCATTTGTTTAGTTTTTACCACTTAAATATGTTTTGGTGAAGTAAAACTATAATAGCTAGCTGGACAACAATTCAAGAAAGGTCTAAATTTCTAAGAAGAGAGGGAAGAGGGAAAAGGAGTTAATTTGAAAAACAGATGCAGATTAAAAAAAAAGAATGGAAAAAAATGCAGGTTAAATGGGAATGATGAAGGATGGAAATGATGAAGGAGAAGTACAATATTAAAGAAGATGAAGTGGGACCCGTATAACTTTTACCTGGTGCATCAGGTTAAAAGAGGGTCAATGCTAGTCAATGGTAAAAGGCTTCATAGTTCGTTATATTGATAGTTAAAATAAAGTATGGAGTATTTTGAGAAGAACCCTAATAGTTTAGAGTATTCCCATTAAATAACCCTTTCACGAAAACTAGACAGTGCTGAGAAGTGCGCCAGGCACTCGTCTAGCTGAGTGGCCTTTTGTACTCGACAAAGTGGCCTTTATTACCCCTACTCGGTCGAGTGACCTCTTCACTCGACCGTGAAACCCGAATACCTGTTATGCGTGCTTCTGATCACCCCTAATCGGTCGCGTAGATTGAACACTCGACCTAGTAACCCCTGTTATGGTATTAGGCTTATCTTTTGACCCCTTTGCATGTTATATTGATTTTAAAGATGTTCTTTTACTTCTTAATACATTGTTTTACTTACATATTAGTTTTATTGCTTGAGTTAGACGGATCTTAGAATGTACGGATCAACAGATTACGATATTATGGTCTGTGAGCATCATATGTGAGTGTGACGGATAGAAGTGAAGTTGATGAGATTATTGAGTCAGAGAGCAAGATTTTTTGAGGTATGGTGGGTGTGAGCTTGAGGAATGCAGTGATGATTAGATATGGTCATGTGATAATGTAAATTGAGGAGTGTACATATAGAGGATTGAAAAGATATATGAGTGGATGTAATTTATGATAAGTATGGATTAATGAAGGGGAATAAGATTGCTTATGGAAGGGGAATGGTGTTAGTGAATTTAGATTGATTTATGCCGCGATGTGGATTTGTGTATAGCTATCGTGTTTGGCAATTTGTCTTACTAAGTGACGAACCTAGTTGTGTGATTCTTTGGGAAGTAACGGTATGGAGTAAATTTTTGTTTCCGGGAATGTTAAAGAAAGGTGTAATTAATTAAAGAGTAATCATTGATTTTTTGGACTTGAAGTGGTAAGAGATAGTGAGTAGGATGTTCGAGAGATTTATTAATAAGAGTGAATGAGAAGTTATGGATACGAATAAATGGGATTTGACTTTTGAAAGCATTGAGAAGATAACTTAATTACTGAAGAGCTAGGTAGTAGGAGTAAAGACATGAGTTTTAACTGGTGTTGTCGAGTGTAATGAGAACAGAAGGATGAAAGTAAGTTAATGAATGTTGATAAGAGTAATGGGACGTGAACATAACGGAATATGGTGGTGTAAGGTACTATAATAAGGACGAGATTTAAAGGTTTTATAACATATGCGAGACGAGGTAATGCTCATGAGTTTTGAGGAATTAAAGGAATGAGAATTTGACATAATAATTGCATGGTGTGAGACTTTGGTGGTAGGTTAAGTGGCAGAATAATCAAGGTCATAATTGGCATGTCGAGGTTTTGTTGATGGGTTTAATGGAGTTTTTTTTTGGTCGACATGGTGTTGTCGCTAGCAACTCGGGGCAGTGCTGTTAAAAAGGGAAGTCAATTGTTCTAAGAGGTTAGTTATGAGGAAGTTGAGATGAATATTGTGGTTACGAGAAGGCATAGGATATTGAAATAGAACTTCACTTGATATGTAATGCATATGAGTTTAACATGTATATATATTAATTGATTACTTGTGTTTTCTAAAATGGTCAATTAAATTTGATTGTTTATTTATGTTGTATGCAAGTGATTATGTGAGATTTTGACTTTTGAATAGTAGTATAGGATGCTAATTATGAGGTTGTCATCTAAGTGTTTTGTGTAATGGATGGTTAAGATGAGTTGTGAGGTTGTTATCATTTCTTGTCAAGGATGTTGTGTTAGGACAGAATTTATGAGACTATGGGATGCAATGATTATCGATGTGGATATTGTGTTCCGGGTTGCGATCCGGGCATGATACTCCGTGTTGCGATACGGGTACCTTCGCGCTGCGGTGTGATTAATGATAGCGGTGTTGTGATGCCGTCATCGATTGTGGTGGAGTGATGCGGGTTTATTTGGTTAACATTTCCTCCCTTTTTTCGCGCGTTTTGACGCTTTTCTGGACGGTTTCTATCCCTTTTATTTGAATTTTGTACTGTTACTCCCATATTACTTGTGTCCATCTCATTTTGTAGGGAATGAGTCAGAATTGGAGAACAGAAGCAAGAAAATGGTCCCGAAGAACCTCCATGGGAGCAGAAGTGGAGGAAATGCAGAGAAGAGTTCTCTGCCGGTAAGCCGGCAGCCGGCAGGGAACTTCCTCCCTACGTCCAAGGAAGACAAAAAGTGAAGAAGAGCTGAGATAGTTCTCTGCTGATAGCCCGGCAGCCAGCTAACCGGCAGGAAACCCTCCCCTCGTGCCTTAGAAGAAAAATGGATATTTTGGCCAAAATAAAATTAGGTGTGTTGCCGGAATAGGTACTAGCAGCCGGTTGCACGACAGGGAGTCCAAGAAGAAGAAGAAAAGAAGAAGAAGAAGGGGTGTCTTCTTCCGGTAGGCCGACAGCGGACAGAGACACAAATCCTATACTTAACCAAATTTTAAAGGCAAAAGAAATCCAAATCTTAAAAGGGCTCGCTGCCGGCAGCCACACCGGAATCCGATCAGCCGGCATAGAGCAGCAAGATGCATTTCAGCACCTACCCCTCATTTGTGACCTAATTTCATGGAAACCTATATATCCCATGTCATAACTCACTTTTACACACAACCCTAGACTACTATTTATTTCCCAATTTATGTTAAACCTTCCTTAATCAAGCACTAATTTTTCCTTAATTATTCCATAATTACTCTACAATTTAGCTTAGATCTAGTTTAGTTGAATTGTTTAGATTTGTTACTTGGGTTTGTAAGTAAAGATTTTGAAGAAATTATTCCATTATTAATCCAAAGGTTCCATCATTCTTAAGTGTTCGTATAATTTATTTCCTTTTTCACTTTAGTTTTCCATTGTTTATATTTCTATTTCCATCTTTAATTGTTGTTTGAATTAGCATAATGTTTATTGTTGTGTTTGTGTTTCTCTCTTCAATTGTTTATATGTCTCTTGTTAACATGAGTGAGTAGATCCTTTTAGGGTTTAGGGGGATCTTGAGTAGGCTTTGGATGATGATTGTGGGTAATTGACATATAGGTTTTAAGTAAAGGTTTGGGTTTTACATATATGCACTTAAGGTGTTTGATGAAAGGTGCAAGTGAAAGCTCATTCCTTTTATTGATTTTTCCTTGATGTTTCCTTGCATGAGAGTCATAAGAGATGTTGATAGTTTATATGTGAAGGGTTGGAAACAAAGTGAAGACTTTGTGGAGGATTCTTGGATGCTAAGAAATTGGCATCTAAACCTACACCGAACCACTACCCTAGACCTGGTCAACCCCAATTTCTCATCCATTCTACTCGGGTGAACCCAAAGACCCTATTTTTCTCTTAAAAGATTACAAATCTTTTGTTTACATTGCTCTAGTTTGTCTTAGTTGTTGGTAAAAATCCCGACTTTTACACTACAAAAAGAATTAAAACAGGCGACCGATTTTGGCGACTGAAATCAGTCGCTAAAATCAATTTGGCGACTGATTTCAGTCACCAAACGTCAGTCGCAGACTTTAGTCGCCTTTTCTAACTTTGGCGACTAATGACGGTCGCCAAATTTAGCGACTGACAAATCAGTCGCCAAATGACAAAAATAGCGACTGAAATGGTAGTCGCCAAGATTTGAGGTAGTCGCCAAATTGGCGACTGAATTTCAGTCGCTAAATGTGGTATTAGTCGCCAAATTTGGGTGACGTAGCCAATATCACTGAGCAAATTTGGCGACTGAATAAGGGCTTTGGCGACTGAACTTCAGTCGCCATTTTGGCGACTACTCTTAATCAGTCGCCAATTTGGCGACTGAAATTCAGTCGCCAAATCCCTTTTCAGTCGCCAAAGCCACTGTATGTTTTGTTGGTTTTTTTCGTTTTCATTGCTAGCCAAATATTTACAACCTGCATACAAACCGATGTTCCACAACGCCATACATCCCAAATTTCAACACACACAACACCATACATTTCAACCCAACACCTCCCATTTTCTCAAACTTCATTTCATATATTGAAAATGAAAGTTTTACAAGCTAAGCTATTTTAATGTTCAAGTCTAAAGTTCAAATTTTACAAGCTTACATGCTAAAATCATCTTACTTGGAAGCCAACACCGTCTCCACTCCCCCCTTGTGGACCATGCGGATCATTTGGATCGTAGTTGGGTCTAGGTCCAGGGTTACAACCTTACCACCAATTCTCAAACATTTCCATTCTTTCCTTCATTTGGCGGAATTCTTCATCACGTTTGGCTTCACGTTCATCACGCTCTCTTACTTGAGCTTGAAGTTGACTAATAATTCCCGGTTGATACGTGTTGCTGGGAATTGTTGAAGTCGATCTCCTACACGTTTTCTCATAGAAAGCCGGTGTTGAACTTCCGGTACCATACACGTGCCCTTTCTTGAAGCCATTCACCAACTCATACCATATGTCATTATCCGGTTTTTCTGGATTGGCGGCTTTTTCTTGTTCAAATGCTTCCTACAATATTAAACAAATGGTTGTAAGTTAATATGGTAACCACCTTATATACGACATTTTAAAAGAGAATAAATTAACAAAAATTAAGTGTTAGGGAAAACTTACATATAATTGCTTGTCTTTTGGCTTAGTCCAACTTCTAACCCCTTTGTGGTCAACCCTGGAATGCGTGTCCAGAAACGGTTCGATCGTCGCAATCGGCTTTGACTTCTTCTTTCCTTTATGAATGAAAAAAAAACATACATATTAGAAAATCAACAAAAAATCTAACATAAAATAAACATGTTGCATTGAAAACCAAAAAAAGTGTGAAATAATAGCCAAACTTATACCCAATACACGATCCCAGAACGATCGTGAACCCGCGTAATGAGTAGGCTCGTTCACGGCATCTTCCTTTCCTCCTTTTTTGTTGAGGGATGCTTGCTTAGACTTCTTCTGAAAAGCTTCACTTTTGGTATGCTTTATTAAGCCTTCATACTTGTCACCTGCAATTACAGATATGAAATCATAACTAATAAGTTACTGATATTATTTATAATATAAGAGAGTATATGTAGAATATACATCTATGTAGAATAAATAATTACTCCACATATACATGTATTCGGAGAACATTAAAGGGATCGTCACCAAACTCATTCCTCATTAATAAATCACAAGTACGTGTTTACTACCTAAATGACTTGAAACGTACAAAGACAGACCCAAAATGGGGACTATTCAAGAATTAATCCTAATGAGTAATTCTTGAACGGGTACTAAGTCAACATCAAATCAAACAACAACACAATCAACTACTAAATTAATTAAGTCAATCAATAGCACAATTCAACAACATAATAAAGGTTTCTATCCTAAAGTCCGTAGCATAATTTGAACTAAAATTAGTAAATTTAAAAGGTAACTGGTAAGAGGAGGTTACCTAATCAAGTAAAAGCAAAATGAAAAGAAAACAAGAAGCAACGGCTACTAGCGTGCGGTGGTGCCTAGCAATGGTGACAACCCTGAAAAGAGAAAAGAAAAACAAAAAAACAAGGTTATTCAACCTCAATTCATCAATAACATGAATTATCAAACTAAATTTATCAAAATCAAGTCCTAAAGAAGGTTTCACTTAGCTAATAGCTAATTTCTCTTAATCCAAAAGACGGTTCCACTTAGCTAATTCCATTAATGCAAAAGACGGTTTCACTTAGCTTAATATTAATAATAATACGACGGTTTCACTTAACTTGGTAATAATAATAATAATAATATTAATTAAGACGGTTCCACTTAGCTTAATACTAATGATTATGAGACGGTTTCACTTAGCTACCAACACCAAACACCACCTCACGACCCACCCCAACCACGCCCACCACGGCCCACCCACGGCCGACCGCCACCCACCGAACCACCCCCACCCATAACCCTAAACCAAGACAAAAACCCCCTTAATCATTCCCTTTTAATTCAAACACAAATTAAACTAAATCTAACTACAAATTAAACTAAATCTAACTACAAATTAATCAAACATACTAACTACAAATAAATCTAACCAACTAACCACAAATTAATCAAACTAACAACAAATTAATCTAACAAAATAAACTAATTAAACTGAAATTAAACAAAAACAACTAACCTAATTAAAGAGGGTGGATGTGGCGGTGGAAATGACGGTGAAAATGGCGGTGGAAGGGTGGTTGTGTGGTGTTGTTTGTTGGTTGTGTCGTCGCCGCTGTTTCGTCGCTCTCCCTTTTTTTTTCGTAAAGAGTAAAGTAGAAGAGAGGCTGGTTTCTATTAAAAAATTTGGCGACTGAAATTCATTTTGGCGACTGAATTCCAGTCGCCAAATTGGCGACTACCCATAAATCAGTCGCCAAATTTAAAATCTCGGTCGCCACGTTTGATTCCCTTTTTAAAAAAGACAGTCGCCAGATTGGCGAATGATTTCAGTCGCCAGTTTGAAAATCAGTCGCCAATTTGGCAACTACATCTATCAGTCGCCAAATTTCGGTCGCCTGTTTTAGTTTTTCTTGTAGTGTTATTTGCTTGACTAAAATTTGATTTAAACGAATTAAAGTACAACTCCACCCTATCCTCGTGGTTCGACCCTAATTATACTACTATAATTGGGTTATTTACAAATAGTTTTTGGTGCGAGAATTGACGGCAAAACTCAATCATCAGAATAGTTGAGAAAAGAATTTTGAAATAATATGTTTATTCTATTATTAGCATGTGGATTGGGTGTTGTGTTTTTAATACCATAATTCTCTCTAATTTTCGACTTATGAGTGAGAGAACAGACTATATAATGGATGGGAGCTTCAGCTGTGATTGTTGTGTTGTCATATTTTCATATACATTTTGTTAATGAGGCATGGTTGCTGGAGTACTTTCGGGAATTGAGTTGGATAAATTATTTGTTGACATAGTCGTGGCAAGTAGTCAGCGGAATATGTGTCTTACTTAGCTAGAAGTTGTAAGTAGTTCATAATCTTTGTCAACGCAGGATGGATGTAGTGTTGGGGATGAGTACAATGTTAATGTATGAACGGGTTTATTAACGATAAAAGTGAACTTTTGAGGATTTCTTTAGTATGTAATAATTTTTTGTCGTGTGATATGTTGTTGATATAAGTGCGTGAATCACGGAGAGTGTTATTGGGTCGAAGTGTTAAAGAGTTAAAGTAGTGGATAATGTAAAGGATTTGATAATAATCTTAGGTGGTGAGAGGGATGATTGGAGGCATGGAATTTGTTAGACGATTGGATATAGGAGTATTTATCAGTGTTGATGTTAAGACTATACTGATTATCAGTGTCATGAGATGGGAATAATGGAAGAGAATAGCTAAGGATCTACTACCGGTTGGGTTACAAGGACATAACATTTAACTTAAGAGGAGTAGCATGCTACAATGCGTTGATAGTTCTACATTTTGTGGTATATTACGAGGTTTTGAGTCTTCGTGTAGAAGTAACTATTAAGGATGGACTTGTGGGTTGATATCGTTAAAAGTAAGGGTTGTGCTCGTTGTATTATATATTTGAAAAGAATGGACATAGAGTGATGTTGTAGGTGAGTATGATTGTGATAGTGTTGACGGTTGTGGGTAGTGACGGTTATGAGTGTGAGCGAACTTCGAGGACTAAGTTCATTTTATGGGTGGTAGAATGTAACGTTTCATTTTGGTGGTCGTTCTCGCTTGGCAGATTGTGTTGGTATTGGAGTTGTTTGTGAGCGGTATGTTATTAAGACAGTGTTAGCGGCGCGTTGGTACTTGTGTTGTTGGTATTCGATAGTATTATGGTATTAGGTAAGCTATACTATGGTTGATGCAATATTGTGAGTTGTTTTGTTATGATAGGCGTTGTTAGTTGAGTTGGTGTCGAGATGGAGGAAGATAGTTTGAGTTGTGTAGAGGTAAATGCAAACTTCGAGGATGAAGTTCATTTTAAGGGGGGAAGACTATAATACTACGCATTTCTGGAATTTCGTACTCGGTCGAGTAGGTGACGAACTCGACCGAGTGGGCTGTACTCGGTCGAGTACCGTGGACAAAGTGGATATGTAAATTCGGGAAAGTTTCTGATTTGGGTCACTCGACCGAGTTGATGATGCACTCGGTCGAGTAGAGTCTACTCGATCGAGTGAGTTGTGACACTCGACCGAGTGTCCGGTCTGGATTCGTATTTTGCGCGGTCTGATTAGAGTGATTAGGGAGTTACTTAATTAGATAATCAGTTTCGTTAAATCATTTCTAACCGTAAAACATTTCTCTAAATTCTCCCTAATCACGCTAATCATCATCCAAGCCTTGATTTAACAATTTTTGGTCTCGGGATTCGTTCTTCCTTGTGTCTACTGCATTGTAAGTCTTAGTTTTCACTCTTATTGCACTTTGTACTCTCTTAACCCTAGGTTTGCTTAATTGGGGGGATTTTGATGGTATTATTGTAGTATGATTATAGTAATGGTAGTGTATTGATTATTGTATAGGTGGGGATTTTATAAAGGAGTATTTTTAGTTGATTGCATGCTAATTGGATTGTGAATAAGGTAAGGTTTCCCTACTCAGTATAGTTTGTGATTGATTGTATTGTTGTGATTGTTTGTCATTGTGATGATATTATCGTGGTTCTTGAGATTGTTTGATGTTGGAGAAGTTGATATGGATATTGTAGAGCCATATCGAGAGATGGTTTCACCCCCATGTTTCGCCCATTGTGACTCCCGTCACAAGGGGGATATGCACATTAATGAGTCGGGTTTGCTCATTGCGATGAGCGGGAATTTTGATGTTAAGTGTTGTGGTCCGATATCGACGGGGGTGGGTTACCTTTTGCGATAGGAACCCGGCTACCCGTTGCGATGAGAGCCATTGGTTACTATGAAGATCGAAGTTGATGGGAGTCGGTATTGATATGTATGCTTTGATGTTTCTACTGTACCTGGTTGTTCTTATTTTCATTATATTTTGTTGCTGACTTGTGTGGTGTGTCGTGTGTTCCTTTCTGCTATGTGTCTGCGGTGATCCATTTGATATTGCGGGCAAATGGTGAGCAGGTAGTCTTATTAGATGTTGATGGTTGCTGAGAGCTCTGACTGGGGTCCTTGGAAGGAGCGAGTCCCCGCTGGGTTCCACTTAGTTCAGACTCTACAAGTTTTGGTTTACTTGTAACTTCCGCTATAAGTTTTCATTTAGTCTGGAGTTGTAGTTTGTATTCTTTCTTATTGAGTTAATAAGGTTGTAATCGTTCTTTCATTGTCAATTTTATATGTACTCCCTCTGGCATCCGAGATGGTAGCATCCCTACTTACTAAGGAAGGTCTGGCTGAAGGCTCTTTGGTAAATAGGGGTGTTACAAACTGCTCCAGCTAGCATAGTTCAGAACGATAGAAATCCGAGTGGGAAGTTGTTCATGAAGGGGAAAGAAGCTGTGGAGAATGATGTCCATGTAGTCGCGAGTACATTTCTAATCAACTTTGTACCATCTTTTATTTTATTTGATTCGGGAGTGACCCATTCTTTAATATCTAGTGAACATGCTAGGACTCTCGAGTTTACCGAAAATGAGATGATAAGAGATGATGTTATTATACCTTCTAGGGAATCAGTTAAGTATCATAAAGTGTACAAAGATGTATCAATTCTAGCTGGGAAGGTTATGTTTTCTTCAAACCTTATAGACTTTCCTTTGGGGGGGGGGGGGTGAAATAATACTTGGGATGGACTGGTTAAGTGCATATAGAGCCCACATTGGCTGTTACCAAAATAAAGTGTCTATAAGAGGGTCTAAGGGAGTTAGAGTGTCTTACAAGGGGTTTCTATTAAACCAAGGGTTAAGCTTATATCAAGAGTACCTTAAAATCTTGCTGGAAAAAAGGGATGCCCGATGATTCTATGTCATGTATGGGATATGAGTATTGAGATACCAAGAGCGGCAGATATAGCTATGGTGAATGAGTTTAAAGACGTATTCCCTGAGGAAATTCCTGGTTTACCACCAAAGAGGGATCTAGATTCCAGCGTGGAGTTAAGGTTGGGTACGGGACCTATCTCTAAGGCTCCTTATTGTATGGGACCTAAAGAGTTGTAGGAGTTGAAGAAACAGTTAGAGGAGTTGCTAGACAAGGGGTATATTAAGCTGAGTGTATCGTCTTGGGGTGCACCAGTTCTATTTTTAAAGAAGAGGATGGGAGTTTAAGCCTTTGCATCGACTACTGAGAGTTGAACAATGTCACAATCAAGAACAAATATCCTTCACCATGCATTGATGATCTCTTTGACCAATTGAGTGGATTTGTGCTATTTTCCAAGATTGATTTGAGGTCGGGATACCATCATCTGAGGATAAAAGATGAGGTATACCAAAGACAACATTCAGAACTCGATATGGACACTACGAGTTTGTGGTCATGCCTTTTAGGTTAATGCACTGGCAGTGTTTATTGATCTTATAAACCGGGTATTTAGTCCTATCTTGACCAATTCGTCATTATCTTTATTGATGACACTTTGGTATACTCAAAAAACAAGGAAGAGCATGCAGAGCACCTGAGAGTTGTACTGCAAACTCTAAGGGATAATCAGCTATATGCTAAGTTGAGAAAGTGTGAATTCTGGTTAGAGAAGGTTGCCTTTTTGGGGCATGTTGTATCCAAAGAAGGGGTTTTTGTTGGTCTTAGTTGAAGGAAATGTAAATTCATATACATATTAACATACTCATATATGTCATAATAAATTTGTCATAAAATTAAATACGGATTTTATGCATGCAAACAATATAACAAAGAGAAGAAATCATGTTCTTACAATGAGTATTTCGGTTTTATTGGGCACAAAAGAAATCTCCTTTTCTTTTGTTCTTGAGCTTTCCTTATGGATGAACCAAGATCCAAGTGTAGGATCTCTCCCTAAGCTTTATACCCAAGGCTTTCTCTTAATTTAATTAATATTACAAATACTAGTATAATATTAATCTTGTGAAAAATTTGAACCAAAAATGTTTGGTTTTAAGCTCTCAAAACCGGTTGAGAGAAGAGAAGAGGAAGAGAGATTATTTTGTCTCACTAAAATAATTTTATGATAAGAATGAATTATCTTTTTTTCCACACACTACTCCATATAGTGAATAATAGAAAAATAAGAAAAAGAACCCTTGTTCTTTTTTATGTAGAACCGGGTAGGGTGAAGGGAATTGGCCTATGCATGGCCTTTGTGCTCTTACACAAAAGGCACTAGGTATGCATGCCTAAATTAGAGTAATTATCATTATGCTTACCACTAACTTAAACAAACACAATATTTGTTTAAACAACTTCCCATTTTCGGCACATATGATAATATGAGATCCATATTATTTTTGTCAAATGTCAATATGTCACATGTCATATGTGACATAAATTTGTTATGTAATTTTTAACATGTTAAAAATCAACGTATTAATAAAAATACGTCACATACAAAAATCGACTTAGTAATTTCATAATTACTTGTGCCAAAATATTTTACCAATTTATAAATCGTATTTATAATAATTCATTCAAATTTAATTGTTTCTGTAAACAATAATTTCATCCGAGTAATGATACAATTCGATTACTCGGACAAGTATCTCATTTAATCACATTTCAATTTGATACGTAAATTTTACTTCCAAAATCGTCCGTCAATTTTTCAAGTAATTTAATTAACTCGTAACATTATACGATTAATTAAATGATCAATTAAGAGTGTTGCCCTATAGGTATGACCTAGGGGGTCAACTGATCACCACCGTCGCACAAACGATAATGTCAAACTCTAGTCACCCAATCATTACCGATATATGTTGACCGAGTTGAAAGTATAAATACTTCCCAATTGTATTCTTTAAAATGAGATTTAATAATGATATTTAAATCATGTGATCGCACTATTGTTGAGGACACTTTTCCCAACAATCTCCCACTTGTCCTCGACAAGTGTGCGTCACCAATTCTCTTGTCCTATTACTATCTCCCACTCAATGCAAGGTGTCTTTGGGTCGTACTTGCAAGTGATCATATCGAGAGTGGTTTCCTCGATCCGGAGAATAAGCGATTGACCAGGACTTATCTATCATAGATACTTTTCCGAGCGTGGCCACGCATTTCGATTCATTACTCCTCGAGTGGCCCCGAGATATTGTTATAACCCTGACTAGGGGTGGACAATTCCTATCGCACTCATTCCCTTCGACTAGCCTGACCATCATAACCCAAAATATGCCCATTTGACCCCATTTACGAAGGTCGTAGTAACAAAAATCAAAGTTAATCTGAAACTGTGCCATCTTAGGCGAATAGTCTTTAGTCAAAAGAATCGACTCATTCGAATACTATAGTAGCTCTCGCCACGACCAGGCTATATAAATTTGCCAGAACTCTATAAGCGGTCATAAGGCCCGACAAAATGTTCCTAACAGTCTGCCTATGTGATCGACTAGTCATCTCACATGACTCTATGGCACTTGAACTTGCCATCAATCGCCTCACACTCTAGTCACTTCGAGACGTCACCTCATACAAGTGACTATGGGCAAATACTATGTTAATCCGCGTTCACTTTAACGGGGTTCAATTGTCTCTACAACCCGTTTGGATGTAACAAAGTATAAATGAAAGATAAAAGACAAATGTGATTATGAACATGAACAAAAACAACACTTTTATTTCATTTCAAAATCTAACAAAAACTTGGTACACGTTTAAGTCCCATGGACGTAACATGTCCATCATGCTTAGCCTGCGATAAAGGCTTGGTGAGCGGATCGGCTATGTTGTCATCCGTCCCAACCTTACAAATCGCAATTTCCTTTCTTTCAATGAAATCTCTTATTACATGATACTTTCTAAGTACATGTCTAGATCTATTACTAGACTTTGGCTCCTTAGCTTGGAAGATCGTCCCACTATTATCACAATAGAGAGTGATGGGATCATTGGCGGTAGGTACTACTTTTAGACCTTCCATGAATTGCTTGATCCACATAGCTTCCTTGGCCGCTTCGATCTTTGCTATGTACTCGGACCTCCGTTGTCGAATCCGCATGATTCTGACTTCCTTGAAGCTTCTCCAGCCTAACGGCACCACCATTGAGCATAAACACGAAACCGACTTGTGATTTCATGTCGTCTCTATCTATTTGAAAACTTGAGTCCGTGTATCCATTAACACGCAACTCAGTGTCTCCTCCAAACACAAGGATAGAGTCCTTAGTTCTTCTCAAGTACTTAAGGATGTTCTTGACAGCAATCCAGTGACTCTCACCTGGATTTCCTTGATATCTACTCGTCATGCTCAAGGCATACGAGACATCAGGACGTGTGCATATCATGGCATACATGATTGATCCAACAAATGAAGCGTAAGGGATCAACTTCATGCGTTCAACATCATGGGGTTCGGAGGGACATTGAGTCTTGCTCAATATCGTCCCGGTTACCATAGGTACCAAACCCCTTTTGGATTTGTCCATCTTTGAAGCGTCGAAGAATCTTATCAACATAAGACTCTTGACTTAGTGCCAATATCCTCTTGGATCTATCTCTATAGATTCGGATACCTAATATGCGTTGTGCCTCTCCTAAATCCTTCATTTGGAAGTGGTTACCTAACCACTTCTTAACGAAAGACAACATCGGAATATCATTTCCAATGAGTAGTATGTCATCGACATACAAAATTAGGAACACAACATTGCTCCCACTGAATTTCATGTATAAACATGGTTCCTCAATACTTCGAGTGAAACCATTTTCCTTTATTACATGATTGAAACGATGATTCCAACTTCTAGATGCTTGCTTAAGACCATAAATGGATCTCTTAAGCTTGCATACTTTGTTAGGATTTTTAGGATCAACAAAACCTTCGGGTTGTATCATGTACACCTCCTCTTCTAAATGCCCATTTAGAAAAGCGGTTTTGACATCCATTTGCCATATTTCATAGTCATGAAATGCGGCAATCGCTAACAAAATCCGTATGGATCTTAGCATGGCTACGGGGCGAAGGTCTCATCATAATGGAGACCTTGGACTTGGGTAAATCCTTTTGCCACTAGCCTAGCTTTGTAGACATCGTCATGTCCTTCTATGCCATTCTTGATTTTGAATATCCATTTGCATTGAAGGGGTCTTGCCCCTTTAGGCAAATCTACCAAGTCCCAAACTTGGTTTTCAAGCATAGAATCCATTTCGGACTTCATGGCTTCAAGCCATAAGGTGGAATTAGGACTAGAGATTGCGGCCTTGTAGGTGGCGGGTTCGTCACTTTCCATAAGCAACACATCGAGTGTTCCATCTTCCTCGATAAGTCCCACATATCGATCGGGATGGCGAATTGCTCGACCCGTTCTTCTTAGTGGAGGAGGTACAACCGCGTTAGACGACGAAGGAACTTCTTCTTGCGTCTCTACCTCGGTTTGTGGCTCTTGAACTTCGTCAAGTTCAAAATTTCTCCCACTATGTCTTTTAGAAATAAATTCTCTTTCTAAGAAGACAGCCTCGCAAGACACAAACACTTTATTATCTTGAGGTTTATAGAAGTAGTATCCTCGAGAACTCAAGGGGTAACCTACAAAGGTGCATTTTTCGGATCTTGGGGCAAGCTTGTTGTCATTCTTGGTCTTGACATAAGCATCACATCCCCAAATTTTCATGTAGGATAGATTAGGAACTCTTCCTTTCCACATCTCAAATGGAGTTTTTCCGGTGGCCTTAGTGGGACTATTATTCAAAGATATAATTGCGGTTTGAATCGCAAATCCCCAAAACGAGTTTGGTAAATCGGTTTGACTCATCATTGATCGAACCATATCAAGTAGGGTTCGATTTCTCCTTTCGGCAACACCATTGAGTTGTGGTGTTCCGGGTGGAGAAAATTGTGATATAATACCACAACCTTTCAAGTGTGAATCGAATGCAAGGCTAAGATATTCTCCACCACGATCGGAACGTAGTGCTTTTATCTTTTTGTCCAATTGGTTCTCTACTTGGTTTTGAAATTCCTTGAATTTCTCAAACGCTTCACTCTTATGTCTCATTAAATAGACATACCCCATGTCTACTCAAGTCGTCGGTGAAGGTTATAAAGTAGTCATAATTTCCACGAGCGGTGATAGTCATTGGTCCACATACATCGGTGTGTATGAGTCCCAATAGCTCACTAGCTCGTGTCCCTTTACCATAAAAGGATTACGAGTCATCTTGCCAAGTAGGCAATATTCGCATGTACCATATGATTGATAATCAAATGGTGTAATCACATTAGTCGAAATTAATCTTTTGATGCGATTCTCGTTTATGTGACCTAATCGACAATGCCAAATGAACGTTTCACTTGGGTCACTTGTTTTGAGTTTCTTTGATTGAATGTTATAAATATCATTTGTCGGATTTGAGGTCTCTAAAATGTATATGCCATTGATTGAGGAAGCTTGGCCTATAATCAAGTCGTTCCTAGAAATAGAGCAACGATTGTTCTTAATGACAAAACAAAAACCGTCCATGTCTAGCATGGCGATTGAAATAATGTTTTTAGAGAGCGTAGGCACATAAAAACAATTATGTAAATACAACTCAAATCCGTTTGTCAAAGCTAGAACATAAGTTCCTTTGGATTCGGCCGCTACCCGAGCTCCATTTCCAAGGCGTAGATCCACATCTCCCTTGCTAAGCCTCTCCACATCTCTTAAACCCTGTAAATGATTACAAAGGTGAGAACCACAACCGGTATCTAGTACCCATGTCGTAGTGGAAGTATGATTTATATCAATAACATAAATTTCTTTAGGAATTTTACCTTTCGGAGTGATGATTCCTTCCCTTATATTTCGCAAATATACGGGACAATTCCTAAGCCAATGTCCCATGCCATAGCAATAATGGCACTCATCATTAACTTGCTTGAAGTTTTTTATTTTCTTTCCCTTCTTCTTGAACCTCTTGCCCTTTGAAGCAAGAACTTGATTGCTAGAGCTCCCACTAGCTTTGGCATCTTTATCTTCCAGAGACAAAGACCCTATAGCTTGCATGAGGTAGTCTTCCTGAGACGGACTCACACGAGGTCTAGTAGTAGTGGGTGGTTTAGAAGAGGTGATGAAGTTAAGGTTTCCATCCGAACCTATCCCGAAATGAAGTTCTCTAGTTGTATCGAAATCATTGTTGGAGCAAATGTCGTCAAGAACGTTGTGATATGACTCAATAGTTATCGGTGCGGTAGCATTTGGTGGATTCATTGTAAAGAACTACAAATATGGAGGAAAAGGAAAAATTAACACTTGTCCTTTTTAAATCATACTTGCAAATTAACAAGATATGAACATTTAAATAGTGACCTCTACCCAACTATTATAAATGATTCCAAGACCCAAATTCATATCAACTTAGGCACGGGATAGCCGATGAAACCCTTATTAATATAACTCGGTTGATTAACGTTTAATCGATTCTACTTTTAGAACTCTTGGTCGATAAAATTACTCTAATGATTATCTATAGCCCAAAACACATCGACAAGGGCACGGTGGGGCCGATACATCCCTTATCAAATACTTTTGTTGAGTTCAATCCAAATTTCGAATAAATGTGTCCATGATCCAAATCCATATCAATTTGGGCACGGGATGGCCGATGAAACCCTCATCAACACGAATTCGGTGGATAAACATTCATCACCCACTTCCCCTACGTAACAAGGTTT
Source organism: Silene latifolia (assembly GCF_048544455.1). Taxonomy (NCBI): domain Eukaryota; kingdom Viridiplantae; phylum Streptophyta; class Magnoliopsida; order Caryophyllales; family Caryophyllaceae; genus Silene; species Silene latifolia. The sequence continues at coordinate 66,329,933 of NC_133531.1, forward strand.
GTACCCCGGGATGGCCGAGTGCACTCCCTCGCGAAATAGGTTTTCATGGTTTCTACTATTTGGTAAGGCTATGTCTCAATTAATTGTTTTAGCGAGAGGTCATGTCAATTTATTATCTATCACGTTTTAAGTGAACTAAAGCGGTGAACTACGATAATTTTAATTGACACGGTCGAAAAACTCGATAAGACTATGCATGTTTAGTTATGGCGATTTAGCGATGCATGTGACATAAAATAAGATGCAAGCATAAAGATAAATAAATCCTAGTATGGCCTTTCCTATAAGAGAAAAACTATTTAACTATTACATATTCGGAAACCAACTCCATTGGTCCCTTGAACTTCGGTTGTGGCACGCATCTCAAGGTAACACCGTCTTTATGTATCGCCATTCTTGAAGAAATCCGTCTTTGGGAACTCCGGAATGAATAAAATTACATAATAAATTACATAATTTCCTATTATACATTTGTAACTAAAATAAAATAAATCTATTAAATTACAAAACGGTGATACGAGATCACAATAAAATTACAACCGAATCGATATTCCCATACATTTCGGGAAATACCAATTAAATCTAAGGCCATACTAAGTAAAATTACATAATTCAAAATTACATAAATTAAAATTATGACAATCATAAAGAAAAATGCAGCATTATAATATGTATGAACATGCTTAATTTTATGCTAAATCGCCTTTTAATTAGCCAATATCGTATATTACTCGGTTTTTACGGATTTGCGTGATTTCAACATTTTATAATCACAAAAATGCATAAACTCATATTTATGCATAAGTTAATTACCCTAACCTCTTAGGACTCAAAATATAGTCTTCACTAATAATTTGACCATAATTAACCCATATCTTATAAAATTGTTCATAAATGGACTAAAATTACAAAAATAAGCTATTAAACTTCAAATAAATCACAAAATTTCAAATAAATTTGAAATTTGAAATTTAAACTCATGAAAATTCTGGAAATATTCCATGACACTCATAATGTTCAAAATATTAGGTTAAAAATTTCGAAATTTTTCCGGAAAAACAATGTTGCGGTTTATCGATTTTAATAAAATAATCATAAAAACATGGAAAAATTATTTTCACTAACTTTTCAATTTTAGATCTGAAAAAGATAATAAAATGCAACATTAGACGTTTTTCCTAAGTCATAGATTATGTTTTATTAATTTTCCACTAATATTGTCACTATTTATGCTATTTTTCTTCAAAAATTCATAAATCATGCAAAAAAACTTCTTTATAGCCAATTATTTTACACACATCTTGTAAAATTACATGTGACAACATATTAATTTTCTATGACCAGATTCGAAATTTAACTCATATTAACCTATTTTTCACTTAAATCCGAATTTAATAATGAGAAATTCATTTTTCGAGCATAACAAGTCCAAAAATTATGAAAATTTACAGGTTATCTCAAAATAATATATGTGACAACATATCCAAAAACCAAGTGAAAATTCGAAGTATAGCTAATTTTAGACCAAAAATGACATTTTTACTCATAAAATCACATTTAAATGCCATTATTGAAAATTATGAACAATAAAATCCGAAAAATTTACCAAAATATCCTAAAACATTTTAGGACCATAAATATTAGCATGCATGTAATAATTTCGTGATATATCATAATAACACTAATTTTACAAGTTTTATTTGTTATTCTTATAACTCGGAAAAACTTTTTACCAATTTGCATGCAAACAACCGTGGCTCTTGATACCGATTGAAGGAAATGTAAATTCATATACATATTAACATACTCATATATGTCATAATAAATTTGTCATAAAATTAAATACGGATTTTATGCATGCAAACAATATAACAAAGAGAAGAAATCATGTTCTTACAATGAGTATTTCGGTTTTATTGGGCACAAAAGAAATCTCCTTTTCTTTTGTTCTTGAGCTTTCCTTATGGATGAACCAAGATCCAAGTGTAGGATCTCTCCCTAAGCTTTATACCCAAGGCTTTCTCTTAATTTAATTAATATTACAAATACTAGTATAATATTAATCTTGTGAAAAATTTGAACCAAAAATGTTTGGTTTTAAGCTCTCAAAACCGGTTGAGAGAAGAGAAGAGGAAGAGAGATTATTTTGTCTCACTAAAATAATTTTATGATAAGAATGAATTATCTTTTTTTCCACACACTACTCCATATAGTGAATAATAGAAAAATAAGAAAAAGAACCCTTGTTCTTTTTATGTAGAAGGGTAGGGTGAAGGGAATTGGCCTATGCATGGCCTTTGTGCTCTTACACAAAAGGCACTAGGTATGCATGCCTAAATTAGAGTAATTATCATTATGCTTACCACTAACTTAAACAAACACAATATTTGTTTAAACAACTTCCATTTTTTTCGGCACATATGATAATATGAGATCCATATTATTTTTGTCAAATGTCAATATGTCACATGTCATATGTGACATAAATTTGTTATGTAATTTTTAACATGTTAAAAATCAACGTATTAATAAAAATACGTCACATACAAAAATCGACTTAGTAATTTCATAATTACTTGTGCCAAAATATTTTACCAATTTATAAATCGTATTTATAATAATTCATTCAAATTTAATTGTTTCTGTAAACAATAATTTCATCCGAGTAATGATACAATTCGATTACTCAGACCGTATCTCATTTAATCACATTTCAATTTGATACGTAAATTTTACTTCCAAAATCGTCCGTCAATTTTTCAAGTAATTTAATTAACTCGTAACATTATGCGATTAATTAAATGATCAATTAAGAGTGTTGCCCTATAGGTATGACCTAGGGGGTCAACTGATCACCACCGTCGCACGACAGTAATGTCAAACTCTAGTCAGCCAATCATTACCGATATATGTTGACCAGTTGACAGTATAAATACTTCCCAATTGTATTCTTTAAAATGAGATTTAATAATGATATTTAAATCATGTGATCGCACTATTGTTGAGGACACTTTTCCCAACATTAGTGAGATTGAAGCCGTGTCTATATGGGAAGCACCAAAGAATGTTGCGGAAGTGAGAAGCTTTCTGGGTCTAGCTGGTTACTATAGGAGGTTTGTGAAAGATTTTTCAAAGATAATTAAACCGTTGACTGCTTTAATGAGGAAAGAAAACAAGTTTACTTCTTGGGATGAGGCTTGTGCAACAGCATTCCTGACACTGAAAGATCGTCTAACTACGACGCCTATTTTAACTTTCTCTAAAGGAAGTGAAAATTTTGAGGTGTATATTGACGCAGAATGGTAAAGTTATCGCGTATGCCTTGCCACAACTGAAGCCTTATGAAGAAAACTATCCAACTCATGATCTAGAATTGGGAGTTGTGGTTTTTGCATTAAAGCCGTGGAGAAACTACTTGTATGGCGCTACCTTCAAGGTATTTTCTAACCATAAGAGCTTGAAATACATTTATACACAGAAAGAACTTAACATGAGAGAGAGGTGGTGGATTGATCTGATTGGTGACTACGACATGGAGATTATTTATCATAAGGGTAAAGCATGTGGTAGTGGATGCATTAAGCAGGAAATCAGTACATACTTTATGTATGGCTATGTCACAAGTCAAGCTACGAGATGAAGTTGAAAATATTGGTATTTCCATGATCAGAAAGGAGGATGTGGTAAGTGATCTGACAATTGAACCAGAACTGTATGCGGAGATCTGTGACAAGCAGGGTGTTGATTCCAGACTGGCTAGTTGGCATAATAGTGTTGAGAAAGGGGAACCATCAAGGTTCCAAATTCAAGTAGATACTGTTGGGAAATGTGTCCTCAACAATAGTGCGATCACATGATTTAAATATCATTATTAAATCTCATTTTAAAGAATACAATTGGGAAGTATTTTTACTATCAACTGGTCAACATATATCGGTAATGATTGGCTGACTAGAGTTTGACATTACTGTCGTGCGACGGTGGTGATCAGTTGACCCCCTAGGTCATACCTATAGGGAAACACTCTTAATTGATCATTTAATTAATCGTATAATGTTACGAGTTAATTAAATTACTTGAAAAATTGACGGACGATTATGGAAGTAAAAATTTACGTATCACATTGAAATGTGATTAAATGAGATACGGTCTGAGTAATCGAATTGTATCATTACTCGGATGAAATTATTGTTTAAAGAAACAATTGAAATTTAATGAATTATTATAAACACAATCTGTTGTGATTTATAAATGGTAAAATATTTTGGTACAAGTAATTGTGAATTACTAAGTCGATTTTTGTATGTGACGTATTTTTAATAATACGTTGATTTTTAATATGTTAAAAATGCACAACAAATTTATGTCACATATGACATGTAACATAAGTCAAAATTGACAAAAATAATATGGATCCCATATTATGAGTATACCGAAATTAAGAGGGAATTAGGCTAGAAATTGTGTTGTTTAAATAAGTGGAAAACACAATCATTCTTAATAGAGCCTAGCCATGCAACCCTAGTTTGCATTGTGAAGGCAAACAAGAGCATGCATTGGGTCTTTCTCTTCCCCCTTTCTTCCCTCCTACCCGGTTTCACCCTAGAAAAGGCAAAAGAATTTTTGTCTTATTTTTGAATATACACTACATGCATAAGTGTGTATCATTCTATTATTCATTTACTCATCTAAATAAGATTTTAGAAAGATAAAAATATTCTTCTTCCTCCACTCCTCTAACCGGTTTTAGAGAGCCAAAATACCAAATTATTTTGGGTCATTTTTCTACAAAATTAATATTATCTAGTACCTATAATATTAATTTTAATTAAGAGAAAGCCTTGGGTATAATTCCTTGGGAGAGATCCTACACTTGGATCTTTGTTCATCCAAAAGGAAAGCTCAAGAACAAAAGAGAAGGAGATCTCTTTTGTGCCCATAAGAACCGAAACTACAATGTAAGGATAATTTCTTCTTTATTTTGCTAATTAGTTTGCATGCATAAGACCTTTATTAATTTTATGACAAATTAATTTATAACATATATATGAATATGTAAGTATATAGATCTTCTTTTCTTTCAATTGGTATCAGAGCCAGGTTGTTTGCATGCAAATCGGTTAAAAGTTTTTCCGAGTTATAAAGATTAACATATAAAACTTGTAAAATTTGTGTTATTATGATATATCACGAAATTAATTCATGCATGTTAAAATTTCTGGTCCTAAAATGTTTTAGGATTTTTTGGTTATATTTACGGATTTTTATTGTTCATATTATAATAATGGCATTTAAATATGATTTTATGAGTAAAAATGTCATTTTCGGTCTAAAATTAGCTATACTTCGAATTTTCCAGTGATTTTAGGATATGTTGTCACATATATTATTTTGAGATAACCTGTAAATTTTCATAATTTTTGGACTTGTTATGCTCGAAAAATGGATTTTTCATTATTAAATTCGGATTTAGGTGAAAAATAGGTTAATATGAGTTAAATTTCGAATCTGGTCATAGAAATTTAATATGTTGTCACATGCAATTTTACAAGATGTGTGTAAAATAATGGGCTATAGTGAAGTCTATTTGCATGATTTATGGATTTTTGAAGAAAAATAGCATAAATAGTGACATTATTAGTGAAAAATTAATAAAACATAATCTATGACTAAGGAAAAACGTCTAATATTGCATTTTATTATCTTTTTCAGATCTAAAATTGAAAAGTTGATGAATAAAATTTTTCTCATATTTTTATGATTATTTTATTAAAAACCGATTAACCGCAACATTGTTTTTCCGGAAAAATTTCGAAATTTTTGACCTAAGATTTTGAACATTATAAGTGTCATGGTATTTTTCAAGAATGTTCCTGAGTTTAAATTTCAAATTTTGAATTTATTTGAAATTTTGTGATTTATTTGAAGTTTATAGCCTATTTTTGTAATTTTTAGTCCATTAATGAACAATTTTATAAATATGAGTTAATTATGGTCAAATTATTAGTGAAGACTATACTTTGAGTCCTAAGAGGTTAGGGTAATTAACTTATGCATAAATATGAATTTATGTAATTTTTGTGATTATAAAATGTTGAAATCACGCAAATCCGTAAAAACCGAGTAATATACGATATTGGCTAATTAAAGGCGATTTAGCATAAAATTGAGCATGTTCATACATATTATAATGCTGCATTTTCCTTATGATTGTCATAATTTTAATTTATGTAATTTTGAATTATGTAATTTTACTTAGTATGGCCTTAGATTTTAATTGGTATTTCCCGAAATGTATGGGAATATCGATTCGGTTGTAATTTTATTGTGATCTCGTATCACCGTTTTGTAATTTAATAGATTTATTTTATTTTAGTTACAAATGTATAATAGGAAATTATGTAATTTATTATGTAATTTTATTCATTCCGGAGTTCCCAAAGACGGATTTCTTCAAGAATGGCGATACATAAAGACGATGTTACCTCGAGATGCGTGCCACAACCAAAGTTCAAGGGACCAATGGAGTTGGTTTCCGAATATGTAATAGTTAAATAGTTTTTTCTATTTTAGGAAAGGCCATACTAGGATTTATTTATTTTTATGCTTGCATTTTATTTTATGTCGCATCCATCGCTAAATCGCCATAACTAAAACATGCATCCTTATTTTATCGAGTTTATCGACCGTGTCAATTAAAATTATCGTAGTTCACCGCTTTAGTTCACTTAAAACGTGATAGATAATAAATTGACATGACCTCTCGCTAAAACAATTAATTGAGACATAGCCTTACCAAATAGTAGAAACCATGAAAACCTATTTCGCGAGGGAGTGCACTCGGCCATCCCGGGGTACAAACCTTGTTACGTAGGGGAAGTGGGTGATGAATGTCTATCCACCGAATTCGTGTCGATGAGGGTTTCATCGGCCATCCCGTGCCCAAATTAATGTGAATTTGGATCATGGACACATTTATTCGAAATTTGGGTTGACCTCAACGGAAGTATTCGTGACCGTAGTCGCATGTGTTCCGGGCTATAGATAAATATTAGAGTAATTTTATCGACCAAGAGTTCTAAAAGTAGAATCGATTAAAAGTTAATCCACCGAGTTATATTAATAAGGGTTCTATCGGCTATCCCGTGCCTAAGTTGATATGAATTTGGGTCTTGGAATCATTTATAATAGTTGGGTATAGGTCACTATTTAAATGTTCATATCTTGTCAATTTTTACAAGTATGATTTAAAAAGACAAATGTTAATATTTCCTTTTCCTCCATACTTGTAGTTCTTTACAATGAATCCAACAAATGCTACCGCACCAATAACTATTGAGTCTTACCACAATGTTTTTGACGACGTTTGCTCCAACAATGATTTCGACACAACTAGAGAACTTCATTTTGGGATAGGTTCGGATGGAAACCTTAACTTCATCACTTCTTCTAAACCACCTACTACTACTAGACCTCGTGTGAGTCCGTCTCAGGAAGACTACCTCATACAATCTATAGGGTCTTTGTCTCTGGAAGATAAAGATGCCAAAGCTAGTGGGAGCTCAAGCAATCAAGTTCTTGCTTCAAAGGGAAAAAGGTTCAAGAAGAAAGGAAAGAAAATCAAAAACTTCAAGCAAGTTAATGATGAGTGCCATTATTGCTATGGCATGGGACATTGGCTTAGGAATTGTCCCGTATATTTGCGAAATATAAGGGAAGGACTCATCACTCCAAAAGGTACAATTCCTAAAGAAATTTATGTTATTGATATAAATTATACATCCACTACGACATGGGTACTAGATACCGGTTGTGTTTCTCACCTTTGTAATCATTTACAGGGTTTAAGAGATGTGGAGAGACTTAGCAAGGGAGATGTGGATCTACGCCTTGGAAATGGAGCTCGGGTAGTGGCCGAATCCAAAAGAACTTATGTTTTAGCTTTGCCTAATGGATTTGAGTTGTATTTGCATAATTGTTTTTATGTGCCTACACTCTCTAAAAACATTATTTCAATCGCCATGCTAGACATGGACGGTTTTTGTTTTGTCATTAAGAACAATCGTTGTACTATTTCTAGGAACGACTTGGTTATAGGCCAAGCTTCCTCTATCAATGGCATTTACATTTTAGAGACCTCAAATCCAACTAATGATATCTATAACATTCAATCAAAGAAACTCAAATCAAGTGACCCAACTGAAGCGTTCATTTTGCATTGTCGATTAGGTCACATAAACGAGAATCGCATCAAAAGATTAATTTCAACTAATGTGATTACACCATTTGATTATCAATCATATGGTACATGCGAATATTGCCTACTTGGCAAAATGACTCGTAATCCTTTTAGTGGTAAAGGGACACGAGCTAGTGAGCTATTGGGACTCATACACACCGATGTATGTGGACCAATGAGTATCACCGCTCGTGGTAATTATGACTACTTTATAACCTTCACCGATGATTTGAGTAGACATGGGTATGTCTATTTAATGAAACATAAGAGTGAAGCGTTTGAGAAATTCAAGGAATTTCAAAACAAAGTAGAGAACCAATTGGACAAAAAGATAAAAGCACTACGTTCCGATCGTGGTGGAGAATATCTTAGCCTTGAATTCGATTCACACTTGAAAGGTTGTGGTATTATATCACAACTTTCTCCACCCGGAACACCACAACTCAATGGTGTTGCCGAAAGGAGAAATCGAACCCTACTTGATATGGTTCGATCAATGATGAGTCAAACCGATTTACCAAACTCGTTTTGGGGATTTGCGATTCAAACCGCAATTATATCTTTGAATAATAGTCCCACAAAGGCCACCGGAAAAACTCCATTTGAAATGTGGAAAGGAAGAGTTCCTAATCTATCCTACATGAAAATTTGGGGATGTGATGCTTACGTCAAGACCAAGAATGACAACAAGCTTGCCCCAAGATCCGAAAAATGCACCTTTGTAGGTTACCCCTCGAATTCTCGAGGATACTACTTCTACAAACCTCAAGATAACAAAGTGTTTGTGTCTTGCGAGGCTGTCTTCTTAGAAAGAGACTTTATTTCTAAGAGACAGAGTGGGAGAAATTTTGAACTTGACGAAGTTCAAGAGCCACAAACCGAGATAGAGACGCAAGAAGATGTTCCTTCGTCGTCTAACACAGTTGTACCTCCTCCACTACGAATGACGGGTCGAGTAATTCGCCATCCCGATCGATATGTGGGACTTATCGAGGAAGTTGGAACACTCGATGTGTTGCTTATGGAAAGTGACGAGCCCGCCACCTCCAAGGCTGCAATCTCTAGTCCAAATTCCTCCTTATGGCTTGAAGCCATGAAGTCCGAAATGGATTCTATGCATGAAAACCAAGTTTGGGACTTGGTAGATTTGCCTAAAGGGGCAAGACCCCTTCAATGCAAATGGATATTCAAAGTCAAAAATGGCATAGAAGGACATGATGATGTCTACAAAGCTAGGCTAGTGGCAAAAGGATTTACCCAAGTCCAAGGTCTCCATTATGATGAGACCTTCGCCCCCGTAGCCATGCTAAGATCCATACGGATTTTGTTAGCGATTGCCGCATTTCATGATTATGAAATATGGCAAATGGATGTCAAAACCGCTGTTCTAAATGGGCATTTAGAAGAGGAGGTGTACATGATACAACCCGAAGGTTTTGTTGATTCTAAAAATCCTAACAAAGTGTGCAAGCTTAAGAGATCCATTTATGGTCTTAAGCAAGCATCTAGAAGTTGGAATCATCGATTCAATCATGTTATAAAGGAAAATGGTTTCACTCGAAGTGTTGAGGAACCATGTTTATACATGAAATTCAGTGGGAGCAATGTTGTGTTCCTAATCTTGTATGTCGATGACATACTACTCATTGGAAATGATATTCCAATGTTGCCTTCTGTTAATAAGTGGTTAGGTAACCACTTCCAAATGAAGGATTTAGGAGAGGCACAACGCATATTAGGCATCCGGATCCATAGAGATAGATCCAAGAGGATATTGGCACTAAGTCAAGAATCTTATGTTGATAAGATTCTTCGACGGTTCAGCATGGACAAATCCAAAAGGGGTTTGGTACCTATGGTAACCGGGACGATTTAGAGCAAGACTCAATCTCCCTCCGAACCCCATGATGTTGAACGCATGAAGTTGATCCCCTATGCTTCCGCTATTGGATCAATCATGTATGCCATGATATGCACACGTCCTGAGTCTCGTATGCCTTGAGCATGACGAGTAGATATCAAGGAAATCCAGGTGAGAGTCACTGGATTGCAGTCAAGAACATCCTTAAGTACTTGAGAAGAACTAAGGATTCTATCCTAGTGTTTGGAGGTGACACTGAGTTGCGTGTTAATGGATACACGGACTCAAGTTTTCAAACAGATAGAGATGACTTGAAATCACAAGCTGGTTTCTTTTTTATGCTCAATGGTGGTGCCGTAGTGGAGAAGCTTCAAGGAAGTCAGAATCGCGGATTCTACAACGGAGGTCGAGTACATCGCAAAGATCGAAGTCGCTAAGGAAGTCGTTTGGATCGGGCAATTCACGGAAGGTCTAAAAGTAGTACCTACCGCCAATGATCCCATCACTCTCTATTGTGATAATAGTGGGACAATCTTCCAAGCTAAGGAGCCGAAGTCTAGTAATAGATCTAGACATGTACTTAGAAAATATTATGTAATAAGAGCTTTCATTGAAAGAAAGGAAATTGCGATTTGTAAGGTTGGGACGGATGACAACATAGCCGATCCGCTCACCAAGCCTTTATCGCAGGCTAAGCATGATGGACATGTTACGTCCATGGGACTTAAACGTGTACCAAGTTTTTTGTTAGATTTTGAAATGAAATAAAAGTGTTGTTTTTGTTCATGTTCATAATCACATTTGTCTTTTATCTTTCATTTATACATTGTTACATCCAAACGGGTTGTAGAGACAATTGAACCCCGTTAAAGTGAACACGGATTAACATTGTATTTGCCCATAGTTACTTGTATGAGGTGACGTCTCGAAGTGACTAGAGTGTGATGCGATTGATGGCAAGTTCAAGTGTCATAAAGTCATGTGAGATGACTAGTCGATCACATAGGCAGACTGTTAGGAACATTTTGTCGGGCCTAATGACCGCTTATAGAGTTCTGGCAAATTTATATAGCCTGGTCGTGGCGAGAGCTACTATAGTATTCAAATGAGTCGATTCTTTTGACTAAAGACTATTCACCTAAGATGGCACAGATTAACTTTGATTTGTGTTACTACGACCTTCGTAAATGGGGTCAAATGGGCATATTTTGGGTTATGATGGCTGTGGCTAGTCGAAGGGAATGAGTGCGATAGGAATTGTCCACCCCTAGTCAGGGTTATAACAATATCTCAGGGCCACTCGAGGAGTAATGAACTGGAAATGCGTGGCCACGCTCGGAAAGTATCTATAATAGATAAGTCCGGTCAATCAGTTATTCTCCAGATCGAGGAAACCACTCTCGATATGATCACTTGCAAGTACGACCTGAAAGACACCTTGCATTGAGTGGGAGATAGTAATAGGACAAGAGAATTGGTGACGCACACTTGTCGAGGACAAGTGGGAGATTGTTGGGAAATGTGTCCTCAACAATAGTGCGATCACATGATTTAAATATCATTATTAAATCTCATTTTAAAGAATACAATTGGGAAGTATTTTTATCACAATCGGTCAACATATATCGGTAATGATTGACTGACTAGAGTTTGACATTACTGTCGTGCGACGGTGGTGATCAGTAGACCCCCTAGGTCATACCTATAGGGCAACACTCTTAATTGATCATTTAATTAATCGTATAATGTTACGAGTTAATTAAATTACTTGAAAAATTGACGGACGATTTTAGAAGTAAAAATTTACGTATCACATTGAAATGTGATTAAATGAGATACGGTCTGCGTAATCGAATTGTATCATTACTCGGATGAAATTATTGTTTAAAGAAACAATTGAAATTGAATGAATTATTATAAATACAATCTGTTGTGATTTATAAATGGTAAAATATTTTGGTACAAGTAATTGTGAATTACTAAGTCGATTTTTGTATGTGACGTATTTTTAATAATACGTTGATTTTTAATATGTTAAAAATGCACAACAAATTTATGTCACATATGACATGTGACATAAGTCAAAATTGACAAAAATAATATGGATCCCATATTATGAGTATACCGAAATTAAGAGGGAATTAGGCTAGAAATTGTGTTGTTTAAATAAGTGGAAAACACAATCATTCTTAATAGAGCCTAGCCATGCAACCCTAGTTTGCATTGTGAAGGCAAACAAGAGCATGTATTGGGTCTTTCTCTTCCCCCTTTCTTCCCTCCTACCCGGTTTCACCCTAGAAAAGGCAAAAGGATTTTTGTCTTATTTTTTATACACTACATGCATAAGTGTGTATCATTCAATCATTCATTCACTCATCTAAATAAGATTTTAGAAAGATAAAAATATTCTTCTTCCTCCTCTCCTCTTACCGGTTTTAGAGAGCCAAAATACCAAATTATTTTGGGTCATTTTTCTACAAAATTAATATTATCTAGTACCTATAATATTAATTTTAATTAAGAGAAAGCCTTAGGTATTATTCCTTGGGAGAGATCCTACACTTGGATCTTTTGTTCATCCAAAAGGAAAGCTCAAGAACAAAAGAAAAGGAGATTTCTTTTGTGCCCATTTGAACCAAAAATACAATGTAAGAATAATGTTTCTTCCTTATTTTGCTTTAATGTTTGCATGCATAAGACCTTTATTAATTTTATGACAAATTAATTTATAACATATATATGAATATGTAAGTATATAGATCTACTTTTCCTTCAGATAGAAGCTTAAGGTTCAAAGGCAGATGGTGTGTACCAGATGATGAAGAGCTAAAATGGAATATTTTGACTCAGGCACATAATACTCCTTATTTTGTGCATTCGAGAGGAGATAAGCTATGTAAAGACCTTAAGAAAACCTTCTGGTAGCCGGGTATGAAGAAAGAGGTGGCAGAGTTCATAGCTTCATGTTTGACATGTCAACGAGTCAAAGGGGAGCATAAAGGACCGCAAGGTAAGGTGCAATCCTTAGATGTGCCAGAGTGGAAGTGGGAAAGCATTTCCAAGGACTTTATTGTTGGTTTGCCTCGTACTCAGAAAGGGAATAACATGATATGGGTAATAGTAAACTGTCTTACTAAGTTTGCTCACTTTATACCAATGAAGGATATTTGGAGCAAAGCAGAGCTAGCCAAGGCTTATTGCAAGAATGTGGTGAAACTACATGGGGTGCCTAAGGATATTATATCTGATAGAGACTCGAGATTTATTTCGTGATTTTGGCAAGAGTTACAGAGTACTATGGGTACTAAATTGAAGATGAATACTGCTTTTCATCAAGCTACAAATGGGCAAACTGAACGAACTATCCAGACTTTAGAGGATATGTTAAGGGCTTGTGTACTAGAATTTGGTGGATCTTGGGAGGAGAGATTGGACTTGATAGAGTTTTCATATAATAACAGCTATCATGCTAGTATCGGGATGGTACCGTTTGAGGCTTTGTATGGGAGGAAATGCATAAGTCCTGTGTGTTGGGATGATGTGACTGACTCAATGGTTTTGGGACCTCGGATGATACAGGAGATGGTGGAACAAGTGCATATTATTCGCCAGAAAATGAGAGCTGCACAAGACCGTCAAAAGAGTTAAGCTTATTTGAAAAGTAGTGACATAGAATTCTCACTTGGGGACAAGATTTTGCTAAAGGTGTCACATATGAATGGTGTCATGCGATTTGGGAAGAGAGACAACTTGAGTCAGAAGTATATAGGACTGTATGAGATTCTAGATAGGGTTGGAGAAGTAGCTTACAGTATGACGTTACCTCCAGCTCTAGATAGAGTTCATAACATGTTTCATATGTCACAGCTGAGGAAGTGTCTGAGTGATCCCTCTCACATACTCAAGCCAGAAGTAGTGGGGGTGGATGAATCATTGAGTTATGTGGAAGTTGCTAAAGAAATCCTCGACAAAAAGGTGCGTAAAACGAGGAATAGAGAAACTTTGCTAGTGAAAGTCTTATGGTCTAACCATAATGTCGAGGAAGCCACATGGGAGGTAGAAGATAAGATGAAAGAGAACTATCCACATCTATTTGATCAGGTATGAGTTAGGTTATGGGGACGTAACCTTCTTTTTAGGGGGGTGGTGTAACACCCCGTATTTTATTAAGTTGGATAAAATTCTTTTAATTGCTATTTTGAATTTAATTACATCATTTAACGATTTATATATTTATGCTTAGCTAATTAATTAATTTCATCATAATTCGATACGTTAATTTTAATAATCATTAATAAGTTTATTTAAAGTTAGTTCGAGTTTATTGAAATTAGTTCGAGTTTATTTATTTAATAATTTCCGTTTCTTTACGAGTCCTTATGAAAGTTGTTTTAAGTAAACCCGAGATGGATTTCGGGAACAAAACCGTCCAATTAGCTATTTTGAGCTTATTTCACTAAATTAGCAATTTTTATTAATATCCGTTAGTTTTGTAAAAAATCGCTAATAATTCCGATTCAAGCTGATATTGTATTATTTACGTTAACTAGCTGAGTTTATTTTATTTTCACTCATTAAATTTATTTATTATTGATTACGTTTTATTACTGAAACTTTTACTAAAACCGGTTAAATTTAACTCGAAACGGTTTTAATAACGATCGAAGTTTCTTAACGACGAAGAAACGTACGTATAATAAATAGCAGGCAGGCAGGCTGCTCCCTCATTTCTCACGCAACATTTCTTCTTCTCCCTTCCTTTTTCTTCTTTTTCGTCCTTTTCATTTTTTTTAATTTTAAATTGATTCTGCCACTCCGTTTGTCATCCGTTATCAATGATTTTCGTTCCATAGTGCTGCCTTCATCGTTCCTGTCAATCCGTTGTAAGTAAAATTCATTTTCGTCATGTATTTTTACAAACCCATTTATATTTTCAGCTTTATTTGTTATAAGACGGTTGTGTGTACTAAAATAGATGGTCTGGTAGAATATTTGTTAGTCATGAAGGACTAGTTCGATCGGAAAAAGGTAACGATAACGGATTACTAAATATTACTTGTAAAATATGTTTATTTCGAATGCTGGTTAGTCTGTTTTATAATTGAGACGGTGTATAATTATATATAGGGATCCTTATGGATGTTAATTAGTCAGTTGTATAGTTGAGACGGTGTATACTGATATGTGGAGATGATTGAGACGGTGTATACTGACCTCTAGGGATCATTTGGGATGCTAACTAGTAAGTGGTATATTTAAGACGGTGTATACTGACATGTAGGGATCGTTTTGGGATGCTATTTGGGATCTTGTTTAGTTGTGGTATTGTGCGAAGAAATTAGATTGTTTTTGAGTCCGCTGCAGGTACTTTGGGACATTTTTGGGACTGTTTTGACTCGGTTTAGGACTGGTTTAGGATTGATTGAACTCTGTTTTGGTACCAGTTTTTGCGTAGCCTTTTCAGATTGTTTTGGGATCGAAATGGAGGCCGTGTGGGCTGTTTTGGCCTCGGTTTTGGGAGCCGTGACAGGCTGGTTTGGGCTCAGTTTTGGGACGGATAAAATGGTGCTTTATGGGACTGTTTCTAGGGCGTAAAAGTTGTGACAATTTTCTTGGTATGCCTGTCAAAAGGGAGGGTCATAATGGTTTATGAACATAAGACAGTAGCTAATGAATATGTTTACATGTTTTGATTTGAATTAATTTCCGTCTCATATTTTATATAACGATAATTCGTTAATATCGTCCCTTCACATAATTATTTTAGGTGACTCATATGTGGTTGAAGATGAAGAGTAATTTTGGGTTTTAGAAGCTTTCTCAAGTTTATTGCTTGTCTCTTTGATAGCTTAAGGTAACTATTCTGAGTTACTCGACGAATTAATGTCACATTAGTAGTTGATGTTGTGTTTGTTGTTTGATAAGTGTTTAGGTGATTGATAATGTTTTACTTTCGTTTTTCACATGATAGAAATTGGAAATAGCATGAGAATAATATTGCGATAAAATTTGTGATTTGGGCCAAAGTAGGCCAAGACTCGAAGTGGGCAGATTGACCGAACGAGTTTGGTCAAACTAGGTTTAAACCAGTCAGCCTCGATTTGACCGATGACCCGTCGCGGGACTAGGGTCGAGGGTTTGTCTTTGAGGTGAGATTGGTTGTTATTGGAAGTTTTATGCTATGCTTGATATTTGTAATTATCATTTCACATGTTGGTTGTTGGATGAATTGGTTGCCTTATACTTGAGTCTTCTTGCCTTGTTGCCAGTTTAGCTTGTTCTCATGAATTATGAGATTAACGGTTAGCTGGAATTTGGATTATAATATTGATGGTTAGCTATAATTTGGTTATTGATGACATTGAGGATATGGTTGGATTGTCTGCTGAATAGACATTTATATAGCTTTTCACATGATAGAATGTTAGCATTTATGTTGGTAAGTTGGACTCTTTGCCTCTCTTATGGTTAATTGGGTATCCTACTTGTCTTGTGTGGTGTGGGCTAAAGTATTCAAGCTGGGACTAGCTGGGACTAGGTCCTAGGTGAGTATTTCGGCCTTCATCATAGATAGGTCATTATAGTCTTTGACGAGTGTATGTTCACTGCTTAATAGCCTCTGTGTTCCTGACTTGGTGGGTTTATATCCAAGTTGGGGCATGACCTCGTTACTTATTTTGAGAGTAAGTGGTCAGCTTAAGTGTGACACCCTTAAATCTAGCCTTAATTATATACGTAAATTCTACAGAAAAACTGGTAGGATATGTTTGTAAATGGTTCAACTAGTCCAAAAACCTGCAATTTCAAAAATTTTCTAACTAAACCATTCACAACCAATTCCAACTCAAGAAGAGTGTCAAAAACCCTGCAACAACTGATAAACTAATTTACATACACAACTTAAGACGCGGAAATATAGTGATACAAACCCAAAATAGAAAAGGGAGACATATGTCCCTTCAAATTATATACAAATCAAAAGTGTAAAGGGTTTACTAATAGAATAGCCAAAACTAGGTCCAAGGTTCCTTGCTCACTAGCTCGTCTGTGACCCCCAACAAAGCATCAACAACCTGTCAATCGCATTTTATACAAACACGAAAGCCACAATTCAGTGGGGAGTAACTTCGAGTCCTCCCAGCCACGAATCGTCAAAATTTATGTAACATGTAATAAAACATGTAAACAAGATGATAAAGAATTCAATTATCAATTATTCTAACATATGAGCCCTAAACTGACCAAACTAAACTAACATGTGAAACATTTAGCAAATTGTAATCCAAACTCTATCAACCATAGCCGGCTTGCATCTCACCTTCTATGATTCATAGAATCATCAAACAAGAAAGGGCAATATATCAAAGACAGGCATAAGTTCTTAGTACCGTCAATAGTCACTTTGTAACTCGAGTCTATACCACGAGGTAGGGAAGGTAATCGAACCGGTATCTTGGCTCAGCGGTTACTATTAAGAAAACATGGCCAAGAGACAACACAACCCTAGCCTAAAATCACAGAGACCTAGACATGCGGATACACACCACCGCACCCAAGACTCACAACTTTTTTTAAAACAAAGTGAAGTGAGTACCCTAAGGACACCACCGAAGGGTTGGCTAGTACTTAAGCTGACCCCATACTATCAAAATTAGTACCTGAGGTCATGCCCCAACTTGGATATAAATCCACTAGTCAGGAACACAAAGGCTATCAAGCAGTGAACATATACTCGTCAGAGACTATAAAGACCTATCTATGATGAAGGCCGAAATACTCACCTAGGACCTAGTCCCAGCTAGTCCCAGCTTGAATACCTTAGCCCACACCACCCAAGCCTCACCACACAAGTCAAGTAAGACACCCACTTAACCTTAAGAGGGCAAAAAGTCCTACTTACCAACCTAAATGCTAACATTCTATCATGTGAAAGGCTATATAAATGTCTATTTACAGCATACAATCCAACAGAATCCTCAATAAGAATTCAATACTAACTTCCAATCCTAGCAATTTTAACAATATTAAAGGCTTTAGGGGAATCTAGAGCCATTACTACCAAATAAGAAGCTATTTAAATTCAACTAACTACACATGTGAAATAGAGATATAATAAATGGCCTAAAACAAGAAAAAGGCCGATTATCTAATTCATTCAACCGAATTTTTACCCGCAACCCCAGCCCTGCGACAGGTACGGGTCAAATTGCGGCTGACCAATCACTCAATTAATCGACATCGCATCACCAAAGGGACTAAGGCTCAGTTTTCGGCACAATCAACAAAACATTACAATTATCACTATAAAATTCATTTTGAGCCTATTAATTACCATTTCATTTTGTAAACTATCCTAACATGTGATAATTATCAATATAACATAATTTTTCTACCATTAACATATTTTTTTTTTATTACTAGAATGATTCAATTCAAATTACTACCCTTTTGTTACTTATTCTATTCTAATATTAATTAGCCCGAAAAGACCAAGATTGTACGAAAACCCGCGAAACAAGCACGGACCGACCCGGGCCAACCGTGGGCTAGCCGTGGGCCTGCCACGGGCCTGCCACGGCCTGCCGGCCTGCTGCCCGTCACCCTATACCTCTTAATTTTCCGTTTTTTCTTCATTTTAACTCGTTTTAACATCATCCAATCATTAATTAATCGTTCCATCACTAATATCCTAACTTAAACTAACCAAAAGGCTTAAATTAAACATACATGCAACCATATTTTAACATGTGAAAATTATTACTTAAACCAAAAATCACAAAACATCCATAACAACAAAGATTGTGACGATAATCCGTCGAGTAACTCGAAATATGTTACCTTAAGCTAGAAAAAGAGCAATTAACACCTTGAAAACCCAAACCCTAACGACACTAGCCGCTATCCTCTACAATATACGAGTCCCCGAACTCGTCTTCCAATCCTTCACCTAAATAAACAATTAAAACACAATAATAAGCATATAAACCGAAAATTCCGAAATTTGGTCTTAAAATAACTTAATGAAAACTGAAATCAGAACATACTAAGTTGTAGATCGTGGCGAGGGGATTCCGGAAAGGTAAATTATGCGAAAAACGGACTAGTAACGAAGAAATTACGTCGATTTTGAGCTTGAAATTATATAAATGGTGTTTTGGTGTTTTGTTGATGATGATGATATGAACAAACCAGAAAAAAGAAAGAAAAGGGGAGTGTGGTCCGCGTAAGGGAGAAAGAAAGGAGGAAAAAGGAAGTGCGGGATTTTTTTTGTCGGGATTTTTACGAGTCGGTTTTGACTCGTTTCAATAATAATTAAATCCGTAAGTCAAACGCAAATTCCGTCAAGTCCAAAGTCTTTAAACACGAGATTACAATAAAATTGAGTATTCATACGACCCATTTCCAAATTCGTTTACCCAACGTTCAAACGAATTGTCATTTTCCCCCCGATACGACCTTATTTCGAAATAAAAGATTTTACACGGTTTAAACTATTTTTAAACATTTCAAAACTATCAAAATAAATACTTTTCTTCAAAATATAATAAAATTATATTTCTTTGAATTATTTTTACTTTAAATACATTATTGTCAAATTTTACTTGATTAATTAATTATTTTCGAAACATATTAACGGTCCGAAATTTACGGGGCGTTACATTAAGTACTAGCCAACCCTTTGGTGGACTCCTTAGGGTACTCACTTTGTTTTAGAAAAATTGTGGGTCTTGGGTGCGGTGGTGTGTATCCGCATGTCTAGGTCTGCTTGTGATTTTAGGCTAGGGTTGTGTTGTGTCTTGGCCATGTTTTGATAGAACCTCTGAGCCAAGATACCGGTTCGATTACCTTCCCTACCTCGTGGTATAGACTCGAGTTACAGAGTGACTATTGACGGGACTAAGAACTTATGCATGTCTTTGATATATTGCCCTTTCTTGTTTGATGATTCTATGAATCATAGAAGGTGAGATGCAAGCCGGCTATGGTTGATAGAGTTTGGATTCCTGGATGTTATGTGATTCACATGATAGTGTAGTATAAGTCGGTCTAGTATTCACATGCTAGGACTATGTGGTGTTATATTGTTGTTCACATGATAAGCACGATTGTCTAGCATCTATATGCTAAGGCATTGTGTAATTCGTATTCATATTCTTATGTTTACATGTTATATTAATTATGACATTTCGTGGCTGGGAGAACTCGGAGTTACTCCCCACTGATTGTGGCTTTCGTATTTGTATAAAATGCGATTGACAGGTAGGTGATGCATATATGGGGTACATGGACGAGCTAGCGAGCAAAGTAACCTTGGGACCTAGATTGGCTTTATTTTATTGTGACCCTTAAACACTTTTTATGTCACATACATTTTAGGGACATATGTCTCCCTCTTTACATTTGGTTGTATAATTTGTTATTCGCGACTTTAGCGATGGTTATGTTATGAAACTTCTAGTTAGACCTTGTATGTTTGACACCTTCCAATTTGGATATCTTTATAACAGGTTCAGGTTTTAAAAATTACAGGTTTTTACCCAAATGAACCTATTACAAACATATCCATGCAGTTTTATTCCAGAATTACGTGTTTACTTTTCCGCTATAAATGAGGGTGTCACAGGTGGTATGTGACAAACCGGGTTTTATGTGAATTATCGAGTATATACATTAGTTTCATATGGGTTTTAGTTAACTTTTATCGTGTATTTGTATGGGTTGTGTTAGTTGGGTGCTCGAACTTCGGGACGAAGTTCATTTTAAGGGGGGAAGACTGTAATACCCCGATATTTTATACATATAATTGCGTAATTTATGAGTAATTCATAAATATATATATACTATGATTTGTGTGTATGAGTCTTGGGATATCGTTTCATGAGCTAGATAGGGTGTGTAGAGGCTTGGTTTAGCGAGGGAGAGGGAGTGTCGACCGACTTTATGCGTGGTGATGTGTTGTTACATGACACATTGCACAATTAAAGAGGGAAAGGGAGTTCAGTTGTGGTTCGGTTTAAAACTCGTCGTCAAAAGCTACCAACCAAAACAATATTTATAACTTCACAAACTACTCTTAGTAAAGAGGTAAGTAAAGGTCGAATCCCAAGGGACGGGTATTGATGTAGGATTCTCAATTGTAAATAGCTATGTCTTAGGGTGTCACAATTTGGGTTGAAATGATGTGTAATCTAAACTAATCAACAAAATGAGAGTAAAGTAATTAAAGCAAATCAAAGCAATTAAAAAGGGGTTTGTAAACAAATGATTAAAGGCACTGGGGTGTCATGGGTTCATAGGGGATTCATGGGAGTTGATCATACAAATATGTTCTCAATTAGATGCAAGAACTTATTGTTGTGATGGGATCGAGTTAATGTATATCTTACAATCCCCAAGAAGGTTTGGGTCCCAGAGCCAAATCGATTAGATTGTACAACACCTACAAGTCGACTTAATCCTTCCTATTCAACTTTATGCATGGTCTAATGAGGCTCGAGTTGGTTTATATCTTACAAGCCTCATTGAAGGGATAAGAGATGGGTAAAAAATGCAAGGATTCATAGGCTCGCATTTCATCAAACATAACATGTGCATAAATTGAAATCACAACAAACAAGCAAACTAATTATGAAAACATATTAGATTAAGCATAGAACAATATTCGTGTTTGTTTCCCCTAATTACCCATTAACCCTAGCTAAGGAACTACTCACTCATGATCAAGTTTAGCATGCTAATAAGGTTGTCAATCATACTAACAAAGCAAAACATGATGAATAAATGAAAGTGATTAACAATAATTAAACAAGGGTAAAGAGAAATTATACCTATGAAGATGATTCCAAAGAATAATAGAAGTACTTGATGATTGATGGAAGGTTGTCAATCCTCCAAATAAACCCAAATAATCTTCTAATTACCCAAATAAAAGGAAGAACAATAGAGAAATTAAGGAAAGATTAAGATGTGATTAATATTGAGAAATGTATTACAACTAAATTAAGAGAGTGTTGGTCTTCTCTTTGATGCTTGGTCATTAGATGCAATCCATTTAGCTCCATTTCGCCTCATAAATGCAAGGTTAGCAATCCTTTCCTACCAAGGAGACAAAACCTCAAAGAATATGCAAAATGGGAAACTAAAGTTATTAAATGACCCAAATATGTGCTATAAAGCATAGGAACGAGGTTAATTCGGGGACTAAATGTGCTCAAATATGAGTCATATCAAACATCCCCAAACCGAACCTTTGCTCGTCCCGAGTAAAGAGTTGACTAAAACTAGGACCTTTATTTAAACTAACCTACTAATATAGCCGATATGAGACAATTAGCGGGTCTCACTCCACCCCTTCAACTCACAACAAGACAACCATGAGGTAGGATGCCTTCTTGCAAGGCAAGGTGGGGCTTGCCAAAATGGCGATACATCCAAGCATTAAGCACACAAAACAAGTAATGGATGCATCTACAAAAATGAATAGCCACTTTTCTCATCTAAGTGGCAGAAATTATCTATAAGGGAAACGATCTAAGGGTACACACTCCATCATAGATACGGTTTCTCTAAACTACTAAGCCTAAGAGGATACCAATAAATCACTTCCAAGTTGTGTCAAGCTAGGGTACCTTTGTCCTCAATCGTTAAATACTTTCGTCAAGAGTAGACTCCCTATGGTGTTAGAAACACTGAAGGATAGCGGAATTCCCCCTCTTGCCTAGACAAGAATAAGGGTCGTCCCCTCTCTACCATGCACAAAAGTGGTTTCAATGGAAAAAGGGATCAATAGGTTTTGAGTTTCATATGGGAGTTTGCTTTTGATGTTGTTATTCCCCCCAATTTCTTGTGGCATTTGACATTTGAGAACAATTTCTTTTTGCCATTTCTTTGATGTTTGGCAATTCAATACTTGACAATTTCAACTTTTGCAATTTCTTTTGAACATTTTCTTAGCCACCCCATTTGTAGCGAGGGTGATTATATTTGAAGCATAGGAGTCTATTTTTGCTCCTCTTTTCATTGATGCATTTTGCAAACTTCTTGTTTTTTTTCATTTTTGATTGTTTGAACTCAATTTGACAATTTTTGTGCCCATTCCCTTTTTGTTGACAAAATGTGATGGATATGGAAGATGGTTGCATGGTTTCAAAGGTCACCTTGGAATAAACGCTAGCCAAGGAGTTATCACACCACAAGGTACTCTTGACTAGGCCTTATCCATAGGTCAAAGCATACTAGCATGACACATCCTAGGGTGTTTTAGAAGCATTCTAATGAGCAAAGTCTTAAGAAGAAAAAGTATCTACAAGGGCCTTATATACACTTTTCAAGTTTCCCAAATAGATGTTTTCACAAAATTTTTCTATAATGCAACTACATGCCATGATGCAACTAACATTTATACAACCTAATGCAAATGCTTCTATCAACTAGTATGCCATATAAACTAAATGCAACTCCTAGAATCACATTGGTTTGTACCACATCAATCAAAATAAAGCCACATAGTCATTAACATAGAGAGGAAAAAGGAGATTGGAAAGATCATACCATGCGGACTTCATATTCGTCATGCCTCGGATGTGGTGTAGTCGATCCAAAGTAATGGGAGGACAAACAAACACAAGTATATACACAGTGTACAATTCTACACTACTAAGGAATGAACATGTTTTTGGTTTTTTCAATTTTTCAAATTTTTATGGTTTTTGTTTTTATGAAATAAAAGAACATATTTTTGTGTTTTTCCAAAATTTTCAATTTTTATCATTTTTTATTTTAAAAATCAAGTTAGAATTTCCCATCCCCACACTAGTATAGGCATTGTCCTCAATGGCCAAAACGATAGAAAATTATGCAAGCTAAATGAGAATGCATGATTTCTACACTAATATGCAAACTATATGACATATATATATAAATGATGCAATCTATTCTACTTTATATGATGCATGAGTTTATTGGTTGGAGAGCTAGTTTGGATTAACTCCCAATGCTTGTGTTTGAACTTCCCCAAACCGAGTTAGACACTATTTCTAGTGTCAAAAAGAGGGAAGTTCATGCACAAGTATGCAATGCATGAAACTAGTTTGTCATTTTGGATTGTACAAGTGGGAACAATATAAGACACCTCAATGGAGCCGAGGTGGGAGTCCTTTAGATATTGTTAGGACTCAAAACAAATGATCAAGATTAAAAAATTTTGAAAATAAGAGAAATATACAAAGCTAGAGGAGGTGAAGGAAACTCACAATGGAATATGTGGCATCCTCCAAAAAAATTGTCAATCCTCAATTGTCGCTCATGGCGACATCCTCATCACTATCATCATCTTCCTCATCAACTTCCTTATAATCTTCTTCTTCATCTACCTCCATTGACCCGGAGGCTTCACCACTCTCTTCATCATTATTTGCACTTTGCTCTTCTTCCTCTTCTTCTTCTTGGCAAGAGTCATTACCTTCCCCATCCTCAACTACAATAATCTCCTTCCCCCTAGCGACTCGACTATCCATGTTAGCTTCTCTAGAAGCACTTGGGAAGAATACTTCCTTATCCGCCCAACTAGACAAAGGACATGAAGGATCAATTAGTCCTTGCCTAGCTAAGTGTAGGAGGGCGGATATTGAGCCCGTTAAGCGTTGACTCGATCTTCATGAGCTTCCTTATGCATATGTTGCAATAGTTGAGTTAAGTAGTCGTTGCCTACCATGACATTAGAGCCACTTGGTTTCAATTCTTGGTAGGTAAATGGATAGGGTGGAGTCACAATGGAGGAGGAGGAGGGCTTGGCATTTGATTCCCTATGTTGCTTCATAATCACTTCGGCTTCATCGGAGACGGGTAGTAGGTAGTTTGGGCTATGAACGGCGATGCGGCATATCTTGTTAGGCAAGATGAAGGACTTAGCATCCTTGATGAGCCACTCAAACTTGTTGTCAAGATTTTTTCAGTCTTGACCCAATGGAACTTGTTAATCATAGTAGCCAAATCAAGGAGGTTGCTCCCTTTAACCGCTTTGTATGTGTTATCTTTGTTGAAATCTCCGTTATAATGCTTGGCTAACCTCGTCACTAATCCTCCATTCACAATAAAAGCCGCCTCATCTTTTCCATTGTCAATTTCAATCCACCGATCAAGTAAAAGTTGAAGGATATTGTATTCTTTGGTGAACTTGCCATTGATGTTCATGGTGGATTCAAGGTAGAAAAAATCTAGCTCGGTAAAGTGGTTGGTGTCTTTTCTTGCAATGAAAGTGTTGCCCACAAACTTGTGTCATACTCTAATGCCCGGATGGTGAACATAAAGAACATGGCACTCTCGGAAAGACTAGAATTTTCACCCGGCTATCGCTTTCCAAAGGGGTGCGGCATCATATTTCAAAGGCTTTTTCTCATAATGATAGTGTTCTAAAAGACCAAACACTTCACCAAACTCTCTCAAAGACATTCGTCTATCCTTGTTCTCAAGGCAGAATTCAACATTTTTTCGAGCCTCTACCTTAGTCACCTTCAAGGAGCTTACAAACTCCATGGTCAATGAAGGGTAGGTCAATTCCTCCATTTCGAAAAGGGTTATCAATTTCATGAACTCGAAAAATTTCCTAGTTCTTTCAAGCACACCCAACTTTTCTAAGGCATCTTGGCATATAAACTTGGTGGCTAAAATGGTCTTCTTGGTAAGGGATAAAAATGCATTCCTATAAGAATCGGTTACGAACGTTACCTCCGGAATATTTTGCAATTGTTCAATGACCGGAATAGGTGTAGCTTCCTCAATAGGATTTGCAATCTCTTGAATCTCCACTCTTGGTTGTACCACTACCATAGCCTTTGAGGCAACAAGAGCTTGTTGCCTTTTTGATAAGTTTGAAGTTTTGGGTGCCTTGTTTCCACCTTTTATTCTTGCCATGTTGTTCTCCTTGTCAAATTTATATCAACAAAACAATATTGTGCTTGAATGCTCCTTGTTTCCTCAAGCTTCAATCAATTCCCAATCGATTTTAGGATTTTCGAAATTGCCTTCAAACCCTAGAAAGTCGATTCAGTTTGTGAGGATTTTGATGTTTGGATGGTGTTTTGTTGATAAAGGAGTGATTTAATTTTGATTTGAGGAAGTTTTGTTTTGATTTTGGTGAATTTGATTGAGAAAACTGTGTTTTTGAATGAGGGGAATGAGGGTTTTGAGGGAGAAAGGATGTGTGTTGTGTTTATAGAAAGATAAAAATGAATTGGGGATGAGGAGATTGAAACTGTGTTATAGCTAAATAGCAGCGAGGGACGCTCGGCTTCTACTCGGGACGCGCGGATCCTCAGCCAGTACCTGCTGAAATTTCCAACCCGTGCTGGGACGCACGGATCTTTCTCAAGACGAGTGGATTCTAGTCTGGGGACGCTCGGATTTTTCTGAGGACGCTCGAATTCACAAACAGCGTGGAATTGAAATTTTGAAGCATGCCAGGACGCGCAGATTGCTCACAAGATGAGCGGATTATGGCCTGGGACGAGCGTCCTAAATGTGTTCTGCTCAGATTTTATAACAGTCCCCTTTTTTCAATTCCAGCACTCCCAAGACCCACGTCCTAAGGTCAGGACGCTCGGATGCTCCTCTGGGATGCCCGAATCATCAGCAGCTCGAGCGGATTCCCTCTTGGGACGCTCGGATTCAACTCTGCACCCACGAGATCAGTTCTGCCCGTGGGGATCTCTTTTTCCCGTATCATCCTTTCTTTATTTCCTTTGTTCAACATTGTGGGTGCACTACGAAGGCTCGATTTTCCTAGGCATTTGCTATCCCCACACTAGATCAAACACTACACATCAAAACACGTTAAAACACCTCCCTCACTTTCTCTCATAACAAAAACCTGATCAAAGCACAAAAATGTAAATCCAAAAATGACAAAATATGCAATACAAGAAATAAAATGCAAGTTAAGGGGTTAGAATATTTACAAATGGTAGTTTAGGGAGGACTCCACCAAACTCTCATTCTTGGATGAGATGTCAAGGGGGGCATAGCCAAGGTGTCGTTGATGTTGCTCAACACCTTTTAGAAGTAGTCAAAGGCTTGTTCATTTTCATCATAAAGATCTTGCATTGATCTTTGCACATTGTGTTCTTCATTATGGTGATGACCCATGTCAAGAGGATGACAAGGATCAACTAAGCCTTGGACTAAGGTCATAGCATTGCCAATATAAGGATTGACTAATCCTTCAAATTCATTATCCCATAGACCACAAACTTCACTAGCTTGCTCCCCAATGGTAGCATGAGTTGACAAGAGCAACTCTCCTTCTTTGGTGTCATGGCCAATGAGGCCTTCTTCATTGCTTGTCATGATTGGTGGTGAGCTATTCAAGTTCTCATTGTTGGAATTTCCTTGCCCTCCAGATAGAGAAACTCGAGGGTTATCCACTTTCTTCTTCCATATGGGTGGTGATTCTTTACCCATAGCTTGATCTTTGCATTGATATGCTAATTTCTTCCTATCACTTTCTCGGCTATAGTGATCGATCTTGAAACATGGCTCATGTAGTCGAGGATCTCTCATCGTTTTGTCAAGATTAAACGTGATTGTCTCATCCTCCACTTCAAGTGTGAGCTCTCCATGTTTCACATCAATTACCGCTCCCGCGGTGTGCAAGAAAGGTCTTCCTAAAATGTTAGGAATGTTGAAATCCTCTTCCATGTCTACAATGACAAAGTCTACCGGAATGAAGAATTTGCTAATTCTTACTGGCACATCTTCCCATACCCCTAAAGTTATTTTTGTTGATCGATCCGCCATTTGAAGAGTAATGTTAGTGTATTTGAGTTCTCCCATTACTAGCCTCTTGCATACTGAGTATGGCATGATACTTACACTTGCTCCAAGGTCACATAATGCTTTGTTGATTATAGTATCGCCAATGGTGCATGGAATAGAGAAGCTTCCCGGATCTTTGAGCTTTGGAGGGGAACTTCCTTGAAGAATAGCACTACTCACTTTGGTAAAAGCAATAGTCTCTAGCTTTCGGATGGATTTCTTCTTGGTAAGAATGTCTTTCATGTACTTTGCATATGTAATACCCCGTATTTTATTATCGATTGAGCGAGTTTTTATTATTTAATGGTAGCGTAAAGGTAATGGTAAAAGCGTAAAAGTAATTGATTAATTCATATCGTAAGATGAGTCGGGTTTATAGTTGAGTGGCATTTTTGGGTCAAGGTGTCATAGCCCATTTACCCACTTACCCATTTACTATCTTACCTCACCAAAACCCTAAATCAAACCCTAATGCAACTTTAAAACCCTATTCCCCCTCCCTACCGTCATTTTCACATCACCAACATCAACCCCTTTTCTTTCAAGTCTCAAACCTTCTATACAGCCAACGAACGCACGCCGGTGAGTGTGGAGGGAGTAGGGTCTGCCGTGAGTCCAGGGAAGTCATTGCTAGTGGACGAGGGTGGTTGTATTGGCCGGAAAACCATAGGTCGACAGCCGTCACAGGTAAGGTTTCCGGTTTTCATTTCTGTCACGCTGTTTTGAATTGAGTTGTGCGTCTTTTAGGGACTGTTGTGGCAGTCGTGGGGGTGTGGGATGTGTTGTTGGTGTTGAGTCGCGTCGGGTGGTGGTGGGTAGAGTGGTGGTCATCGCTGGTGGTGGTTGCAGTGGTGGTGTTTAGGTGTCGGGGTTGGTTGGGTGTTTTGGTTGCATTTCAGACATAGGGTAAAGGGGTGGCACCACCGTGGACTCGGGGGAGGTCGAATCGGTGGTGCCACGTGTGTCAGAGTCGTCGTGCGACGGTGGTGGCAAGAGTGGTGGTTGGTAAGGTGGCAGGGGAGTGTCGTGGTGGTAGGCGAGTTGGGAAAGGGGCTGTTTGTGGCATTTGTGACGGGGGGCAAGCGGGGGTGTTGGTGGTGGTGGCTCTGACCACCGGCGTGGGTCGACCACGTTGGTGGTGGTGGGAGGTGACCAGGCCAGACCTGGTGTCAGGCCTGGTGGTCGGCGGTGAGGGTTGGTGGCTGTTGGGGTGAGTTGAGGCGGGTTGAAAGGGGGGTGTTTGGAAGTCGGGTTTGGTTCTTGTTTTTGGGTCATTTTGTTACGATTTTTATTTTAATGAGTCGGGAATATGTATATTTCTATTATTCACATTATTAGTTTTAATCATTAAGTTAATATTAAGTAGTGGTGACGGAATAATGTATTTAAGTTTTGAGTCGGGATTTTATTTCGGGAAGGTTACTATTTTTAGTAACTTGCTATTTTTGGTAATTGCTATTTTGGGAACTTCCCATTTTAGGAAACTTTCTATTTTGGGTAACTTATATTTTTAGTAACTTCTAAATTGGGAAAGTTTCTACTTATAGTAACTTTTGATTATGGGAACGGGAATAGTTAAGAGAATTAATTATGTTATATATATGTTTAGGTGGCGAGTTTCGGGTGGAGTACTTCTGATCTGCAGTTAGCTTATCACCGCTATTTGAGGTAGGGGAATACACTGGACTTGATATAGTACTATGTGACTGGATTGACTAAATCGGTGATTTACATGATATAATATGATTGTCTGATTTAATTCCGTTAAGTGCTTCTGTTGAACTGTTTTGTTATATTATTACATTGGAGTTGGTGGAGGTGGTGATGATGACGTTGTGATAAGGCCCAGGCGGGTTCTGCAGGACTTGCCCTGGTGTCCTCAGCTGCGAGCTGGCAGATCGGCTACGGTCGATATTTATAGTCTACCGGGGATCGGTATGGCTGGGTTGTCCGGGTTATGAGTTGTGATGGCGGTGGTGGTGATGGAGGAGCATGTGTTGTATGTTACTGTTTATTGTATTACCTACTCAGCTTCGTGGCTGACCCCGTGTATTCGTGTACGCCTGTGATGATCCAATTATTGGGGAGCAGATTGACAGGTATTCAGAGACTGATGGGAGCTGGCCGGGAAGAGACCTTGGATGACTGACTTAGTGCCTAGCCCACCTTAGTTTTTTTAGTAGTTTTATCAGACTTATCTTTTGGTCGTATTTGGAGACTTTGTTTTAATTTCAGTTGTAATCTCACTATAAACATTATAATAAAGTATTGTGTTTCTTTCCTTTGTTATCTACTGCCTCGGGTTTCCGAGATGGTAACACCATCATTTATCTGAGGAGTCCTAGTTCAGGCCCTTAAATAAATGGGGGTGTTACAGCATAGGCCGAAACATGACTGATCAATTCCGTGAATGGGATTGAGACTTCTAAGTTCTTCAAAATTTTCATGAACTTTCCAAGTTGTTCATCAAACTTAGGCTTAGCTTGACGACTTGGGAATGGAAGTCTAATTACAATAGGCTCTTTTTCCTTAGCCTTCTCTTTATTCTTCTTTGAAACTTCATTGGTGGTGGGTTCTTCTTCCTTAGAGTTCTCCACAACTATTTGCTTGTCACTAGAATTCACAACATCTTCATCAACTGGCCTCTTCGGCCCTTCATATCTTGTACTACTTCTCAAATGGATGGCATTCACCGATTCAGGTCTTGGGGGATTACCTTGAGGTGGTAATTGACCCTTTTGTCTTTGAGAGCTAGAAGATGCTAATTGGGTCATTTGAGTTTCCAACATCTTGGTGTGGGCTAGTATGTTGTTGATGGTGATATCTTTGGCTTGGCTATCTTTTTGCATTTGGGTGAAAAATTCTTGTTAGTTCTTTTGCATTTTGAGGACCGCTTTTTGAACATCAAAGCCTTGGTCATTGGTTTGATTGTATGAAGGTTGATTTTGATATTTTTGGCTTTGGTTTTAAAAGGGTCTTTTAGCTTGATTTCTCATTGGAGGTGGGTGTATGTTGGTTGAGGGTTTTGAACATTTTGGCTCTTGTATGAAAGATTTGGATGGAATTTGGTATTCTCATTGTAATAGTTGGAATAAGGGGTGCCACTCTTGTATGCTTGGAAAGCATTCACTTGTTAATTTGTTCCCCTACATTCACTTTAGTGATGTCCTAGAGTTCTACAACTCTCACATACTCCACTTGGAATTGAGGATGATGCCACCATAGCATTAACATGTTGTTTTGGTGATTTGGAAGCTTCATCAAGCTTAGCCATGGACTTCTCAAATTTCAACTTGATGGTGTCAATATGAGCATTTAGTTGAGCAACCAATTGAGTGATGGAATCTACCTCATGCTTTCCTCCTCTAGTTGCCTTTCGAGGCCTACTATATTGGGAATTATGAACCGCCATCTCTTCAATTTTGGCCCATGTTTGATTGTCATTAACTTCGGTAAACATCCCATTGGATCCCATATTGAGAATGTTGCGGGAGTCTTCATATAAACCGTTCCAAAATTGTTGCACAAGGAACCAGTCGCTAAGTCCATGGTGTGAACAAGAACGACAAGTGTCCTTAAATCTCTCCCATGCCTCATAAAATGATTCTTCATCCCTTTGCTTGAACCCGGTGATTTGGGCTCTCAACATATTGGTCTTCTCCGGAGGATAGAATTTCTTGTAGAAAGCAAGTGCTAACTTCTTCCATGAATCAATACCAAGGGTAGCCTTCTCTAGGCTCTTCAACCATTGCTTTGCGGTACAGATCAAAGAAAAAGGAAATAATACCCATCGGATTTGGTCTTGAGTAACTCCGGTTTGAGAAACCGCATCACAATAGTCACAAAAAGTCTTCATAGAATGAGGGTCTTCACTAGGCATCCCTCCAAATTGACTTCTCTCAACTAATTGTATGAATGCGGATTTGGCAATGAAATTACCGGTTAAATGTGGTGGTGTAGGAGTACCATTTGGTAGGTTCTCCTCGGTTGGTACGGAATGTGATGAAAATTTAGGCATTGTGGGTTGATTTTGTGGTGGGTTTTGTATTGGGTTGTCCTCTCCTTCTCTTGCAAAAGGGTTGGTAAACTCAATGTTATTTGGTTGTATGTCCACAATCTCTCCAATACCTATAACTCTTGAAGTTCCTCTAGCAACTCTTCTATTGTTGCTTAAGGTCCTTTCAATTTCAAGATCAGTAGGTAATGGATTACCTTGTGATCTCCTAGTCATGCAAAATATCAAACAACTCGAAAACAGTTAGAACAACCTTGAGGAGTTTGACTTCCCTAAGGTAAAGAAAGACACAACTAAAAACAATTAATGAAAATCAAATCAATTTAACAACGTCCCCGGCAACGGCGCCATTTTTGGTCCGGTTTAAAACTCGTCGTCAAAAGCTACCAACCAAAACAATATTTATAACTTCAGAAACTACTCTTAGTAAAGAGGTAAGTGAAGGTCGGATCCCAAGGGACGGGTATTGATGTAGGATTCTCAATTGTAAATAGCTATGTCTTAGGGTGTCATAATTTAGGTTGAGATGATGTGTAATCTAACCTAATCAACAAAATGAGAGTAAATTAATGAAAGCAAAGCAAAGCAATTAAAAAGGGGTTTGTAAACAAATGATTAAACGCACTAGGGTGTCATTGGTTCATAGGGGATTTATGAGAGTTGATCATACAAACATGTTCTCAATTAGATGCAAGCACTTATTGTTGTGATGGGATCGAGTTAGTGTATATCTTACAATCCCTAAGAAGGTTTGGGTCCCGGAGCCGAATCGATTAGATTGTACAACACCTACAAGTCGACTTAATCCTTCCTATTCAACTTTATGCATGGTCTAATGAGGCTCGAGTTGGTTTATATCTTACAAGCCTCATTAAAAGGATAAGAGATGGGTAAGAAATGAAAGGATTCATAGGCTCGCATTTCATCAAACATAACATGTGCAGAAATTGAAATCACAATAAGCAAGCAAATTAATTATGAAAACATATTAGATTAAGCATAGAACAATCCCCATGTTTGTTTCCCATAATTCCCCATTAAGCCTAGCTTAGGAACTACTCTCTCATGATCAAGTTTAGCATGCTAATAAGGTTGTCAATCATACTAACAAAGCAAAACATGATGAATAAATGAAAGTGATTAACAATAATTAAACAAGGGTAAAGAGAAAATATACCTATGAAGATGATTCCAAATAATAAAGCAAAGAATAATAGAAGTACTTGATGAATGATGGAAGGTTGTCAATCCTCGAAATAAACCCAAATAATCTTCTAATTACCCAAATAAAAGGAAGAACAATAGAGAAATTAAGGAAAGATTAAGATGTGATTAATATTGATAAATGTATTATAACTAAATTAAGAGAGTATTAAGATTTGATTAAGAATTGATTAAGAGAGCATAAGAGTTGATAATAATCTAGGTAGTACAAAGGGGTATTTAAACTAAAGATTAGGTACAAGGATTAGGGTTACTAAGGGCTTAAATGACAATTAAGATCCTAAGAAAACTTGAGGAAATGCTACTCCCGAGGGAAATGCGCGGATCCTCCTTGCTAGTCCTGCCTAGATCCGCTTGTCCCGTGCTGTGGCACGGGTTGTTCTACCTTGTGATCCGCTCTGATCCTGGAGGAGACGCTCGGATCCCTGCTGCATGGTCTGCTCTTCCTGGGGTCAAGCCGCTCAGATCCTGGTGTTCTGGGATGCTCGGATCGTGCTCGGGCCGCTCGGATACTTGGGCAGAGTGATTTTCTTCTTTAGCTTCTTAACAATCCGCAAGGATCGTGTTGGGAATGCAAGGAACTTTTCATCATTGCCCATTTCACTTTATTTATCTACTTAGGCCGTTAGTGTTGGTCTTCTCTTTGATGCTTGGTCATTAGATGAATCCATTTAGCTCCATTTCGCCTCATAAATGTAAGGTTAGCAATCCTTTCCTACCAAGGAGACAAAACCTCAAAGAATATGCAAAATGGGAAACTAAAGATAGTAAATGACCCAAATATGTGCTATAAAGCATAGGAACGAGGTTAATTCGGGGACTAAATGTGCTCAAATATGAGTCACATCAAGTTGTCTGACCATGAGTTGGTGTCGGTCGACCAATTCAGATGATAGCAGCAATACACAGTGACTATCATAATTTAAACCCTATTTCTATATAACATAAACTACGACATTCCCTATTCTCTTTTGTCAGTTCTAAAAACAAAAACTTTCAAATACACACACTTTTAGATCGAGTAAGGGAGAAGAAGGAAGAACACGATTTCGGGATAAGAACGCTTCATTCATACATTGTATTCTTAAGTATGCTTATCGTTATTAATCTATTATTAGTTGTGATTGGAGATGAGACCCAAACCCTAATCGTAGTAATAATAGATATTCGTTCCATTTATCAAGGTATTGTGCGATAATTGATTGCAATCTTATTTTTTTGTAATTATGGCACAGATTCGTAGAGGATCGATTTTAGATCTTGTTTGTCATCATATTGCGGAGTTTGCCAATAAGGTAGGGATATCCTACTCAACTAAGTTCCTTCTATTATTGTTATTTCGTATAATGATGCTTGAAACGGAGTCCGGGAGCCGTGATGGCTGCGTGTGGTTGTTGGGGTCTGTCGACCTATGCCTGTGGTCGATCGACTTAGGCGTATTATGGGAGTGTGGTTACAGCATTGTTTTTATAATCATATGCATGACATTTTGTATTCATTGTTTTATCATTATTGCATATTATATTGTATGTTATTGAGGAGTGGTGACAGGGAGATATGCCATTGTGATTTGTGTGCTGGGCATGGTACCATGGAGCTGTGCCGGTGATACGAAGGTGTGTTTGTATATGAGTATTGGTACAATGACAGGAAGTGTACCATTTGGTATGTGCACATTGCCAGAGAGTTGTGCCATACTTGCTAAAAGGGGTGACGGTTGGCCTGTATGAAACGAGAGACCATCACTCAGTATGTTTATTACAGATGCAGTGGTTATATTCATTTGATCCTTTCTATTGTTCTATCTTATACTTACGCAATACTTCATTTATGCATTTATTTATTTAGTACTTTATTATATCCCTACTCAACCTTTGGTTGACGTGAGTTTGTCTGTTTTAAATTATCACCTATTTCCGGGATGGCCTGTTATGAACCATTCAATAATTTCCGGTTGAATGGGGAGCAGTTAATAAAGCAGGATCAGGTTAGGTGTTATGTTAGGGTGATGGCCAAAGTGGCGCTGAGTTTGTCAGAGTCTAGATGTCACGACTTGATCCTTTCACAGACATACATTATTCTTATTTACTAGTTCCGCTGTTATACATTATTTATCTTTTGGATTTGGAATTTGTAACTGTCAAGTTTGAGACAGAGTTTTAATAAAAATGTAAATTTTTATTTAAAGTACATTTGATTGCTTGACTTTGTTATTCACTACCTCGGTTTACCGAGATGGTAACATGTCCTTTTAGTCGGAAATGCCTTGTTAAGGCTCCTTCCTAAACGGGGGTGTTACACTTTATCTTTCCTAGACCCTAGTTTCCTTCTCAACCGCTTTCCTTTTTTCTCACTTTTTTTATGAAGTACTTCATATCGTAAATTTTTGGGGAAAAAATCTCGACTTTTTTCCCTCTTTGATTTGTTAGTTGGCTAAAGATATGAGCTACTTAAATTTTGGATAAAAATTAGTTTACTTTCCACACACCATGTAATATCCGTGATTTCTAGAAGGTGCTCGATCAAGTAGAGAGTCGTTACTAGGGTGTGTAAAATCTTGCCCGGAGCGGATAAATGGAGCGGTCTGGACGGAATCTAGTGGACCAAAATTGGAATTAAAATTAGGTCCGATCTCCGGTCCAACATTTTTGCCGATTCCAATTTTCAGTCCGGTTCAGATCGAAAGACCGGAATTATTATTATTTTATTTATTTCTTAAAATATTATTAAAAGAAATAATGTGGACCTATGATGCGTGTATTTTATATAAGGTTTTTACCTCATTTTTACCCGTATTTCTTTGTTATTTATGTGGCATCTAGCTACAAATGCCCCCGAATAGTCTGCTTTGGTTTGTCTTGTATAAATTGCAGGTATGAACCAGAAAGGAGCGAAATCAAGCCTGAACTTGTCCTAATCGCATGCATTTTGGAGAACAAGGAATCGGAGCTTGGAATCTGTCACTTAGAGATGCGTGAAGTGGCCTCGGAAGGTGTTAAGGAGTTCACCCGTGCTTATATAGCTTGATCGACCTATTTTGCTACTCATAGTGGTCGATCGAATGCTTTATCCATCAAGAATCACTTGATCGAGCTCTGCCTTTACTCGATCGAGATGGCTACCCTCTGAAGTCTTCGATCGAACGGATTGTCAAGCATTCTCCTTGATCGAGTGGTTTCATTTCACTCGATCGAGAGCCTATGTGTTTTATGTGGGCTTTGAGTTGTTTTCGAGATTTCCTTTTGTAATTAGGATAAATAAGTTATGACGGCAGACAAGATTTTTTTGTTCTTCTTTTTCCTCTCTCCTTTCCTTCGACTCTTTCTCTTACTCTCGGAGAACCTTTGCTCTTAAACCCTAACTTTGGATTTTTCCTTCTTGTAATCAGTACTCTTTATTCTACTCTTAATCTCTAATCAAAGACTGGTTCTATTGCTTATTTCCCTTTAATCTCTATTATTGATTCTCTCTTTTCATACTTCTATTGTGTTGAATTTCTATAGTTCATGTATCATTGTTGTTTGCTCGATAATCATGCATAGCTAATCTCTCTTGCTAAGACATAGGGGAGCCATGATTTTAAAGAAATTATGAATAGGTGATTGGACTTGATGCGAATTAGATCTATATTGTTAATCGCTGCATATAATTGTTCTTGTCTACTTGAGTCGACGCAATTAGGTAATTAATCACGGTACACCTTGACCTAGATCGAAAGATTGGAAAAGGTAAGACCTGCAGCAAACATTAGGGCATTCTAATAAGGGCGGAAGTTAAGTTAGAAATGTCTTAGGGCGAATACCGGACCGGAAGGACCTTTTCACTACCCTGTAGATCGAATTTGCATTGACCTGTGACCCTAGATTACATTTCTCAAGAATTATGGTGAACCGACTGTCTTAGCTACTTTCTCTCTGCTTGATTGTTATCAACTCCCTTCTTTATTTCTCTTACTTTATTTCTCTCCTTGGATCTCCTTAGATTAGAACAATCATTTAAAAAGAAAACCCAAGAAACTGTGACTCAGGCGGACTTAGTTAGCAGACATTTTCCCATCTCCCTAGGGAGATCGACCCTATTTACCGCTAACTTCTGTTGGTAGTATTAGGTATTTATTTTTGATACTAAAACGACGTATCAATTTTGGCGCCATTGCCCGGGAGGTGGCGTAATTTTGTTGCTTATTTTAAGTTTGTCTCTCGTCTCAAGGAACTCATTCCTTGAGACTGATCTCATATTTTTATAAGTGCTTTATTAGTGTTGCAGGAAATCTGTTTTAGAAGAGAACATTGTCATACCTGCTCTTCTGTAGACTCTACTTGCTGAGATGCCGAATATCGCCAGTCACTCAGAGCCTACGGTGGATTCTCTGCCTAAAGGTTTCTTGCTTCCTACTACAGATGCAGGGACCTTTGGAATCCATCCATCCTATATACAATTGGTTGAGAGAAATCTCTTCAAGGGATTACCTAGTGAAGATCCATGTAAGCATATAGAGCTTTTTACAGAGTACTGTTCCACCATTCCTTTAGCTGCTGGGGTGACGCAGGATAGGGTTAAGGGAGTCCTTTTCCCTTTTTCTTTGACTGATGATGCCCGGGAATGGTTGAGAGATTTGGACAGGGAAGCTGCCGGTGTTACTGACTGGAATTCCCTTGCTTTAGCCTTCTACAGACGGTATTTCCCACCGCAACGCACTAATGCGTTGAGAGGCCAAATAACTGCATTTGAACAATTGCCTACTGAAGATTTGAATGGGGCTTGGACTAGGTTCAAGAGACTTGTTCATTCTGTACCTCATCACGGCTTCAAATGTTGGTTCCTATGTACCCAATTCTACAATGGGTTATATCCTGACCACAGAGCCATATTAGATAGCGCAGCCAAAGGAAGGTTCCAGAAAAATGTTGAAGATGATCAAGGATGGCACCTTATTGAAGAAATGGCCATTCACGTAGCTGAATATGGAAATCCTAGAGGAGGTAGGCGCGTAAATGAGTCTTTGGTAGCTGAGGTAGAAAGTTCCAGTGGAAGGCTAGACAATTCGGAGATGTTACAAACTACGGGTGTGCATGAACAGGTTTATGCCATAACTGAGCAGGAGGTGATTTGTGGTAAATGCGGTACGGAGGGGCATGACCCTATCACTTGTATGGCAGATGTGGAGCGCGTCCGCGCTTATCAAAAATTCAAGCAAGGAGTACCATTCTCTAAGCTATATGAAGACTTGACCATGACAAGTACCTCTAGTCCTTCTAAACCAATGCCACAACCAGTTGATTCACCCTCTACAATTGGAGAACTTGCAGAGTTGAAATCCTTAGTGCTAAACTTAACACTTCAGTTTGGAAAGAAGTCCGACAAAGATGACAACGCTATAGAAGAGCTGCAAGACCAAGTGGCGCGTCTTTCATCCGCGCAAAGTCTAGTGAATCACCCACCTCCATGTGACCCGATCAATGCCATAAATCTCCGAAGCGGTCTTACTTATGATGGACCGAAAATGCCGGAAGATGAGGTTATAACTTCTGATGAGACTCCGGATATTGTTTTTGAGGAGTTAAGTAACGTTGTCCCTGCTGAACATCGTCAGATAGCTCGATCGAATGCCCCTCCCCCTCGATCGAGTGATATTTCCTCCACAAGTACTCGATCGAATACTCCCTCTATTCGATCGAGAGAAGCCCAAATTGCTGAATTCGATCGAGGATATCATTATTCTCGATCGAGTAAATTGCCCAACAACAATGTTCGATCGAGTGATTTAGGCCCTCGATCGAACTGTGCTGAATTTGAAGAACTCGATCGAGAGGTATGAATTCCTCGATCGAGTACTTTTTTTTTAGAATGTGTTCGATCGAGTGGATAAGGTTCTGTCACGTTCTATCAAAGGTAAAGATAAGGTCGCAGGTCCGCTTATTGCTACCAGAGTTCCTTATCCGGGACGTCTGAAAGATGTTAAGGTCGAGCGACAGTACGGTAAGTTTGTGGACGTGGTCAAGAATCTTCAGGTAACCGTCCCCATTACTGAACTTATTACCCAGGTACCTACTTACGTAAAATTTATGAAAGACATTTTGACACGTAAGAGAGAGCTTAGTGAATTTGAGACTATTGCATTTATGGAAGAGTCTAGTATTTTACTTCTTAATAAAGCTCCACCGAAAATGAAAGACCCGGGTAGCTTCTTTATTACCTGTACCATAGGAAACGAAGTGATAGATAAGGCTCTCTGTGATTTAGGAGCGAGTGTCAGTGTCATGCCTCTTT
The DNA here is from genome assembly GCF_048544455.1 of Silene latifolia. Taxonomy (NCBI): domain Eukaryota; kingdom Viridiplantae; phylum Streptophyta; class Magnoliopsida; order Caryophyllales; family Caryophyllaceae; genus Silene; species Silene latifolia. The sequence goes on from NC_133531.1 coordinate 66,369,353, forward strand.
CTGTCTACAAGTGTGGACAATGGGGGCCACGGGGGCGCTTGGTAAACAAGCGTTTGCATTTGTGGAGTCGCCACCAATTTATTGTGGAAAATTGTAACCATTCGAATACCTCGTGCCATGTCAAGACACAAAGTAGTGACATGAACACCAATAACTCGTTACCCTTAGCATTCTATGTCTAGAATGACTCTCGTGGATTCCAATGAACACGGATGTTCACAGAGATCTGGAGTAAGGGGTGAGGGTACGTATTAGGAAGCTCTTTTGATCAAACACCTAATCCCGCCCGCCTCGATAGCGGCCTCTACTAATGATTAGGAAAATTGTCTATACTCGATATATTGTCGATTATGTGCATGCAATGCAACATCCAACGTTTTAATCCTAGCGTGTGAAGATTAATACTAAGTCGGTGAAACATGTAGTTTAGCAAACAATTTAGTCAAAGTTGGCTTTAAGTTCAATTACATGTGAAGGCATACAAATGATACAAAATACAATGATAAATACAATAAAGAAAATTACAATAATAAAAAATTACAATAATTACAATGGGTTTGGCGATTTATGTCGAAAATAACTTTAAAACGGATAATTTGGGAAAAGGAAAGAAAGAATGAATCAACGAACAGATTATTAGGCGATAATACGGTTAATAGTTAATTATACATAAGCTAATAAACTAGGTCAAGGCAGAACGGAAGTTCAGAGACAGAAATCAACCTGGAACAGGCGTAGCAGGATTGCGCCCTTTGGAAGAGGTGCGGCGATTCTTGCGCGTACATTCCAAGGGTGAGTTCTGGCTGTGAAGCCGGAACTGCAAATCGTTAACATTAATTGGTGATTTTAAGGATTGATTATGATATTCGACTCGGATGAAAGTGATTTAACAGATTAATTATATATGAATAAGGGTCATAAAAGCAATAAAACATGGATGAAACGGAGTTAAGACGAATTATTTACATGAATGAACGACTGATTAGTGACATAGGTGAACTAATTAGCTTAAACATGACGACTTAACGACGAATTAATGACGAATATGCGATGAATATGACAAAAGGCAGATATTGGATTACTCAATATGAACGAATTGAATTTCTACAACCCGGATTGTTTTTAATGACGAAAACCCGCAAATATTGGATTACTTGGGATTTAAGTCGGGATTAACGATGAATTATATACTAATGAATGATAAATTATATACATGTGACATTATTATGGTATGTCAAAGAATTAGCAAAAACAAACGAAACAAATAAAGAAGACGAATTACAGAGGACGAAGGAAGAAGAAAAGAAGCAGGAACTGCGGCAGCCTCATGAAGAGGCGCAGCAGTTGCTGCGTCCTTTCTCGACGGTTTGTCTTCTGGTAATCCAAAAAAAGGGTTTTAAACGAGGTTTTATAAATCGGTTTTAAGAGGTGTTTTCGACATAAATCTTACATTAATGATACAAAAAGTAAATAACAATAAATAAAAGAGAGATTTACACCCTCAGACTTACATGTTTGACGAAACGAGATGAAATAAGTTTATGTTTAGTGATGCTCGACTCGAATGTAACGAAAGTGCCCTTGTAAGAGGAAAACGATTAGATTAATTAAGTTGATTAGTTGTGGAGTTGGTCAAATTGGTCGGTCATGCAAACAAGGCTGGTACTCAGAAGGATCCGAGCTTACGTGGTCGAATGTTCAAGCATGTAGACGCCAAAAACTAAGAACGTGGTCTAGAATGCAAAGGGAGAAGAGAAGGGCGGACACTCGCGTGAGAAATATGAGGAGCGAAGGCTCCTATTTATACTAATCACGTGAAGGAATAGGGTTTTCGGAGAGACTTTGGAAGTGAATCTCGAAAAGATATGAAAAAGATACGAAAAATACGCAGAAAAGGACCTGGGAAGAGGCGCAGCAGTCACTGCGTCTCTTGGAAGAGGCGCAGCACCTGCTGCGTCTGTTCCCAGATGGTTTCCTCCTGCGGAAGAAAGATTTCCGCGTTTAAGTTATGGAATGACGGGATAATTTGGTTTTCCTTAATATTTTGTATGAATATTACGGGAAATTGTTTACCAAAGATTAAAAGATTGTGAAAGATTTATAAAATATGGAATAGAAATATCCGGAACATTCCAGAACATTCTGACTCGGGATTTAATGGTTATCAGAAAATGAAGAAGGTTTTAGGCCCGGACTCCAAATGTACTCTAATTACTGTCAAAACGACCGTATCGGCGCATAGATGACAACTAAGAGGTAGACATTAGTGTTTGAGCAATCACTTGATGATAAACTTATGAACTGTCACAAATCGTTCAGCGTACCAAACATGCGGCCCAATCATCACCGGGTGGTTTGCGGGAGGTGCATAAATGAGGTATCTACAGAGCCTCCACTTTGACTGAGGCTTGGACAAGGCGAAAGTCAAAGTATAACCATCAGGTCAATCGAAGATTACAACCTGACGACTATGGCGACGCGAGGCGGTTCAAGGGGTCTGAGCCAAGGACCTGTCGTCGGGAACATTTTAGAGTTTGTCGACTATCGGGGAGGGTCGTTTAAAGTCCATTAGACTATGTGAGGAGGCTCACCAGCCATAAGAATAGACCATACCTGAGATACCCCTGGGTGAAACGGGACTGAAGACGCTTCGGCAAAACTCTTTAGTCTGAAGATAACTTGGTGTCTGAAGGCATTAGGGGTCACAGGGATTCTGAAAGGGGTCGTTTGAAGGATTCACGGTAAATTTCTGAAAGATTTAAAGGGTTTATCCTGAAAAGGGTTACCTAAGAGATATGAAGGTTTGTCTGAGGAATAATAAGGAAACGATGATTTTTAGGGAAGACAACAGGACACAGTCTGGAACTGCTGGGAGAAATCTGTTTGTGTTCAGCTTCAAACAATCTTCGGAAGAATTCGGGGTCAATGTTGATCTCCATGTCTCGAGAGGAAGTGACTGTCGGTCGTGAACTCTCGTTGGGGGAACATAATCGGGAACTGATCTCCATGTCTCGAGAGGGAAAGTCTATCCGTGTACTCTCGCTGGGGGAATATAATGAAGGCGTGTCGAAATACCTGTGAAGGAATACTGGCTCGCTGTGACAAGCAAAAGTCTTGAGAGCGATAAATAACGTATAATAGTCTGCAGTTGGCTTAGAGATTAGGGTCTGACCGAAGAATTATCGTCAAACGGACCAAAAAAAGATATAATGGCATCGAGGAAGAGGCGCACCAAAGATGGGCCCACAAATAATGAACTCATAACGAATTTTCGAAAACTCGTATGGAGGGAAGCTAAGGAAGAGGCGCAGTAAGAGCTGCGTCTCTTGGAAGAGACGCAGCGCCTGCTGCGTCTATTCCTGAGTGTGTCTTTTCTGCGTAAAAACGCGATAAACAGAGGGATTCAATTCATTTGTTCGAAACACAAATTTACAATTTCTCTCTCAAATCTTAACCATTTCCGCTAAAATTTGATCCAAAAGCTTCCATTCATCATGACTAATCGAGGTATGTATATCATTCTTGCATTAATCTTCAATAATGGACGAATTTGATCGACAAAATTAGGGTTCCCAACCCTAAAATGTCGAAAATTTGGGGCTTTTCCCCCAAATGATCTTGCCTTGCAAAATTGATCATGTAAATGTTTAATTGGTAGTATAAGGATCATAACCATGTATTTGTTTCGAATTTTCGTTGAGTTTTGAGCATTTGAGCGAAATTGAGGCAGTTTTGCCTAAACCAGTAAATTGCTTCGAAAATGGCCTTAGGATTGCCCATTTGCGATGAAACTTGACATTTGGGATCCTTGGATGATGGGTAAACTTCCTACCATCTCGGAATTTTGGTTTGTGATGGCTTTTTCAGGACACTTTTCTAGGGCATAATCGTCGTTATAACGAAATGCTGTCAAAATTTCGACTCGAACCCATGACTAGGCTTCAACTTACCCTTGACTTGACCCTAACTACCATATGAGTGATCGGGTTTGTGAGAATATAGCCAAAGATGGCGAGAAAAGAGTGATTTCAGGGCTTCCGAAGGCTCGAAAGTCCCCTAATCCAAGCTTGTCGTCACGTGACGCGGCCTAAATTTACTTTAACGTTGCAGGTGATGAGGCTTCTACTTCTGGGAGGGCTCCCATGGAGATAGACACTGCTGTTGACCCTTCTCGTGCTATCGAGGAGGCTTTGGAGGAGGCTTTCACCGCCGCGGTGATGGCTGCTGGTGACGAGGTCCACGAGGAGGAGGCTGTTGAGGAGAAGGAGGCCCCGAGGCGGGCCAACGTGGGACGAGGAGGTCTTCAGCTGAGGGGAGCACCCGCGTGGGCTGAGACCTGGGACAGCAGGCACTTGCTTTGGGTTGCGGAGGGTCACCTGTCCTACAGGACGGTGAAGAGCTTGGTAATCTTAAATTCATCCCTCATCACTCATTTTCATTCATTTTATTTGCTCATATCTTTTCCAATTTCATTCAAAACTAAAGATAGCTTTTGTTTCAAATCATAATAGGAGGTCGGGAACATCAGGTCGTTCTCGGTTACACGACGGCGATGGAGTACTACGAGAGGCTGTCGGCGGAGGAGCGCGCCATGATTGAGCGGGGAGCGTTCGGCGCCCTGGTGCAGGCTTGGAGGGATATCGTGAAGAGGAAGCTGCGGGCTAACCTTAGCCTAGTCCGCGCTTTCTTGGACCGATTCTGGGACACAACTTCCACTTTTCACATGCCTTTTGGTGAGGTGGGAGTCACGTTGGAGGACTACGGCATGATCTCTGGTCTGCCGTGTGGGTCTGAGGATGTGGAGTGGCTGGAGACTGCCATGAGGGTGGACTCGGCCGAGGCTAGGAGGTTGATCGGCTGGAACTTGTAGCTGAAGGCTATTACAGTGCCTGGTTTGGTGCCCAGTTCCTATGTTCGAGACTACTTTGCGGGGAAGACCCCGGCGCTGGTGGTGATCGACGGAGAGAGACGGCTCCTCCTCCCGTCACACCGAGGAGAGGGCCCGTTTGTGGCTTTGGTGGTTTTCGTCTTCGATCTACCTCGGAGACATGGGAGAGAGGTCGTCGACGAAGCTTCTTCCCTTCCTTTCGACCGAGCTCCCTAGGGCGTTGGGGACCGGGTCACCTTGGTTTTGCGGTCCTCATCCGCTTCATGAGGGCCATGGTTCGTCCGGAGTTGATGGAGAAGGGGACTTCTCCTGGTGCCGTCGGCCCGTGACTACTATTGGAGGTATGAACCTTCATTTAGACTAAAATCAATTCTTTTCCTTATCAAATTACGAAAGATCGTTTATTGGCTATCTTGCTTTTACAGGCGTGGGTGTACTCCTACTTTCCGAGCCTTTCGCCCAAGAGGACGGAGCCGCTGGAGAAGGCCTATCCCGTCGTGAGGGATTGGGTGATGTGTCGGACGAGGAGCAAGCGTTCCTCTCACGGTGTCTACCGGCAGGACGTGAACGCTCTTCAGCTGGACAGCGTGAGCATCTCACTTGTATTCGTTTTGCTTCTTGATTACTTTTTAATCGATCAGAAGAATGTTTCCGTGTTTGTCTTGTCCCAGCGGGTGCCCAGGCCTTGGGCGGAGTACGTTAGAGTGCCTCCTTTTGTGGGTGAGGTCCTTCGACCTAGGATCTCAAGCCGGCTGTTGTTGAGGACGTCGATGGGTCCTGTGTGGTACTTGGGCGAGCGCTTGGCTCGTCAGTGCTCTCGGGATGTCTTGACGGTTCCCATCGATCCTCCTAGGACGATGTTCAGGGAGCCTTCTGAGGCTGAGAGGGAGGCTGACTTGGCTGGCGTTGGTGGTGACGCCCTCCTTCTTCTTGGTGAGGACTACTCGGCGTTCCTCTATGGGAGGTTGGCGTACTGGCCGGTTATGGTAAGCATCTTTATCTCCTTGATTTTGACAATACAATGAAAGATCATCGATTAACGAGATCCTTTTGACTTTGCAGGAGGTTGAGGCGGCGGGCATCGAGTCCCCAGAGTACCCCGAGACCCTTGAGTACACTGACACGACCGGGAGGACGACGATCTCCGAGCTGCGTGACTTTGACGTGGCTGTGGCGGATGCTGGCCTGGACGATTGGCAGCATCTGATTCGGAGGGTGAGCCTCTAATTTGCATGATTTTTGTGTAAGAACACATTTGATTGAACTTATTCAATTATTGAGAACTTCTTTTTGAAAATGCAGGTTGCGCCGTCTCGGTTTGTGGCGTTATGGAGGTTGGCCAACCGGCTGGGAGCTACTGCCGTCGAGGCACTTGTCGGTGGTCGAGGTCGTCAGGTATGAACCTTGTGTCTATTTGATTTTTTGAACTTTTGATTTTTCGACTTTTCTTGTAATTGCTTAAAATGATTGACATGAGCCAATTTTGTTGTTTGCAGAGGGATCGCGAGCTGGAGCGAGAGTTGGCCCAGTCTCGGGAAGAGACAACTCGCTTGTTGAGGGAGCTTGAGGTTCGTGACGCCGAGGTTGCTGCTCTCGCGGCAAGAGTTGCGGAGCTAGAGGGCGACCGGCAGTAGTTTTGTTTTGTTGTTTGTATTGCACATTTGTACATTTTTTAAACCTACATTTTGGACATTTTGGACTTTGCTTGGGGCTCGAGCCCCCAGTTTGTTGGACATTTCCCTTTTTTGGCTGTATATATGATGGCATGAGTGCCTTTGCTGCTGGGTTGCGTTGCTTGTATCTGCAGGTTAGCTTTGAACAGGTTTGGTAGATGACGGTTTATGCCGTCATGCTGCCGAAATTTACATAGAAATCACGCAAAACATACATTTGTATATACATATGGCCTAAATTAGCGCAAAACGAAAGACTCAAAAGTGCAAAAAAAAATGCAAAAGAAAGCGTCAAAATGCAAAAAATATGCCGGAAATGACCGGACGGTAGGGAGGGTTACCCCTAAAAAAATGAAAAAAAACAAAAACCTATAAGTTAGAAATGAAATGATTACAAGAAGTATATATAAATTTTGAAATAAATGACATTAAAAAATGAAAATTATTTCTTAAAATGAAAATATACAAGTGTGTTAAAATGACGAAAATGTTGATATTGTCTCGAAATGCGTGCCCGCGGAATTGGGAAACACGAAATATGGCAATTTTCACGTATTTACCAAAACAATAACCCGTAGGAATAGGAAATTATTTGCCAAGGAATTTAGGAAAGATCCAACGCGGAAAATCACAGAAACCTCGTTGAGGAAGAGGCGCAGCAGGAGCTGCGTCCCTTTGAAGAGGCGCAGCAGGTGCTGTGCCTGTTCCCAGGCGTGTCTGTTCTGGCAGATTTTAGGAAACAGAGTTTAGTATAAATAGAGACGTTGATAGAAGTTTTATTCACACAAATCTTCCGTCTCCTCTTCGTCTTATTAGATAAAACTCTCAATATAATCACTCATCATGAATACTTTGGAGATTCGCCTAAAAGAGTGGACCAATGAGTTTTCTAACATGGAGAAGCACGACATGGGTGCTTATAATCTTGGATCATTGTTGAGTTTGAAGCTTATCAAGGTTTTCAAACCATTCTTAGATGCTTGTCTTGATTACTGGGATCCAAACTATCATGTTTTTGCGTTCCCCGGAGGCGACATTTGCCCATTTCCTGAAGAAATTGCTGCGATCGGTGGGTGGGACCCAGAACACTTGCCTGCCATTCCTTCTACTTCACAAGGGTATAAGAGCAAATTTAGAGACTTGCTTGGATTGACAAGGCTCGAGGTGGACCGTTTAGTGACCTCGAAAGGAGTGCGAATGTTGGACTTCATTGACCGATTCATTAACAGGGCCGACCCCACCGTTTCTTATGTTGCTAGGCGAAGGGCATTCGGGTTTTGTTTGTTGCATGTATATGTCCTTCAAGGGGATGTTGATGAAGACTTGAGAGGTGATCCCCGTCTCCTGGGCCTAGTTGAGCAAATGGAGCTGCGCATGAGCCCAGCTTGTTTATGCTTAGGAGAGATCCTATTGGGTTTGGATAATAGGAGAGCCAATCGCGACCTACCGTACTTGGGAAGTCCCGTTATTCTGCAGGTAAAAGAACATTTTTCTTTTTTTTTTTTTGTCTTTTTTTTTTCTTCGTTCGTTTTTTTTTTTTTTTTTTTGATGTCTAATACCCTCTTTTGGTAGGTTTGGCTTATGGAGCGCCTTCGATTAATCGAGCCCCCGGTTCATGTTCCTTCTTATCATGCTCGTTCGATTGCAATGAGGACTAGGCTTTACATGGTGGACTTCACTCGAGTCTGCAATTATTGGGAAAACAAACTGAAGAGTGATTATGGCCCCTTGATTAGGTGGATCGTACCATGGTGGCACCTCAAATCTGTCACTGGAGTGTCTTCCTTGGATCTTACTCGATCTGTGTGCATTCCTGGCTTGGAATTCATGGTATGCATCTTCCCGGAGAGGCTGATGAGGCAAGTTGGACTAAAGCAGATGATCCCGAAGCTTGACACTGTCCCGCAGACTGCCGTGGCGCTTACTACCGAGAGCCGAAGGGAATGGGCCATTAAATGGGCTCAAAGAAATGTATGGTTCTTGAATTCTTCTGCTAGTGCCTTATGGGTGTCGGATTCCTATCTGCGATGGAGGAAAGCTACTACTCCGGAGGAGCGCGAGAGATTGAGGAAGCGCGAGCCCGTTGATTACAAGGTGCGTGAGGTGGAAAAGGAGAAAGAGAAGCATCTGACCGAGGGAGAGGAGGAAGTCGGGTTTCGAGTTGTTCATCCTTCAAAGAAACCGAAGACCTCTCCTGTCGTGGACAAAGTGATTGACAAGAATGGGAAGGCTAGGCCTCGAGAAAGACCGTTGGTTATTAGGTCCGAAGTGGCGCAAGAGCGTCCGGCTCGAGGTCGTGACAAGAAGTATGACAAGAATGACAAGGGCAAAGGGAAGATGGAGTAATAGCCCAAGTCTTTATTATTATTTACTATTATTATTATTGTAATAAGAAGGTGGGGTTTTTAGAATCCTAGCCTATTTTTTTTTATTATTATGTGACGTATTATTATTATTAGAAAATGAATGAAATAAAAAAGGTTAATTGGTTATGAAACCGTTGTGATTTTCTATTTATTATTCTTGTCGAATTCCAAATGCGATCGCAAATGTCCTTCTATTTACATTTCAAAATAATGGGTTGTATCCCGTGAAGGATTGCCTACGTATTCATTAAGAAAATGAAATCAAACCCTTGCGCGTAGTTCGAGTAAATGTAAAAGAATAATTGTTCTAAGCAAGAGCTTGTAATGAATTTTAGAAGATAAGCATGAGCTTTTACTTACTCTTAAGGTGCAAATTTAGTTTATTTGATGATATGAGGATGACAAATTTGTCAAAATGCAAAAGCAGAGTGACATTAGCTTATTTCAGCTTGGCCAGGGGCCGTTTATTTAGTGCCACAAGAGCGACATGTGAGGTTACGCGAGGCGCGTCTTTGTTCCTATTCTAGGCATAATACCGCTTTAGTTGGTCGAGGTTTGTTGGGTTGGAAAATTCATTCCCATCTAGGTCTGTGATTCTAACTACACCCCCTGGAAGTATGGACTTGACTAGAAATGGCCCGGTCCAATTAGGTTTGAATTTTCCCCGTGGATCGACAGGTAAAAGAGCTCTAACCAATTTGAGTACTAAGTCTCCTTCCTTGATGTTCCTTGGCTTAACCCTTTTGTTGAAAGCTCGTTTGATACGTGCTTGATATGTTTGGACATTGTGCAAGGCGCGTAGCCTACGTTCATCCAAGAGGATGAGTTCTTCATATCTATCCCTCTTCCAATCGGCTTCCGGGATTTGACTTTCGAGTAAGATACGCAATGATGGTATTTCTAACTTGACTGGTTGTACAGCGTCCATGCCGTAGGTCAAATAGAAAGGGATGGCCCCAATGGGCGTCCTAACGGATGTGCGATATCCCCACAAAGCAAAAGGTATATTGCTTGGCCAATCTCGATAGTTTTCAATCATTTTCTTGAGAATTGTGACAACGTTCTTGTTTGCTGCCTCTACCGCGCCATTAGTCTGTGGTCTATATGGCGAAGAGTGGTGATGCCTAATTTTGTATTTGGCTAGCAATTGCTCAGTCTCAGCTTGGAAATGTGATCCATTATCACTAATGATCTCATGTGGGCAACCGTATCGACAGATGATGTTGTTCTGTATGAACTTTGCCACATTTTTAGCCGTGAGACAAGTGTAGGAAGCCGCTTCTACCCATTTGGTGAAATAGTCGATTGCTACTAGGATGAAACAATGACCTCCTATTCCGGCTGGGGTTATCTTCCCGATTATATCAATTCCCCAGGCAGAAAATGGTCAAGGAGATGTCATCGTATAGAGCAATGAAGGAGAGACATGCTGTACATTCCCGAAGATTTGGCAGTTGTGGCAATGTCTTACATATTTGATGCAATTGGATTCCATTGTGGTCCAATAGTACCTCAAACGTGTGATTTTCTTTGCCATCATGGACCCACTCATGTGAGGACCACATTCTCCATCGTGAACTTCTTCCATCACTTTCCGTGCCTGTGAATGATCAAGGCAACGTAGGATTACACCAAGAGGTGTTCTTTTGTATAACTCTCCTTGCATGAGAACGTATTGGGAAGCTAGTAAGTGTATAGCATTCTGTCCCCTTTTGTCCATATCGGGTGGGTAGGTACCGTTGAGCTTGAAATCTAGGATCGCTTGGAACCAGGGTTCCTATGTGATTTCCTCTTCATCGGTGATTTGGTGAACATAGGCTGGCTCTGGCCGTCGTTCGATGCATAAAGTCATTTCCACCATGTCATCTGGCATATTAATCAAACATGCGAGTTTTGCAAGAGCATCCGCAAATTGATTTTCTTCCCTAGGTAGGTGTAGATAGGTCACGTGATCACAGAATTGGGCAACTTGGTCTATTCTGGCTTGATAGGGTGCTAAGCTTTCGCTTCGGATTTTCCAAGATCCCGTAACTTGATTGATGATCAGGGATAAATCCCCATGTACTCGGAGGTTTTAATGCCTAAGCTCACTGCCGCTTGTAGTCCAATGAGACAAGCTTTGTATTCTGCAGCATTGTTTGTCACCTCGAAGTCGAGTTTGACAGAGATTGGTGTATGCTCACCTTCAGGAGAAATGAGCAACACTCCTATTCCAAATCCTCTTAAGTTTGATGCTCCATCAAAATAAAGGTCCCAGGAGTCTACATCGGTTTGGAGTATATCCTCGTCTGGAAATGACCAAATATCAATTGTTTGTGCATCATTGATGGGATTTTCTGTGAAGAATTCGGCAACGGCACGCCCTTTTATAAGTTTCAGAGACACGTACTTGAGGTCGAACTCGGAGAGCATCAAAGTCCATCTTGCTAGGCATCCGTTGAGGACGGGTTTTTCGAAGAGGTATTTGACTGGATCCATTTTGGAGTATATTTTGACGGAGTAGCTAAGCATGTAATGTCGTAGCTTCTTCGTCGCCCACACAAGAGCGAGGCATGTCTTTTCGAGTTGTGAGTATTTGCACTCGTACTTCCAAGAACTTCTTACTAAGGTAGTAGATAGCCCTTTCTTCCTTTCCTACGGTTTAAGCTAGCATGGCACCCATGGCCGTTTCGGTTACTATGAGATATAAACCAAGAGGTTGATCTCCTTGAGGTGGCAGGAGCACTGGTGGTTTAGCCAATATCTCCTTGATTCGGTCAAATGCCTTCTGACAGTCATCATCCCACATGGTGTGATCTGTTTTCTTGAGCTTCTTGAAGATAGGTTCACAAATCATGGTGAGTTTCGATATGAATCGACTTATATATTGCACTTTCCCCAGGAATCCTCTGACTTCTTTTTCTGTTTGAGGTTGTGGCATTTCGATCAGAGCCTTGACTTTAGAAGGGTCTATTTCTATACCTCGTTGGCTAACGACGTATCCCAGGAGTTTGCCAGATGTTACCCCGACTGCGCACTTCTGAGGATTGAGCCTCATGTTGTATTTTCGTAGCCTTGAGAAGAATTTGCGAAGGTTCGCAATATGCCCCTCTCTATCCTTGGACTTGACAATCATGTCGTCTACATATACCTCAACTTCTTTATGCATCATGTCTGTGTAAGAGTGTAGTTGCGGTGCATTGATATGTAGCTCCGGCATTGATTAACCCAAACGGCATGACCGTATAGCAATAGGTTCCCCATTGAGTGACAAAGGCGGTCTTATGCATGTCTTCTATGGCCATCTTGATTTGGTTATAACCCGCATACCCATCCATGAAGGATAGTAACGCGTGGTCTGCGGTATTGTCCACCAATATGTCGATATGTGGTAGAGGGAAGTCATATTTAGGACTTGCCTTGTTTAAGTCCCTAAAATCAACACAAACACGGATTCTCCCATCCTTTTTTGGTACAGGTACTATGTTAGCTACCCAGTCAGAGTACTCGGAAACTTTGATGAACCCGGCTTTGAATTGCTTATCGACTTCTTCCTTAATCTTGAGAGCCCATTCTGTTCTCATTCGACGAAGCTTCTGTTTCACAGGCTTGAAACCTGGCTTAATTGGGATTCTATGTTCGACGATATCCTTGTCGATCCCTGGCATGTCTTTGTAGGACCAAGCGAAGACGTCTTTGTACTCGTGTAGGAGGTCTATGAAATCGGCCCTTTCGGTAGAGCTCAAGGTAGTCCCTATCCTAAGTTCTTGGGGTTCTAGTTCGGTTCCTACATTGATGGGTTCGGTGTTTTCTATTACTGGTCCCGCTTCCCCTTCCTGTAGTATTTCTTTGGCTACGTAGGGAGGTATCTCAATTGAGTCTGGGTCTTGGTCATCCTCAGTATCATCGTAAACAGAATTGCACTCAAGATAACACAAAGAGTAAGCAGAACCTGATTTATTCATATTAAAGTTTGAGAAAAGTTGAAACAAAGAAGCCATCTGATCTGTGGTCAGTGGCGGTAAAGGGACAGTTGTTGGGACATTTCCCGAACTACTGTTACTATTTGAGGCTAAGCTAGGAGAAACAAGGGAATGGGGATGACGACAGGAGGAGACTCCTTAGCGACTTCTCTAGACTCTGACTCCGACTCCGACTCTGACTTGAATTCATCGTCTTCTGGTTCTCCTTTGAACATCTCTCCTTTTCCAGTGGTGAGCTTGAAGAGTCTTCCTTGATTGTTGGTCCACTTGATTGATTTTCTCCATCCTTTCTGCTGATTTGCGTTTGTTTCTGTGATTAACGCGACAGGGTTGAAGTGATCGTCTTGAAGTATCATGGTAATGATCTCATTCTGCGTGGCTCTAACAAATCGATCTTCTCCAAACAATAGACTCATGGTGATGCTTGGAGAAATCGTGGAGTAGTTCTTTCATTCTCGATCGCGTAGATCTCACCTTCAATTGGAGAAATGAGGTGTGAACAATCTAAGGTAGATTCTTCACTTGTGATCACTAGAATCCCAAGAGGGTTCTGAGTGTTTTTGGGTTTGCCTCCTGGCGGTATTGGTAGTCGACCATCCTCTATCATGTCTTGAAGCACATTTTTCAATTTGTAGCATTTTTCTGTGTCGTGCCCCTTACCCCTATGATATTCACAGTACGAGTTCTCGTCCCAGAACTTAAACTTCTTTTCAGGTTTGGGGGTAGGTCCTATGTGTTGGAGTTTGCCTTGCTTCATTAACCTCTTTAGAGCATTGGAGTAAGTGTCCCCAAGATTTGTGAATTTCCTTGGTGGGGTAGTCTTCTTGGATGGCTCGAGAAGGTTAACTTCGTCGGTCTTGCTAGTGGAGCCGTAAGAACGACTTGTTGAGCCTTGATATCCTCGGCCTACCATTTTGGACAAGAGCCCTTTACGGATGTCATCTTCAATCCTTATTCCTAGTACGGTTAAGTCCTTGAAAGTTTTGATGTTTTGGTACCTCAAATGATTGGCATAGATGGGTTTGAGATTATCCACTAACTTTTATACAAGGGTAGCCTCATCCGGGCGTTCAACTAGTTAGGTACTAGTCTTCCTCCACCTACTTAGGAAGTCAGTGAATCCTTCTTTGTCATTTTGGGTAAGAACCTCTAAAGTGCGCATGTTAACTTGGATCTCAGCATTATCCGCATATTGCTTAGAAAACTCGATTGCGGCATATTCCCAAGTGGTGATCTTCTTGTGTTCTAAATAGTAGAACCATTGTTTTGGGATGGTGTCAAGAGATGAAGGAAAGATCCTTAAGAACATCTCGGGTTTGATGCCTTTGATAGACATGTAATCCTTGAAGGCACGGATGTGGTTCAAAGGGTTTTCGTGCCCCTTGAATTTAAGGATATCCGTCATGTTGAAGTTGGTTAGCAATTTGGAATTGACGGCCTCATACTTGCGATTATTCTCCCTATAAATGTCATCCCCTTTAAGGTACATCAATTGCTCCTCTAAGTATTGGAGTCGTTTTTCAGCTGCAGTCACACCCATGGGAGGGCTTTCTTCCCTGAAGTCATTCACGAAGTCATCAACGACCTCACTTTCTCGAGGAGGAATCCTTGTTTCTACGGCGTAGATTCGGCCCTCGATGGTGTCAAGGAGATCATACACTTGGTCTTGGGTAACTTGGATTTGAGCTAGTGCGGCTAGGATTCAATCATTACCATCTTGAAGTTGATTGAAGTTCACGTCACTTGTTTCAGGTATCTTGAAAACTGGATAAGAGATCGACGACGAATCAAAACACGATCGACCATCCTAACACACTTACTAAGAGAAGAAATGTTTTGACTTGTGAAGTGGGTGTGTGCCACTTGTGTCAGTGAGCTTTGAAGAAAAGACAAAGGTTTGAAAATGTATGTCCTAGTCAACTATAGGATAGTTGTAGGAGTGGACTTGAAGTGAGGTTTTGAAATGGGCTTGGGCCCGAATTTTGACTCGACAAACGGACAGAGTTTCGACTCGGTTTTGCGCAAATCAAAGGCCTTTTTCGAAATTTTCATTTAAAAAGGGATTTTGATTTTTACAAAAATCGTCATGGTTTCATTTAGAAATGGTGATCACGTAAGGTACAAACATTTATACAAGCATTATAACGGGATGCTGAGTGTATTTAAAAGGGTTTTGGTTTAAAGGGTCGGTTGCCATACCGAACAATCAAACCCGAAGTCTGTGGAGAGGCTCATACCGAACAAGAGTAAGGCCGATTCCTAGTCCATTCCTCAAGTAGTGAAGGTCCTTGATACAAACAAGAGTAAGCATCATGGTATGGATGATGTCAATCGCTATCCATCCTTGGGCACAAATAAGAATTAGGACCGTTTAGACGGGACGATTGGTCGAATGGGTTGGGTTGGGCCTATGAAAGCCGAATAAAACGATCTAGGAAGACCGAGTTATGAAAACCGATGGTCGGGACGTATCTTTTCGGTTACTTGTCGTTAGGAGCACCTAGACCAAAACACAATTTATAACTTCACAAACAACTCTACAATTAGTAAAGAGGCAAGTAAAGGTCGGATCCCAAGGGACGGTAATTGAGATGAGATTTCTATTGCAACTAGTGGTGTCTTAGGGGTGTCACAATTGGGGTTTGATGTAGAAGATCACTAAACTAAATAGCAATGAAAGTAAACAAGCAAGATGAATTAAAAGGGATGTAAACAATTGATAAAAAGCACTAGGGTGTCATGGGGTCATAGGGGATTCATGGGAATTGATCATACAAACATATTCTCAAGTTATAAGCAAGCAATTATTGTTGTGATGGATCGAGTTGGTTTATATCTTACAATCTAGGAAAGTTTGGGTCCCGGAGCCGAATCAATTAGATTTTACAACACCTACAAGTCGACTTAGTCTTCCCTACTCAACAACATGCATGGTCTAATGAGACTTGAGTTGGTTTATGTCTTACAAGTCTCATTGAAAAGATAGGTGATGGGTAAAAAATGGAAGGATTCATAGGCTCGCATTTCATCAAATATAACATGTGCATAAGTTGAGATCACAACAAGCAAGCAAATAAACTATGAAAGCATATTAATTTAAGCATGAATCATCCCCCATGTTGGTTTCCCCTAATTACCCATTAACCCTAGCTAAGAAACTACTCACTCATTATCATGTTGAACATGCTAGCAAGGTTGTCAATCATACCAACAAAGTGAAACATGATGAATAAATGAAAGTGATTAACAATAATTAAAGAGGCATTAAGAGAATTATAGCTACTAATGATTCCAATAATAAAGAAAAGAATAAAATAAGTACTTGAATGCTTGATTGAGAGGTTGTCAATCTCCCAATAATAACCCAAATAATCTTCAATTACCCAAAATAAAGGATGAACAAGAGAGAGATTAAGGAAATAAAACTTGTATTAAAACTTGATTAATTTTTTATTACAAGATTAAAGAGAGATTTGATTGATATTAACTACACTAAAGATTGCTAACAAGAACCTCCTCTTCTAATTAGACTAATGGGGTATTTATAATTGGGATTAGGTGGATGAATAAGGGTTAACTAAGGGCTTAAATGACGATTAAGTCCCTTCTTGAGGAAACGCCGATCTTTTTGGAAAGACTCCGGTCTCTAGGGAGACTCCGGTCTCTGGAAAAAGATGTGCATCCTTCCTTGAAGCTTGAAGAAGACGAAATGGGTCTGCCTGGGAAACCGGGCGTCTTTAGCACGGGACGGGCGGATTTGGTGGTTTCTGCCCGGGCGTCTTGGGGTGAAGACGGGCGTCTTCTGGAGTTTTTGCCCGGGCGTCTTGGTGGTGAAGACGCACGGATTATAGGGTGAAGACGGGCGTCTTCTAGGCAATCCGCACGGATTGCTGGGCAGTCTTATTTCTTCTCCTTTTCTTCCTTTTTCTTCATAAAATCCTTGGGGATTTCCTCGGGGATGCAAAGATCTTTTCTCATCATTGCCCATCTACTATAGTATGTACAAAGGCCTTCTAATCTTGTCTCTCCTTGATGCTTGGTCATTGAATTCAATCAATTTAGCCTCATTTTGCCATGAAAATGCAAGGTTTGCACTCCTTTCCTACCAAGGGATCAAAACCTCAAAGAATATGCAAAACAAAGAACTAAAGACAATAAATGACCCAAATATGCACTAAAAAGCATGGGAACAAGGCTAATTTAGGGACTAAATATGCTTTAATTATGGTCACATCAAATATCCCCAAACCGAACCTTTGCTCGTCCCGAGTAAAGAGGTGACAAAGACTAGGACCATTATTTAAACTAACCTAATAACATAGCCGATATGAGACAATTAGCGGGTCTCACTCCGCCCCTTCAACTCAGAACAAGACAACCATGAGGTAGGATTCCTTCTTGCAAGGCAAGGTGGGTCTTGCCAAAATGGCGACACATCCAAACATTAAGCACACGAAATCAAATAATGGATGCATCTACAAAAGAATAGCCACTTTCCTCATCTAAGTGGCGGAAATTATCTACAAGGGTACAAACTCCTTCATAGATGCAATTTCTTCAAACTACTAAGCCTAGAAGGATACCAATTAATCACCTCCAAATTGTGTCAAGCTAGGGTACCTTTGTCCTCAATCGTTAAATGCTTTTGTCAAGAGTAGACTCCCTATGGTGTTAGAAACACTGGAGGATCGCGGAATTCCCTCTCTTGCCTAGACAAGAAGAAGGGTCGTCCCCTCTCTACCATGCACAAAAATGGATACGATGGATAAAAGGGATCGATAGATATTTGAGTTTCACTTTGGGAGTTTGCTTTTGTTTTTGTTTTTTCCCCCCCAATTTCTTGTGGCATTTGACATTTGAGAACACTTCCTTGCCATTTCTTTTTGATTTTTGGCATTTCAATACTTGACAACTTTCAACTTTTCTTTGCATTTCGTTTGAACATTTTCAAAGTCACCCCATATGTAGTGAGGGTGGCTTATATTTGAAGCTTTAGGAGTTCTATTTTTGCTCCTCTTTTCATTTGATGCATTTTTTTTTTTGCAAACTTTCTTTCACTTTTCATTTCATTGAACTCAAATCAATTTCTTTTTGCGCCCATTCCCTTTGACGACAAAAATGTGGTAGAACATGGATGATGGATGCATGGTTTCAAGGGTCACCATAAACGGTAGCCAAGGATTTATCGCACCACAAGGTACTCTTGACTAGGCCTTAATCCATAGGTCAAAGGATACTAGCATGACACATCTTAGGGTGTTTTACAAGTATTCTAACAAGCAAAGTCTTAAGAAGAAAAATCATCTACTAGGGCCTATATACACTTGTCAAGCTTCCCAAGTAGACGGTTTCGCAAAATTTTTCTAACATGCAAACTACATGTCATGATGCAACTAGCATATAAACATCCTAATGCAAATGATTCTACCAACTAATATGCCATATAACTAAATGCAAGTCCTAAGTTCACATTGTTATACCGCATCAATCAAAATAAAGCCACATAGTCATTAACATAAAGAGGAAAAAGGAGATTGGAAAGATCATACCATGCGGTCTTCAATATCCTCATGTCTCGGATGTGGCGTAGTCGATCAATGTGAACAAGGATAAAACAAATACAATATATACAACAATATATACATGACTACACTACAAAGGAAATGAACTTGTTTTTGGTTTTTCAAATTTTTTCAAATTTTTATGGTTTTTCAAATTTTTTGATTTTTTTGGATTTTTGAATAAAAGTTAAGTTAGAATTCCCCATCCCCACACTAATATGGGCATTGTCCTCAATGGCCAAGATGATGGGAAATCATGCAAGCATGATGCATGAATTATACTCTAAATGCAAGCTACACTAATCTACACTACATGATGCATGGGTTTTTGTTTATGACGAAGAGCGTAATTTAGATTACCTCCCGTTGCGTATGCATGTACTTCCCCAAACCGAGTTAGACTTTATTTCTAATGTCCTAAAGTTGGGGTAGTTCATTCACACAAGATGCAATGCATGAAACTAAATTTGTCATTTTGGATTTTCAAAAGTGGGAACAATGAAATAAGAACACCTCAATGGGGCCGAGGTGTTAGTCCTTTATGTTGCTAGGACTACTCCAACCATGATCAAAGTCAAAAATTGTACAAGTTAACAAAACAATAAACTTCTTTCAAGAAAATTGAAACTAAAGAGAGGAGATGAGGAAACTTCACTTAAACTTGAGATGGATGCCTCACGCCCGCTTCATCTAGCTATGAAGAGATCCTCTAGAGATCACCATCACCTCCCTCTTGATCACTATCCCATATCTCCTTTGATGCATCACTTGTATTCGGGTCCATGAACTCGTCCTCTTCACTATAAAGCTCCACCGTGTCCCCTCCGCAAGAATTGTTGCTCCCTTCTTCTTGTCGCCCGTTTGCTCCTTCATTTGCCTTCTCCGAATTGGGAAAGAGTAGATCCATTTGTGCCCAAGAGGGAAATGCTCCCTCTTCACTAATCTTTCCCCGTTGAATCATATCGTGGTATTGAGGATAGAGTGTGATGCGTGTCATTTATATGATGTTTTACATCTCTTTTTACACGCATTTCAGAGCTCATTTGTGTAATATTTGCTGCTTTTCTCCCTATTTCCGTCTACTTCCGTATTTTGTACTTTATTGCATAAATGTGAAGAATTCGACGGGAAATCAAGCCAAATCCGCCCCCGAGTAATCTGCATTGCAAATGACGTAAAGGAATCACTTAAGGAACGAGCTTGGTGCGCAATCCAAGGCCCGAAAGACGAGTCCACGAGTTTAGAGAAGTCAATTAGCTCGGCCGATCGATCGACTAGATCCATCGGTCGATCGACCAATGCTCGGGATCCGAAGTTTGTTTGCGACATCCATCGATCGACCAAGCATTATCGATCGATCGACTAGATTTCTATTCCAGACGTGAATTTAGAGATCGTCAATCTTGAAGCCCGTGAAGTTTAGGTTTAGGAAATAATTGTTGCGTTGGTTGCTATATAACGTAACATAAAACCTTTCAGAGAGATATCAAGTTTTCATCTAAGTTTCTATCACAATACAGTACTTTTAGTTCTAGCTTATTTCGAGTTAGGATTTTGGGTTATCGACTTTAACATTGGATTTCTGCCTTTGCTCTTAATCTTTCCTCTTAAATCTCGGTATTCATTCTACCCTAATTTCAGTTTTATTGTTTTACTTCCATTGTTAGTATAGAATTGATAGTTAGTGTTCCCAAGCCAATTATCGCTTCATCATCGTTGTTATTTATTTTAAGTATGAATTCCGTAATTGTCATGAGTTTTATTGTTGTTTTTACCTTCACCATGAGTAGCTAAATAGTTAGTGCTAGGATGTAGGCGATTTATGGCTAGGCGGCATTAGATTGAACACGGATGAACCGCGTGTCGATCGATCGATCGACATTGTTGGTCGATCGACTGACCTTGTAAGGTTATCCTTCGTTTTAATTGGTTTTAATCTCGTATTTAACAAATCGAATGCATGCGACCAGTTAGATACCTATTTTGTGACCGACTCATTAGATCGAAAGATAGGGAAGGTTATTTGACCGTCAATTGAATCGACTAAACTGTGCTAAGATCGAAAGATAGGTATAGTTTAGACCATTAGTCGCTTTTCAGGACGAAAGTTAGTATTAGTGACATTAGGGACCTATAGCGAGATCGAGAGATGCTATTTGTTAGGAGTGGACCGAGAGGACCTCTTATTTCCCGCCTTACTTGTGTTTGATTTAGACCGACTTAGTTTGCTGCCGCCGAAGCTATAATGACCCGACCATCCTAGTACCCTTCTTTTATCTGTTTAATTCGTATTTTTAGTTTATTTTCCTTTTATTGTTATTAGCTATAGAACAATTCAAATCAACCCCCATATTAGTTACTTCAGACTGAACATAAATCAACTAAAGTTTACAACTGCCTCCTTGCGGATCGACCCTGTTACCACTAGCCTAGGTTAGTCTTAATAGGAGATTATAAATTTTATCTTTGGTACTCACAACGACGGGTATCAAATTTTGGCGTCGTTCTTGGGGATGCAATAGTCCTAATTTTAGTTGTTTCAATTTTCAGTCTTTCTTAGTTTAAGGAACATCCGTTCCTTAAACAGTTCTTATATTTTGTTGTAGTTTCCTCTTATGCGCGTTGGTCTCGGGGTGGTCCATTCGCCATTTGATCCAGAGATTGAAAGATCTTTGCACGTAAAGAGAAGTTTATTTCAAGAACGACGGTGGAAGAGCCTAGTTCTCATTCTAGCTTTTACAAGAACGAGTCATGACGAGGGAAATCCACCATCTTCACCCGTTTCTACATCTTCAGCCGAGACAGTTACTTCCCGTAAATTTGGTCATGGCCGAGGAAGCGAGTATAGCTAGTTTTTTCGAGCGACAGTGACAATTTATATAAAGGGTTCGATTCACCGGAGATGCCAGAAATTCGAACCAAAGCCTCGCTTACATCACTATGGTCGAGAGAAATCGGTTTGGGGAGCTGCAAATGAAGATGCAGCTAGACATATGGAGACCTTTATTGACTCTCTTTGCTCCATTCCCCACCGGTGGCGTGACCAGGATCAAATCAAAGAGACCATGTTCATCTTCTCCTTCGTGATCGCAAGGGAGTGGTATAGAGATCTGGACCGAGCCGCTCAGGAGATCACCGATTGGAATACATTGGCATTAGCGTTCTACAAGAAGTACTTTTCTCGCCGAGGACGATCGCTATTAGAGCTCAAATCACGGGCTTTAAACAAGGGCCAGATGAGAATTTCCACGAGGCATGGGTCCGATTCAAGAAGTTAGTGCGAACCATACCGCACCATGGATTTGAAAAGTGGAGTTTGTGCAATCATTTTTACAATGGGTTGTACGACGATCAGAGGGCCATTTTGGATGCAGCTGCCAATGGAAGATTTTTTGAAAATTTGGGAGCAACCAAGGGGTGGAAGATCATTGACGATCTAGCTACCCACAAGGCCGAGTATGGGAATTCGAGAGGGAACCAGAGGAGAGCTGCTGAATCTTCCTCTGTTGCTGCACTTGAGGCTCTCACCGCGAGATTTGACAAGTATGAGCTAGGAGGAGCCTCTAAGGGTGGGATATACCAAGTCAACGCGTGTCGACGGCCCCTTCCTCTCGTGAAAGGTGTGGAGTTGAGGGCCATGTCTCGAAAAACCGCCTAGTCCCTTTGAATCATGTCTTTGCCTTTCAACACTATAGGCGGACCAATACCTACTACGAGCCCCAAAGATCCAAACTTGAGTTGGAGAAGCCGAGAATGTTTTGAATCCAACTCAACCTCCGCCACACAAAAGAAGACCATATGTGCTTCCGCATCAAAAGCAACAAAGAATACCAAAAGCCTCCTTATGTAACGCAAAGAAACAACAAACACAAAATTTCGAGTTTTCCGAAATGGAGAATCTGTTGCTAAAGGAGTCCCAAGCAAGAGAGGCCGGGATGAAGTTGCTAGAGAGCCAAATAGCTCAGTTGGCTAGCAAAAGTAACACTCGAGCTCCTGGGCACTTACCCACTCAACCCGAACAAAAGGAGACCCTACATGCCATCACCTTGAGGAGCGGGTCCACCCTTGAGGGTCCTGCCATGGTCGAGAAAGCTGTTGAGAAGAATGAGGCAAATCCGAATCCAAACAAAGTCAGTAACGAATAAATCAAAAAAAAAGTAAATCTGCCGGGTATTTGATCGATCGACGCGTACCTAGTCGATCGATCAAACACGGGTTCTGAGGAACTTCTGAATCAGGCAACCCGATCGATCGATCGAGGAGGGTGGTCGATCGACCAATGTCATCTTTGATGTTGAAGAGTTTCGTCCTTTAATGCCAAATAATTTACGAGACCACTTGTTTCGGGTACCACGATCCGAAAATTTTGGGGCGTAACCGAGTCTTGATGGGTCGAGTCCGGCTCCGAAGTTCGATCCGATGACGGTTAATGGGTCTCATTTGAGACGGTCTGAGGAGGGGTCTAGCTTCAACAAAGAAAAGGTGACGGACTTCCGGCCCAAAGTCCAAGGACGGCCGCGCGCGCGAATTAGAGGAGAGGGCTAAGGTGCTCCTTACAGCCCCATATCCGGAGAGACTCGTGCCGACCAAGGAACAGGTATCTTTTAGCAAATTTGAGAAAGTTATTCGTAGCTTAAATGTTCAGGTACCCTTTCTTGATTTAGTTAACCAAGTGCCAAGATATACTAAGTTTATGAAACATTGTTGTCAAAGAAAAATCACTTGAACATGTTCATACTGTTGCGTTAACTAAAGAGTCTTGCTCCTACTTGTCTCACACTGCGCCCCATAAGTTAGAAGACCCAGGCAGTTTTTCCGTCCCTTGTAGCATAGGTACCTTTTCTATCGAAAAGGCTTTATGTGATTTAGGAGCCAGCATAAGTGTCATGCCCTTGAGTCTAGCTAGGAAGCTTAAACCGACTGGTTTGCTATTACCGAAATGACAGTCCGGATGGTCGACCGATCTGCGGTCGAGCCCATAGGAGTCCTAGAGGACATACCCGTCCAGATAGGGAAGTTTTTCTTCCTTGTTGACTTTGTTGTCCTTGACATGCCCGAGGATGACCATATTCCCATCATTTTGGGTAGGCCATTTCGCACACTTTCTTTGGTGCGAGTCATCGATGTCGGTCTAGGTACCTTAACTTTCAAAGTGGGAAAGCACTCTATTGTTTTTGCCAGTAGGCTAAGAAAAAGGATGCCATGTGGCTTCTGTCACTTGTAATACGGTTTCGAAAAGAAATCGTACTTTGTGCTTCCCGAATCGCCTATCCCTATTACTCTCTTTGTGTTAACCCCTCCGCCCCGGATTTGGAGCAAGAAGGAGGAAGAACTTGTTGTTTTAGATAATGCAGGAGCTGGTTTGGGGAAGGAAGAGCATTTGGATGCTCATTTGCGACGAAGCCTATCATTCAAAGAGGAGGTCTTGGATGCCTAAGCTATGGGACTGATGAGGAAGTGGAAGATGAGCCAGTCAAGGTGAGATGGTCTGATTTGGATTCCGACGATCCAAAGGAAGTCCTTGATTGGGGAGATGACGAAGCTGATCAGCTGAGTTCTCCGACTGTCAATCTTTGAGAAGGGTGCAAGCGATAACATGAGCACCATTGAGGCTACCTCTAGTAGCCAAAAGCCGACGAAGTGGGCCATACCTTGGTCCTTCTTGATCAACTATTAAGTTGATCAAATGCGTTATAAACTTCATTTTAATTTCGTTAAGACATTTTTTTTATTGCTTTTGTGTGCGCGAAAACTTCGCTTTTATTCTTTTTACTTAGGATTTTTAAGTACTTTAGACTTCGTTCTGGGTTTTGCGCAATTTTTGGCGCGTATTATTGTGCTTTTGCAGGTATTTAGAGCTTGTTAGCTCAAATCATTGAGCAATTACGAAGAAATAAGACACTGAAGTGTTTTCGATCGATCGATCGGCACCATTGGTCGATCGATCAATTGCGAGTGGTTCTGAGGAGCTCTGTTCCCGTCCACTTGGTCGATCGATCGACCTTAGTGGTCGATCGACCACTCTTCTTTGCTATATTCGTTTACGACCTCTCCTTTGTGTTTGGTCGATATGCGGACTTAAGGGAGTTTTCTACTCCACTCTATTTTCCGTCGAATTATCTATTTCTTCTATTGTCTCATTTATGCACAATTTTTACGTTTCAAAATTGCTTTCTTCGGTCTTATGCGAGGTACTTTCTGTCTTTCAGGCACTCTTATTGGTAGCACTGCTAGCTACTGAAACCTCCTAGATCACGCTGGTTTGGGGAGGTTTCCTTTGCTGCGCTTAAAGTCTTGTGAGTTCCCAAGTCTTTACTTTTTGTCATTATGTTTTATTTTATATTCTCGCAAATCCCCGTTTTCCATTTTTATTTCATTACATGATTTTGCACAATGGGGACATTGTGCGATTTGGTTTGGGGAAGGGTTTTGCATCGCATTTCATTTGCTTGCATTCACGTTTATATTTCAGTTTTGCATTGCTCGTTTATTTCCTATATATACAGAAAAATTCAAAAAAAAAAATTGAAAAATTTCAAAAATTTCCATAAAATGCACGTTTATTTTAGCATATAGGTCGAGTCGGAACGGTAGTATTTCTATGATGATTTTGCATTTGCATCTGTTTACCGAGCCTTGCTTGATTAACATGTTATTAGTAGAATCGTAAGTGCATACCTACGAGTTTTTGTTAATTATTTGCTGGACTTGAGACTTGACTTTAATAATTAGCAACCTACATCATATTTCTGAGAATTAGAGCCTATAACTGGTGACATTCATGACCAGTTCATCTAGGAATGTGAGTAGTACTCCTTATGAAACATGTTTCCTTAATTTGCATAATTATGAATTTGATCTACTTAATACCTGTAGGCATTCGGTTTGTGGTTTGTTGACACATGTGGTAGAGGTTTCCTTTTATTCTTTATGCCCATAAGCTCCACACTGCCAAAAATATCCTTTTTGTCCTATCTACTACATACTACACATAGCCTGCCTTTGTCAAGCTAGTAGCCTAGTTTTTGGGATTGTTACTCGTTTTTGGTAGCATTTGCTCATGTTTGAGATATTGTTGGGAAAATGAAAAGAAGGGAAAGAAAGATTGAAAATGAAATAGAGAAGAAAAAAAGAAATGAAAAAGAAAAATGATTCGAAAAAGAGAACAAAAAAAAAGAGTTCTGTACTGATCAAAGCAGTCGATCGACTACCACACATGGTCGATCGACTGAGATTCGAGGAAGAAATCAATTCGCATACCTTATACCTTATCTTTTGGCGTTTTTTGCTCCCATATTTCATTTATATCTTATGGGGAGTTAGTTGATTACTTCTATTTTGGAGTTTGTGAGATTTGTGCTTGCTATAGCACCATTTTATTTGTTTATGGGAAGGAAGTTGGATGTTGTTCTTTTGGTTCCGTTTTGGTACTAGCTTGATCACCTGTACCTCCACTTTACCATAAAATGTTTTGCCTCTTCTTACCCATACCTCACATTTCCATAATTATACCTCGGCATGTGTCAATGGTCATCTGTTTGGTTGGAATGCATATGTACGGTCATAGAGGTCATCTTCATAATTTATTCTTTGGCATGTTTTCATAGGTCGCGATTAGGTGAGAGTCGCTACAAATTTATTCTTTCTATCTTACAAATATATCACCTGCGCTTATTGAGTGATTTGAGTGACCCGTGAGAGTCCAGTTTGATAAGTCTTTGATCAATCTGTTCAGATTTTAACGACTTTATAACTCGTTTGCATGATTCACATTACTAATTGATTGTTGGTTGTGCATTAAATTGGTTTAGGCTTTACAGTTGTCAATTCGCTCTGAGATTGAACTCGTTCCATTAGGTCATTAGATCGAGTCTAGTTCTTGCTTGGGGACAAGCAAGGTTTGGTTTGGGGAGATTTGATGCGTGTCATTTATATGATGTTTTACATCTCTTTTTACACGCATTTCAGAGCTCATTTGTGTAATATTTTCGCTTTTCTCCCTATTTCCGTCTACTTAGTATTTTGTACTTTATTGCGTAAATGTGAAGAATTGACGGGAAATCAAGCCAAATCCGCCCCGAGTAATCTGCATTGCAAATGACGTAAAGGAATCACTTAAGGAACGAGCTTGGTGCGCAATCCAAGGCCCGAAAGACGAGTCCACGAGTTTAGAGAAGTCAATTAGCGGCTCGGCCCGATCGATCGACTAGATCCATCGATCGATCGACCAATGCTCGGGATCCGAAGCTCTTTGTTTGCGACATCGATCGATCGACCAAAGCATTATCGTCGATCGACTAAATTTCTATTCCAGGACGTGAATTTAGAGATCGTCAATCTTGAAGCCCGTGAAGTTTAGGTTTAGGAAATAATTGTTGCGTTGGTTGCTATATAACGTAACATAAAACCTTCGAGAGAGATATCAAGTTTTCATCTAAGTTTCTATCACAATACAAGACTTTTAGTTCTAGCTTATTTCGAGTTAGGGTTTTGGGTTATCGACTTTAACATTGGATTTATGCCTTTGCTCTTAATCTTTCCTCTTTAATCTCGGTATTCATTCGCCCTAATTTCGATTTTATTGTTTTACTTCCATTGTTAGTATAGAATTGATAGTTAGTGTTCCCAAGCCAATTATCGCTTCATCATCGTTGTTATTTATTTTAAGTATGAATTCCGTAATTGTCATGAGTTTTATTGTTGTTTTTACCTTCACCATTAGTAGCTAAATAGTTAGTGCTAGGATGTAGGCGATTTATGGCTAGGCGGCATTAGATTGAACACGGATGAACCAGCGTGTCGGATCGATCGACCGACATTGTTGGTCGATCGACCGACCTTGTAAGGTTATCCTTCGTTTTAATTGTTTTTAATCTTGTATTTAACAAATCGAATGCATGCGACCGGTTAGATACCTATTTTGTGACCGACTCATTAGATCGAAAGATAGGGAAGGTTATTTGACCATCAATTGAATCGACTAAACTGTGCTAAGATCGAAAGATAGGTATAGTTTAGACCATTAGTCGCCAGACGAAAGTTAGTATTAGTGACATTAGGGACCTATAGCGAGATCGAGAGATGCTATTTGTTAGGAGTGGACCGAGAGGACCTCTTATTTCCCGCCTTACTTGTGTTTGATTTAGACCGACTTAGTTTGCTGCCGCCGAAGCTATAATGACCCGACCATCCTAGTACCCTTCTTTTATCTGTTTAAATCGTATTTTTTGTTTATTTTCCTTTTATTGTTATTAGCTATAGAACAATTCAAATCAACCCCCATATTAGTTACTTGATGAACATAAATCAACTAAAGTTTACAACTGCCTCCTTGCGGATCGACCCTGTTACCACTAGCCTAGGTTAGTCTTAATAGGAGATTATAAATTTTATCTTTGGTACTCACAGCGACGGGTATCAGAGTGCATAATAATTGTCCACGGTAGCTTCATATTGTCGGAAGTGCAAATCTTGTAGAATTCCCGTTACAAAGTCATCACGAGGAAGGATAAAGGGGTTGGGATGGTTGTATGGTTGATAAAGGAATGGGTAGGGAGGCACTTTGATTTTCTCATCTTGAGGTTGTTGCTCTTGTTGTTGGGGATTTGGAGGTGGTGGTGCTTGTGGATTTTGTGGTGGTGGTGCTTGTCTTGCTTGGTTCGGGATGAGGTAGGATGGGATTGGTGACGAAGGTCCTCTTCTTGGAGAGATTCTTGGAAGTCCGGTCATTGGTAGGTAGATTGGGTCGCTTCCTTTTGTAATCCACTTGACCCTTTTATCAACCCCCTCAAGGGTTATCCAATGATGATGAATAAGAAAAAGATCTTCGTTAATCCTTGTATTTCCGGAAAGAGGAGCATACTCATTATTCTCATTGAATTTCGGATTGAAATGCTTCGCAAGCTTTGTAATGAGCCCTCCATTTACAATGTGTTTCACCCCATCATCATCACCGTTCCTAAACTTTGCCCATTTTTCGAGTAGCATAAGAGGCGCATTGAAGTGGTACACACCCCTTCCTTGGATATTGAGGTAAGATTCCATGAACACAAGATCGAGTTGATTCACAATTGCCGGGTCTCGGCGAGCAAGGAGGGTGCCGGAGAGGAACCGGTAAGTGAGTCTCAAAATAGGATTTTGAATGTGGAAAGCGAGACACTCCTTGGTGTGTATGAAATCTCGGCCGGTCATGGCTCTCTATAGGGTTTCAACACTATATTTCTTTGGTTTCGATGTCCGGGTAGGCGAGACATCAAGACCAAGCACATTTGAAAATTCCACTAGAGTCATCATTCTTGAAACATTCTCCAACCTAAACTCTATGCATATCGTTCTATTCAAGGTTGTGATTCTCAAAAAGCTCAAAAATTCGAGCACAAGGGGTCGGTAAGTTTGCTCATACATGTGGAAAAGGGTAGAGAGACCAAATACTTCAAAGAGAGCTTCCACTTGGTGATAAATCCCAAGTTTCCTTAAAGTATTATGACATAAAAACTTAGTAGGGAGAATGTTCTTACTAAGAAGCCAATGGAAAACTAGTCTTTGCACATCATTGACGAATTCGACATTTGAGAAGTCATCAAGCTTTGTAAGATCCACAATTTCTTCATGCTCCCTTCTTAAGGTGTTGATATGGGAGGTAGAAGAGCTTCCTCTTACCCTTGGTCTTCTTCTTTCCCTAAAGAAAGATCCCCTTGGTGGCATTATTGATTGTTGAGCTGGAATTTTTGGATTTGTTAAAGTATAAAGATGCTCTTTGTGGATTGAATGTTGCTTTGGAAACCCTAGAAAATTGGGGCTTTTTTATTTTGTGGGGTGAAAGAGTGATTGGGATATGCTTTGGAGTCATAAGGAGGTGGGTTTTTATAATACAAGTGGAAGGAAGGGTGATGTGTCACAAATTGTGTGGTGGGGTGTAATATAATTTGGAAAAATCGTGTTTGATTTACCGCAGGAAGACGAGCGGGTTCGAGCATAAGACGCTCGGATTCAAGCATCTCGGGGCGAGCGGATTTGTGGGAAGACGCCCGGATTCTATCACAGTTAACTTTCCAAAAATATGACGTCGCCAAGACGGGCGTCTCGAGCCCAAGACGCTCGGATTCTTCTGAAAGGAGACGGGCGTCTTTTCCCAAAGACGGGCGGATTCTGAGATAGTATCCTTTCTTTTTTTTCACAGGCAAAAAGACGGGCGTCTTTACCCAAAGACGGGCGGATTCCTCAGGACGAGCGTCTTCTGTGCCAGGACGCTCGGATTCTTTTGCAGTCCCAAAATTTCAATTTCTCAGCTTAAAAGGACAGACGGATTCTTCCTAAAACGCCCGGATTCCAGCAGGACGGGTGGTTTCCAATGAAGACGCTCGGGTTCAAGCTGCGAATTTTTCCTTTGATTTCCTTTCCTCTCATAAATGCTTCCCCACACTTGAAGATTGGTTCCTTCCTTCATTCAAAATTCGTTAGTGACCCTCCCTCACTTACTCTCATGGAAAGAGGTTATGTTTATGATTAAAGAAATGCAATATAATTATAAATACAAGTTAGAGGGTTAGTATATTTACAAGTGGTGCTTTAGGGAGGACTCCACCAAACTCTCCCTTTGATGGTTCTTTCAAGGATGAGGAGGCCCGAGGTAGGTGACCTCGACCTCTCCAATAAACGCTCCCTCATAGTATGGTTTCAACCTTTGACCATTGACTTTGAACTTGCTTCCATCATCCGCCTTGATTTCAAAATCTCCATATTTTCCAACTTCGGTGATCACGTAGGGACCCATCCATCTAGAGTTCAACTTTCCCGGAAAGAGTCGGTAGCGGGAATTGAATAGAAGGACTTTATCCCCTTTGTGCAAGGCTTTTTGTTTAATCCTCTTGTCATGGAGCAATTTCGTCCTTTCCTTGTAAATCTTGGCATTCTCATAGGATTGTAGTCGGAATTCCTCCAACTCTTGAATTTGAATCATCCTCTTTTGACCACTCAATTTGAGATCAAGGTTAACTGCTCGGATTGCCCAAAAAGCTTTGTACTCCAATTCGATTGGCAAGTGACACGCTTTTCCATAGACAAGCTTGTAAGGAGA
This sequence comes from Silene latifolia, assembly GCF_048544455.1. NCBI lineage: Eukaryota > Viridiplantae > Streptophyta > Magnoliopsida > Caryophyllales > Caryophyllaceae > Silene > Silene latifolia. The sequence goes on from NC_133531.1 coordinate 66,399,879, forward strand.
GGCTCCTATGGGAGTCTTATAGGCCGTCCTATAAGCCCAAAGAGCGTCATCAAGCTTTGTGCTCCAATCTTTTCGGGTCTTGTTCACAACTTTCTCAAGGATTTGCTTGATCTCTCTATTCGAAACTTTAACTTGACCGCTTGTTTGAGGATGATATCCCAAGCCGGTTCTATGTTGAGCACCATATTTGGTCAAAAGAGATGCGAGTTTCTTTTCATGAAAATGCGTTCCTCCATCACTTATAATTGCTCTAGGAACTCCAAATCTTGGGAAGATTATTTTCTTGAAGAGTTTGGTGACCGTTTTTGCATCATCATTTGGAGTGGCAATTGCCTCCACCCACTTTAAGACGTAGTCTACGGCCACAAGGATGTACTTATTCCCATTGGATGTCAAAAACGGACCTTGGTAGTCGATCCCCCAAACATCGAAGATCTCCACCTCTAGAATGCCCCTTTGTGGCATTTCGTTCCTCCAAGAGATATTCACCGTTCTTTGACAAGCATCACAATTAATGATGATTTCCCTTGTGTCTTGAAAAATTGTAGGCCAATAGAAGCCCGATTGAAGAATTTTAGCAATGGTCCTCCTTGCTCCATGGTGCCCACCGTAGAGTGATGAGTGACACCCTTCCAAGATTCCTTGGACTTCCCATTGAGGGATGCATCTCCGGTAGAACCCATCACTACACTCTTTGTAGAGGTTTGGGTCATCCCAAAAGTACCTCTTTACTTCGAATAGGAACCTCTTTCTTTGGTTGTGGTTCAAATTTGGAGGGAGTACTCTTCCAACAATGTAGTTGGCATAATCGGCAAACCATGGGGTGATGTGCCTTTCAAGTTGTGTTTGAATGGCCATCAAAATATCGTCGGGAAATGAGTCATTGAACAGTGTTTCTCCATGTTCATCATGAAACTGGATCCTTGACAAGTGATCCGCCACTACATTTTCGGCTCCTTTCTTGTCTCTTATTTCTAAGTCAAACTCTTGAAGAATCAAAATCCATCTCAACAACCTTGGTTTTGCCTCCTTCTTTATCAAGAGATGTCGGAGAGCACGGTGATCCGAAAAGACAATCACCTTGGATCCAAGTAAGTAGGAACGGAATTTGTCTAAAGCATAGACAATGGCAAGAAGCTCCTTCTCGGTGGTATCATAATTCACTTGGGAGGGATCAAGAGTCTTGCTTATATAATAGATGGCATGAAGAGCTCTTCCTACCCGTTGGCCAAGAACCGCTCCAACGGCGTAGTTACTAGTATCACACATAATCTCGAACGGTAGTTCCCAATTTGGAGGTTGAATGATTGGTGCCGAGATTAGTGCTTCCTTGATTATATTAAAGGCTTCAAGACACTCATCAGTGAAATGGAATTGGGCATCTTTAAGCAAGAGTTGAGTGAGGGGTTTCGCTATTTTTGAAAAGTATTTTATGAAACGGCGATAGAAACCCGCGTGACCGAGAAAACTTCTCACCCCTCTAACATTTACGGGAGGTGGGAGTTTCTCTATCACCTCAACTTTAGCTTTATCGACCTCGATGCCCTTTTCCGAAATTAAATGACCCAAAACAATTCCTTCATTGACCATGAAGTGACACTTTTCCCAATTTAAAACAAGACTAACATCTTCACATTTTTGCAATACAAGAGAAAGATTATGCAAACATGAGTCAAAGTCCTTTCCATAAACGCTAAAATCATCCATAAAAACTTCCATTATGGTCTCTAGGTAGTCAGAGAAGACACTCATCATGCATCTTTGGAAAGTGGCGGGGGCATTACATAAACCAAAAGGCATCCTCTTATATGCAAAAGTACCATAAGGGCATGTGAAGGTGGTCTTATGTTGGTCATCCGGGTGTATGGGGATTTGAAAAAATCCTGAATACCCGTCAAGGTAACAAAAGAATTTGTTGGAAGCTAACCTCTCAAGCATTTGGTCAATGAATGGTAGGGGAAATGATCCTTTCTTGTTGCGGAATTCAATTTTCGATAGTCAATGCACATACGCCAACCGGTGATCTTCCTTGTGGGTATTAGCTCATTCTTTTCATTTGTCACCACTGTGGTACCTCCTTTCTTAGGTACCACTTGAACGGGGCTAACCCACAAAGAATCCGATATGGGATATATGATTCCCGCATCAAGTAATTTCATAACCTCTCCTTTGACAACTTCTTGCATGTGGAGGTTCAATCTTCTTTGAGGTTGAACGGTAGGTCTATGGTCCTCCTCTAGATGAATTCTATGTATGCAAAAGTTGGGACTTATGCCCTTAAGGTCATCTAGACTATAACATATAGCCTTCTCATGTTGTTTCAACACATCAAGCAATTTTCCCAATTGGTTCTCATCAAGTCTATCATTAATAATCACGGGTTTGGTCTTTGATTCATCAAGGTAAGCATATATCAAATTTGGGGGAAGGGGTTTTAGAGTAGGGATTTGTACCTCACTTTCCTCCTTTGGAGTTTCATTGAGAATTTGCTCCATCTCCATTAAACATTCCATTCTCATGGCATATTCAACTTGTTCTTCATTCTCATCAATCTCATCACATTCAAATTCCATGATGGATTCCTCTTGCTCTTGAGCTTGTAAGATGTCTTCTAGAATGGATTGCTCATCTTCTATAGGTTGACATGCTTCCACAAGGATGTTATGCACTAATTCGGATTGTGTATGAGTAAGTTCTTTGTTAGCTAGAGCGGCCTCAAAAAGATCTACCTCCAATTCCCAATACATATTTTTAGCCTCACTTGCTTCCAATGCTTGCATGGGATCTTTGAATAAAGGTATACTTAAGTGGTCCTCTACAAAACAATCTATAAGGTCCATCTTGCAAAATATCAAACAACTTGAAGACAATTAGAACAAACCTTGAGGAGTTTTACTTCCCCAAGGCAAAGAAAGACACAACTAATAACAATATAAGAAAATCTAAATCAAGTTAACACCGTCCCCGGCAACGGCGCCATTTTTGGTCGGGACGTATCTTTTCGGTTACTTGTCGTTAGGAGCACCTAGACCAAAACACAATTTATAACTTCACAAACAACTCTACAATTAGTAAAGAGGCAAGTAAAGGTCGGATCCCAAGGGACGGGAATTGAGATGAGATTTCTATTGCAACTAGTGGTGTCTTAGGGGTGTCACAATTAGGGTTTGATGTAGAAGATCACTAAACTAAATAGCAATGAAAGTAAACAAGCAAGATGAATTAAAAGGGATGTAAACAATTGATAAAAAGCACTAGGGTGTCATGGGGTCATAGGGGATTCATGGGAATTGATCATACAAACATATTCTCAAGTTATAAGCAAGCAATTATTGTTGTGATGGATCGAGTTGGTTTATATCTTACAATCCTAGGAAAGTTTGGGTCCCGGAGCCGAATCGATTAGATTTTACAACACCTACTAGTTGACTTAGTCTTCCCTACTCAACAACATGCATGGTCTAATGAGACTCGAGTTGGTTTATGTCTTACAAGTCTCATTGAAAAGATAGGTGATGGGTAAAAAATGCAAGGATTCATAGGCTCGCATTTCATCAAACATAACATGTGCATAAGTTGAGATCACAACAAGCAAGCAAATAAACTATTTTGGACCCGTTATTGCTAGATTGGCTACTAACTCCTCATCTCCAAATTTATTTTAGCCTCTTCTTACCCATTACCTCACTTACCCAAATGTAAGTCCTCATCATGTGTCTTGGTCATTAGTTGGTTGGAATGCATATGTACGGTTGTAGAGACTGTATTCATGTTAGACTGCATGCATGTTCTTATAGGTCGAGTTAGGTGAGTATCTCTACTTCTTTCTATCTTTTACTTATATACTCACCATGTGTGATGAGCGACCCGTGAGAGTCCGATATTTATGAGTTGCAAGGTCGACGGTTCAGTAGTTTGAGACATTGATTTAACTCGTTTGCATTTGCTTACTGCCACTTTGTTAGTTGTTGCATTAAATTGGTTTGGGTGGATAATTTGTGGCTGATGAGTTGGTCCCGTTCCGTTAGTTATCTTTAGTTGCATTCATAGTTTGCTTGGGGACAAGCAAAGGTTTGGTTTGGGGAGATTTGATGCGTGTATTTTATATAAGGTTTTTACCTCATTTTTACACGCATTTCTTTGTTATTTATGTGGCATCTAGCTACAAATGCCCCCGAATAGTCTACTTTGGTTTGTCTTGTATAAATTGATGGTATGAACCAGAAAGGAGTTAAATAAAGCCTGAACTTGTCCTAATCGTATGCATTTTGGAGAACAAGGAACCGGAGCTTGGAATATGTCACTTAGAGATGCGTGAAGTGGCCTCAGAAGGTGTCAAGAAGTTCACCCGTGCTTATATAGCTCAGCCTATTTTGCTACTCATAGTGGTCGATCGAATGCTTTATCCATCAAGAATTACTCGATCGAGCTCTGCCTTTACTCGATCGAGATGGCTACCTTCTGAAATCTTCGATCGAACGGATTGTCAAGCATTCTCCTCGATCGAGTGGTTTCATTTCACTCGATCGAGAGCCTATGTGTTTTATGCGGGGTTTGAGTTGTTTTCGAGATTTCCTTTTGTAATTAGGATAAATAAGTTATGACGGCAGTCAAGATTTTTTTTTTCTTCTTTTTCCTCTCTTCTTTCCTTCGACTCTTTCTCTTACTCTCGGAGAACCTTTGCTCTTAAACCCTAACTTTGGATTTTTTCCTCCTTGTAATCGGAACTCTTTATTATACTCTTAATCATTAATCAATTACTGGTTCTATTGCCTATTTCCCTTTAATCTCTATTGTTGATACTCTCTTTTCATACTTCTATTGTTTGAATTCCTATAGTTCATGTATCGTTGTTGTTTGCTCGATAATCATGCATAGCTAATCTCCCTTGCTAAGACATAGGGGAGCCATGATTTTAAGGAAATTATGAATAGGTGATTGGACTTGATGCGAATTAGATCTATGTTGTTAATCGCTGCATATAATTGTTCTTGTCTACTTGAGTCGACGCGATTAGGTGATTAATCACGGTACACCTTGACCTAGATCGGAAGATTGGAAAAGGTAAGACCTGCAGCGAACATTAGGGCATTCTAATGAGGCCGGAAGTTAAGTTATAATTGTCTTAGGGGGAATAGCGGACCGAAATGACCTTTTCATTACCCTGTAGATCGAATTTGCATTAACCTGTGACCCTAGATTACATTTCTCAAGAATCATGGTGAACCGACTATCTTAGCTACTTTCTCTCTGCTTGATTGTTATCAACTCTCTTCTTTATTTCTCTTACTTTATTTCTCTCCTTTGATCTCCTTAGATTAGAACAATCATTTAAAAAAACCCCCCAAGAAATTGTGACTCGGGCGGACTTAGTGTAGCAGACATTTTCCCATCTCCCTGTGGAGATCGATCCTACTTACAGCTAACTTCTGTTGGTAGTATTAGGTATTTATTTTTGATACTAAAACGACGGTATCAACCTACTAAACCGATCCAGCTGGTCCCATCCGGTCAAATGGATCGAAATTTTGGACCGAAATTTGAAAAAATTGGTATGTAAAAATAAATCACAGTGTAACCGTTCCCAGACCGGAATTTTTATAATTCGATTCGGTTCCGGCGGGAATTTTGTCGTTTTGGTTCATGACCAAACCGGTATCGGTCCGATCCGATTTTGGACCGGTGCACAGCCCTAGTTGTTTCTTGATCGAGTAACCCCAAAAGTCGAGTCAAAAGTTGTTTAGAAAGTTTGGAAAATCCCTATTTGTTCTTGGAGTGCCCAACTAGACCTAGTAGCTAAAAACTCGACCGAGCAAGGTATGTTCGATCGAGCATGGTGATGCTGAAAACTCGATCGAGAAAGGGAAGTTTACTGGATTGAACAACCCGTTATTACAGCATCGCGAGATTTCTAATTTATGCAACTCTGTATTATTATTCTATTATATTCTAATCTTTTCCTAAACCGACTTAACTCACCCCAATCACTACATATACCTTCTAAACCCCTGGATTAAAACCTTTTCACTTATTTTACAAGTTTTCACACAAAATCTTGTAAACTAGTAAGGAGAAGGAAAGAAGAGGATCTTGAGCAATCGATTTGAGGGTTTTCTCAATTTCAAGCAAAATCAAACCTTTTTCGTGGTAAGTTCCCTAAAATGCATTATTAATCATTTGTTTATTTAGTAATCTTTATAATTATTGTTCCTAATTGAATAAAACTAAACCCTAGACTGGGGATTCAGGAAAAAGTACTAATCAATTAAATTATATGAATTGGATGGTAATTATATGATATTATATGTGTGACACCCCCATACACCAAGGTGCATTACCAAGACCACCTAATACATGAAAGTGCTATCATCTCGGTTACCCGAGTCAATATATATCAAATATACCATCAAAGAACTGATAAGTTTAAAGTTATTACATGCCAAAACCCAAAACCAAGCTGATAAGAGTACGATACAACTGTTGCAAAAACCAAACTAACTAAAGTAAATAAAATGTTCGACACGACAGCGGAAGACTCCTAATTGACTCGTGGTGACTCATGCCCACCTAATCCCTCGCGCATCCACGTCATACCTGCTCAATAACTGCCCACCATCCCCGAATGGATCACCACGGTTTTTAAAACAATTAAATGGGGTCAGTTACTGCATAAATAATATAAGATAATATAACAACAAGCACATAATCACAATCCTCCAACACCGTCACATCACCAATCACCTGAGTAGCCTGAAGGTTTAGTCCTGCCAGATTACTAGTCGCAACCAGTAATCCACTTCATCGGTGGGGGACCGCATCTGCCGTTCCCACCTAAACCCCGCTCATCTTTACCAAGCGAAACCCATGTTCCTTAATGTGCACATCCCCTCTTGTGGCGGGTTCCACAAGGGGCAAATCAATAGCGTGAAGCCACTCCCGCAAGTGACTCCACTCAGCCGAGGGCGCACCTCGTGAATCACAGACAAACAATAACAACCAATTACAATATCAACAATACCAAATAAATTACGATATAACCAAATGCCAACAACCAACATCCATCTTATAATCATGTATACAATAACTGAGTAAGAAACCCTACCTGGAATGCAATCACTACAAATCGACACAAGCAGCAGATCAATAGTGCTCCTCTACGAAATCACCTCCTATCAACATATAGTCATACAATCACAATATAATACCAATAATACTCTCAAAATCCCCAAATCACCCAATTAGGGTTTAAACCAAAGTTAATGAATAAACATAAAAACTGTACTAGGATCTTACCCACAATACGATGGTCTCAAAAGTGTAAGGAACTCTGCGATCTGACGACTCTAGCCCTTTGGATTTGATAGCAATGCGAGAGAAGATTAAATGTAGTTTGTTTTCTCTTGTAAAATGTTTAGAATAAAGTAAAAAGTAAAAAGAAACTGGTGAAAAAACTTTATATATCATTCTCGCATTGCTATCAAAACCCGTAAGAACCAACGTACTCTTTCGAGTGACTGAGGTACTTGATCGAGTAACCCCTACTCGATCGAGTTATCCCTACTCGATCGAGTACCCGACAAACAGAACACTGTCCAGAATGCAAAACTCACTTACTCGACAGAGTAAGCCTCGCTCGATAGAGTACCCAACAGCTCATAAAACAGTAGTATTACAATAATATGTTGTAGGCAACGAGTTTATAGAGGATCGATTCTAAGTATTGTGCTAGACGTGAATTTCGTGAAGACTAGCAAAAAGGTAGGGATTTCTTACTCACTTCTGCAATTATTATTGTTGTCTTAAGATGGATTGTATATAGTGCTTATGATATTATGAATAATGCGTTGAGATGGTTGAATGTTTACTATTATTATTGTGAAAGTTGATTAGTGATGAGATGTCGATCAACACGTTATTCAAGGGGTTGTGCGAGTGATGATGTGATTGCCATGATACCTTATTCAGGGGGTTGTACTGCGGTGGTTTCTAACACGTTGTTAAGGGGTTGTTCTACAATAGAGATGCTCAGACGGTTGGCACGTGTGAAACGTGAGGCCAGGTTGTATGGTGATGGTTGTTACGTGTGGGGCGTGAAACCATGTTGTATACGTTATTATGTTTGTTGCATTGTTGTTGTTGTTGTTCATTAATATTCAAGTTACTATTATTATTATTATATAAAGCATGTGTCTTTAGTATGTCAACCACTAGTTTACTATGTGCGCTCTTGTGTCAAAATTACTTTTAACCCTGCGATGATCCATTTGATATTTTCGGCAAATGAAATAGTGAGTCATGCAAATGTTTATGTGTAGTTGTGGATGTTGCGGGGGCGTGGGACGTGTCGAGCATCACCTAGGAGCGACCGATTAGTAGCTTACTATTTTTATTCAACTTAGATAATAAAGACTTCTGTTTTATTAGTTAGTTATTAAGTTACTGGTTTTGGAATTTGTAAGACAGTTTAAGACAGTTTGACATTAATATGCAATTCAGTTTAAAGTACTCTTTTATTATTTGTCTTATGATATGTAGTACCTCGGGCAACCGAGAGGGTAACACCCTTATTTATTTGGGAATGTCTTGTTAAAAGTTCCTGGATAAATTAGGGTATTACACACCTACTAATGAATCTCTTTTGCAAACTCACGTGATAAAAAGTGTAGATTATAATAAGAAAGAACAGGAAGAAGAGAAGAGTAATTATTATCAATTCGAATCAGGTCCATCTTGATAATCCGACTCCCCTCTTTAATCAGGTCTTTGCATCTTTTCACCATAAATTTGGAATTATTGCTAAAGAGTTGATTTTCACTAATAAGTTGAATACAAGGGTAACTATCCATTCGAATAATCAATTTGTCCAATCTTAGTTTCTTATCACGTTCCAACCTGGTAAAAAGAGATACTAGTCCGACCTTCATAGAGGAGCACAAAGCAAAAGAAAAATAGTAAGCATCTAACAAATCTATTTCGTCTCGAAAAAATCCTTCACTACCAACTGGGCCCGAGATACCTTTCGACGCTCCGTTAGTATCAAGAAAAAGCCAACCATGTCGAGGAGGAAACCATATATCTATAAAAAAAACTTCCCTCTTTGCACTGCCCAAATGAGGGATGAACATGAAAAACTGATCGAAAGCCCTCTTGGAGGTTAGGAATTGGAGGAAGATAAAGGCACGAGGGTTAATGGGGTTATCCACCAACAAGTAATCGCAAAGTGCATCAACTAGTCTTCTGTAGGATTGGGAATATTATTGATAACATTATTTGACAACCAATTTGAAAAAACAAGAGTTGAAAAACGAGGCATGAGAGGCTAAGTCCTCGACTTGGCTCCAACTGTGACATTTAGGAAAAGAGCGGAGTAGAAGCTCAAACGCTTCTTCTTCAGAACTACATCTTAGGCACAACGGATCTTCACCCATATTCCTCCTAACCTAGTTAACATTAACCATAACCATGAGCGTCTAACCATAGAAACACTCTCCAAACTAGGGGCACGGGGATAATGTTTGCATCCGGTCCCTTCAAATAACCCAAAGCAGATTTAATCGAAAATTTATCTGATGCTCTTTCCAGGAAATCGCACCCTCTAAATTTGGGTCAGGAATAAATAAAATAGCAGACGCGATTTTTTAGTGCTCAATTAGAGGAAGAAATTAGCGAATAAGCTCCGTTTTCACCCTGTATTTTCACACCACATATCGCCTATAGTAGCGCCTAGATTGTTATCTGGAATCTGGGCAATCATAGTATATGGAGACAAGTACCGTCGATCAGAGGATGATCCCAGAAAATGGTCCCTCTACCATTTCAAACCACTATAGAAGAACTTTGCATAATGATTTTAGCTTAAGACGATATAACACCCAAACATTAGACATATTTTGTTTGAGTTGGAACATGTCTATATTAGACCTTGAAGTTCTAGATGTCTAACATTGTTGTTGTTGAAGTTCTGAGTCTTGTCACTACTAAGCTACTATCATATGTATTGTTATTCTTAGATTATCTTTTTGGATGTATAAAGTATTAAGAGTATTTTAGTGTATTTTTTATGTTAAACATTTTTTATCTCTTGAGAAGGGAAATCTAAATTGTGGATTTAATGATAATCAATTTTTGGAACGGATTAGTGTTTGAGGGACACTTGGAGGGCGTTTGGATCGAACAAGGGGGAAAGGGAATTAAAGGCAAAAGAATGGAGAGGAAATGGAATTCCTTTGATTCTCTTTCTTTTTTTCGGTTAAAATATAAGGGAATGAAATAAAAAGCCAAAAAAAAAAGAAAAAAAAAAGAACATGCAACACCTACAAACCACCAACACGAACCATGACCAACATGTTGGAGCTTGTGTCCTCCAGTTAGTGCGGATAACGTCATTGCACATACACTTGTATAGACAAGTGGGAGCTTGTTGGGGTTGGTGTCCTTAACAGTTAGTGCAAGGACTTATAAACCTCTAAAAGGATCAAAGGGCATACTTTGGTATTATTATCAGTTGATCCACGTTTATCAATAACGGTTGGCTTGCTAGATAAGTTTGACGTTATTGTCATACAGATGGCGGTGATCAACTGGTCCCTAAAAGTCACACCTATAGGATACGTTCGAGAGATGTGACGGTATGAAAATACTGTCATGTAGATGCCAAAATTGACTAACCAGTTAGTCCGAGTTATTTGACTAGTAATTAGTCAAATGTGTGATGTTGAGATTATTATATTTAATACGGATTAAATATCATGGGCTAAGGCGAATTAACCAGTTAATTCGTAAAATTAAATATACGTGATTTATATTTAATTAAATGTATATTGAATATAATTATACAATACTGTTTTGTCGGACACGTATTAATAATTCAGCTAACCCGTATTATTAGCTGATGCCTTAATTTCCGATAACCGATAACAGTTTATAATACAAACCCGTCATATACATTTTAGTTTTTAACGAACCGGACCTCGAGTTAAAACCAAGAGGAAGTGGAAGCCCACTTCCCCTTGTGGGTCACGGTTTTGGCCGAACTAGGAGAACAAAAGGAGACCTCCTCCTCGTTAAACCTAATCATCATTTGAAACAAAATTTAGGGTTTTGAAGAGTATTCTTCTCTGAAAAACCTGAGATCTCTCATCTCGACAAAACTCACATCAGTTCTCCCTATATTGCAAGGCAATCGGAGAACACTGTTCTAGCACAAGGGCATATCTCGGACAAAGTCTTGGGTGCAACGATTAGGAGGAAATCGCTTTGATTTACATTCTTTACGCCGCAATTTAAAGGACCCGAGGTTGATTTCTAATCTTTATCGTTTCCTTGTTATTTTCGTTTTATGACTATAAATTACATATGAATTTTACGTTATAATCCTTAACTCGAAGGGTAGTATACGGATATTAACCCACAAGTGGTATCAGAGCGAGGCCACGTGAATTTTTCATGTGTTTTTCATAAAACGTTTTTGAAACGATGATTTTTACGCCGAAAACCGTGCCTAGTATACACGGCAGAAATTTTTTTTTAAACCGTGTCATGTATTACACGGTAATTTCATCATCTTGTTTTTGCATATTGTTGTTTTATACAGAAATTATAACAATATGTCATGTTTTTGTCAATTGTTAAAATTGATTTTATGCGTTTTTGATCAAAATTGTTTTGGTTTTGTATCATAAAACTTGTTTCACGAGGGTTTGGAATTTTTCAGAAATTTTTGTACTCGATCGAACAAAATTTCCATCGATCGAGTGTTTTTTCTGCTTGTTTTTTGCTCGATCGAGTCCCTGTTGTACTCGATCGACCCCGTGTCAAAAACCTTTTTCTCGATCGAGTCCCTGTTGTACTCGATCGACCCCCTTCTAAACCTGCCGCTCGATCGAGTTGTCCTCGTACTCGATCGAGTAGTTTTGCTGATATAGGTACTCGATCGACCACCAGTTTAGTCGATCGAGCACCTCCTGATTAGCATACCTCTCGATCGACTTGCAGTTCAGTCGATCGAGCCCTCCTGTCCCTCGATCGAGCACTCATGTCCCTGGATCGAGGGATTTCGTCTTTAACAGCTTTGAAAATTTGTTTCTTTTGATTTAAATTTTCTTTTGGCTTCAATATGTACTTTATCCGGATATAGTACACTCGCTATGATTGTGAAACGGTTCACACACGTACCATTAAGTTATTTTAAATAATATTTAAAGTAACGGATTATAATAGATTAAAATTAAATGATAGAAGCGGTTTTATCACACGAATTTTAATCATTAAAAGGTGGTTTGGATAAATTTAACATAATTACGGAATTATGTCACGAATGAATTTGTTTTTAGTTGATGCATTTTTATTTATCGTTTTGTTGAATGCCGTGAATGCCATTTTAATTACGTATTTAATTTTTACAATCAATTGTAACTTAGTGTGGCCTTAGTAGAACGTGTTACCGTAATGATGGAACACGGTCTTGGTTGTATTTTGAGATCTTGCATCTCCGTTTTGGATTTTTCACTTGTAATTACAGTTTTAATTAGAATGTAAATAGGTTTATATTTTGTAATTTTAAATTGTAATTTTTGAGAAGACCAAAGATGGAGACCGGATGCTCACTCCCGCTACTTGGATCAAGATGGAACATCAAGACAAGCTTTTCGGGTCCAACGGTGGATTCCAAAGTTGTATCTTGTTCTTATACTAGGATAGGCCACACTAGGAATTTTTTATTTACGTATCGCATTCCTTTATTTATTTTTATGCAACGATAATATGCATCATATTCCGCCTAAAAACCAAACCACCTATAATTTATTGCATGAAAACTGACACATATAGAGGTCACGAGTTAGTTTTCATTGACATTCTCATGTCACACGTTTTTAAGCCATCTTCCAAATAAATTCATTCACGACAGACGCTAGTTATTCGTTCACTTAAAATGAATTATAATTTTGTTGATGGGATCTTCCTCGTATAAACTAAAATTGAGAACGGTCTTTATAGGTCAAACTCCAATGAGTCCCTTCTTCGTCGGTAGGCATACTATGACCCCTTCTACGTCGGGTAAGTTGGAACTGATTGACCTATTTTATCTCAACACCATGGTCACAAATGCGATCCTGTGACTATGGTGGACTATAGATAGGATTTCGAGAAATCTATCGACCAAGAGTTCTTAGGAAGAATTAGCTAAACAGTTGGCTTATCAATTTACGAAATTGAGTCTTGGGATCACTTGTATCTTTCTTGAGGGAGATCAATTATGCAAGTGCAAGAGTCTACATGTTTAAAATGAATTTTAAAATAGACTTAAATCACCTCGATGAGTTGCTTATTTCGTTTTGTTTTTCTTTCTTTTTTTTCGGTGTAGATCACGATTTTAAATCGCTAAACAACAAATGGTGCTGGTTCAAGTGATAACCCAATGCCAAGTGCCACATTGGACCGTGAGTCCTGGCTTAGGATCTTCATGAATCAGATGAATCGTCTACTCGATCGAAGAATGATGGATCCAACTTCGCGGACCGGGAGGCGGCATTACGGAATGCCGCCACCGCGACGGGAAGCTCAAATTTTTGTTAGAGCCCCTCCCGGCAAACCCAGGTCCCACGGCTAGAGCTACCGAAATCGCCAAGTTTAACGATTTCTGTATGGAAGCGGGTGCGATTAAAAACGTACTCATTTTTGCAATGGAATCCAATTTGCAGAAACGCTTCATAGCCCATGGTGCAAACAAGATTTTCACCACGCTCACTAAGGAATTCTCGAAAGCACCGAGAATCGTGACCTATGAGCATACCACTCGCTTCTTTGATGCGAGACTCCAGAAGGGCCAACCGGTTAGCCCACACATTCTCAGCATGATTGAGAATGTCGAGAAACCGGAGACCTTTAATCGTAACATCGCGAGAATATTGTTATCGACCGTATTCTTCACTCACTCCACGATGGTTATTCGCAATTCAGAGCGAATTACTATATGAATGATTTGAAGAAAACTCCGCATGAACTGCACTCCCTCCTCGTACAGACCGAGAAGGACATGAAGTTCAGTGGGAGCTCGAAACAGGATGTTCTCGTTGTGTCAAACAAAGGGAAAGGTAAGGGCAAAGCTCCGCAAACCTAACAAAGAGGTAAGGCGAAGTTCAAGAAGTCGGGTTCGGGTAAGAGTGGTCTGGTGAGGCGAGTAACTCATCAGGCATGACAAAGAGCAAGAGTGAAAACATGGAATGCCATCATTGCCACAAGATTGGGCATTGGAGACGCACATGTCCTGTTTATCATGAGGACTTAAAGGCGGGTCGTGTTAAACCTGTTGGTATGTCTTCTCTCTCTTCTACTTTTATTCATATGATTGAGATTAACCACGCAAGTTACGGAACTTGGGTACTTGATACTGGTTGTGGTTCTCATCGGTGTAATCATGTGCGGGGGCTCGAAACATCGAACCCCTCGTAAAGGGTGAGGTGGACTGCGTGTCGGGAATGGAGCAAGAGTGGCTGCCATCTCCAAGGGGACATATGTGATCCAGCTTCCTAGCGGATTTGAGTTATCATTATATGATTGCTATTATGTACCCAGTCTTTCTAAAAACATTATTTCTGTTTTTGCGCTTGATAAACTTGGTTTTTCATTTGTAATAGAGAATAATTCTTGCATTTTCTCATTACACAATATGATTTATGGCAAGGCAGTCTCCATGAATGGAATTTATGTTTTAGATCAGACCAATGAAATATTACACGTAATGAATAAAAAGTTAAAGGTTGGTGACAAAGATCAAACGTATCTATGGCAATGCCGTATGGGACACATTAATGAGAAACGCGTAAAACAGCTCATCAAACATGGAGCTATCTCGGCCTTTGATTTTCAATCATTTGGCACGTGTGAATCATGTCTCATCGGTAAGATGACTCGGATTTCCTTCAAAGGTGTTGGAATGCGCGGCTGCCGACCTATTAGGGCTCATACACACGGATGTATGTGGTCCTATGTCAATCACCGCACGAGAAGGCTATAGGTATTTTATCACTTTCACGGACGATTTGAGTAGATATGGCTATGTCTACTTAATGAAGCACAAAAGTGAATCCTTTGAGAAATTCAAAGAATACGAGAATTAGGAGAACCTATTAGGTAGAAAGATTAAAACATGCGTTCGGATCGTGGTGGCGAGTATCTTTCTCACGAGTTTGATCAACACCTAAAGGACTGTGGGATTGCCCTACGATTAACTCCACTGGAACACCTCGGTGAACGGTGTGTCCGAACGGAGAAATCGAACACTACTTGATATGGTTCGATCCATGATGAGTCACACGATATTACCTGATTCATTATGGGGTTATGCTCTTATGTCATCCGCTCTAATACTTAACCGAAGTCCGTCTAAAGTCATCGACAAGACTCCATATGAACTATGGAAGGGAACGGTCCCTAACTTGTCCTTTATACGGGTTTGGGGCTGCGAGGCTTATGTCAAGTGGAGACCTGAAGATAAGCTCGGCCCGCGATCGGTCAAGACATACTTTATAGGTTACCCTAAAGGATCACGTGGTCATTACTTTTATTCGCCAACCGAACAACGTGTTTTTGTTGCGGCTAGTGCGACATTCTTAGAGAAGGAATTTCTCGAGAATGCAAAGAGTGATAGAACCTTCGACCTGTCGGAGATTCCAGAACCAAACACCGAGCAACCATTGGAGGAACTGTTCCTTCAATCCGGCTGCGGTGAATATTCTGAGGAACCTAGGAGGTCGGGTAGAGTCTCTATTCCTCCGGACAGATACATTGGTATGGTCGAGGAACATGACATAGATGACGTTCTACTCTTAACGAGTAGTGAACCCGCAACCTATAAAGGTGCCATGACAAGTTCTGACTCAAAGCTATGGCTTGAGGCCATGCAATCCGAGATGGACTCCATGTATGAGAACAACGTGTGGGATCTTGTTGACTTACCTGCTAAGGTTCGTCCCCTTCAATGCAAATGGCTTTACAAGATAAAGCATTCGTGGAAGGTCAAAGAAGATATCTACAAAGCACGACTAGTTGCTAAAGGTTTCACCCAAGTGCCAGGTTTGCACTACGATGAGATTTTTGCACCGTAGTTATCTGCGTTCCATTCGGATTATCTTAGCGATTGCCGCTTTTCATGACTATGAAATTTGGCAAATGGACGTGAAAACCGCCTTCTTAAACGGCTTTTTGGAGGAAGAGTTGTACATGGTACAACCCGAAGGTTTCATCGATCCTGAACATCCTAAGAAAGTATGCAAGCTTAAGCGTTCCATTTATGGACTTAAGCAAGCATCAAGGAGTTGGAATCATCGCTTCGACCAAGTGATAAAAGAAAATGGATTTACTCGATCTGTCGAGGAACCATGTCTATATATCAAGTCGAGTGGGAGCAAGATTGTCTTCCTAATATTGTATGTTGACGACATACTCCTGATTGGGAATGACATACCTCTCTTAACTTCGGTGAAAGTATGGTTGAAAAACCATTTCCAGATGAAAGATCTGGGAGAGGCACAAAGAATTCTAGGCATCCGTATCTATCGAGATAGATCACGACGGATGTTATCTCTCGATCGGAGTCTTACATAGACAAAGTCCTAGAGAGATTCAAAGCATGACTAACTCCAAGAAGGGGTTCCTTCCTATGGCTCCAGGGGTGCATTTGAGCAAGTCTCAGGCACCGAGACACAGGAAGAGAAAGAGCGCATGACACGGATTCCTTATGCTTCGGCAATAGGATCAATCATGTATGCCATGATATGCACACGTCCGGACGTGGCATATGCATTGAGTATGACAAGTCGATTCCAACAGCAACCAGGTGAACCACATTGGTTGGCTGTCAAGAACATTCTTAAGTACCTACGGAGGACTAAAGATTGGGCATTGACTTATGGAGGCTCTCAAACGCTATGCGCAACCGATTCTGTGAGATGCTAGCTTCCAAACGGATCGAGATGACTCGAAATCTCGTCCGGATTCGTTTTTACTCTTAATGGCGCTGCGATCACTGGAAGAGTTCGAAACAAATCACATTCACAGATTCTACGACCGAGTCCGAGTACTATGCCGCGTCGGAAGCAACAAAGGAAGCGATATGGATGCGTCAATTCTTACATGGACTATCCGTAGTGCCTAGTTCGAATGACCCGATCACCATCTATTGCGACAATAGTGGTGCCATCTTCCAAGCTAAGGAGCCAAAGTCTAGTAACAAATCTAGACATGTACAACGGAAAGCTCATCTAATCAGGGATTACGTGGAGCAAAAGGAAGTAGTGATAGAAAAGATTGCTACTGATGATAACATAGCAGATCCTCTCACTAAAGCATTACGACAAGATAAGCATGAAGGGCACGTTAATTCCATGGGAATCAAACGTGTTCCTGAGTTGTAGTACTCTTTTATGGATTAGATTCATCCTCTTTTGTACTCTATACGACATCATCGTTTTGATATTTATACATATATTTTGTTTTTCATGTGGATTTGTACGACAAATTTTGAACACCACAAAGTGAATTGAACAAACATTATATTTTTGGTCCTTAATTGCCCACATGAGCTGATAACTCGCAATTATTCGTGACGTTGGTTGATGGTGGGTTCAACGAGCCATAAGTCAACCGGTTGACTGACCAATCACAGAGGCGATTTATACGGATATTTCGTAGGACACAATTGTGACATCGACGTGGAGTCCTAAATGTTTTATAACATTCGCTGCCCGGTCGTGGATAGGACTTCCATGGTGATCCTTAGAGTCGAATCTCTTGACTATCGACTGTCTCTTGAGACTACGGCAGATTTTGGGTGACTTTGGTTTCTTTCTCACGGTCATCCATAACAGGGGGCCAAGTAGTTTTTTTCGGGTCATTTCATCGTGCTTAGATCGGAAGGAGTCGAGTTGAAGGAAATATTCAGCCTTTATCAGTTACTCGATATTTCTCAGGGCCACTCGAGGAGTCAGAATCGAAATGCATGGCCATGCTCGGATACGGATTCGTTTTATCAGTTAAGTTACTCTCTAGTCGGGGAAACCACTCTAGATACAGATCGATTGTAAAATACGACCTTTGTGGATCCAGATCTGCAAATTGTTTTACATTGAGTGGGAGAAATTTTAAATGAATATGAGAATCGGTTATCGCACATACACTTGTTCGGACAAGTGGGAGTTTGTTGGAGCTTGTGTCCTCCAGTTAGTGCGGATAACGTCATTGCACATACACTTGTACGGACAAGTGGGAGCTTGTTGGGGTTGGTGTCCTTAACAGTTAGTGCAAGGACTTATAAACCTCTAAAAGGATCAAAGGGCATACTTTGGTATTATTATCAGTTGATCCACGTTTATCAATAACGGTTGGCTTGCTAGATAAGTTTGACGTTATTGTCATACAGATGGCGGTGATCAACTGGTCCCTAAAAGTCACACCTATAGGATACGTTCGAGAGATGTGACGGTATGAAAATACTGTCATGTAGATGCCAAAATTGACTAACCAGTTAGTCCGAGTTATTTGACTAGTAATTAGTCAAATGTGTGATGTTGAGATTATTATATTTAATACGGATTAAATATCATGGGCTAAGGCGAATTAACCAGTTAATTCGTAAAATTAAATATACGTGATTTATATTTAATTAAATGTATATTGAATATAATTATACAATACTGTTTTGTCGGACACGTATTAATAATTGACTAACCGTATTATTAGCCGATGCCTTAATTTCCGATAATAATGTGATTTATAATACAAACCCGTCATATACATTTTAGTTTTTAACGAACCGGACCTCGAGTTAAAACCAAGAGGAAGTGGAAGCCCACTTCCCCTTGTGGGTCACGGTTTTGGCCGAACTAGGAGAACAAAAGGAGACCTCCTCCTTCTGTTAAACCTAATCATCATTTGAAACAAAATTTAGGGTTTTGAAGAGTATTCTTCTCTGAAAAACCTGAGATCTCTCATCTCGACAAAACTCACATCAGTTCTCCCTATATTGCAAGGCAATCGGAGAACACTGTTCTAGCACAAGGGCATATCTCGGACAAAGTCTTGGGTGCAACGATTAGGAGGAAATCTGCTTTGATTTCTGTTCTTTACGCCGCAATTTAAAGGACCCGAGGTTGATTTCTAATCTTTATCGTTTCCTTGTTATTTTCGTTTTATGACTATAAATTACATATGAATTTTACGTTATAATCCTTAACTCGAAGGGTAGTATACGGATATTAACCCACACAACATGACTCACACCAACAAGAATAAAGGTTGTCGACCAACGACGATTCGTACCAATCACTTGTTTGTCAATCACATAATACTACTTCTTCCCCTTCGTCGCCCACCTGTTCCAAATCACTATTCACCTCCATAATCACCACTTAAAACACCACCACACCAGTCCATGAAACACAAAAACACCTCCCTCACCCCTTAAAACACCAGATCTGATGGTTTTTGTAACACCCCCATACTCCAAGTGCCTTACAAGGACCACCCAGGTATAAGGATGTTACCATCTCGGTTACCCGAGGCAATGATAATCAAATAAACAATAATGAAACAACGTTTAAATAGAAATACTTTAGTGAAAGGTTACAATCTCAAAACCAAAACCAAAAGTACGAATACATGTTCTCAAACCGATCATCTCTTGATTTACTGAAATGTTTATGAAAACTACTAGCTACAAATGGAAGACTTTTATCATCGACCGTGGCACATCCCAACTATCCCAAGACTCAACTCATACCTGCTCAATATCGCTCACCATCCCCGAATGGATCACCGCAGTTTTAAAACAATAAACGGGGTCAAGATACTATTTACATAATTTATATCACCAACAATACGAAAGAACAATGACTCAAACAATCATACACAATCATCCACTCCACTCCATCTTTGTCACCGACTGTCCACTGGACCAGCCCTGCCAGTGGGGGACCGTAGCCGTACCCACCAAATCCCCGCTCATCATACCGAGCGATAACCCTGTCCCATTAATGTGCATATCCCCTTCCGTGGCGGGTTCCACGAAGGTCGAAACTAGGGCGTGAAGCCACTCCCGCAAGTGACTCCACTCAGCCGAGAACGCATCTCGAGAACCAGAGACAAACAATCACAATCACAATACAATATCACAACCGTCTGAATCAATCAACAACATTAACTACAGCACAATCACCACACATTATGTAAGTAATACTGAGTAGGGAAACCCTACCTGGAAAGCACAACTATCAGACGGTCTCAACAACTGTATAAAAAAGCCTCTTCTACAAATCCTCCTCCTATCATACATACACATAATTACTACCAATCATACAAACAACAAAACCCCCAAATCCCCCAAATCCCCCAAATCCCCCAAACTAGGGTTTAACCAACTTTAAAGAAACATCATAAAAATGGTATATAGGTCTTACCCTCGACGCAAGGATCACAACGGTATAAAGGAAAGTGAAATCCGACCTTCCAAGCTCCGGGATTTGCCAACAATGTGATTAAAGCTAATGACGTAGTTTGCTTTCTCTTCTCACAGTGATTAGGTTTTGAAAAGTGATTTAAGAACAATGACGGAAGTATTATATACTTGTGGACAGCGGGCCGCCCACGGGGGCGCTTGGTGAGGAGCGAAAACAAGCGTTTGCATTTTGTATGGAGTCGCCACCAATTTTTATGGGAAATTGGAACCGTTCGAATACCTCATGTCATGTCAAGACATAAAGTAGTGACATGAACACTAAGCAATCGTTACCCTTAGCATTCTATGTCTAGAATGACTCTCGTGGATGCCAATGAACACGGGTGCTCACGGAGATCTGGAGTAAGGGGTGAGGGTACGTATTAGGAAGCTCTTTTGATCGAACACCTAATCCCGCCCGCCTCGATAGCGGCCTCTACTAATGATTAGGGAGTTTATTCGTACTTGATATATCGTCGGCTATATGCATGCAATGCAACATCCATTAGATTAATCCTAACATGTGAGAATTTACTAAGTCGGTGAACAATTAAGTTGGCACACAATTGGGTCGAAGTAGGATTTAATGTTGATTTACATGTGAAAACATACAAGCGATAAAAGAAATACAATAATTATGAATTACAATAAAGGAAATTACAATAATTACATTGGATAGGCGATTTATGTCGAAAATACCTTTAAAACGGATAATTTGAGAAAAAGGGATAAAAGAATAAAACACGACAGATCAGAAGGTGATAATACGAATATTAGTTGATTAATACGTAGACTAATTAAACTACGTCAAGGCAGAAAAGGAGTTCAGAGACAGAACTCATCCTGGAACAGCGCAAAGAGCACTGCGCCCTTTGGAAGAGCGCGGCGATTCTTTGCGTCTGTTCAAGGGTGAGTTCGGGCTGTGTGAAGCGAATCGCAAATCGTTAATGTCGATTGGTAATTTTAATGGATTGATTTAATATTTGACTCGGATGAAAGTGATTTAATGTATTAATTACATGTGAATGGGTCATAAAAACGGTAAAACATGGATGAGACGGATGCGAGCAATTAATACAAGATGGAATGATATAAACTAATTAAACAAATTATTTAGGCTAAACATGATGAATTGATGACAAATTAATGATGAATATATGACAAAAGACAGGTTAGAATGTATCAATGACGAATTCCAGAGATTCAATATGAATGAATCGAACCTCCAAAACCCGGGTTTGAATTGAATGACGAAAACCCGCAAATATTGGATTACTTGGGATTTAAGTCGGATTTAACAATGAATTAAACATATTAATGAATGATGAATTATATACATGTGATTATATGCTATGATGACGAATTAACAAACAAACATATGAAAACAAATAAGAAAGACGAATTACAGAGGACGAAGAAGAAGAAAAGAAGCAGGAACGGCGGCAGCCTCACGAAGGGGCGCAGCAGATAATGCGCTCCTTCGAAGAGGCGCAGCAGTTGCTGCGTCTTTTCTCGACTGTCAGTCTTCTGAAAATCCGTAAAAAGAGGTTTTAAAGACGGTTTTAGAAATCGGTTTTAATGAGGTACTTTCGACATAAACCTTACAATTGTTATACAATAATAAAAATACAATAAATAAAAGAGAGATTAATACACCCTCAGGCTTACATGTTGACGGAACGAGAAGAACTAAGAAGATCGATTAGTGATGCTCGACGCGAACGCAAGGAAAGAGTGCCCTCGAAAGAGGAAAACGATTTAACAAGTTGATTAATTAGATTGATTGAGTGTAGTGGTCAAATTGGTCGGTCATGCAACGGAGAGGCTGGTACCCGGAAAGATCCGAGCTTACGTGGTCGGAAGTCCAAGCACGTAGGCGCCAATTAGTAAGAACGAAGTCTAGAATGCAAAGGGAGAAGAGAAGGGCGGACACTCGCGTGAGAAATATGAGGAACGAAAGCTCCTATTTATACTAATCACACGGAGGTTTAGGGTTTCGGAGACTCTTTGGAAGTGAATCTCGGAAAGATATAAAAAAGATACGTAAATCATGCAAAGAAGGGCCTGGGAAGAGGCGCAGCGATCATCTGCGTCTCTTGGAAGAGGCGCAAAGACTCTTTGCGTCTATTCCCAGGAGGTTTCCTCCTGTTTAAGAAAGATTTCCGTGTTTTAGTTATGGTAGGACGGAATTGATTAGATTATCTTTAATATCTTATGTAAATATTACGGGATATTATTTGCCAAAAGATAAAATTTGAGAAATATGGAATAGAATTATCCGGAACATTCCAGAACATTCTGACTCGGGATTTAACAGCTATCAGAAAATGGAGACGGTTTTTGACCGGACTCGAATGCACTCTAATTCTCGCCAAAACGACCGTATCAGGACGTAGATGACAACTAAGAGGTTGACATTAATATTTGAGCAATCACTTGACGATAATCTTACGAATTGTCACAAATCGTTCCGCGGATCAAACATGCGGCCCAATCATCACCGGGTGGTTTGCGAGAGGTGCAGAAACGAGGTGTCTACAGAGCCCCCACTTTGACTGAGGCTTGGACAAGGCGAAAGTCAAAGTATAGCCATCAGGTCAATCGAAGATTACAACCTGACGACTATGGCGACGTGAGGCGGCTCAAGGGGTCTGAGCCATGGACCTATCGTCGGGAACATTTTAGAGTCTGTCGACTATCGGGGAGGGTCGTTTAAAGTCCATTAGACTACGTAAGGAAGCTCGCCAGCCATAAGAAGAAACCATACCTGAGATACCCCTGGGTGAAACGGGACTGAAGACGCTTCGGCAAAATTCTTTGATCTGAAGATAACTTGGTGTCTGAAGGCATTAGGGGTCACAGGGGTACTGAAGAAACTTCTTTACACTTCTGAAGGCTAACTCTGAAGGCTATCTCTCACTAAAGGGAAGGCTGAAGGATAATTCTCTCTAAAGGATTGAAAAGGGACTTAATTGGGGGGAATCTGCCTGTCTCTGTCCTCAAGCAAACTCTCACTGGGGAATAAAATGATGACTTTGGGGAATCTGCCTGTCTCTGTCCTCAAGCAAACTCTCACTGGGGAATGAAGCGATGATTTTGGGGAATCTGCCTGTCTCTGTCCTCAAGCAAACTCTCGTTGGGTGATTAAAGCGATGACTTTGGGGAATCTGCCTGTCTCTGTCCTCAAGCAAACTCTCGTTGGGTGAACAATACTGCAAAATACCGCTGCGCTGGAGAGAAATGACGATTAGGAACATCTTGATCGTCAAAGAAGCCTTGGGTGAGCAATACCGCAAAATACTGCTGCGCTGGACATAACGATTTGAGCAATACTGCAAAATACTGCTGCGCTGGGGAGAATGGAGACTTGAGCGAAGCCCCCAGTTAGAGCGAGCACTGCTTCTAATACTTACCTGCATGGTTAGTAGCCACACAAGAATGCAATCTAATATGTGCACGTAAGCAATTATCACATGTACCTCGAGTGAGGAAACACATAGGTTTTGCAAAAGTCGTTTCTTTTTAAAAGTTGTTTAAAACTTGTTCAAAGAAGTTTGTTGTTTGTAATGCGTTATGCATATTCAAATGGGCTTTAGACATAGGACTTGACATGACGTAGACTTTATGCGGACGCGACGCGAAATGTAGACCTAGGTTTGATTGACGCGACACTAACTTAGATTTGACGCGACACAGGGATGACTTTGACAGACTTTGCCTAAGCATGCGCAACCCCTAGCCAAGTATGGGTGACAATGCGTATCAGTTCCAAAGGTAGAAGAATTTCAAGAATGATGAAGTCATATAAAGGCAAGGCATGAGCCATGGATCATCTGTCTACTTGGACTTCTTTCACCACCGTTTGCTATAAAAGAGACCCCTCTTGAGGCACGATGACTTGGAGAATTGATCTAAGACTTTTGTCATTGTCCGGACCGAGCACTAGCTAGACTCAGAAGAATAAAGGAAGATGTGGTGGCATCTTGGAAGAGAAGCCCCCAGGATGAGAAGATGACTCTGGACTTTGGTAAAAAGGAGATTGGGCGACAATAAGGAGCCCCCAGTATAGAGGTGGAAATGTAAATTTGGAAGGTTGAAATGGAAAGGGATGTTAATTGAGGTTGGAAGTTTGAAAATTGAGGTTGGTTGATAATTGAGGTTGAAAGTTGGGGTGGTTGTGTCCTTGAGGACTGCCTACGTATTCACGTGAAGTGAAATCAAACCAGATCGTAGTTCTGAGGTTTGGTTAATTTTGTTTGGGTGTTGTGGTTGTATCCTTCTTGTGTAAGAAAGGACTGCCTACGTATCCACCTGAAGTGGTGAAATCAAACCAGATCGTAGTTCAAGTGTGTGCCTAAGCTATGTTGTTAGGACCTTAAAGTGCAGGGGTCACAAGGGTAATATTCCTTTGGTGACTCGAAGAATCGATTTGAGATAACTCCCTCTGATCATAGACCAAAGAGGTATAACCAAGTTTGTAAAAAATTTCCTTGTCATGTGAGCACACTAGAAGTGGACCCTAAGGATGATATGGGTATGTCCTGTCCTGGGTAGCAAAGTATTCGAAGACTCCGTGTCTGGGTTAAGGTGAAACTGGATTGGATATTTGGAATGTGGAGCTCGGTAATAAGAGGCTTTGATGAACAAATCTCTGGAGCTTGATTTTGTGGAGTTAAGGCTTAATCGGGTTATGGCTTGTAATGTGGTTTGGAAATGGAGTCTCTTGGCTTGATGTAGCCTGAGCACATAAGGGTAGGTTAAAATGACGTGGGATCAAGTTTCCATGTCTCGGCCCTAAAGGATGGGTATACTTGACGAGCTTGAGAGGATTCTCAAAATTCCTAACTATCTCCAAATAACGGTCTCGAGAAGGACTTTAGGGTGTGTAATGCGGAAGGCTAAGTGAGGGTGCTAGTTGACCATCTTCATTGGTGTCTCGATCCTATAGAGACTTCAGCAGTGTTCAGCATAATATTGTTCTTGATTTAGACTCAGATTCTTGGTCTAGAATATATCTCGGCTTTTTACTCGGATTCGATTCGGGCTTTTAAGGATAACTTTGACCTTGGGTATTGACATAGGCTGATTTGATTGAGCCTTCTTCTTTTGACTCTTTTGTTTTGGATTACGGGCATAATTGTGGCCTTAGATATTGATTTTGGGTATTCCTATTGATTGAGCCTTTGTCTTTGATCATGGCTCGTATTGTCTTGGATTTGCTTGTATAACTTCGACCTTGGATTTGGGTTAAACTAGCACCACAGATGTGAAACGGGTTGGTCTTTAGTAACACGGTTATTTATTGTGGGGGATGGGATTGCCTTCCGTCATGGATCGTTAACAAGGGAGATGGTCTGGATTTGTCCCAGAATCTCTTGAGATATGCTCGTCCTAAACTAGGGTTATATTGTGGTTTCTATTGCCAGACATGGAATAGGTAAAGAAAGAACACGGAGTTTCAGGTCCTCTACAACTTGGAACGGAACATCATCTAAGTGTACTCACATCGACTCGGAATGTGTTGTTGTTGTGGTTCATTTTAAAATGTCTCAAATCAATTCTTGTTGTCACAGGAAATGGGTAAAGGAAGAGATATGATTGAATATGTGGATGAAAAATTGTACTTTTATTGAAATGAATGATAAATGTATATAGACTCGAGAAGATATGTGACTCGTGGGACAGCCCCCAGGTTGCCACTAGAAATGGAAATGGACACGAAGAAAGATACTAGAACAAATATGAGATAGAAAGCCTAAGACTCGGACTCGGACTCGGACTTTGACTCGATCTTAGATCTAGACTCGTAATCATCGGCCCACGCTTGAACATTTTCTCTTCCAGCAACTGGCTTCGGCATCTGACTTTGAGCATTCACCCATTTGAGCACCCCGTCCTCATTATTGGGAACATTGGATGGATAATAGTCAAGAAGAGTTTCTTGATAAGTGGTATATCCATGAGGATTGCCTAAGCTACCTTGTAGGTTAAAGGTTGAGAGGGACAACCTCCCGCTTTCGATCATATCCTGAATGACATGTTTTAATTTGTAACATTTCTCTGTATCATGCCCTTTGCCTCTATGGTATTTGCAGTAGGCGTTCTCATCCCAGAACTTGGATTTCCTCTCTGGTTCGGGAGTAGGTCCTATAGGATTCAACATTCGTCGCTCCATGAGTCTCTGAAGGGCGTCGGTGTATGTAATACCAATGTTGGTAAATTCCCTAGGAGATGTGCCTTTATTTTCGGAAGCCTTTGTGAATGACCTTGAAGAGTTGTTAGGTTTCTTTGATGAAGGCTCCATGAGGATGCCTTTATTGATTTTGATTTCCGGATAAGAAGAACTAAGAATAGATTGTCTACTTATTGCTTTCTCCTTAGAATTTGTCAAGTTGAGGGTTTGTCTGGACATTCTTCATCTTGAAAGATTGGGTCTCAAGCTTCCTATCCATTTCAGTAAATTGATTCCCCATGTGGGAAAGCCGAGAGTTTAGAGTATCAATGGCTCCCCCTATCTTGGAAAGCATGAGCATTCCACTTTGGACATCGTTCTGCTTTGGTGCTCTGATTTCTTTGTCATCACGAGGATTGAGAAGATGAGAAGTGTCCAGGAACGATCCTTCATCGTATTTAGTGCTATTAGACCCAGGAGGGTCGGTCCCATCAAATTGCTCCACAAATGGTGGCGTTGGAAGCTTGCCATCTTCGATCATATCCTGAATGGTGTGTTTCAAGAGAAAACACTCTTCAATATCATGGCCTCTACCTTGGTGATATAAGCAGTATTTGTTGCCCTTCCAGAGGTTCACTTGTTTCTCTAAAGGTGGATCCGGAGTCGGACCTATTGGATGTAGCTTACCTTGGGCAGAGAGTCTCTTCAAAGCATCGGCATAAGACATGCCTAAATCAGTAAGCACCCTTTGATGCCTCCCAGGTTTCCTTTCAGCTATTCTTGGGTTTCTAAGACGATGGTTATTGCAAGAGGAAAGCTTTGGACGACCTAGACTAGAGGTTTCTCTAGGTGGGATGTTCTTTTCCACCATTCCATTTTCAAGGGTGAGGACGCGAATGCTCAAATCTTCCATTGCAGCTTGAACTCGTAGGACCACGGCATAAACGTCCTGGAGAGACATGGTGATTGTGGCTTGAACCGCTTCGTGACCTTGCTGATTGACGGAACTTGTCGGATTCCTACTCGACAGAAATGACGCGCATTATAACTTGATTTGACATAGGATCACGCATACTAAAGCAACCAACATAGGAAGGGATAAGATGACACATCTAGGCTTGACTTGTGAATTCATGAAATGTCGTGAGCGACCTCTCGTGTTTGGATTCACGATGTTTGACCTTGACCTTTAGACTCGAGTGTTGACTTTGTGAGTGATGTTTATGTGGTTGACCTGATTGACGGGATTGACAACACGTGTTGATTCTAGACTCGAGGTTTGCTTATAGGTGTTAAGAAGACTGTTGTAGTTTAGACTCAAATATGAGGCCCATTGAGACTCGTGTGTTAAGCCTCGGAACGTGTGACTCGAGTGTTTAAATCCTAACTGAATTGGCGTAGGGGGTCCAAAATGACGGCGTGACGCCTTAGGACTTGACTTGAATTTTGAAAAGACCCAAAAAGTAAAGGAAGACGGGTTTATGACTCGAGAGAGTTCCGACTAGGACGTAGTCGGTTTGACCTTCGACTCTAACTTAGCCCAATTGAATTTACATACTTACATTTACATGTTTTGAAAATATTTTGAACAAAACGGGACTTTTTGTTTTTTCGTTTTTTTTTGTTTTTTGGATTTTTTTGTTTTTGTTGTTTTTAGTATTGAAATGTGTTTTAGGCCCGAAATTTGACTCGATATACGGACAGAGTTTTGACTCATTTTGCGTTATTTTGAAAATGTTTACATTTTGAAAAAGGATTTTATTTTACAAAATTTTGTCATGGCTTTGTTTAGAAATGGTGATCACGTAAGGTATACATATTTATACAAGCATTATAACGGGATGCTGAGTGCATTTAAAAGGGTTTTGGTTTGAAGGGTGGGTTGCCATACCGAACAATCAAACCCGAAGTCTGTGGAGAGGCTCGTGCCAAACAAGAGTAAGGCCGATGCCTAGTCCATTTCCTCAAGTAGTGAAGGCCCTTGATACAAACAAGAGTAAGCATCATGGTATGGATGACGTCAATCGCTATCCATCCTTAGGCCCAAATAAGATTTAGGACCGTTTAGACGGGACAATTGGTCGAATGGGTTGGGTTGGGCCTAGGAAGGCCGAATTAAACGGTCTAGGAAGACCGAGTTATGAAAACCGACAATTGTCTTGTACAAACTATTCCCTAACCTTGTTCAAGTTTCACCCTAGCTACACGTAAGTGTATTTCCCCAGCGGAGTCGCCAAACTGTGGACAGCGGGCCGCCCACGGGGGCGCTTGGTGAGGAGCGAAAACAAGCGTTTACATTTTGTATGGAGTCGCCACCAATTTTTATGGGAAATTGGAACCGTTCGAATACCTCATGTCATGTCAAGACATAAAGTAGTGACATGAACACTAAGCAATCGTTACCCTTAGCATTCTATGTCTAGAATGACTCTCGTGGATGCCAATGAACACGGGTGCTCACGGAGATCTGGAGTAAGGGGTGAGGGTACGTATTAGGAAGCTCTTTTGATCGAACACCTAATCCCGCCCGCCTCGATAGCGGCCTCTACTAATGATTAGGGAGTTTATTCGTACTTGATATATCGTCGGCTATATGCATGCAATGCAACATCCATTAGATTAATCCTAACATGTGAGAATTTACTAAGTCGGTGAACAATTAAGTTGGCACACAATTGGGTCGAAGTAGGATTTAATGTTGATTTACATGTGAAAACATACAAGTGATAAAAGAAATACAATAATTATGAATTACAATAAAGGAAATTACAATAATTACATTGGATAGGCGATTTATGTCGAAAATACCTTTAAAACGGATAATTTGAGAAAAAGGAATAAAAGAATAAAACACGACAGATCAGAAGGTGATAATATGAATATTAGTTGATTAATACGTAGACTAATTAAACTACGTCAAGGCAGAAAAGGAGTTCAGAGACAGAACTCATCTGGAACAAAGAAGAAAGCTGCGCCCTTTGGAAGAGGCGCAGCAGTTGCTGCGTCTGTTCCAAGGGTGAGTTCTGGCTGTGAAGCCGGAACTGCAAATCGTTAATGTCGATTGGTAATTTTAATGGATTGATTTAATATTTGACTCGGATGAAAGTGATTTAATGTATTAATTACATGTGAATGGGTCATAAAAACGGTAAAACATGGATGAGACGGATGCGAACGAATTAATACAAGATGGAATGATATAAACTAATTAAACAAATTATTTAGGCTAAACATGATGAATTGATGACAAATTAATGATGAATATATGACAAAAGACAGGTTAGAATGTATCAATGACGAATTCCAGAGATTCAATATGAATGAATCGAACCTCCAAAACCCGGGTTTGAATTGAATGACGAAAACCCGCAAATATTGGATTACTTGGGATTTAAGTCGGATTTAACAATGAATTAAACATATTAATGAATGATGAATTATATACATGTGATTATATGCTATGATGACGAATTAACAAACAAACATATGAAAACAAATAAGAAAGACGAATTACAGAGGACGAAGAAGAAGAAAAGAAGCAGGAACGGCGGCAGCCTCACGAAGGGGCGCAGCAGATAATGCGCTCCTTCGAAGAGGCGCAGCAGTTGCTGCGTCTTTTCTCGACTGTCCGTCTTCTGAAAATCCGTAAAAAGAGGTTTTAAAGACGGTTTTAGAAATCGGTTTTAATGAGGTACTTTCGACATAAACCTTACAATTGTTATACAATAATAAAAATACAATAAATAAAAGAGAGATTAATACACCCTCAGACTTACATGTTGACGGAACGAGAAGAACTAAGAAGATCGATTAGTGATGCTCGACGCGAACGCAAGGAAAGAGTGCCCTCGAAAGAGGAAAACGATTTAACAAGTTGATTAATTAGATTGATTGAGTGTAGTGGTCAAATTGGTCGGTCATGCAACGGAGAGAGCTGGTACCGGAAGATCCGAGCTTACGTGGTCGGAAGTCCAAGCACGTAGGCGCCAATTAGTAAGAACGAAGTCTAGAATGCAAAGGGAGAAGAGAAGGGCGGATACTCGCGTGAGAAATATGAGGAACGAAAGCTCCTATTTATACTAATCACACGGAGGTTTAGGGTTTCGGAGACTCTTTGGAAGTGAATCTCGGAAAGATATAAAAAGATACGTAAATCATGCAAAGAAGGGCCTGGGAAGAGGCGCAGTTAGCGATCTGCGTCTCTTGGAAGAGGCGCAAAGACTTTCTGCGTCTATTCCCGGAGGTTTCCTCCTGTTTAAGAAAGATTTCCGTGTTTTAGTTATGGTAGGACGGAATTGATTAGATTATCTTTAATATCTTATGTAAATATTACGGGATATTATTTGCCAAAAGATAAAATTTGAGAAATATGGAATAGAATTATCCAGGAACATTCGAACATTCGACTCGGGATTTAACAAACTATCGAGAAAATGGAGACGGTTTTTGACCCGGACTCGAATGCACTCTAATTCTTTGCCAAAACGACCGTATCGGGACGTAGATGACAACTAAGAGGTTGACATTAATATTTGAGCAATCACTTGACGATAATCTTACGAATTGTCACAAATCGTTCCGCGGATCAAACATGCGGCCCAATCATCACCGGGTGGTTTGCGAGAGGTGCAGAAACGAGGTGTCTACAATACTCTAATCGCAATATTAACAAAATCCGAGAAAACAGCCCCCGTAAACCGGCTACTCGATCGAGTAGCTAAGGTACTCGATCGAGTGCCCCCTTACTCGATCGAGTACCCACGTTACTCGATCGAGTACCCAACAGGTCAGAAACTATTTTAATCCGCAACACGCCCTTACTCGACAGAGTAAGGCCTACTTGATAGAGTACCCCAAGACTCATAAATACGTAGTATTACAGTCTTCCCTCCTTAAAAAGAACTTCGTCCCCGAAGTTCAAACCACAACAAAACAAAGACACACACTACGTATTCCCGACTCAACAACCAAAACAAAACTCAACATAAAACATGTTACTAACCCAAACTCAACCCGACTCAACGACAACAACCATGCCGACACAACACAAAAAGGGTATAAAACTCATAAAAACTCTTTGCGATCATCTCCTACCCCCCTAAAAGAAACAAGGTTACGTCCCCGTAACCATACATACCTGATCAAAAAGGAAAGGGTAGCGCTCTCTCATGGCATTCTCTGCCTCCCATGTAGCTTCCTCAGTCTCGTGGTTAGACCAAAGGATCTTAAGCAAAACTGTCTCACCACTCCTAGTCTTCCTAACCTTCCGGTCAAGAATCTGCTTAGGTAGCTCAAGATATGATAAGGACTCATCTAGCTCTAAGCTCTCTGCGTCTAACACATGTGACGGTTCACTCACATACTTCCGCAGCTGCGATACATGAAACACATTATGCACTCTCTCTAACGCAGCTGGTAAAGCCAGACGATATGCAACCTCCCCAACTCGCTCTAAGATCTCATAAGGCCCGATGAACTTCTGACTCAGCTTGCCTTTCTTCCCAAATCTCATAACCCCACGCATAGGAGACACTTTCAGAAGAACCTTGTCCCCAACCTGAAACTCTATATCCCGGCGATGTAGATCAGCATAACTCTTTTGCCTATCCTGAACTACTCTCATCCGTTCCCCGATCATCTTTATCTGTTCAACCATCTCATGTACCATCTCTGGTCCTAGAACCACTGCCTCAGCACTGTCGTCCCAACAAATCGGACTCCTGCATCTCCTCCCATATAAAGCCTCAAACGGTGTCATGCCAATACTAGTGTGATAGCTGTTGTTGTAAGAAAACTCTATCAAATCCAACCTCTGTTCCCAGTTACCACCAAAGTCCATCACACAAGCTCGCAACATATCCTCAAGAGTCTTGATCATTCTCTTAGTCTGACCGTCTGTCGCAGGATGAAAAGCTGTACTCATCTTCAAAGTTGTTCCCAAAGATTCCTGCAACTCTTTCCAAAACCTTGAGATAAATCTCGCATCTCTTTCAGACACTATGTCCTTAGGGACTCCATGTAACTTAAGCACATTCTTTCGATAAGCCATAGCCAATTGTGCTTCAGTCCATGTATCTTTCATTGGCACAAAGTGAGCTGACTTGGTCAGTCGATCCACTATCACCCATATCATATTATTACCCGTTGACTCTTTGGCAATTCCACGATAAAATCCATAGAAATGGATTCCCACTTCCACTCAGGTACCTCTAAAGACTGAATCTTACCTTGTAGTCGTCGTTGTTCCCCTTTAACTCTCTGGCATGTCAAACAAAGGGCCACAAACTCAGCTGTTTCTTTCTTCATCACAGGCCACCAAAACGTGTTCTTCAAATCCTTATATAGCTTGTCACCACCTGGATGTACTGAATACGGTGTACAATGTGCCTCTGTCATGATTGTCTTTTTCAGCTCCTCATCATTAGGGACACACCACCTACCATCGAACCTCAAACTACCATCTGTATGAATAGAGAATCGGGACACTGTCCCTTTCTCTACTCCAGCTCTCCACTCAACCATCTTAGGATCCAAAGCCTATTTACCTCGAATGTCATTATAAAGATCAGGCTGCACTGTCAAATCTCCCATAGAATCCCCTCTCTGCATCATATGTATCCCAAACTTCCCCACCTCATCTCTCAACCTCATCAAAGATAGAGCTGTAAACAAGGAATGTACACTCTTCCTACTCAAAGCATCTGCAACAACATTGGCTTTCCCTTCATGGTAGATAATATCCATGTCATAATCGCCAATCAGCTCCATCCACCTCCTCTGTCTCATGTTCAACTCCTTTTGAGTGAAGATGTACTTGAGACTCTTGTGATCCGAAAATACCTTAAAGGTCGCCCCATAAAGGTAATGTCTCCATAACTTGAGAGCAAACACCACTGCACCCAACTCTAGATCATGTGTAGGGTAGTTCTCCTCATACGGCTTCAATTGCATAGAAGCATAGGCAATCACCTTACCGTTCTGCATCAACACACATCCCAACCCATTCTTTGAGGCATCTGTATAAACCTCAAAGTTCTCGATTCCTTCAGGCAATGCTAAGATAGGAGATGTGGTCAAACGCTCCTTTAATGTTTGGAACGCCTTCTCACAACTCTCTTCCCAACGAAACCTGTTCTCTTTCCTCATCAAAGCTGTCATAGGTCTAGCTATCTTGGAGAAATCTTTCACGAACCGTCTGTAATATCCAGCTAAACCCAAAAAACTTCTAATCTCAGCAACATTCTTTGGTGCTTCCCACTTTGTCACTGCCTCAATCTTCGCCGGATCCACAGCTACTCCCTCCTTAGAGATCACATGCCCCAGAAAAGCAACTTTCTCTAACCAGAACTCATACTTGGACAGCTTAGCATATAACTCATGCTCCCTCAGAGTCTGCAACACAATCCTCAGATGCTCCTCATGCTCCTCCTTAGTCTTAGAGTAGACTAAAATGTCATCGATAAACACCACCACGAACTTGTCCAAAAACTGTCTGAAGATTATGTTCATCAAATCCATAAACACAGCCGGTGCATTAGATAACCCAAACGGCATCACCACGTACTCATAATGCCCATACCTTGACGTGAAAGTTGTCTTTGGTATGTCCATCTCTCTAATCTTCACCTGATGGTATCCCGACCTCAAATCAATCTTGGAAAAGACTGATGCACCACTCAACTGATCAAACAGGTCATCTATCCTTGGCAAAGGATACTTATTCTTCACTGTCACTCAGTTCAGCTCTCTGTAATCTATGCACAGCCTCAAACTCCCATCTTTCTTCTTCACGAAAAGAACTGGTGCTCCCCATGGCGATACACTAGGTCTAATGTATCCCTTATCTATCAGATAATCTAACTGTTTCCTGAGCTCCTCCATCTCTTTAGGACCCATCCGGTACGGTGCCTTAGAGATTGGCCCCGTCCCCGGTTTCAACTCAACTGTGAAATCTATCTCCCTCTTCGGTGGCAACCCCGGAATCTCCTCTGGAAAAACATCTGCAAACTCTCCCACCACTGGTATCTGATCAACTGTCGGACTCTCTATCCGGTCATCTCTCACATGGCACAAGATCAAAGGACATCCCTTTCTCATATAAGACTTCAAGGTGACAGCTGCAATCAACTTAACTTTGGGTTTGACTAGAAACCCACGATAAGACACACTAACACCCTTAGGCCCTCTCAAAGAAACTTTATTTTGATGACAGTCTATCTTAGCTTTATACTTTCCTAACCAGTCCATCCCGACTATCATCTCAAAACCGTCAAAAGGAAACTCTAGCAAGTCTACAGGTAGATCAATTTGCCCAACTATCATAGATACACCTTTAAACAACCTCCCACATGATACAGACTCACTCGAAGGTATAAAAACTTTCTCACTTACAGACTCTGATACCTGTCGAAGTGAGTACCAAAAATAATATTTATAAATTCCGAACTACAACTAGCAAGCGGTAGTAAGGGTGGATCCGCAGGGAGGTAGGGAGATAATAGTTGCTTTTAATCTTAGTCTAAGGGTAACAGTTTTGAGGGGGTTTTGATTTGAGTTATATCTAAGTCTAAATGCGAAAATAAATAAACAAGGAATAAAAATAGGAATAAGCAAATGATAAAAGAAATGCTAAGACGGTCGGTTCACTATAGCTGCGATGGCACATAAGTCTAGGTAAGTCTCGAAATACGGTCGCGAAGGATGGGGAAGACAAGTCCTTTCGGTCCATGTCAAATAGTATCTACCTCTCGGCCTATGCTACTAATCCCTAAGTCTCATTAATAGTAACTCTCGTTCTTGATTAATGATTCCTAATGCAAACTAAATCACGTTATCTCTCGATCTTTAGCAATTTAGTCGTTTTAATTCGTTAATTATTGTCCATTCCTATCTCTCGATCTACGGGATGGTCAAGTTTAAGCATCTATCAAGTCTCCTCTCGGTCTCATTGAAAGATAAAGCACGTAACGAAACAAACAAAGCAAAACCAGACGCGAAGTCAGTCGATCGACGACCACTACCCGGTCGATCGACCAACCGGCTCAGTCGATCGACTAGTTAAGCCAGTCGATCGACCAAGCCCTAATGCGAGGTCACCTATTCTAATGCCATCTACGCCATAGATTCTCTACATCTTAGCAAGGGGGTATTTAGCTACTCATACTTACGCAAATAATAAGAACTAATTTGATAATAGATATAAAGAATTGCATAATTGAAATAATTGATAAACAAATTCGCATAAAACTATAACTAGGGCTTTGGGATTCTATCTAGCAAGAACTAATACTAATGAAACGAAATAACAATACAGGAATTGAAAGGTTAGAATTACCGAAGCAAAGGAACAAGAGGAATCTGAAAGCAAAGTACGGACTTTATTGAGAATTCTAAACTACGAAAATAGCTACTGTGTTTTTAGGAACTAGATGATCAAAACTGAATGCTTATTCTGAAAACTAAGGATACATTATATAGAAATAATTGTGTGTAACCTTTATTCCTAAACCTAATCACAATGGGCTTTGGAATCCTCGATCTTTTATTTTTCGTCAGACCCGTGGAGTGGTCGATCGACCATAGTACCCAGTCGATCGACCAAAGGTGCTGTACAGAATTGCATTCTGACGATTCCTGCAGCGCGCACCGATCTTAAAACGGCTGCCATTTCTTCGTTACTTGGTCAAGTCAGGCGTTCTATGCAGCGTTGGAAATCTAAGGGGATAAGCTTTCACCTCCAATTGGAATCACTCGATTATCTGCTCTAGAACTCGGGATATAGCCATCTGAATGAGGCTGCAATATCGTGAAATGCTTCTTTGCTTGTTAAACTCGTACGCACCCATGCTTTTGCTATCTTTAGGCTTTGAAACGCGCACCAAGCTCATTCCTCGAGTCAATACTCCATGTCAAATGCAATGCTAAGTACTTAGGGACGGATTCGGCTCATTTTCCACTGAAATCTTCATGTTCCTACAAAATCACAAGAAAAGGAAGAAATACACGAAACAAGGGAAATAGTAGCATAAACTACTCAATTGAGCTCTGAAATGCGTGTAAAATAAGGTGTAAAACATCATATAAATGACACGCAT
The DNA here is from genome assembly GCF_048544455.1 of Silene latifolia. Lineage (NCBI taxonomy): Eukaryota > Viridiplantae > Streptophyta > Magnoliopsida > Caryophyllales > Caryophyllaceae > Silene > Silene latifolia. Next base: position 66,436,636 of record NC_133531.1, read on the forward strand.
CAAACTTCCCCAAACCAAACCCTTGCTTGTCCCCAAGCAAGAACTAGACTCGATCCTAAAACCTAATAGAACGAGTTCAATCTCAGAGCGAAATGCAAAAAGTAAAGCCCAAACCAATTTAATGCAATAACTAACAATCAATTAGCAATGTGAATCATACAAACGAGTTATGAAGTCGTTAAAGATCGATGAACCATCAACTGTAGAGACTTATCAAATTGGACTCTCACGGGTCGCTCAAAACACTCAAATAAGCACAAGGTGAATATATGTAAAAGATAGAAAGAAGTAAAATTTGTAAAGACTCTCACCTAACTACGACCTATAAGAACATGCCTGCAATCTAATATGAAAATAATCTCTACAACCGTACATATGCATTCCAACCAAACAGATGACCATGACACATGCCGAGGTAAATATGGATATGTGAGGTAATGGGTAAGAAGAGGCAAAACATTTATGGGAATGTGGAGGTATAGGTGATCAAGCTAGTACCTAAACAAAACCATATGACAACATCCAACTTCTTGCTCAAAATCAACAATCAAACCCGGTGCTAATTATCAAGCACAAATCTCGCAACTTCCATAAAAGTCAACTCCCCAAAGAATATAGATGATAACATGGGAGTGAAAATCACCAAATCATAATAATTGAAACATGTGATTTTTCCTTTCTTTTTCTTGGGCTGCAGTTGATCGACCAAAGGAAGCAATCGATCGACCACCCTCTTCAGTACAGCACACTTTTTTTTTTCTTTTTCGAATCATTTTTTCTTCTTTTTTTTTTCTTTTCTTTTTTTCTTTCTTTCATTTTTCAATTCTTTTTCCTCCTTCATTCGTTTTCCAACATCATCTCAAGGAAAGCATATAACCAAACCGCAATAAACAAATTCCCAAAAACTAAGACTACTAGCTTGACAAAGGCAGGCTAAGTATAGGATGTAGTTAAGGGACAAAAGGCTAAATTTGGCTATGAGAGGCTCATGGGTAAAATGAATAAAGGGAAACCCCTACCACATGTGTCAACAAACCACAAACCGAATGCATACAGGTATTAAGCAGATTAAGTTCATATTTATGCAAATTAATGTAACATGTCTCATAAGGAGTAACTACTCACAATCCTAGATAAATTGATCATGAATGTCACCAGTTATAAGCTCTAATCCTCAGAATATGATGTAGCTTGCCAAAAATCTAAGTCAAGTCTCAAGTTCAGCAAGAAATTTAACGAAAACTCGTAGATTATGCATATTTGATTCTACTAATAATATGTCAATTAAGCAAGGCTTAGGCATAAACAGCTGAAAATGCAATGTCATCATAGAAATACTACCGTTCCGACTCGACCTATATGCTAAAATAAACATGCATTTTTTTTTGAATTTTTTTGAAATTTTTTTTTTTGGAATTTTGTATATATAAATGTGAAATGAACAACAATGCAAGACAAAATGTAAACGTGAATGCAAGCAAATGAAATGCGACGCAAAACCCTTCCCCAAACCAAATCGCACAATGTCCCCATTGTGCAAAATCATGGAATGAAATAAACAAGGAAACGGGAATTTGCGAGAAAATAAGTAAATATGACATGAAGTGGAACGTGGGAACTCACAAGACTTTAAGCGCAGCAAAAGGAAACCTCCCCAAACCAGCGTGAGCTAGGAGGTTTCAGTAGCCAGCAGTGCTACCAATTAGTACCTGAAAGACAAACAAATACCACGCATAAAACCGAGAAAACAATAATGAAGCGGTAATTATGTGCACAATAGAAGAAAAATAGAAAAAATAAGTAATATGACGGAAGATAAAGTGGAGTAGAAAACTCCTTCAATTCCGCAAATCGACCAAACACAGCAGAGGAAAGGTCGTGAACAGGTACAGCAGCGACAACGGTCGATCGACCATAGCAGGCAGTCGATCGACCAGAATGAACAGGAACAGAAGCTCCTGGAAGTCGCACCTCGATCGATCGACCAGGGTGGGCGATCGATCGATGAAAAACTCATTTGTAACTTTCTGATTTCTTCGAATTAGCTCGAGAACTTGAGCTAATATGGTCTATAAACCTGCAAACGCACAAAATACCACGCCCAAAATTGCGCAAAACCCAAAGTAACAGTCTAAAGTTTATAGAAAATCCTAAACAAACCAAACTAAGCGAAGTTTCGCGCACACGAAAAACGATAAAAGGTCTAAAAGCAATAAAATAGATCAACGAAAACTGCGAAAAATCTCCGACCAAGGCTTCTGCCTACATGAAGTAGCTTCCGCAGTGCTCATCTCAGAAGCTGGACTCCACTCTACTCCGACTGGAATACTCAATGGATCATCTCTAGCATCTTCCCAAGCATGGCCATCATCTTCTAGCTTCTCACACTCAAGATCTGACTCCGAAATTTTGACTGGCTCCTTCTTCTTGGGCTCCTCATTTGGCTCCTCATCAGTTGCATAGCTAAGACATCCTAGACCGCCTCTCTGAACAATGGGCTCCTTCACAGATGGAGCAATGAGCGGCTTCTCCTTCCCCAAACCAGTTCCTGCAATATTCAAAACAGAAGAATCTTCCTCCAATTTGCTCCCAATCTGGGGCGGAGGTGTCATAACAGGAATAGGTACAGGTAAAGAAGGGGGAATGTCAGAAAGCACAAAATAAGATTTCTTTTCGGAAATCATATTACAGGTCATGGGCCACATGGGGTCTTTCTTCCTAGGGGACTGGGCAAACATAATAGAGTGCTTCCCTACCTTGAATCTCAAAGTTCTCTCCCCTACATCAATTATTGCACCAGCAGTGTGCAAAAACGGTCTTCCCAAAATAATTGGGGTGTTGACATCTTCAGGAATATCCAAAACAATAAAGTCAACAGGAAAAAAGAACTTTTCAATTTGAACAGGCACATTCTCTAAGACCCCTACTGGCTGAACTGCAGAACGGTCAGCCATTTGCACAGTCATGTCAATAATGGCAAATCTAGTCAATCCCAACTTCTTAGCCAGACTCAAAGGCATAACACTGACACTAGCCCCTAAATCACATAATGCCTTCTCGATTGAGAAGGTACCAATATTGCAGGGGACAGAGAAACTACCTGGGTCAGACAGTTTATGAGTAGCAGTGTGAGTTAAGTACGAACTAGACTCTTGATTAATCATGCGACTCCACAACATTTAAAGACCTCTTCTTAGCTAGCAATTGTCTCATAAACTTCATATATGCAGGTATTTGATTAACTAGCTCAAAGAAAGGAATTTGCACGTTAAGACTACGCACGACATCTTTAAATTTATCGAATGTTACCTCATCTTTGGTCGGCACCAGTCTTTCTGGATAAGGGACTGTCAGAAGTAGCCTTGCCCTCTCCTCTAGGTCTCTCACACCGGCATCAGTGGACTTAGTCTGAAAATCCACTACTTTCTCCTTGTTATAGCTTGACCCTTCTCCAGACCGTCTCAGATATGAACCATTAATCGACATCGGGTCATACTTCGGAACCGGGACTGACCCATCAGCACTCGGGTCTTGCCTCAATGATTTCGGAGTCGTCTCATCCCGAAACAAGAAATCCCTCAAGTTATCTGGCATTGGAGGACGTATTGGCTCATCATCAGCAGCATCATCAGTCGATCGCCAATGTGGTCGGTCAATCGACTGACTTCTTCTTTTCCAGAATGAACAGAAAGATCAGAAGGCGTCACTGAGGATCGTGGAGTGGTCGATCGACTAGGGGATGCGGTCGATCGACCGGAATCGCTGATGTCCGTCTTTTTCTCGATATTTTTCTTCTTTCCTTTTCCAGCAGCTTTCTTAGGTCCATCAAGAGCGGACCCGCTCCTCAGCGTCATTGCATGTACGGTCTCAATACGCTGATTCAGAGAGTGAAATTGACTCGGTATCTCAGCTGCATTCTTGTCTAATGTAGCAATTTGAGATATCAGCTTTGCGATTAAGGCACGATTTGCCGCATTGCTTTTTCGTACCTCCACCATAAGAAGTCGCACTAGACTCGTCAACTCGCAACTTCGTTTTTCAACTCTTCTTTGTGACGGAGTGGATGGTGGTGGGGCTTCATAAGGAGGCACATATGGTTGATGCGGTGAAGCGGGAGCGTAATTATACGAATTGTCAAGTGAAGTTGATGAAAAGCAAACATCTTCTCCTTAGGGTGCCCGCATGCCTCGGATGTGTGTCCCACTCCGCCGCATCTCCCACAAAAAACAAGACTGCTTGCTCCCGAGAATGGAACATGAGTGGACTCTCTGAAATCGCAAATAAACAACACTAAAGAAGAAGATAAGAAGCGCCTCAAGGTACTCGGTCTTCCCTTGAGGCGAAAAAAAGACTAAAATAGAAAACAACTAAAACTAGCTGCCTCCCCGAACGGCGCCAAAATTTGATATTGTCAAGTGAGTACCAAAAATAATATTTATAAATTCCAAACTACAACTAGCAAGCGGTAGTAAGGGTCGATCCGCAGGGAGGTAGGGAGATAATAGTTGCTTTTAATCTTAGTCTAAGGGTAACTTGATTTTGAGGGGTTTTGATTTGAGTTATATCTAAGTCTAAATGCGAAAATAAATAAACAAGGAATAAAAATAGGAATAAGCAAATGATAAAAGGAATGCTAAGACGGTCGGTTCACTATAGCTGCGATGGCACATAAGTCTAGGTAAGTCTCGAAATACGGTCGTGAAGGATGGGGAAGACAAGTCCTTTCGGTCCATGTCAAATAGTATCTACCTCTCGGCCTATGCTACTAATCCCTAAGTCTCATTAATAGTAACTCTCGTTCTTGATTAATGATTCCTAATGCAAACTAAATCACGTTATCTCTCGATCTTTAGCAATTTAGTCGTTTCAATCCGTTAATTATTGTCCATTCCTATCTCTCGATCTACGGGATGGTCAAGTTTAAGCATCTATCAAGTCTCCTCTCGGTCTCATTGAAAGATAAAGCACGTAACGAAACAAACAAAGCAAAACCAGGCTGAAGTCGATCGATCGACCACTACCCGATCGATCGACCATAAGCTTTCGATCGATCGACTAGTTAAGCCAGTCGATCGACCAAGCCCTAATGCGAGGTCACCTATTCTAATGCCATCTACGCCATAGATTCCCTACATCTTAGCAAGGGGGTATTTAGCTACTCATACTTACGCAAATAATAAGAACTAATTTGATAATAGATATAAAGAATTGCATAATTGAAATAATTGATAAACAAATTCGCATAAAACTATAACTAGGGCTTTGGGATTCTATCTAGCAAGAACTAATACTAATGAAACGAAATAACAATACAGGAATTGAAAGGTTAGAATTACCGAAGCAAAGGAACAAGAGGAATCTGAAAGCAAAGTACGAACTTTATTGAGAATTTTAAACTACGAAAATAGCTACTGTGTTTTTAGGAACTAGATGATCAAAACTGAATGCTTATTCTGAAAACTAAGGATACATTATATAGAAATAATCCTGCGTAACCGTTATTCCTAAACCTAATCACAATGGACTTTGGAATCCTCGATCTTTTATTTTGCGTCAGACCCGTGGAGTGGTCGATCGACCATAGTACCCAGTCGATCGACCAAAGGTTTGTCTGCACTGCATTCGACGATTCTGCAGCGCGCACCGATCTTAAAACGGCTGCCATTTCTTCGTTACTTGGTCAAATCAGGCGTTCTACGCGGCGTTGGAAAGCTAAGGGGATAAGCTTTCACCTCCAGTTGGAATCACTCGATTATCTGCTCTAGAACTCGAGATATAGTCATCTGAATAAGGCTGCAATATCGTGAAATGCTTCTTTGCTTGTTAAACTCGTACGCACCCATGCTTTTGCTATCTTTAGGCTTTGAAACGCGCACCAAGCTCATTCCTCGAGTCAATACTCCATGTCAAATGTAATGCTAAGTACTTAGGGATGGATTCGGCTTATTTTCCGCTGAAATCTTCATGTTCCTACAAAATCACAAGAAAGGGAAGAAATACACGAAACAAGGGAAATAGTAGCATAAACTACTCAATTGAGCTCTGAAATGCGTGTAAAATAGGGTGTAAAACATCATATAAATGACACGCATCAGACTCATATACCCTCAAACCCAACCGTTTAACATGACTCGAAGATACAAACGACTGAGACGCCCCCGAATCAAACAAAACAAAGGTATGAATACCGTTAACGAGAAAAGTACCAGTGATAACATGTGCATCCTCCTCAGCTGCTTTCTTGTCCATCATGAACAGCTTTCCACTGGTCTTTTGTCCACCTCCCTGGACAGTACTGGCTGATGTGGTCGGCTTTGCACCCGACCCCTGATTGGTGTTGTTGTTCGTAGCTGGTTTCTGATAAGAATTACCGCCATTGCGGTTACCTCCACCCTGATAGCTCTGACTTCCTCGGTTAGACCATGACCCATCTGGTCTGTTGCTCGCATAACTCTGTGCAGGTCCCTGAGAATAGCTCCCTCGAGCCGACCCCTGAAAAGCTCCCGGTGCACTCGTGCACTCATGTCTCTTGTGGCCTACACCGCCACAGCCATAGTAGGTCATTCCCTAACTACCACTACCACTCACACGGCCACGCCCAAAGGAAGCCCCAGCACTAAATCCTGACCCAGAAGAAAACCCTCTAACTTGGGTGTGGTTTCCTTTCTTATGACTAGATTGGCCACCACCCTCACTCTCAGCCTTTTTTTTCTCACTCACTCTCTCATGAGCCATCTCCACCAACCTCTCAGCTCTCCCAGCCCTCTCATAAGCTTCTTTAACATCGGTAAGGACTCCCACGGGTAACTTATCCATAATCTTGGGTGTCAACCCTCTCTCAAACCTCAGCGCCAGGTTCTCCTCACTCAAACCCATATCCTCAGCATACCTAGACTTCTCATTGAACTGCTTGTAGTACTCAGCCATAGGCATGTTAGATGTCATCTTAAACCCATCAAACTCCTCTCTCAGCTTACTCCTCACATGTTCCGGTACAAACTCCTTCCTCATAGCCCTCTGAAACTCTTTCCAAGGTATAGCAGGTAAGCCCTGGTTCGCATACATCTCCCTAGCACTCACCTTCACCGTATCCCACCACTTACCAGCTGCTTCCCTCAGGTAGAACGCAGCTTGTTCTACTCTCATCTCATCAGGACAGTGAACCAGGTCTAGTATGTTCTCCATCTCACGATGCCAGTTGTCAAGAAGGTTTGGTTCCCCGGTTCCCGTGTACTCTTTTGGGTTAAACCTTGCTATATAGAGACTGATCTTAGAGTGATCAACCTCCTTATCCTTATCCTTATTCACTTCTATAAAGCCTCAGTGAGAGCATCTTAGTGCTCCAACATCTTAACAACATCATCTATGTTCATGGTCTCAGCTCTCGCATAGTAAGCGTTTCTCTTGGGTGGCATCTTGAAACTTTATAAGAAAGGGTAGATATAAACATACACACTAAAACCTCAAAACATGAAAGCGGACTGCCCAGAACACACTCGATCGAGTGCCCAAACCTACTCGATCGAGTAAGAGGCTACTCGATCAAGTGCCCACCATACTCGATCGAGTGCCTCAACATCAGACCCCAAACAGACCTTCTGATCTCTAACATACTCGACCGAGTAGCCAGGCTACTCGATCGAGTGACCCCCTACTCGATCGAGTGCCCGAGGTACTCGATAGAGTGCCCAAAAACTCGATTCTGGTTGCAAAATCATCAAATACCCACTCAATCAAGTCAGACCCACTCGATCGAGTCATGCTAACTCGAATATGCTACCCGCATGCTATATCATATCCCAACATATAAAACAACTTTATAAACACAACATCATATCATAGTTAAGCATACTATGCTACTCAACTCTTCATATAATTAACAAACAACTATATCATGTTATCAAACGCCACATAGTAAACATCCATCATGCTTCTCATTCCAACAACAGTTCTATATATCTCATCAATCTTTCTTTCACATTCTCAACTTTCTACTCCAAACATCCAACAATTACACATACTTCATCACATCCACACACAAGCTAACAAACAATGCATACGACCTCGACATACACCCCCCATGTGACCGGTTCAAAATTGTAGGGCAAGTTCGCGACTTCAGGACGTCTCCCAAGCCTTTGCATTAGCTCCTACAACCTTTACCCCGGGTTCATTTTAATTGACTCCCTATATTTATTTGATTCATTGGTTACAGGTTTCGGGATCGTCGCTCTGATACCATTTTGTAACACCCCCATACTCCAAGTGCCTTACCAGGACCACCCAGGTATAAGGATGTTACCATCTCGGTTACCCGAGACAATGATAATCAAATAAACAATAATGAAACAACGTCTAAATAGAAATACTTTAGTAAAAGGTTACAATCTCAAAACCAAAACCAAAAGTACGAATACATGTTCTCAAACTGACTGTCTACTGATTTAACTGAAATGTTTATGAAAACTACTAGCTACAGCGGAAGACTTCTATCATCAGACCGTGGCATATCCCAGCTATCCCAGTACTCAACTCATACCTGCTCAATATCTGCTCACCATCCCCGAATGGATCACCGCAGGTTTTAAAACAATAAACGGGGTCAGTACTATTTACATAATTTATATCACCAACAATACAGTAACCAATACAGCTCAAACAATCATACACAATCATCCACTCCACTCCATATCTGTCACCGACTGTCCACTGGACCAGCCCTGCCAGTGGGGGACCGTAGCCGTACCCACCAAATCCCCACTCATCATACCGAGCGATAACCTTGTCCCATTAATGTGCACATCCCCTTCCGTGGCGGGTTCCACGAAGGTCGAAACTAGGGCGTGAAGCCACTCCCGCAAGTGACTCCACTCAGCCGAGAACGCATCTCGAGAACCAGAGACAAACAATCACAATCACAATACAATATCACAACCGTCTGAATCAATCAACAACACTAACTACAGCACAATCACCACACATTATGTAAGTAATACTGAGTAGGGAAACCCTACCTGGAAAGCACAACTATCAGACGGTCTCAACAACTGTATCAAAAAGCCTCTTCTACAAATTCTCCTCCTATCATACATATACATAATTACTACCAATCATACAAACAACAAAACCCCCAAATCCCCCAAATCCCCCAAACTAGGGTTTAACCAACTTTAAAGAAACATCATAAAAATGGTATATAGGTCTTACCCTCGACGCAAGGATCACAACGGTATAAAGGAAAGTGAAATCCGGCCTTCCAAGCTCCGGGATTTGCCAACAATGCGATTAAAGCTAATGACGTAGTTTGCTTTCTCTTCTCATAGTGATTAGGTTTTGAAAAGTGATTTAAGAACAATGACGGAAGTATTATATACTCTAATCGCATTATTAACAAAACCCGAGAAAACAGCCCCCGTAAACCGACTACTCGATCGAGTAGCTAAGGTACTCGATCGAGTGCCCCCTTACTCGATCGAGTACCCACGTTACTCGATCGAGTACCCACGTTACTCGATCGAGTACCCAACAGGTCAGAAACTATTTTAATCCGCAACACGCCCTTACTCGACAGAGTAAGGCCTACTTGATAGAGTACCCCAAGACTCATAAATACGTAGTATTACAGTTTTAGGGTGGGTTCATGGGCCTAGGATGTATCACCTGAGGGGATAAGGGGAGACATGTCGCGAGCGAAGAGGCAAAAGGGTAGCGTCGGTAGTGGTGGTGAGGTTGGATGGTGTCGTCAGTTGTGGTGGCAGCGGTGCTGTAATACCCCGTATTTTTATATAATTAATTAAACGGATATTATTATATATCAATTATCATACATTTTATATCACTAATTATATCGGGTTATTTGTTGAGTCGATAATTACATTCAACTATCGTAAGTTAAATTGAGACGGATTTATATGGAAGTCGAAAGGTGAGCTGACCCATGTAAGCTGGCCCAATAACTGTCCAGCCCATTTAACCCTAAACCCTAACCCTAACCCTTACCCTAACCCTAATAATACCCTAACCAACCCGCCTCCCTCACTACACACTCCCTCATCCCGCCTCCCTTCTTTCTCAACACCAAATCTCAACCTTTCACGGATAGAGAGAGAGAGAGAGAGAGTGGCTAAGAGTGTTGACGCCACAGCAAGGAAGGCCTTAGGCCGTTCGTCGACGACTGTGGGTGGCCGTGGTGGCTGCTGTGGCGGCAGGAAAATGGTAAGAACAACCTCCTCCTCTGTTTTGTTTTTCTGTCGAGTTGTTGGTCATGGGTTTCGTGTCTTATAGAGGTGTTAATGGTGGTTGTTGACGGGGTAGGGGAAATGGGTGATTAGTGACGAGTGTTGTGGTGGTGGTTATGGTGGTTTTGGGCGGTGGAAATGGCGGCAGGAGGTGTTGTCGACAGGGGTTGACACACGGGTTAACTTGCGGGTTTTCAGGCGAGTTTAGAGGGGTAAGGTTTGGGTGGCACCACCGTGGACTAGGGGGAGGTCGAAACGGTGGTGCTGTGGTGTCTGGGTGCGTGGGCTAACGGCGAGCATAGCCGTGGTGGTTTGACAGGAGTTTAGTGATGGTTGCGGTGGTGGTGAGAGGAGGAGAAGAGGCGTTTGGGTGAGGAACGGTGGGAACCAGGCGATTGACGGCACTGGGTTTGACTTCGCCGGTGGCGATCGATCCCTTGATGGGGGTGGCCGTTGGTGGTGGGGCGAGAGTGGGGTTTGGTCGGTGGTTGTCGCGGTGGTGAGGTGGCGCGTGGGAGTGCGGGGGTGCGTGTGAAGGGACGTGGTTGATGACGGGTTGTGTTTGTTTTGGAAACGGGTTTTTCATAGTTTAAATCGTTATAATTCGTTAATTGGTCGTATACTTAATTAATTAATTTAATTTCGAGCCTTCTAAATAATTTATTCAATTTAATCCCGAGATATTTAATATAATTAGAGACGGGTTTGAGTCGGGATTGTTTGAGTTGTTTAAGGATTGATTCGGGTATTTCTAAATCGTATAATTCGTTTAATCTTTATTTATCATATTAGTTATTTAATTTAAATCCCGAGTCATTTAAATAAATTATTCCCGAGACATTTAATAATTTAAGTCGGGTTTTGAGTCGGGTTTGTTAAAAGAGAAAAGTCACTATATCGGGAAAGTTTCCATTTTAAGAAATTCTACTTTAGTAACTGTCTAGTTTGGGAAGTTGGGTCAAATACTAATCGGGTTATTTTAGCTATCAGTTGGGCATAAGTTTGGTGTCGGGATTGTATTTCGGGAAAACTTCTATTCTGGGAGATTGCTATATTTAGTAGTTAGTAATTATACATATTATAATTGTTTTAGGTGACGGATTCGTGAAGGATCGATAATCAGATTCGTTGCTTTATTTCTGGACTGCTTAACTGCTTAATTGGATTTGCTGGCACTTTGAGGTAGGGAAATACACTTGTCCTATTATCGTTGTTGTTGAATTGTGTTGACTTAATTTCTGGTTGTTGATTTAAGTACGATTTATATATACGGAAGGTGATTGACTGAATTGATCATATTGAGTATGATATCGCAACATCGGGTAACTGGCATGATTTTATGATTTATCAGTTCATTATATATATATATATATATATTGTGTTGCATTCATTTCTTTTGAGCATTCATATGCATTGGAGATGGAGGATGTTGTGGTGATGTGGTGCGGTGATGATGATGTTGTGATAAGGCCCAGGCGGGTTCTGCAGGACTTGCCCTGGTGTCCTCAGCTGCGAGCTGGCAGATCGACTTCGGTCGATATATAGTCTACCGGGGATCGGTATGGCTGGGCGTTCCGGGGTATGAGATGTGTGTGATGAGTTCAGATGGAGATGGAGGTGACGGAGTATCATGCATATCATATTTTATTGTTTTATTGTTTTCCCTACTCAACCTCGTGGTTGGCCCTGTGTATTCGTGAACACCTGTGATGAACCGTTTTATGGGGAGCAGACTTGACAGGTTTAAGAGATAGGACGGGAGCTTGATGGGCGTGAGACACTGGATCAGACGACTTAGTAGCTAGATCATCATCTAGAAGACTTTCACTTTTATTTATGTCAGTTCTTGTAATTTGAGTTGAAAAGAGGATTTGTAATAATTAAGTTAAAATATTATATAAATTGCCTTGGAGTTTAATTTGTTATTCACTACCTCGGGAAACCGAGATGGTAACAGTCCGTTTTATTTGGGATTGTCTTGACGAAGACTTCTTTTATAAACCGGGGTGTTACAAAGTGGTATCAGAGCCAGGTTCCTCAGGCCTAAACCAATGAGCCCAATGAACATAGGATGTGTCTAAATAAAATGAATCCCGGGATAGAACTGTTAGGAGCACACTACGGTAAGGTATGAGTTAGGGGCCCCCTCACACCGAACCTGTGGCCCTCTCAGTTGACCGGAAACCATGAGTGTATACGAGAGAAAGGGTAGAATAGTTGCTTGAGGATGAGCATGAAATTCGAATATCGTTGCCTAAGTGTTGATTGATTGATACATTGATTATTGCAGGACAACGCTACGGTAAGTAATTTGTATGAATGATGTGTTGATAGCACTACTAGGACTAAGTAATATGCGGTTATGTGATCCCAAAGCCATGCTAGTATAGTATTGTGATAGTAATTAGAAACACTATCGAATTGCATGTTTATAGTCATAACAATCGTGAGTTAGATATACGGAGTAAGATCGAGATGCGAAGGGATTCTATGGGATAGATGGTTATGTAAGTACAGTGTGAGATTTAAGTTAGGATGAGTTAGTATCGATAGTATGGTGGTAAGAATTTGAAACATAGAAAATGAATGACTTAGTGATAAAACTCGTTTTGGTTGATGTTACTCTTAAAATTGACCTTACTGCCATTTCTTTTCTGATTATTGCCTATAGATAAAAATTTTACGAGAGATAGCCCCATGAGTTAGTGTTCATTTGACGTTGGTTTCATGCTTATATGATATACGGATTAGGAGTAATAAATATTTTAGTAAGCTGTGGTTAGGAAGTTTCTGTGCAGTGATGCTTGACCAATGATTTTGTAAAAATCCTCATTTAAATTCTATTAATAATTTTCGCATAATTCCAACTCCACCGATCGTAAAATTCGCATATGTTTTCAAATTAATAAGCCACGAAAAATCTTGATGTCTCAATATTAAATAATAGGTTTTGCAAACTGACCCAAGTTTTGGACCAATTGTTGTCACATGTTTGATTGGACCAACTGAGTTGTAAAATTCTTTAAAAATGGAATTCTTGTGCTTTAAACCTAATTGTTTTTCCCTGTGTTTTGAACTCACCGTGTTTTGTAAAAGTAATATGAATCAAGTTTTAATCGAACAGTTATTTATTCGTGATTTTTGGAAAGGTACAACGTAAACCAAAACGTTTAAAATGTGTATTCTAGGTTGAGTTTTCACACAATTGTTTGGTTAATTCATGAGCTTTACTAATGTGAATTTATAATGTTTTATATGACGGTAGTAACACGCATGTTCAGTAGTTATGTATCTTAACAAGTGATAAAATTAAAACTTAGTTGATAACATTGTTGGCATGATAGTATGAGTAAAATTGGACAGGTTAATTTGATTTTAATCGAGGGTGAAATGTTTATAAGAGTCCAGTTGTTTGCATATTTTATATACATTTGGCATGTTGTAATATCTCTGGTGTGTTCATCATAACATTTGCATAGTGGTCGGATATATATAAATATAAAACAATATTGTCATATCTTTGTAAGTTGATGGCGTTAAAAGTTAATTGATTGTTCTAATATACTCGCATGAATAATTATAATAATTATGTCTAAATGTTCCCACATGTAGGATGTCATCTGAGTTCTAAGGTCCTTTATGTGAGTCTGTGTACCTATAGTTATACCTATTGATTTCATTGCATTAAATTATTTCAGTTGAACCTAAAACCTATAACATGATAATAAACAGTGTCGTTATTCCTTAGTAAATATGATCGTTATTACATTGTCATAAAATGCTAACGTGATTCTTGCAATTGTAGCACGACAATTGACATATCTATATTCTCGAGTCGTTACTATCAATTATATTTTTAATAAAGATTGTTTATGATAACTATGTTGACAATTATAATGGGATAACCCTTTGATGATTCACATGGTATGCATTGGTTCCAATGATAGTCGTTCATTAGTAAAGATAGGACTGAAATGAATAAGATGAACCTGTAAATTACGATATAAGAGTCGACACCTAAGCTTGTTTTGTTTAAAGGAATTGAATTAAGTTTATCTGATTTTGAGTTTCGTAGTAAGCTGTAAATGAATTCTATGACGGCCCTGTTATAAGATTTATGTTAGGAAAATTATTCACCGTCCCGTAAGAAAGTAAAAGTTTTGAAAATGAAGTTAAATTGTGTCGTATGAGTATAAATTCGGAATGAGATTTCCAGCCAGTGTCTGGTTGTATGTGTCCATGATAATTGCTAGTCTGGAGGAATGAAACTAGAACGAAGTCACAAGTAGTGGGTTAATTTAGTCATGTTGTTCATTCATGTAGCGAATTGGTGGGTGTGGTTAATTACGAATGTCCAAACGGGAAATGTAACGAGGTGATTTAAGTGAGTTGTGTGTCAACATGGTACGTTAATATTAGCATGACAGGTAACGAATATTTGTAAAATTGGTGTAGTTAAATACATTAATCTTTTATGCCATTGTGTTGGGTGCAGTTTAAATATATTTAATACCAAGAACGAAATTTTATGTATGATAGTCTTGTATGTTAACTTCCCAATATCGCTGTTTACTCGCTTGTTTGACTCGACCAATAAGTTTGTAAAATTTGTCAATCAAGGTGCTTTCGTCAATTATGAATAAATACCAAACCCTTTTGTTGTGAGGATTAAAATATTTCTAGGATGATAAGTATTGCGAAACTGGTTGTCTTCATTTTATCGGCGATTCTGTGTCTTGACCTAAATCTGTACAATTAAGTAAAGGAAAGTCAGACTGGACCTATTAGGCTATAAATTTTCATAAATCGATTTATCAAGTGTTGACCCTAATTCTTTTCTGATATTGATTGATTCCCTATGTTTCAAAGGTATAAGATTACGATAATTGGTGAAATGAATAAGTACTAATGATTTTTACTGATAACGGTAGCCTCCTTGAGAGAACTTGTATGTTGATTATCATTGATAGGGATTAGTTAACTTGAGCGTGAGTTGAGAATCTTTTATCCTCTTTCAGTGGTCGGCAGTCGTTTGAGAACTTTGTTATAATAATGAAGGTTACGAGGACGTAACCATGTTTCTAGTCGGGTAGGATTGTAAAATCTTAAGGTTTATGTTACACTTGTTTGTAGATCGTAGTCTTGACCAAGTTAATATTTCGTTGTGGGGTACCTATACAAATGAGTTCTATATGTTTTGGTTCCTACTACATTAGATTGGTTGATGTGTAAAAGAGAGTATAATTAAACTACTGGTATTGAGTTATGAGTTGTGGGGCCTTTGTGCCGAGTTACATTGCGGTCCAGTGAGACCATGGTGATTGAGTTATTTGAGTTTGAGATCGGAATTTAGTTGGAAGATGACGGTGTTCTCAGATGAATATTTAGTTGTTATACATTTGTGTTCTCGGGTAGTTAGTGGTCGTAGTTAGTTGGGTTAAGTAAAGACGAGTTAAACTTCGGGACGAAGTTTATTTTTAGGAGGGCAGAATGTAACATTTCATATTTGTCATGTTTAATTGATGTGTCAAAAGTACGTGTTAACCGTGTTAGAAATGCGTGACGTCCGTAAGTACGATATGCAACACCCTTCTGAGGTTTGAGTACGGGAGCGAACTTCGGGACGAAGTTCATTTTAAGGGGGGAAGACTGTAATACCCCGTATTTTTATATAATTAATTAAACGGATATTATTATATATCAATTATCATACATTTTATATCACTACTTATATCGGGTTATTTGTTGAGTCGATAATTACATTCAACTATCGTAAGTTAAATTGAGACGGATTTATATGGAAGTCGAAAGGTGAGCTGACCCATGTAAGCTGGCTCAATAACTGTCCAGCCCATTTAACCCTAAACCCTAACCCTAACCCTAACCCTAACCCTAATAATACCCTAACCAACCCGCCTCCCTCACTACACACTCCCTCATCCCGCCTCCCTTCTTTCTCAACACCAAATCTCAACCTTTCACGGATAGAGAGAGAGAGAGAGTGGCTAAGAGTGTTGACGGCACAGCAAGGAAGGCCTTAGGCCGTTCGTCGACGACTGTGGGTGGCCGTGGTGGCTGCTGTGGCGGCAGGAAAATGGTAAGAACAACCTCCTCCTCTGTTTTGTTTTTCTGTCGAGTTGTTGGTCATGGGTTTCGTGTCTTATAGAGGTGTTAATGGTGGTTGTTGACGGGGTAGGGGAAATGGGTGATTAGTGACGAGTGTTGTGGTGGTGGTTATGGTGGTTTTGGGCGGTGGAAATGGCGGCAGGAGGTGTTGTCGACAGGGGTTGACACACGGGTTAACTTGCGGGTTTTCAGGCGAGTTTAGAGGGGTAAGGTTTGGGTGGCACCACCGTGGACTAGGGGGAGGTCGAAACGGTGGTGTTGTGGTGTATGGGTGCGTGGGCTGACGGCGAGCATAGCCGTGGTGGTTTGACAGGAGTTTAGTGATGGTTGCGGTGGTGGTGAGAGGAGAAACAGAGGCGTTTGGGTGAGGAACGGTGGGAACCAAGCCAGTTGACGGCCTGGGTTTGACTCGCCGGCGGCAGTCGACCCCAGTGGGGATGGCCGTTGGTGGCTGGGGCAGAGTGGGGGTTTGGTCAGGTGGTTGTCGCGGTGGTGAGGTGGCGCGTGGGAGTGCGGGGGTGCGTGTGAAGGGACGTGGTTGATGACGGGTTGTGTTTGTTTTGGAAACGGGTTTTTCATAGTTTAAATCGTTATAATTCGTTAATTGGTCGTATACTTAATTAATTAATTTAATTCCCGAGCCTTCTAAATAATTTATTCAATTTAATCCCCGAGATATTTAATATAATTAGAGACGGGTTTGAGTCGGGATTATTTGAGTTGTTTAAGGATTGATTCGGGTATTTCTAAATCGTATAATTCGTTTAATCTTTATTTATCATATTAGTTATTTAATTTAAATCCCGAGTCATTTAAATAAATTATTCCCGAGACATTTAATAATTTAAGTCGGGTTTTGAGTCGGGTTTGTTAAAAGAGAAAAGTCACTATATCGGGAAAGTTTCCATTTTAAGAAATTCTACTTTAGTAACTGTCTAGTTTGGGAAGTTGGGTCAAATACTAATCGGGTTATTTTAGCTATCAGTTGGGCATAAGTTTGGTGTCGGGATTGTATTTCGGGAAAACTTCTATTCTGGGAGATTGCTATATTTAGTAGTTAGTAATTATACATATTATAATTGTTTTAGGTGACGGATTCGTGAAGGATCGATAATCAGATTCGTTGCTTTATTTCTGGACTGCTTAACTGCTTAATTGGATTTGCTGGCACTTTGAGGTAGGGAAATACACTTGTCCTATTATCGTTGTTGTTGAATTGTGTTGACTTAATTTCTGGTTGTTGATTTAAGTACGATTTATATATACGGAAGGTGATTGACTGAATTGATCATATTGAGTATGATATCGCAACATCGGGTAACTGGCATGATTTTATGATTTATCAGTTCATTATATATATATATATATATATATATATATATATATATATATATATATATATATATATATTGTGTTGCATTCATTTCTTTTGAGCATTCATATGCATTGGAGATGGAGGATGTTGTGGTGATGTGGTGCGGTGATGATGATGTTGTGATAAGGCCCGGGCGGGTTCTGCGGGACTTGCCCTGGTGTCCTCAAATGGTGGTGCGGATCGACTTCGGTCGATATATAGTCTACCGGGGGATCGGTATGGTGGGCGTTCGGGGTATGAGATGTGTGTGATGAGTTGAGATGGAGATGGAGGTGACGGAGTATCATGCATATCATATTTTATTGTTTTATTGTTTTCCCTACTCAACCTCGTGGTTGACCCTGTGTATTCGTGAACACATGTGATGAACCGTTTTATGGGGAGCGGACTTGTGGGTTTAAGAGATAGGACGGGAGCTTGATGGGCGTGAGACACCTGGATCGACGACTTAGTAGCTAGATCATCATCTAGAAGACTTTCACTTTTATTTATGTCAGTTCTTGTAATTTGAGTTGAAAAGAGGATTTGTAATAATTAAGTTAAAATATTATATAAATTGCCTTGGAGTTTAATTTGTTATTCACTACCTCGGGAAACCGAGATGGTAACAGTCCGTTTTATTTGGGATTGTCTTGACGAAGACTTCTTTTATAAACCGGGGTGTTACAGGTGCGATGGTGGTAGAAGTGGTAGTCAAATGAGGTAAGGAAAAGGTAGGGAAAGGGAATTCCATATTTATTTTTTTTGGGGGGGGGGGGGATGAAACAAACAACATCAAAGGGAATGAGGGTTTTGATTCCTTTTCTTTTCCTGAATACTATCCCTAATCAAATGCCCCATTAAATTTTTAAGATGGAGGGATCTTTTATTTTTCACACTAAAAGTTTTTAGCGATAAATTAACATAAAGGTATTTTGTATTTTAAAGTACATCTCATTTTTTATTATGGAGGGAAATCAGAAAACTTTGATATTTTTGCAATAAAATTTTCGGCATGTGAAATAAGTAGGGTAGTTTAGTATAATAATATTTCAACCCTTAACTTTAGTTACTTTTTGTACTTTTACCACTTTTATTTTATAAATCTTATACAAAAAAAACATATGAAATTCATAAAAGGATGTAATTAACTTAGTTATAATGTTTTATCCTATGTCTAATTATTTGTTTAAATATGATTAAATTATCTTTTTGTAGATACCTGTATCCGTCGATATTGGAATTTACAGAAATCCCGACAAAACACCCGATGATGATAGGACACATGTTTACTTACACCGCTTGTTAGCGGATTTCGTTTAGTGATGTGCGAGACAAGCGTTATTTGACAGTTTTATAATTTAAATGAAATTTAAATTATTTTGAAATAAATGAAACTTATTTCATCGGTTTTCATATTTTCAAGTTTATTTAAAATTTAAACTTTTATAATTTATTTGAAAAATGAATTATCGTTCAAAGTTTTTATTTAAATTTATTTTAAATGAGATTGTGATGGTTTTTCGTGTTTTTATCGCTTTATTTAATTTGAAAAATTAGATTTTTCAAGCGGTTTTTAACTCGATTTTTAGACGGTTTTAAGCTCGTTTTTTGGACGGATTTTGGCACGATTCTTGAGGCTTGCTTTGACCCATCCCCCATCTCCACACGTCCCGGGTTCGAACCCCACTACCACCTCTTTTTCCCTCCCCCTTTTCCACCCCAAAACCCGCATACATAACTCCCCTTCCCCATTTTTTGCCCGAGCCCAACACCAACCAAAACACCACCCAAACACCCACCCTTACCCATCAACCCAACACTCTCACCTGACCCATAACCCAACACTCCCACTTGACCCAAACCCACGTCCAAAAACCTGTACCCAACCCGCACCCGAGCCCCTGTTTTGCCGCATCAAAACAGGGTGCAAACCCGAGCTCCTTTCGAGCTCAATCCAACCCTACTCCTTCCCTACCTTTACTTGCTTGCTCTCCAAGCATAGGAGATATTTTTCACCTCCCATAAACAGCTCACAATCTCCATAAAACCAAAACACAATCTTCAATTCCTATCCTTTCCATAACCACCATATCCACCTCCACCTTCCATATCTTTTCCAACTCTCTTCCTCCTTCCACAAGACAACCATATACCAGCCAAATGACCTAACCCTAGCTCCCCTACCCCGTTTCCTATATAAACCAAGCCTCACACTCCAAAAAACAGGACGGAAAAAGAGCATACACACATACACGGTTTTGAGAGCTCGAAACCCTAAGCAAACCTTCATCAACCTCACGTAAAAAGCTTCCTCAAACTCCTCTCATACCCAGAAAAAAAGTACAAGGTTCATACAAAGGATTAGACAAGCATTAGAGCACCGATTTGCTCTCTTGTTTGTGTTCTCCCGCGTTTTGGACAGCTACTATTTTCGTCCATTTATATTTGTTTTAAATTCGTTTTTACTTCTATTTCTTGCTAAATTTTGAATATTTGTCCTTCAAGGATTCCAGAACATCTTTCGGATTTAGATTTGAGCAAGAAAAGAAGTCACAATCTTTATTTGAAAATTGTTGTACGAAGTACAACATAAATCGTGTTTTCAAACTCGTGTGGACAGCACCTGTTTTCGTTCGTTTTTAATTAATTCAAAGTCCTTTTACTTCATTTTTTTGCTAAAGTTCGAATCTTTGGAGTCTAAGGATTCCAGAACATCTTTCGGATTCAGATTTGAGTAAGAAACGAAATTACAATCTTCGTTTGAAGATCGTCGCACGAAGTGCCTTTTTTCGCGAGAAAGTTTATTTTCGAAATTATTTTCGTTAAATTGTTTCAAAGTTTGTTTTACAATCGTCGAAGACACGCCTTCTAAGCAAAGCTTGCATACGGGATCCCGAGTGGTGTTCAAGTCTACATGTAAGTTGAGGGTGCACAAAATCTCGTCTCTCCTTCCTTACACTCGTGTGGTACACGACCATGTGGCCTTTCTATTTCGTTTTTTTATTGTCTTTTAATTATCGTTTCATTAGTTAATTTTACATAATTATGATGCTTAATGATGGATTAATTGCTCTTTAGAATAGATAGTATGTTAATCATGTTTGTTTTATTTTACGACGATAACATGTTTATTAGAATGATTATATGTTTAGTTTATAAAACGAAACAATTTGTTAATAGTATGATGATAACATGTTTTAAATCAATTAAAATGAAATTTTAATTAGTTTAATTCGATTTCATATGTTTAATGTTTTAATTACGAAATAATTAGTTTGTTTCACATGTTTAAGTGTTTTGGTTTAATTTTAATTATGAAATAATTATATTAAATCGCATGTTTAATTGATTAATGACGCTTGTATGTTTATTTGTATCATTATCAATTGTTAAATTTTAAACTTGGCCTAATTAATATGTAGAAAGCATGTTAATGAATTAGACATTCATAGGTCATACAAAACCGACATAGGATTTTAAATGAACTTCTTTAAAGAACTTAATGAATTCATCTTTTCTATGACGATTTCTCGCTAGTTGAATTGCGCATGCTTAGCATCTGATTCATTGCACTCGATAACTAGAATAGTCAACGTTGACCATCCCCTTAGGTTGTGTGTATGGCCGTGTTTTGCCTCGGTTTTCGTGCCGAGTTTGTTTCGTTTTTATTTTGCTTTATTTAATTACTAGTATTAGTGCCCGGCTTCGCCCGGGCTACCTCTACTTACCATTAAATTTTCTTTTCATTAAATAAAATTACTTAAAGTTGCATAACCCAGAAATTTATCATTAATATATTTTTGTATGACATATCCTAAAATTACGATTAAATAAATTTTGAGACAAATTCACTACTCCCGCTATTAATATTTTACTTTTATTAATGGAACAATAGTAATAACATTTCACTACTTGCCCGTAATCATTGTTACTTTCACTACTCCCGTAATAATTATTATTCTTGTCCTCGCCGCATTAATATTGATAATTTCACTACTCCCGACTTTCACTATCGCATTAATTAATATTGATTATTTCACAATTCCGTTGTTGTTTCTACCACTTTCACTAATCTCGCTGATAAAATTGTTAATTTTACTATTCAAATGAGTGATTACTATCATATAATCATGTCCAATGTTACTACAATTCTTTTCTTTACTGACGAAATTACTTTTACTACTTAGGCATGTAATTTTAAGAGAATTATATATTTATATAAATATATTACATATATGCATTCAATCAAATCGAAAGAATTATGCAATAATATATTTTTGTATGTTAAATAATTAACATTTCTATACATATAATAAACTATAAAATTTAATAAAATTGCATAGATTTTAAATTTAATATATAATTTTATGATGATAATAATTAATACCATAAGTGTACATGCTTATACTAATTAATTATTTTATTTTAAGAAAATTGACCATCTTCTAGTTTTTTATAAATATTTAGGAAAGTTACCAAACATTTTTTTTCTTTCCTTGAAATTGACCATCTAAATTAATTATTTTATTTTAAGGAATATGACCATGATTTAGTCTCTTACAAATGTTTAGGAAAATTACCAAGCTTCTATATAATTTAGTTTAAACCCAAACTATATAATATTTGCATTGAGATCCCTTAATCGGGTCCATCACACGGTGCTAGTGATTTAAAACTATATAGTATAATTAATTTGTATAACTTTCTTTAATTACATTGAAGTCCCTTGGTTTCTGGAATTAATATATAGTATTGATTGCGGTTTTATTTCAATTGTTATTGTTATTTAATCGTTGTAATTATTGTAATTTAATTCAAGTAATATAATTTGTGCTTTAAAATATGGGTCTAGTTAGTCCTTTATTTTTTGAGTCAAAATGATTTACAAAACCTTTGTTTTAATTGGTTAAATTGAAGTATTTAATTAATTAAAGCAAAGTGGGTGCGCAAAACAATGATGAGGCTAAGGACGAAGTCTATGTGAGTCGTGGCCTCATCATTAGCACGGTCTTCAAGGCCTAGATAGGCGTGTCGGTCGTGTGTCGTGTGTCATGTTTTAGCAATTGTATTTAGATCGAGTTGTATCTTTAATTCAATTGTTTGCAAATCGAGTCGACGAGAACGTCCGGGTTATAATAGGTAGATCCCCAACGGCTCCTCCATTCTCATCTAAGCCATGTTTTTGAATGCTTGTTAGCGTAGTTCAAATCAACCTCACATGCTAAATCACTTGGACAAAGTAGATTAGATGCATTAAACGATTAGAAACCAAGCTCACATGTTAGGATCAAAACGGCGTTTGCATTCTCTTACAACGAATCATAGTCTTGTCCAATTAGTCATCGTAGTCCTTAGTAGAGGTCGTTATTGCAATGGGCGGGGGTGGGTGTTTTATTAACGAACTTCCCATCACGTACTTTCAACAGCAAACTCAAATCTCATTTATGGTTCCCAAATTTCCTTAAATTTAGTGGCGACTCTAAACGATTTTCAAACCCGTGGATAATCCGAATCCCCACGTCCACACAATAAAAGATAAAACACTTTATTAATGAAAAAACGGTTGTAAGCTAGTATTTGTGTTATTGTTGTAACTTACGTGTGTCGTTAATACAAAACTCTTATAGGAGCTCTCTAAGACAATAATTGAGAGCATCAATTTTTTTTGGATTGATACCTAAGTTCAATAATACTATTATTTATATTCATGAGATCACTTCACCTTATGATAATCTTTTAATGTGGGGCAATTTAACTATTTATAGGTAGTATATTCATCGCACCTACATTATTTTTCAATGTGAGATAAATAATATACTTAAAAGTACACCATACTTTTTGCACCTAATTCGACATCAAACCGGATTAATAATGAAAATTATATAATTAGATTCGTGGTAAAAAAAATGTTATCGTTAGAATATAGATTTCATATCATTTGCACATATTTTAATTATGATAGAAAAAATATAAAAAAAAAACGCAATTACAACATCAATTGAAATGTCAAACCTTTTTTTGACAAATAAACATGATGCGAATTGCAACTTTCTGCAAATACTTGCAAGATGCTATAAATATTAAACTCCTTAGATTTAATTGACAATAGATCAATCGGAAGATGCTGCGTTCTCTTATTTTGGATATTGAAGCATTGAAGCATTTGCCAAATTTGTTGTGAATATTTATTGTCGTCGACCACCACCGCCGGAGTACCGAGGTTTGACCGTTGTCATGGAGTTCGTCTGTTCGACCGATGTACATGGTGCTCGGGTGATTGGGAAGGGTCGAAGGGAGGTTGAGAGCATGAGATGTTTAGTTTTTGGGTTTTTCATTATTTTTCTCTAGGTATGTGTGAGAAATGAGAGGGGTACATTCGGAATAAAGGGGAAATGTGCGGAATTGAGTAAAATGGTGTGCGAGATTTAGCAAGTAAAAAAAAATCGCGTACGTATATTAATAGATAATATAACATTTGTTCATTATTACATCGGGTTTGATGTCAAATTAGGATTTAGTAATTCCTGTGTCGATTTAGCAACTTCAAAAAAAAAAAAAAAAAAAAAAAAAAAAAAAAAAAAAACCTAAAGATAGGGTGGTTGTTCATGAGTTGGGCTTGTGTGTTTGATTTGCTTAGGTTAAATATGGTAATGGCCGCATAATTGAATTGAAGACACACTTAAACACTCGACACACCCAATGTCGTAATTTGTGGGGGCATTCCCTTTTTCCACTCTTCCTTCCTTTTCTTCTTCTTCTCTTCTTCCTCCTCAAATCCGTAACTTTACCTTTCTTTGAACAAGTCTAATTTCCCAAATTATAAGTTAGTAATCTTTTCATTTAACCCTTTAAATCCCCCCCCCCCCCTTTTTTTTTTTCTTTTTAAAGTTTCTGGTATCTGCATATTAATTGAACAAAATTGATTGATGGGGTTTCTGGGTTATCTATATGGATAGATGCAGTATAAGCTAAAAGATTGAATCTTTTTATATGTTCTGTAATATTTTATGCATTCAATGTGTGATTTATGTGATTTAATGTTGTAGGATGTCTGAGCCTTCCAAAGTTATTCATGTCCGCAATGTAGGACAAGAAATTACTGAGGTAATACCTTTTGTTTATTATTACTTTAGATTTTAGATAAGGGTTAGTCTTGCTTATGACCGTCTTAAGCTTAGGACGTAGTTTAGTTAGCGTTAAATGAACCACATCGCAATAACAAGAGGCCATCTTTACTAGTTAAGCTTAAGACGGTCTCGAATGATATTTTGCCCTTAAATAATGAATGATGGTAATTAATTTAGGCTAGTGATATTGATTTATGTTGATGTTGATTGTATTGATTGGAAATTGCAGGGTGATTTACATCAACTGGTTCAGCCGTTTGGGTCTGTCACCAAAGTAGTCATGCTTCGTACCAAGAATCAGGTTAATCTACTTGCGTTTCGGTTTTTAGGTTGATGGGGTTGCCTGTTCGTTCTATGTCATTGTTTAGTTAGATGGGTTTATGAATAGCAATCTGAATGATCAACTGAACTTAGCTAGATTTCGACATGGGATGCTGAAGGGTTAGGATTCCGGAAACCTCAAGTATTTTGCGTATTTTACCTTATATCCGTCTTTTCGAGTTAGGAAATATGAAATCTTATTGATTTTGTATATAGTACTCCCTCCGTCATGGTCATTTGTCCTTTGGTTTTGGCACAAAGACAAGCACAGGGGAGGAGACCATATGGGGGTAGTTTTATCGAGTGACAAGTGGACATTCGGTTATATGGAGGATCAAATTACCATTGAAGAATATTTCCAATATAGAAAGGTAAACAAATGACTGAAACACTCATAAATCTAATAGGTAAACAAATGACTGGGACGGATGTAGTAACTTTTCTTTAAAAAAAAACAATGGGTCATTGTAAATAACGTTTTTTTTTTTTTTTTTAAGTTCACGATACACTGCCGATTGAGGCTACAATAGCAACCTGTGGTAGTGGACTTCTGGCTAATTGAACAAACTAAATTTTTTACCCATGATGGATACAGGCACTCCTCCAAATGCAGGATTTGGCTTCAGCGATCAGTTTGGTGGACTATTTTGCAAATTCGCAGCCCAGTGTCCGGTATTGTTATTTTTCTCG
Source organism: Silene latifolia (assembly GCF_048544455.1). NCBI lineage: Eukaryota > Viridiplantae > Streptophyta > Magnoliopsida > Caryophyllales > Caryophyllaceae > Silene > Silene latifolia. The sequence goes on from NC_133531.1 coordinate 66,462,495, forward strand.
TCCTTAGAATTTGCTTTTGATGATGTTAGAGCATCTACTATAGCAACAAATGGAGAGCGCTTGATTTACTGTCCATTTACTCTCTTTCGTTGGTTAGCAAAAATTATCCTTACATCCACAATGGCAAAACTGTCTCATATGCTCCCCTAATATTTATGTAAACTAAAACCTAAATAATGATTTTGTTCACACTTTTCCATTTGATAATTGATATGGCCCGCTTTTAAGAGCATGTACAATTGTAGATGGAGTGCACTTGTTTTGATCGCCATTCTCACTATCTTTCTTTTGTTAGAAAAATCAAATTCTCACCTACAATAGCAAAACTCTTCTATGTGCACTTCAACTTGAATTTTGATCCCACCTTTTCTACATATACATAAAAATTCAAACGAACTTTTGTTCTCGCATTTCTACTTGTTATGGTTTACTTCAAATGGAGATCTCTTCTCTGTTGCTCCTCCCCAAGAGTAGGTGGAGAACTACACTCCATTTTTAACTTTGGAGAGCACATAAAGAGCATTAATGAGCACCCTATTTTAGGCATTCAGGCAAAGATGTCCAATTTTCGGTTTTCAACAACATGAAGTTTTTTGGAGGGCTCCGTTGTACATGCTCTTAAGATGCTCTTGAGGGAGAGCACATGAAATTATGAAAAATTACTCTTTATTTTTCTACCCGGGGAGCACTTAAAGAGCTTTTATTGTGGGTATAAAACATCTTTTTTTTTTGCTCTTCAACTATGGGAAGCACTTAAAGAGCACTTGAATTACTCCTATGATACATGCTCTTAGTTTTGCTAGCAGCTCTGTTATTGGCCACTTTAGAGCATGTACAATAGGGGCTATCCAAGGAGCTTCAAGTGCTCTCAAAAGGTGGTCCATGTTGTTGGAGAGCAAAAAGTAGTGCTCTTTGCCAACAACTTACTCTTTCATGCTCTCCATGGGTCCGATGGAGTGGTGCTCTCAATGTGCTATTATATCCAGAACAATGGAGAGCTTAGCTTGCTTTCCATTTAAAGTGGGCCCATATCAAGTAGATGTGTGAGACCATAAGTTTTGTAAACTTTATTTTTGAGATTATTTATAAATTGCGTGGCCCAAAGTATACGATAGAGAGCATGTGATAGGGTTGCTATTGTATGTGCTCTTGTACCGGTATTTCCATGTCAGGAGATTGTCCAAAATTGGATTGCATTTAATCTGTTTGTTAGACACTTAATGTGTGCAAGATGTACACTACTTGCATTTTCATTCTATTTTCATGCCTCTTGATGTCAACTTTATAATTTGCTTAGATTGTCAACTTCAATGGTTTGATCCACAAAATGGAGGTTGTCTTTTAAATTAACATTTATTAGTGGAAACAATGGGTGATGATGAGACGAGACAGCTCGCGAGCAGCTCGGTCAAAGCTCGGCTCGGGCATCGAGCTCGCCGAGCTAACGTTGGCTCGGCTCGAAAAGCTCGTGAATGACTCAAACTTATGTAGTTAGATAAAATATTGCTCTTATTTTATAAAAGTATTTATCATGATACGTGGATTTTTAATATTTGATGTTATTTGAAATATGTAGTGTTTTTATTTAATTTTTAAAAATTTATTTGTTCTTTTTGGACTTATTACACGTTTTTACCAACAACTTGCTTATATATTAATACTTGGTTCACTTTTAAGGTATTCCGGATCCTTAAGTTTTACTTCGGTTTTCAAAATCGTTTTCGATTTAAATTCTAAGTTTTTATAAAAGAAATATGGGCTTCAATTTTAAAACCTATAAGTTTACCTTACTTTTATATTATTTTTCACTCCCCTTTTGTTTTTCACTTTTCCTTTTCTATATTTTCGCATTTTGAGGTGTGCGATCACCCATGGACGGTTCTAAAGGATGATTCATGTTAGCCGACCCCAAATCATTTGATGTTGTATTTTATCATGATAATATTTTTGTATCACCATATCAAATGTTCTCATTGATTTGCCTAATATTTTTATATATAACCATCGAATCTTTCTGTTGAAAATATTGAAAGATTAAAATGAAAATTTAAACAGTTATATATATTATATTGAGTTTTGCTTCTTGAGCACAAGCCGAGCAAGGCCAAGCTTGTGCTCGGCTCGGCTCGTTATTACCCGAAGTGGAAGCTCTCCTACATTCTGGTATTTTTTTGGCCCAATACCTTTCTAGTCTAGTTTTTTATTTTCCTTTCATGCCTTCTCAGGGGACGGAATGTGTACATGCAGTTTTCTTCACACCAAGAACTTACAACAGATCAAAACCAGGGACGCAAAAGTGACATGGTGAGTGTAGGAGTCATGATTTATGGATTTTGATTTAAATGGTTAAACAATATCACTCGTGGCATTAGTTCATCGGTCATGGTTGGTATTCAAGTTGTTTGGTCCGATTTGAAGGCCAATAAGATTGTATTTTTGGTAGTACAGCTTTTAGGACATATTACCTAATATATAAATTTTGCTTTCAATCATCTAATACTGAAAGAGGTAAATTACACAGTCGAACTGTGAACTATGTATCATTGTCTCGTCTTTCTAAAAGTTTAAAAACTGTTTTTGGGCGAACACGTAGTTGTGTATTTGATATATTATACTGTCTCCCAGTGTTGGGTCAGTCGTGATACATATTTTGAGTACTTTGTTCTTTCTCATAAACTGTCTTTTATCTCTGAATCTAATTTTGAATTAATGCTCCGCAAAAAGGAAATCGTTCAATTGGGGAGGCTTTATAAATATTTGTTGCATAGAGGTCCACTTAGGATTGCTTTTATCCAAACCTGGCATGTCTAGAATCGTCATGTAGCATGGTGGCTTTGGCTTAGAGTTGCCATTTGGCATGGCCCCATTTGTACTCAAAGAAGGAAAAAAGACATTCTAGATTCCGCCATGTGGCATGGTGACTCCTATAGTTTATTTCAGCCTCAGAGATTTTCCTACGTGGGCCCTAATTCGACAAAAAATTTTAAAACTGACCCAATTCAATAATTTTTTTCAATTTTTTATTTAATAAAAACCCCAAACTCCTAGCTGAAAGAAACAAGAATTATTGTTCAAGGGTATCAAAATCCATTAATATTAGCGAGAGTTTGAATGGCGTGATCACAAAAATTAAGGCTGGCACACACAACTGACAAAGAAATATACTGCATTTTTTTTAATACTTCACCTTTTATACCTCTTTTGTTGGCAGGATGAAGACCCAAATCGTATACTTTTGGTTAGCATTCATAATGTCCTTTACCCCATGACTGCTGAAGTTCTCAATCAAGTGTTTTCTCCTTACGGGTTTGTGGAGAAAATTGTTACATTCCAGAAGTCAGCAGGTTAGCTCTCAGACCCACATATCTCTGTGTTTGCTTAGAGATATTGTCACTTTACAACACTATCTTGTGATCCTCTCTAATGGCACTTCAAGAATTGAGAAATAGAGTAGAACTAGTTGACTTTAAGTGTTCTATCCAAGGTACAAATTGACGAAAAGCATGATCAACTGCATAAGTATATATGTAAACTGATTAACATCAGACTGTCCTTGTGGCTGAGAATAATTAAATAACAAACATATCAGAAGTATATGGGAATATTATCTTTGACTCTGTTTCAATGTTTCTGTAGGTTTTCAAGCTCTTATTCAGTTTCAGACACGCCAAAGTGCTACGGCTGCAATGAGTGCTCTTCATGTCTGCGTCTATGTTAATTATTGTAATACTTCAATGTATTTTGTGCATAACAAGGTATCTAATACTGCACACTTTTCAGGGAAGAAATATTTATGATGGTTGTTGTCAGTTAGATATACAATACTCAAAGTAAGAGCCTCTACTTTATTTCTTGTCGTCTTTAAATTCTGGTTTAAAAAACATTGTGTATGATGTTTGTCTTATTCATGTCATTTTCCTTAATGTTGTAGCCTTACAGAGTTGCAAGTGAACTACAATAATGATCGATCCAGGTGTGTTGATGTGGAAAATGTCACTTTTATTTTCATTTTATGAAATAGCTTTTATACCCAAATTATTCCTAATAAAGCAAATGCAAAAAGTTAACATGTATCATGTATGCCACATTGCTGTAAATAGGCAGTGTTCTGGTTATGGTTTGGACATGAAACTTTGAGCTTGTTCTTCACAGCTGTAAGTCTGAAAAAAAAATAGTTACCAGACTGATTTGCAAAGAGGATATGAAATCCTTGTGAACGGTGTTAAGTCTCGGGTTGAGACTTGATCTTGTAAGCGGTTGTTGCGGCCTGCGGGACCTTTGTTGTTGTGCGATTAATGCAGCTGATACTGCCTTACAAGGCAGTCACAGTAACCTTTTCAGTTGCAATGTGGTGTCAGTCTGAGATTTAGTACCATGGCTGTAGGGATTTGTTTGATTGTTATTCATTTCCTCTAATTTCAGAGATTTTACAAACCCAGATCTGCCTACGGAACAGAGAGGCAGAAGTTCACAAGTATGTTTATTTTCTCATTTTTCTCATTTGCTTTTTTATAGTGTAGTTATTTCTCATTGCCATGCTATTCATCATAATAGAAGGCTGTCGATTTCTCACGTGATATATAATTTTCGAGGGTGGGAAATGGGATAACAGGGATTTCTTGATACAACATTGTGCATACAATAACTGAGCCTATTCCTTAGTTTAACCCGTTTGATGCTTGAAGTTTTGTGTGTTTCTTATTCTCTTTTTTACTCTTTTTGGCATCAGTCTGGATATGGAGATGCAGGGGGTGTGTATGGAGCCGGTGGCTCAGGTGCGCAAGTGTAATGATTTTTCATATTATCTACATATATAATTTCCCAGATTTAGGGCTAATTACGTGTTCTCGCTTTTTTTTTTGTAGGATATCAACAGGTTTGTGTTTATTGTGCGAAAGTGTAAAATCAATGGGGTTGTAATTGGTTTCGAGTATTTCAAAGCCTGTCACCAACCTTTTGTAATTATCAGTTTCTAATTGCATGTTTCTAATTTTTATTTCCTTGATGATTATCGGATGGTCTTGTGGTAAGCTGAACTCAATTATAATTGACATAATCCCTTGATTATCTAAATGATGTTAAATTGCTTTTGTATTGATCAAAATTAGCACACCAATGAATTAAGTAATTAAAAAAACCCATCAGCCACCTCTTGTCAATGCCATTGCTACCCCCATCAACCCACTTTAATCGCCACCGCTAAGGCGGTAACTGCGAGACTCACAATTATTCAAGAGAGGAAGAGAGGGTTTGATGTTGTGGGAGGAGCGGAGGTCTTAAGGTTCCTTACATTCCAATTGCTTGCCTCTTATATTAATCCTCCTTACTTCCTCCATTATTTCTGAATTTTGTTACTTGTTTAGCTTTCTTGATCATATATTCATACACCAACCTTATCCAAGTGCCTCAAGGGCTTTCGCAAATGGCAGGGTAGATGGGGGCTAGATGTATACAGTCTTACTCTTGTGGCCATTTCCGAATGACCCGTAAAGAAATCCAGTCACTTTAGTGAGCTTGATTTTTTGTTTCCGCCCTCTTTTATCTGTGGACGTGCTTTAAAGTTTAACCCTTCGTTTTGTGATTGATTGTCACCCTTTTTGATCCCCTTAAGTATGTACTTCATCACAAAAAATCCCTTTAATTGTCTACCTTTTTTTGTTATCTCTTCAGATGGGAAATTCTGCAGCTATGGCGGCATCCGCTGGTGGTCTCCCTCCAGGTGTTAGTGGCATGAATGATAGATGTACTGTTATAGTATCTAATCTAAACCCTGATGTAAGTAATATATGCAACCGGACTGTCAAGTTGATTATCTGTTTTCCCCTCTATCTGATGTTATATCAATTTCCTGACAGAGAATAGATGAAGACAAGCTTTTCAATTTGTTTTCATTGTACGGAAACATCATAAGGATCAAACTTCTTCGAAGTAAACCTGATCATGCCCTTGTAGAAATGTCCGATGGCTTTCAGGCGGAACTGGCTGTCCACTTCTTAAAGGTCTGATCTCCTTGCTGTTTGATGCTCAATTCCATTCAACTAGTCCTCTACCTGAAAATTACTTTCGTTGCTTTAAATTTAAGGAAAAATATCCCGCAAAACCCAAGTTTGACGAGTCTTCCATTTATTCCCAACTTCCCCCATTCCCAAAATAATCCCAAATTTATATCATTTATTCTGAAATTGCACTTTAAACTGAAGTATCTGTCTTTTTCGATAAAAGAAAACGAACCAAAAAAAAACTCGTTGCCCCCAAAAAAAGTAGAATTGACCTGTTTAAGGATAGGAGACGTAGTTTGAAAATGGGCTTAGTAGAAGAGAGACAAAAGGAAGAAGAAAAGGGAGAATCAGCGCCGTTGGTGACTCGGTGTAAGGTGCAATTTCCGAATAGGGGATAGAAACATGGGATTGTTTTGGTAAGGTGGCTAGATAAGGTAACTTTTCCTAAATAAAATTGTTAGATGTTTGGTGTTCTGCGTGTTGATCTGAATGTACACGGTAATACTTGACATGAAGTAGCTCAATGGAGAAATATGATAAAGGGTGCAGATAGGCCATTCGATTCAGGCCTCATCGGTCATTTTCAGGCCAATGGTTGAGTAATTTTGGGTCCTATTAAGGTGTTAGTTATGAAAAATTTAACTGAAATAATCCATTGTTTGACGAGTCTTCCTATAATAATCCCACCTTGTCCCTTTATACGAAGATAATCCTAAGTTTTGGTTTGACTCACGAGAATGGTCTCAGCCATTTCTCCCGAACCTAGTTTTATTTCCATTACTTGGCTAACATAGATGAGTAAAAATTGTCTGATAAGCGACAGCTATTGAAATGAAAACTCACCAAGAGGAAGAAGAGAGAAAGGCTAGATAAAACAACTATTAGTTCGTTTTTTTGTAAGCTTAAGTGATTCAAGAGCTTTGTGATGAGTAAACGTACGTTCGGACGAAGATGGGACTATATTCGTGAACACAAAGCGAAAACTGAGACTTGCTGTATAAGATGAAAGGTGGGATATCATTGGAAGACTCGTTAAACGTCGGATTATTTTCTGCTAAATTTTCCTCTTGTTATTTGTCCCGTAGAAAGAGTAACGTGTAATTTTAAATTAGTCAATTTGGGTTTGTTCAATGATATGCAACGTCTGGCTGTAAAGTTTGCTGTCACTTGTACTCAAGGGTCAAGAGCATGTCAGTCAGAAAATATTTGCTCATCTTTTTCTCCACTTTCTCTGCTAAACTTCAGGGAGCAATGCTGTTAGGGAAACGGCTAGAGGTTAACTATTCCAAGTATTCGAACATCACGCCATCCTCAGAGACTCGTGATTTCCAGAACTCAAACCTAAACCGGTTTAACAGGAATTCGGCCAAGTACTACCGATATTGTTGCTCTCCAACCAAAATGATTCATCTATCAAGTCTCCCAGAAGACGTAACTGAGGATGAAATTGTAGATCTCTTGGAGGAACATGGACCACTTGTAAACACCAAGCTTTTTGAGGCAAATGGCAAAAAGCAAGCCTTGGTCTTATTTGAGGACGAAGAGCAGGCAACCGAAGCGCTCGTCTGTAAGCACGCTACTCCTCTTTCTGGTTCCGTTGTCCGCATTTCTTTCTCCCAATCACACAACACATGATCTTTTCTAGAGGGTTGGAAGTTGGAACATTGTGCTTTTCAGAACACTTGGTCCATTTTCATGGTTGATTTCTCATAATACTCCGTCTCTTTACTATTGTTATTGGCACCAGTGCTTGTAAAACCTCCCTATACTTTGTTGTTTCCTTTGCCTGTTGTCGAAAATTTTTGTGGATCGCCTATTAGTCGTCTTTTGTATTTTGCTGAGTTTATCAGACGTTCTTTTGGGGAATTCATTATCTTTCTGTCTCTCTGTTGGTTTGTATACCCAAGAGTGTAGAACCATCAGTGACTTGAATGGAAGGGAGAATATGTATTCGTATGGAAGATTATACATGTCAGGCGATTTTGATGATCTTAATAGTGTGAAGATCTACCATCATAATTACTGTTGGTTTATAAAGGGTGTTATGACAAATTAATTAACTTTTGTTCTTGATAATAAATTACAATAAGTGAATAATTTTGTATTAGAAAACATTTCTTATGAGTAAAATTAGGCTCTTATTGTAATGTTTGGAGAGATTAGTTTATCATCGGAAATATTTTTATCTTGTACACATGTTTTAATAATATTTTTATCCGTAAGCGTGCATTGTGCGTACCATAGTGTGATTGGATACACGATACGAGCGTGGGACCTGCCACGATCTTCCTAATGCCGAGGGCCGAGGCTTGAAGTGTGTGGCTGAATAGCAATGATAGGTGCCTATGTGCGATGGTATATGAAAATTTTGCGATGGTGCATTTGTGCATCACATGCATTCCATTTTGAACCCCACACTTAAGTCTCACGGGATGGGTAGGAACGGCTAAACATAGAGGCAGAATAATCAATAGAGTAGCAATGATAGGTGCCTATCCTCTCTGGTATTTCATGTAGTTGTTTATGATTTGATGTTAGCAGTTTTTACTGGACGTTTCTTAATGGTTTCAATTTCAAAAGCTTGATTATGAAGGCAAATAATACAGGTTCGAGATGGCCTCATCCCCTACGGTGATGTCTGATTTAAAGTTGCCCAGGATTTAACCCCAGACGTGTTTCATGTTAGTGGTGGTGATGATAGCAGATCACTACCTCTACCATAACCCCTGAGGACTAGGCAGCGTGGTTTGATTATGTTGGAAAACAGTTCACGCATTTGATGTACCCATCCCTTTTAGTAATTGAGCTTACATGTATTTGCTTCTTAGTTTTTAAAGTTTATATGTTAAGTTGTTGACATCAAAACTCAAAATTAACTGAATTTAAATGCATAGTTTTTTAGCAATATTATATATATATATATATATATATATATATATATATATATATATATAGAGAGAGAGAGAGAGAGAGAGAGAGAGAGAGAGAGTCCCTTACCTCATTTGAGTCCTTAAGTCTTTATAAGGACCCTTAGATGGACAACATCTATGGTGGAGAGTTTTTACAAAATGTAGGCAAAAAAAAAAGGGGAAAAGCTTGGCTATGAAAGAGGACAACAATTCCTGCAAATTGTCCTTACCAATGATCATTTCCTGCGGACAAAAGCATATATCCTTTGTACTATGTTTCCACTTCCCACATTCTTCCTTCCTGAACACACTTAATTCCAACCTTTTTCTTTCTTTCTTCTCTCTAAAACTGGGTGCTTTCATCTCAAAACGAAGCTAAAGTTCTCTCTAAATCCTCCAAACCAGCGTAAACATGCAAATAATAGATGACATCAATGGTATTTCTTCATTTTATTCACTTGTTTTTGATCACGTTTTCATATTTTTCGATTGAATAGGAAGGATGAAGGTAATCATTACGAGTTTTTGTATGTCATCGAATTTGTTCATTCTTGTTTTGATTATTTGTTATTGGGTTTGAAATGAAGATTGTTAGAAGTAAATCTTCATCCGGGTTTTCATTAATTTGAGTTTGGATTAGCATGAACGCATTCTGACAACATTTACATGAACATTTTTGCTATAGTTTTACATTTACACTTTTTATTGTCATATTTTTTATGTGAGTTAGCATTCTGACAACATTTACACTTTTGTTGACATTTACACTTTTAAAGCCTCACATTTACGCTGCATTACTGCTCACGTTTACACTTTTCCTGTACTTTTAAATTTACACTTTTTTTTATTGTTATAGTCACCTTTGCATTTTTATTGTTATATTTTTTATGTGAGTTAGCATTCTGACAACATTTACACTTTTGTTGACATTTACACTTTTAAAGCATCACATTTACACTGCATTCCTGCTCACATTTACACTTTTGGTGTACTTTTACACTTTTGTTGACATTTACACTTTCAGACAATCACATTTACACTTCTTTTCTGCTACACATTTGGATGTTTACTCTTTTTGCTATAGTTTTACATTTACACTTTTTAATTGTTATATTTTTTATGTGAGTTAGCATTCTGACAACATTTACACTTTTAAAGCCTTACATTTACACCGCATTACTGCTCACGTTTACACTTTTCCTGTACTTTTAAATTTACATTTTTTTATTGTTATAGTCACCTTTGCATTTTTATTGTTATATTTTTTTATGTGAGTTAGCATTCTGACAACATTTACACTTTTATTGACATTTACACTTTTAAAGCATCACATTTACACTGCATTCCTGCTCACATTTACACTTTTGGTGTACTTTTACACTTTTGTTGACATTTACACTTTCAGACAATCACATTTACACTTCTTTTCTGCTACACATTTGGATGTTTACTCTTTTTGCTATAGTTTTACATTTACACTTTTTAATTGTTATATTTTTTATGTGAGTTAGCATTCTGACAACATTTACACTTTTGTTGACATTTACACTTTTAAAGCCTTACATTTACACTGCATTACTGCTCACGTTTACACTTTTCCTGTACTTTTAAATTTACACTTTTTTATTGTTATAGTCACCTTTGCATTTTTATTGTTATATTTTTTATGTGAGTTAGCATTCTGACAACATTTACACTTTTATTGACATTTACACTTTTAAAGCATCACATTTACACTGCATTCCTACTCACATTTACACTTTTTGTGTACTTTTACACTTTTGTTGACATTTACACTTTCAGACAATCACATTTACACTTCGTTTCTGCTACACATTTGGATGTTTACTCTTTTTGCTATAGTTTTACATTTACACTTTTTAATTGTTATAGTCACCTTTTAATTGTTAATATTATAGTTTTAATTTGAGTTAGCATTCTGAAAACATTTACACTTTTGTTGACATTTACACTTATAAAGCATCACATTTACACCGCATTTTCACGACATTTACACTTTTCCGACATTTACACTTTCGTATCAAAGACATTTACACTTCGTTTCTACTGACATTTACACTTACACTTTTGGATGTTTACTTTTACTATAGTTTTGACATTTACACTTTTGCTGACATTTACACTTTCAGAACAGCACATTTACACTTCGTTTCTACTGACATTTACACTTACACTTTTGGATGTTTTTTTTTTGGTTGAATATGAGCTTGTTTCATTAAAACATATCAAAATGATTACATAGTTCCATACAGTCCAGATTTCTGACTATTTCAAAGCCTAATACTTATACAATAAGATCAATTTTTTGCAGCCAAATGCGATCTTGCATTTTAACAACTCCTGCAGTCTTCACTCGAATCCTAGCATAAACCAGTCTTCTGATTTCTTGCACCACCCTCTTAGGACATTTAAGACAATTATCCATCCTGCAGGCATTCCTTTCAAGCCAAACACAATACCGTAAAGTCGCCAAAGTCATCCCGCACACTCTCTCGCCGTAGCAACGATACCCCATACCCCGAGGATCAATCGAATCTGCAACCAATTTTCCAATCGTTCTTTTATCTGTTCACTGTATTTGCACCTACTGAATAGATTCTCATGCGTTTCAATCCCATCTTCACACATCACACACCGGTTGCTGTCACTAATCTGCAATCTGTACAGCTTTTCACGTGTGTTAAGAGCCTCTTGCTTAATCAACCAGCAAATAATAAAATGTTTAGGAACACACCAAGCATCCCAGACATCCTTATACCAACCAACAGAGGGGTGTCCTCCCTGCAACAAACCATACCCAGACTTAATGCTGTAACCCTTAGGATCATGAATCCAATGATTATTCACATACCCACTGGAAATCAGACCCTTAACTTTACAAATATTCCTCCAATTTCAATTGGAATCAGGAGGAGGAACATAGTTATGCCAGTCCTGATCTTTTAAATATATATGATGCACCCATTGAACCCATAACCTGTCAACATTAGTGTACAACCAGTTCACCAATTTTCCTACACTTGCAATATTCCAATTTTCAGCCTTTATGACACCCAAACCTCCTTCTTCCTTCCTACAACAGACCCTATCCCAGGCAATCAAGGGGGCCCTCTGATATTCAGACCCACCATCCCAAAAATAACTCCTGCAGATGGCCTCAATTCTCCTTACTACTGCCTTTGGGATTAGAAAAATGGAACCCCAATAATTATGTAAGGTATTCAAAACAGAGTTTACTAGAGTTAGTCTTCCTGCATAGCTCAATTTTCTAGCCCCAATGCTCCTAATTCTGGCCACAACTCTTTCAATCAATATGTTGCAGTCCATTTTTGTTAACCTCCCTGCTTGAATAGGAATCCCCAAGTACTTAAATGGGAGATCCCCTTCCCTAAAGCAAGAAATTTGAAGGATATCAGCTCTCACACTCTCTGGCACCCCCCTAAAAACAACTTCAGACTTAGCAGCATTCACCTTCAAACCAGAAGTAGCAGAGAACGTAGAGAAAGCTCTTAGGAGGAGCATAATAGACTGAGTGTCCCCCTTACAGAACAACAGTAAATCATCTGCAAATAAGAGATGGTTCACCCTCAAGCTCTTACACAAAGGATGAAACCTAAACCTCCATTTATAAGTAGCAAAATCCAACACTCTAGTCAGGTACTCCATACAAATGGTAAACAACAAAGGAGAGATGGGGTCCCCTTGTCTTAACCCTCTCCTACCTTTAAAGTACCCAAACAAAGCTCCATTAAGATTTAGTGAAAAGCTAGTAGTAGTTACACAAGTCATAATAAGCTGTCTAGTCTTCTCAGGGAAATTTAGAGCACTTAACATTTGATCCAAGAAGCCCCACTCAATAGTATCATAAGCTTTCTGAAGGTCCAACTTAAACATACATCTTGGAGAGACATTCCTCCTATTATAGAGTCTCACCAAATCTTGGCAAATTAAAATGTTTTCCAGAATACTCCTGCCTTGCACAAAAGCTCCTTGGTTAGAGCTAATAATATCAGGTAAAACCATTGCCACTCTTGAACACAATATTTTGGAAATAGTCTTGTAAATCACATTACAACAAGCTATAGGCCTGAAATGTTTCACACTTACAGGCCTATCCACCTTAGGAATCAGAGTGATTAATGTGGCATTTATCTGGTTTAATAGCTGCCCAGTCTCAAAAAAATTCAACACTGCAGCAGTTATATCACCACCAGTGATCTCCCAAGAATCTCTGAAAAATTGACTGGTGTATCCATCAGGCCCAGGGGATTTGTCCTTAGGAATGCTAAATAGAGCCTTCTTTACCTCAGCTGCAGTAATAGGTCTATTCAGAGCCTCCCAGTGGCTCTCAGTACAGCATTTCCCTCTTCTAACCACCTGAACATTGACAGGTTCAGTGGAATTATGAGTGCCCAATAACTCCATATAATAAGTCAAGAAAGCCTGCTGAATATGTTCACTCTCAGTACAAATATTCCCATTCTGATCCTCAATACTCAAAACCTTATTCTGCACCATTCTCTTCCTAATAGAGTTATGAAAATACCCAGTGTTAATGTCTCCTTCCAATGACCACTGAAGTTTAGCTTTTTGAATAAAAAAACTATCCCTTGCAGCAAGTAGCTCTTTCAGTTCATTAGCCACATCATACTCCTTCTGCATCAGATCAGTATTACCAGGGTTATCAACCAGATCTTTCTGAATACTTTCCAATAGAACCACAGTAATGTTATAGCTATTCTCAATATCTGAGAAGCATGATTTGTTGATATTTTTAAGAACAGGTTTAAGGGCCTTCAACTTTTTGATAACTGGGAACATCTTAGTGCCCCTAACTTGCCTCTGCCAAACATCATCAACTGATGCTTTAAAAATCTCAGATTGGCCCCACATATTGAAATATTTGAAGCATTTCTTACCCTGCAACCCACTCTTCCTATCAGATAAAGTACAAGGAGAATGATCAAAAAGACCAGGGGGATGGAAATGAGCCCAGTAATCACCAAATTCTTCAATCCACTCTAAGTTGCCCATAGCTCTATCAAGTCTACTATAAACTCTATCCACAGGATCCTGTTTATTAGACCATGTGAATAAGGCCCCAGTAGCTAGGATATCCTCCATACAGCATATGGACACACAATCCTGAAACTGTTGCATCTCCACTTCAGTAGAATTACCTCCTAATCTTTCAAATGGAGACAAAACTGTATTGAAATCCCCAAGCCAAAGGCAAGGGATACTACAAGAACCAGCAACATTTTTAAGCACATTCCATAAAACTTGCCTCTCAGAAACATCATTGTGTGCATAAATCATAGTCAACAAAAACTCCTTGTGATCCATGATAGAGGTCACCCTCATATGAATGTATTGAGCACCATACTCCAGAAATTGAATAGAGAAACAGTCAGGTTTCCAGAATACCCATATCTTCCCTCCTTTATGCCAACTACAATTGGTTGAAATACTCTACCCATCACATAAAGTAGTTGGCCTCTTTAACAAATTACTAGGTTTTATTTTGGTTTCTAATAATCCAAACAAGCCCACTCCATTATTTTGCATAAACCATTTAACTATCTTCTGTTTATTCATATCATTCAATCCCCTAACATTCCAAAATCCCATACTATGCATTTAAAACCAGTGGGGGGGATCCTTACCACTCTGACCTACACTCCCCATTGGTGTAGCCAGTTTGTTCAATGCCTCAATGAAAGTAAAAGGACCTGCACTGCCAGTCCCCCTAGCACCCACAAGCCCACCTTGCTTATTCATTCGCATTATAGTCCTTGCTGGAGTAGATTTGATAGTACGAACCAGAGGAGGAAACACTTCAGGGGTGAATATCTGTTCCTGAGGTTCAGTCACAATAGGACTGACATGAACCTTCTGAACTGGTCTCCACACCTTCTGAGGTTTCTGGACCTCCTTGACTCCAGGTTTCTGAGATTTCCTACATTTCTCCTTGACATGCCCCATACCCTTGCACACGCTACAGGGCAACCATTCATACTCAACCCTAACATCCACCACTTTCCCAGTTTCATCTAGGAATTTCACTGTATCAGGTAGAGCCTGGTCAACCTGCAGCTCAATCAGAACCCTAGCCTGACTCAGACGAGTACGCTCTTCAGTGGCCTTGTCCTTCTTCACAAATTTACCCACCAGACCTGCAATTTTTGGAAGACAGTCCTCCCAAAATTTTAGAGGGATTCCTGCCATTTTAATCCAAACAGGCACTACATCCACTTTCGCCTTAACCAAATCAGCGTCAACACTCCATGGCTTTATAACAATAGGTTTGTTATCAAACATATAGTATCCAGAAGATAACAAAGCCTCCTTACATTCAGCAGACTGTAGACGCACCAAAAAGATACCATTATCCATAAACGAGACCCTATCAACTTTAAAATCCTTCCACACTTGATAAACATAATCGTCAATGGTTTCCCATGGAGGGTTAGCACCAAGGATATAACAATAAACAGAGTTTTGCCAGAATTCTACCTCTTTATGAATATCCGCCTGTGAAAATTGCAGCATATCCCCAATCTCGGCCTCCTCTGCTATGGGCTCCATAATAGATATATCCTTGCCACCTTTCCTCATCGACCACCCACCAGGAGCCTCAGGGACATCACCCAAGTTGAGAATCGGGATCCCATTCAACTCTCCCAAAGTTTTAGACTTTCGTGCATCCGCTGAAACAGGTCCCTTAGCACTGGGAACCTGACTCTGCTTCTTACTCTTATCATTAGTAGAGGAAGAAGCACCAGATTCCTTATTAGAATTCGAAGTATTTTTAGATTGTTGTAGTTTGTTTTGAGTACTAGATGAAGCTAAAGAAGAGGAATGATTATCGCTAAATGTCATAACCGCCATTGTTGAGTGCTGACAGCGGCTCATAATTTTAGGTCATGAAAATCAGAGAAAATCGCCTTCTCTCTCTATCTCTAAACATTCTTTTTTTATTTTAAATAAACCAAAATATCCTAAAATGTTCTTCACTTTTGGATGTTTACTTTTACTATAGTTTTGACATTTACACTTTTGATGACATTTACACTTTCAGAACAGCACATTTACACTTCATATCTGAGGACATTTACATTTACACTTACACTCTGTGCACATTTACAGACTTGGTAAAACAGAATGGGGTTCAACCCGACAGGCAGAGCTGTAGGGGAGGTGGAGAAGAGGTTTACACCGTACATCGGCCAGGGGGTGAGGATGCGGTGACTTTTTATAAGATATACGCCATTGCTTGTGGGTTTGATGTCCGTAGGTACACAAAAAAAAAATGGCGTGGCGGTGAGATCAAGTCAAAGCTCGTCGTCTGCAATCGAGAAGGTTTCGCTCACAAGACGCCCAGAAAAGATCAGGATGACGGACTGGATGGGGAGAAGTCACAGAGGATATTCAGGGTCACTAGAGTGGGGTGTGAAGCGAGGATACGACTATATATGAAGAATGGTCTTTTATTAATTGACCGGTTCCACGAGGGTCATAATCACGAGCTTATCTCACTTAAGGACAGAGAGTTCGTAAATTGTCGCGTAAACATACAGATTATCACAAGATGATAATCGTTTCAAACTCAAGGGTTTGTAATACATAATCACTCTCTATACTAAATAAATAATTCCATTCATGTTATATTTATATGACGATTCGTTAATGATTGATTGGCGGTGAAGATAGGAGCAACAAAAACATACAGAACCGCAAAGAACAAGTGAATGGATACGAAAACATTGGAGCAAGCTTAAATGATTTTAAGAACTTCCATAGGGACGTTAAATGTTTCATTCACGAACGGGATGGTCAGTTGTTTGTTGACCATTTCAAGGAAATGACTGAAACAAGAATAGGTTTCTACTTTGACTATGACCTTGACGATGATGGCAGCCTACGTAGGGCCATATGGGCGGACGGTACCGCCCGAGATAATTACAAAATTTTTGGTGATGCGGTGTCATTCGACCCAACTTACTCCACCAATAAGTATTCTATGGTATTCACACCATTCACAGGTGTTGACCACCATAAACGATCTGTGACGTTCTGTGGGGCTCTAGTTGCAAGGGAAGATTATGAGTCGTTTAATTGGGTTTTCAGCCGGTTTTTACAAGCAATGGGGGGTAAGGAACCCGAGTACATAATTACAGATCAGGACCCAGGTATTATCAAATCTGTCCCTCTTGTTTTCGAGAGTAGCGCCATCGGTTCAGTATGTGGCATATAATGAACAAAATGCCAAGTAAGTTTGGTGTCTCGAGAAGCGATTATAATGAGTTCATGTGTAAAATTAATGACATTATATGGGACGATGAGCTTGAGGCAGCAGAATTTGATGGTATCTGGGAGCAAATAATTCAAGATCATGGTGTTGGCGTAAATGATTGGTTTGCAGATACATATGCTATAAGGGGACAGTGGGTGATGGCGCATTGCAGAGACTTGAGGATGGCGTCGATTATGAGGACAACTCAAAGATCAGAGAGCGAAAATAGCTTTTTCAAGAGGTTTGAGCACAAGTCAGGAACATTGGTTGAGTTTTGG
Organism: Silene latifolia; assembly: GCF_048544455.1. Classification (NCBI taxonomy): domain Eukaryota; kingdom Viridiplantae; phylum Streptophyta; class Magnoliopsida; order Caryophyllales; family Caryophyllaceae; genus Silene; species Silene latifolia. Next base: position 66,479,998 of record NC_133531.1, read on the forward strand.
ATGCGTTTTGAGAGCGCTATGGACCAACAAAGACATACACAAGCGACTTGACAACATGGATAAGCACTCGTCCGCAACGGCGTCAACACATCTGGCATTAGAGATTCATGCTGCAAAGGTGTACACCTATTCAGCTTTCCACAAATTCAAACAAGAAGCCATCTTCTCAATTGATACATGTAGAACATGAGGTTTCACTGAGAGAGGCGAGCTAGAGGTAACTACTGTCAAAGATTCAACCAGAAAGAAGAATTTTGAAGTTGTGTACAGTCCAGGTAGTTTACACTTCCTATGACATTTACACTTTCTGTTTTTATCTCATTTAAATTCCTATAACTTGACATTTACACTTCTAATAACTTAACATTTACACTTCCTATTAGTTTACATTTACACTTCCTATTAGTTTGCATTTACACTTCTAATAACTTAACATTTACACTTTACAATTGATGACATTTACACTTTACATCATATGACATTTACACTTCCTATACCTTAACATTTACACTTTTCCACTTATTGACATTTACACTACATTTCATGACATTTACACTTTACATCATATGACATTTACACATTTAAATCCCTATAACTTAACATTTACACTTCTAATACCTTAACATTTACACTTTTCCACTTATTGACATTTACACTACATTTCATGACATTTACACTTTACATCATATGACATTTACACATTTAAATCCCCTATAACTTAACATTTACACTTCTAGTACCTTAACATTTACACTTCCTATTAGTTTACATTTACACTTCTAATTACTTAGCATTTACACACTACATGTCATGACATTTACACTTTACATCATGACATTTACACATTCAAATCCCTATAACTTAACATTTACACTTCTAATACCTTAACATTTACACTTCCTATTAGATTACATTTACACTTCTAATTACTTAGCATTTACACTTTACAATTCATGACATTTACACTTTAGATCATTACATTTACACTTCTAATAACTTAACATTTACACTTTACAATTCAATACATTTACACTTTACATCAGTGACACTATTTTTAACGTTCACACTTACATGCTAGCTTTATCTGATGACAGAGGTACATGTAAAGCAAGCTGCAGTTGTACGATGTTTGAAAGAACCAGAATCCTATGCCGCCATATAATATGGATTTTTTCAGCAAGTGGGATAAAGACTATACCAGAAGATTATGTTCTGAATAGATGGATGAAAGAGTATCTCCGATTAAGGATTTTCAATACTAATGGTGAAGGAACAGAAAACATGCAAGTCATCGATGAAAAACAAATTGCAATGTCAATAATGTGGTCAGAAGTTCATGAAGCTGTAGGGCTCCTTCGAGACAAAGGAATAGCTGATGTTGACAGCTTTTCCGCTGTAATTAGATCATTTAAACAGTCCCTGTCACCATTAGGGGAAGTGTTGAATAAAAATCAACAAATGGAGAAATTTCTGAATTGTACGGCATGTGAGGTAGTGACGATATTGCCACCAAAGAATTCGAAAAACAAGGGGACCGGAAAAAGATTGTTGTCAGCCAAAACAAAAGCAATGGTGTTGGCTAGGAAACCCAAACGTAAGTGTAAGAATTGCAAGAGAATGACAAATCACGACAAGAGAAATCGCCTAACCCTTCTCAAAGACACACGCCATTGTGCGAAGGGTCGTCTGAACCAGAAGAGGATGAAGGAGAGGAGGAGGACGAGCTGGAGTCAGAACAAGAATAGACGTCAGATCAGTGACAAGTGTTGCTCTATATATTTTGAGTGTGTAACTTAAAACTTTGATGTGCTATAACTGGAGCGGGCGATAAGGAATTGGTCTCATGGCACAGCGTAACTTTGAACTGCAGTTGGTGTAACTTTTAGTAACACCAACGTTAGAGTTACACTGTCATAAGACCAAAATCTCTTTGTTTTATTAGATAGCCAAACATTGTGTTACTTGAACTTATTTTGGATTACTTATGTTATTTCAAGTAATGATTACACTTATTTTTAAATAATGGTGTTAACATTTACACTTCCCATGTCAGCACATTTACACTTCCAGTAACTTCACATTTACACATACTATATCCTCACATTTACACTTTGAATATCTTCACATTTACACTTCCAATTTAGTCAGTTTTACACTTTATTTGTTCACATTTACACTTCTCCTATATTCAAATTTACACTTCCTATTTGTTCTTATTTACACTTTTTTTTGTTCACATTTACACTTGGGCTGTCACCACATTTACACTGCATTCAATTTAATTTCAGTGTGTTTACATTCACACTTTCAGTATGATAACGTTGACACTGACAGTGTTAACATTTACACTTTAAGTGTGTTAACATTTACACTTAAAGTGTAAATGTGACTAAATTACAAGTGTGATAACAGTTACACTTGCAATTTAGTCACATTTACACTTTGAATAAACTATGATTATAAATGCCAAAAAATAGTCAACCATTACACTTCATTAGTGTAATTTACCATTACACTTCATTACTGTAAAGCTTACACTTGCAAACATTGCCAACCACAGTACAAAACATTCTTTTCTAAGTTCAAGATTACCAAACAAAATACATTTTAAAAAAAATATGTCCACAAATTGTTCACTTTTTCGACAACACAGCCTTAATTTTGCGCTTCTTTTGTAACTTGGCCCATAAATCTTCTTTTCCAGCGATAAACCCATTCAACTTTGCTTCAAAAATGTCTCTGTTGACATTTATGTCAGCTAGAACAAGCGTCGCCACCAACTCGACTACCAAGTACCGTCGATTCCTCTTCCTCTCCAAGTCTGGATGCTCAAAAGGTTGACCCTCGTACATCAGCATATACATCATACAGAAAATCCCTGATTCTGTTATGTTAGGAAGGGGTGTTTGGCGCCTGAACGGGATTTGCCGATGCTCAAAGCTAGTAATCTCATATCCCCTGTCCGTTCTGACGTCCAAATAATCGCTAACAGCTGATGCCACTTGGCGAGTAACATTGCACATTTGATCGATCCCGATTGGCATGATGTTGGTAGTCAAGGAGATCAACAGTTTGTTGTCCAAAATTTATACACACGCATGTAAAGTGCCCACCAATGATGACAGGTACGAAGATAAACTCGGCATTCAGGTTGAAAGTTTTATCACAGTCCTGGATGAAGGTATCCCAAATGTGATACAACCGATCGGTGATGTCATTAGATCGTGAGCCGCTTCACGTATATCCAAAAGCCGCATGATACATTCTTCGAGGAGTGAGTGAGACTACATAATAAAAGTAAGAACTAATGTATAACTTTTAGGCTTTGTGCGGGGGGGTGTACCATATGACGTATCCCAAAGAAGGCCATCCTAGGAAGTAAGTGTTCAACAGACTCCAAATGGTTCAAGCAGAAAAAACCCCACGACTCAATGACAACAAGCGACATTACAACCTCGGGAAGCATGGTCATGATGTCGGACCGGTAGCGCGGCATGCCCTCTTTGTACCAAGAGATTGATTCACCGCAATAAAACACACGTATAATAGTAAGAAATTGAGAAGTAGTTACAAATTAAATATCGTAACTAATTGGCCCCGTTATAAGAGTAAAGCGGGTACTAACGAATTTTCAAAGTTGTAGTCGTCTAATAAGCAATAGTCCACCGCATGCTTTCGACGTGATTGAATACCCCTGACCAAGCTTTGATTGTTCCGTAAGAAGGTCGAGACAATAAGAGTCGCGTACCCGGAGCCCCCATCACAATTGAGCAACCAAGCCATCCCCCGCCCCCGGGGATGACTCCGTACGGTGACAAAGGTTGGCTACTCGACGATCGCTACGACGCTTGAACAACAACGGGCGCTTTCGCTGTATGGCTACAGGATTGACCACAGGGCTTCCTTCTACGCGTTTAGGGGTGGGACCGCAACACGGGGACGTTATCGTACGTAATCTCTTCCTCATCGTCCGGACTCCGCTTCGTGCAACATTGGAGACCGGTTCGACCTTGACCATACTTTTCCTGAATTGGGTTATCCTTGAGCGAACGCTATCCCTCACTTTGTTATGGTCACTCAGGATAAGAATCGACACCACTTCAGCCCGGACGAGGTTCAGAACGTCCCTCTCACCTAAGGCGCAGTCAAATAGCTTCCCATTGAAAAGCAGCATGTGTATCATCATGTACACCGGACGAGGTTCAGAACGTCCCTCTCACCTAAGGCGCAGTCAAATAGCTTCCCATTGAAAAGCAGCATGTGTATCATCATGTACACCCCGCAATCAAACGCAGAATAACCCGTACCTTGCCATTTAAATTCGACATTCACAAATTTTAACCCGACAACCTTTGAACCTCTAACAAACCCTTTAGACTCCAGATACGCACCCATTAAATCACACTTTAAAAGGAATTTAAAAAAAAAAAGTAAATTTAAAAACAGTGTTTACAATTCCAGACTACATCAACACTAAAGAACAAATTAAGGTATGCTATTTATAATTATTACCGCAATACGGGAAATTCCAAAATATGGAAGCTTCTCAAAATCATCGTCGTATCGACGGTTGTCCAAATACTCTATCTGCTCGAAAACGAAGTTTATGCATGCACAACTGTAATGATCATTATTGCCAGATAAGATCGGGATGAAGACCTGGCGGATGTGACAACAAAGACATAAAAGATACACTCAGTAAAAATTTCAGATTTACACTTTCAATAATTCGTCACATTTACAGTCCCTGTGTCATGACATTTACACTTTCCATATATTCACATTTACACTATATATGTCATGACATTTACACTTCATATTTAGTCACCTTTACACTCCCTGTGTCATAACTTTTACACTTCACTATAACTCACATTTACACTTCCTATGTGATGACATTTACACTTTCCATATATTCACATTTACACTTTATATGTGCTGACATTTACACTTCCTATTTAGTCACCTTTACACTCCCTATGTCATCACATTTACACTTTCTATATAATCACATTTCCACTATACATCATGGCATTTACACTTCACTATGTATCACATTTACACTTCATATTTCATTACATTTACACTTCACAATATCTCACGACATTTACAGTTCACTATGTCCCACGTTTACACTTCATATGTCATGACATTTAAACTTTACATATATTCACATTTACACTTTATATGTGCTGACATTTACACTTTCTATTTAGTAACCTTTACACTCGCTATGTCATCACATTTACACTTTCTATATAATCACATTTACACTATACATCATGACATTTACACTTCACTATGTATCACATTTACACTTCATATTTCATGACATTTACACTTTCTTCTTAATCACATCCAGGCATTTACACTTTCTGTGAAAATCACATATACACTTTCGGTGTGATGACATTTACACTTCACAATAGGTCACATTTACACTTACCATATCAGATCCAAGTTGAAATGGAGATAAACAGGATTGAATCCAAGCATCCCACCCAGCCCAAATTTCGTCCTTTTTGTCAAGAACAATTCCTTTCTTCTTGGCTTTCCAAATATCCAGTGCAGGGCTCTGTTCAAACGAAGGGCAGCGCTATTAAATTTAGACACTTACGTTACAATTAAATTGGAACTATAAAAATTGCATTGAGTGAGGATAAGGCAAGTACGGTGTGACTAAGCCCGAAGAAACAACGAGAGGATGCAATCCAGTGCGGTTTGGTCATACATCATCTTATTGATTAGTAGGCACCAACAATCGATTATGAAATTCATAACTTCTGTCCAGGTTCAAGGGTTAACATGTCTTCCGTGACACGAAGAAAAAGTCTGAAAAAACTGCCAATTCTTCCCTACAAAAAAAGAAAAAATTATATAAGGCGAACATGGTTACGACAACATATAAGTATTAATATGTTTGACATAGAAATTAATCGACTCACCCTTTCAACCAAGCTTCTGATTTGTTAAATACGTATTTCAGGACGTATTTCCTTTCCTTAAAAACACCCTTAAATAATTTCTTATTCAATTCATGCAGTCTACAGAACAAAGCCCCTGCTCGGCATGGGTTCCCCACAATCCATGGTGCAAGTCGATTCTCGGGGACCACTTCTATGCACCGTAAGGGCTCGGGTGAATGAAATAGGAAAGGGTGGTGATCCATATTACTCAGGGGGGGACATAAATTTCCCGACCACCCGGGAACGGTTTGGTTGAGAAGGGCTCGCCACATCGGTCGTTCTAAACTCCTCACCGGAACCCCTTAAATGGCTCGGCTAGCTCTGCAAAGAGATATAAATGTACACCGAAATTAAGCATGCAACTTAAACTCGAGGAGGGTGCTTCAACAACCACCTTATCTGCTCCCTCTGCAACATCCATGGGCTTGTCATCATTCTGAAATGAACCAGGACAACCGGGTTGTTCAGTAAGGCCCTCACCTTGCTCGTTGACCATGCCACTACCAATCTCTAATCCTTCTTGCGATGCATCTTCACGGACTGTGGTCGAAACAACGTCAGGCTCACCATCCAGTGCTTTCGTACCACTAACTTGGCGTCAGTCAACGGGCTGTTCCACTCCCGGTGCACCGCTAACATCCACAGCCTCACCAGGCACTAGTCCAACCACGAGTGGTTCGGGCCCACGGCAGGGCCCCTGGTCTTGGGGCGACTCCATGTCCATGCCCTGCACAGCCTCATCTTGGACTGTCGGTGCACCGCTAACATCCACGCCAGGCACTAGTCCAACCACCACTGATTCAGGCCCACGGCGGGTCCCCTAATTTTGAGGCGGCTCCATATCCATTCCCTGCACAGCCTCGTCCTGTTCTCTCGGTGCACCACCCCGTGCCACTTCACCGTCACCGTGTCGACAACTTTTTCAAAGCGTTATCAATATCATTTGTCGCTATAAATTTCAATCGAAATGAAGATGATCCATCTTCAATTGACGGACTACCACATCCGCATCCACCTTGTTTGCTACTTTTGAAAAAGACGCCCCCTTCACCGAAAATGGCCCCTGTTCTTGAGCGACTCCATATCCATACCGCGCACAATCTCATCCTCACCTATCTCGTACGCAGCCCCTCTACCGCTTCACCACCACCATGACCAATATCGTCAAACCTTGCAACGCGTTCTCAATATCGTGATCGAAATAAATTTTAGTTGAATCAAGATGAACCATCTTCGATTGATCGACCTACCACATCCGCATCAACCTTATTCGTTGCTTCGACTTACACTTCTCAACAACATGTTCGGCTTTCTCGGGGCACCACTAGTGTCGCACTTCCCCTCCCAAACTTTCCCGCTCCTCGTTCAATGAGGGCTTTGTGTAAGCTTCTTCAACTTCATCCGGGCTATAAATTTTCTCTAGAATCTGCCGATCGTTAATGAGTCAAGTCGTCGGTTAAATCTAGCCCGCATTCCTCTTCCTCTCGTCGACAGGCTTCGTTAAGTTCAGCGGTGTTGTAGAAATCAGCGGTCTCTATTACTCGTGACATCGCCGCATCACTGTTTTATCACCCAAATCAGAATCTTCGCAAGTGATACTGAGCTCTACAGAGAGGCGTAAACTCGAACTTAGGAACCTTGGTCTTTCTTTTCTTGCTTGCCTTTGTTTTTTCTTGGCACTGTTTTTTTTTTCTTGGCCAACATCTGACAATGAGGGAGCGTTATCATTATACTTCTTCATTTGGGAAGCTAAATTTCCAACTTCTTCAACATATTCCTTCACCTTTGCACCTTCAAAAAAAGCTTGCGTCGCTTGTGACGGAACAAGATCGATTGAAGAAGAAGCACCGTTGTTAAATTCTTAAGCATTGCATTTTGCATCCGTATACCAGGAATAGAAGGCCACAGCGTTCCTTTGAATCTTCAAGTACAGCTCGTGTACACCCTACAGTTGGTAACAAAAAAAGATTTAAGAGTCTAGATACACAAAATATACCTGCTCAATATATATATATATATATATTAAAAAAAATATGCGATTAATTAAACATTCATAACATAAATCTTACATCTACAGCCCTAGCTTTCAACTCATCGTCATCTTCAACACCGGGAGTGAGTTCAATCTGAATAAACTTCTTATCGGGTGATGTACCCGATGTTGAAATCAGAAGAGGCGTAGGGCTTGCCAATGGCGCCTTGGGCGCGCCAGCTATAGCCAACATCGTATTACCAGTGTCCTTCTCATCAGGGGTCTTGTTTTGACATCGCGGGTACTTCACCTTCGACAAAGTTAGTCGACCCAGTGGCCCCACATCCGGCTCATCCTTTAACCTATTCGATAGAGTTTTCAGATCCCAAAGCTGAATAAGTGGAAGGCCATCTGGGGAACTCTTGCCACGGTAATCATACCGCTGAAAATAAGTAATCATAAGGAAAGGGATACAACCAAGCAGATGTGACTGCACGCTGCGAGCCTCGGCTGCAGCATTAGCTCAACATTCTAATACATACGAGCACCAATCATACTCCGGTATGGCACTCACATCTTCAACCACTTTCAAAAGTTTGATTTCAATGCCGTTGTTCAATGTCGGCGCAAGGAATGATGAAATGCTAAGAAGCACAAACAGGTGGCAGAATTCATCACCTCCATCTTTGAATTGCTCTGACTCAATATAATTGAAGACGTCTCCTAAAGGAATAGAATCAGAATTTGATTTCACTTTGAACTTTTTGCGCCACAGTTGTTTTATTCGCACATATTTTTCATCTTTAGCACCAGGCATATGTCCAGTAGGTACTATTTCCATCTCTCTCTCACCAACAGGTAACATGAAATAGTCAGAGGCATCATACTTAGTAACCATAAACTCCTTCAACTCCGACGCCCTGAAAACATGAGAACCATCGCTGAAAGCCTCAAGAAATTCAGGAACATGTGAAAGCGGGAAAGTTCGAGTTTAAGATGAAGCAGCCCCCAAATCCAATCCTCTCGTACAACGGCTCGTTGGGCAATGTTAAGCTTACCAATAAGCTTGTGAAGCCGGTTGGGGCGACACTTAACGGAAATGATGAGGGGTAACTTGTGGTTGTTCTTCACTTCCGTGTACTTCTCCATCGATACCATCGAATCAGGAACAAAAAGTACATAAGAAATGCACAATATCAGTCAACCTATAACAGTCTACACATTTACATTTACACTTACTCTATCCTCACATTTACACTTCCAGTATCTTCACATTTACACTTCCAATTTAGTCAGATTTACCCTTTATTTGTTCACATTTACACTTACTCTATCCTCACATTTACACTTCCAGTATCTTCACATTTACACTTCCAATTTAGTCAGATTTACCCTTTATTTGTTCACATTTACACTTCTCCTACACTCACATTTACACTTTCATTATCTTCACATTTACACTTCCAATTTAGTCAGATTTACCCTTTATTTGTTCACATTTACACTTCTCCTACACTCACATTTACACTTCCAGTATCTTCACATTTACACTTCCACTTTAGTCAGATTTACACTTTATTTGTTCACATTTACACTTCTCCTATCCTCACATTTACACATCCAGTATCTTCACATTTACACTTCCAATTTAGTCAGATTTACCCTTTATTTGTTCACATTTACAATTCTCCTACCCTCACATTTACACTTCCATTATCTTCACATTTGCACTAACAGTTTAGACAGATTTACACTTTATTTGATCACATTTACACTTCTCCTATTCTCACATTTACACTTTCATTATCTTCACATTTACCCTTTATTTGTTCACATTTACACTTCTCCTAAACTCACATTTACACTTCCATTATCTTCACATCTACAGTTCCATTTTAGTCAGATTTAGAGTTTTAGTGTTCACGTTTACACTTACTCTATCCTCACATTTACACTTTGAATATCTTCACATTTAGAGTTCCAATTGAGTCAGATTTACACTTTATTTGATAACATTTACACTTCTCCTATCCTCACATTTACACTTTCTATTTGATCACATTTACACTTCTTTTAGTTCACATTTACACTTAGGATGTCCTCACATTCACAGTCCCAATTACATCACATTTACAATCCCCAAAAACAGGCTCGATTAAAACCCTAACAAATACATTGACACTACCCATCAATTCAGATTTACACTATGAATTTAATTAAAAATTCAAACACACAATAAAATCACATAAATTGAAACACGCAATATAACAATTACGACTCAAGCATAATTTGCAAAATTAAAAAATTTAAACAAAGAAAAGAATAAAGGATGATCAATGAATTACCTTCAAAGTGAGGTAAAGAAACAAAGATAGGAACTACAAGGGTTTGAATGCGATAAAATATAGAAAAGAAATGGAATTGTTGTATTTGGTAAGCAAGAGAAATGGAACAGTAAGGAATTGAAAAGAAATGAAGAAATGTGAGATGAAAGACAGGAATAAGGAAGGACGGTTTTTTGAAATTATGAGGAGGTTGTATGAGATAGTGGAGGGAAGTTGAATAACGTGCAAGTGACTGATGAGGAACATACATGCAGAATGAACAGTAAATCTAATAGCCTAATAAGAGAGGTAATTAGTCTACATATTATTATAATGTTATAAGTTGCTTTTTGGTGTAATCTTAGCCATTCATCCTCACAATCTAAAGGCTCTAAATGGGACTTATGGACTTAATGACTTAAGGTGGACTCACTTGATCCTTCTTCTCTCTCTCTCTCTCTCTCTCTATATATATATATATGTATATATATATATATATATATATATGTATATATATATATATATATATATAGAGGCAAGATCCGGTGAGTCCACCTATATATTTGAGTCCATGAGTCCATAAAACAATATCACGCACTATACAAAACAATATCACGAATTTTTTTTTTCAAAATTTTTTTTTCCGAAAAAGTTTCTTTTTTTTTTCTTTTTTTTTTTTTCTAAAAAAAATTTTTTTTCGAAAATTTTTTCTTCAAATTTTTTTTTCCGATTTTTTTTTTTTCCGAAAAAGTTTTTTTTTTTTTTTTTTTTTTTTTTTTTTTTTTTTTTTTTTTTTTAAGCTGTGATATTGTTTAGTATAACGTGTGATATTGTATTACAAAATAATATCACGATTTTTTTTTCAAATTTTTCTTTTCGAAAAAGATTTTTTTTTTTTTTTTTTTTTTTAAAAAAAAAATTTAATGTATGCTGTGATATTGTTTAGTATAACGTGTGATATTGTATTACAAAACAATATCACGATTTTTTTTTCGAATTTTTTTTTCTAAAACTTTTTTTTTCTGTTGTGATATTGTTTAGTATAACGTGAGAAACTGTGATTTGTGATATTGTGTAGTATAACGTGTGATATTGTATCATGGACTCACGGACTCAAAAAGATAGGGTGGACTCATGTGATCCTAATTTATATATATATATATATATATATATATATATATATATATATATATATATATATATATATATATATATATAGAAGAGATCAACTAAGGCCAACATATGTATTTGAGTCCATAAGTCCTTCTAAGGGCCATTGGATCAAGGCAATGGAAGGCTAGGATTTGATGTCAATATGTGGCTACAAATTAATCCCTCCACCTTTTCTCTAATTAACTCATCAATTCAATAAAACAACCTCACTAATCATTCTTCATCTCATTATCACAACTCCTCCTCCTCTCTCTACATCTCACTTTTCTCTCCTCTCTAAAAAAACCCAAAAATCCCAATAAACCAAAACCCAAATAAATCACCCACTCCTCTCATCTTCATTCACCACCACCCACCACCACCCCACCCGACACCAACTCACCACCCACCACCCCCGCCGCCGCAACCTCGGTTTTTTTTTTTCTTTTCCGTTTGGTGTTAATTTTTATGTTTTGAGTTGTTTTTTCCATTCATTTTTTTTGTTGTCTTTTATTTTATTTTTATTGTTGTTAGTTCTCATTTTTTTTATTCATTTTCTCAAATCTCTTCTTGTTATACGTTTATTTTCTTTTAAGATTTCGGGTTTTAAATCTCGTTTTTTTTTGTGAGATACTTTTTTTTCCATCTAAGATCTACTAAAATATTTTTCATAAAATTTGTTGTTTTAATCTTAGCTATATAAAAATTCTTATAATTTGTTGATTTTAATCTTATATTTGACATTTTTATATAAAAATGATATAAAATGACTAAAGTTACACTGTTATGGGCAAAAGTTATACTGTTATAGACTAAAGTTATACAAAAATTGACTAAAGTTTTACAAAAATTGACTAAAGTTTTACAAAAATGGACTAAAGTTATACAGAAAAGGACTAAAGTTATACAAAACTTGACTAAAATTATGCAAACATGGACTAAAGTTATACAAATAAGGACTAAAGTTATACAAATAAGGACTAAAGTTATACCAAAATGGACTAAAGTTATACAAATATGGACTAAAGTTATACGAAAATAGACTAAAGTTATACAAATATGGACTAAAATTATACAAATATGGACTAAAGTTATACAAAAATAGACTAAAGTTATACAAATATGGACTAAAGTTATACAAAAATAGACTAAAGTTATACAAATATGGACTAAAGTTATACAAAAATTGGACTAAAGTTATACAAATAATTGACTAAAGTTATACAAAAACTTTAGTCTTTATTTGTATAATTTTAGTCAGTTTTTTTATGACTTTAGTCCTTATTTGTATAACTTTAGTCCTTATTTGTATAACTTTAGTCAGTTTTTGTATATATTTAGTCCTTGTTTGTATAACTTTAATCCTTATTTGTATAACTTCAGTCATTTTTTGTATAACTTTAGTCCAAATTTGTGTAATTTTAGTCCAAAATTGTATAACTTTATTACATAAGAGTATAACTTCAATCATTTTTTGTATAATTGTAGTCCAAATTTGTATAATTTTAGTCCAAAATTGTATAACTTTAGTCCTTATTTGTATAACTTTAGTCCTTATTTGTATAACTTCAGTCCAAATTTGTGTAATTTTAGTCCAAAATTGTATAACTTTATTCCATAAGAGTATAACTTCAGTCGTTTTTTGTATAACTTTAGTCCTTATTTGTATAACTTCAGTCCTTATTTGTATAACTTCAGTCCAAATTTGTGTAATTTTAGTGCAAAATTGTATAACTTTATTCCATAAGAGTATAACTTCAGTCGTTTTTTGTATAACTTTAGTCCAAATTTGTATAACTTTAGTTCAAAATTGTATAACTTTAGAACTATAAATTCAGATTTGAAACAACACATAAGAAGATGATATTAAAAAAAACCAATAAGTCAAAAAAGTACAATAAAAAAACTTCAATAACAATAATAAAAAATTAACCAATAAGTAAAAAAAAAACAAATAACAACAAAAAAATAACAACAAAAAAACCAAAACCAAACCAAACAAAAAAACCAACAAAACAAACTTGTATGGTTGTATAACTTCAATTTATACAATGTATAACTTTAGATGTTAATAGTGTAACTTTAATGTAAAAAGTGTATAACTTTAGTCGTAAATAGTATAACTTTAATGTTTTAAGGGTATAACTTTAGTCGTAAATAGTATAACTTTAATGTTTTAAGTGTATAACTTTAGTCGTAAATAGTATAACTTTTATAAAAACCAAATAAATATGAAAAATCGTAATTAATCAACAAATATTAAATCTGAAAAAAAACTAAATAATAACAAAAACCGAAAAAACCAATAATAACAAAAACAAAAAACCAAATAACAATAATAAAACCAAATAACCAAATAACAATAACAATAACAATAACAATAACAAAAAACCAAATAACAATAATAAAACCAAATACCAAATAACAATAATTAAAAACAATAAACAAAACAAAAACAATAAAAAATCAAAAAAACAAACACTGATTGAAGGAAAGGAACGAAAAAAAAAGGACGAAAAAAAAGTGACGAAAAAAAAGAATGAAAAAAAGGAAAAAGGGAGAGCAGGGAGGGAGAAAGGAAAACGGAGAAAGGGAGAAAGGGAGAAAGGAAGAGCAGGGAGGGAACGCAGCCCAGATCTGGGAAGAAAAAAGAAAAAAAAATGAAAGGAGGAGAAGGAGGTGTCGGCGGCGAAGGGAGACGGCGGCAAGGCTGGTGTTGTTGTTGCGGTTGCAGTGGTGTTGTGGTGGGGCGAGAAAGAGAGGAGAGAGGGTGACGGCGTGAGGAGGTCGCAGGTGGTGGTTGGCGTGGGATGCGTGGTGGTGGAGTCGGGATTGGTTGTTGGTGGTCCCGGTGGTGTGGCCTGAAAATGTGGGTATTTTTTGTTTTGGTTGGAGGACAGCCGGTGGCGGAAGACGGGGGTGGTTGTCGCACGGTATGGTGGTGGTGAATGGTGGTGGTGAATGGTGGTGGAGTAAAGGAGGGAGGACGGTATGGTGGTGGTGAATGGTGGTGGAAAGGTGGTTTGTTATGGTGGTGTTGTCGATGAAGTTGTTATTGTTTATTTTTTTTTGGGTTTTTTTTTGTTGGTTTTTTTTTTGTTGATTTGGTTTTTTTTTTGAGAGAATGAGTGTATGAGAGAAGTGTGAAAGAATGAAGAATGAGGAAGTGGGTAGGGAGATTAGAATGGTGGAAGAGTTGTACAAAATTAGGAGGAGTTATACACAATTAGGGAAGGAGATTAGGGAGGTTCATTTGTGACCCTTGAATGAGATGTAATCTCATCCCTCCATTCCTTCCATCCTAAGGTCCTTATAAGGACTTAGGGACTCATAAGATGTAAGGGCCTTATGAGAACCCTTCTCTCTCTCTCTCTCTCTCTCTCTCTCTCTATATATATATATATATATATATATATATATATATATATATATATATATATATATATATATATATATATATATGAGAAAGGATCATGTAAGTCCACCTTTTTTGGTTGAGTCCATAAGTCCTAATCTAGACCATTAAATGTAGTAGATAAGTGGTGTAGATTAAATTAAAGTGGATGGCCAAGATTAAAACAAACCAAACCCTAATTCTCTCACATTTCCCTCACTTCTCATTCTCTCACATCTCATTCTCTCACATCTCACTCACTTCTCTCTCTCTCACATTTCTCCCATAAATCCGCCGCCCCCGAACCAGGCCACCACCAGTCAACCAGCGCCGCCCTCGCCACCACCAAGTTGACACCACTATCACGCCATCTTCCCTTTCTCCCTCTTCTCCTGCCGCCGCCAGCCTCCTCGGCCGCCTACGCACCAGGCCATCACCGTTCTTCCCTTCTCCTTTTTTTTTCAGATCCGTATTTTCAGGTTTGTTGGGTGTTTTTTGAGGGTGTCGGGCGGTGGTGGTGGAGTGTTTATGTCGTGGGTCAGGTTGGGGTTTGGGTGGTGATGTCGTAGGGTGGTAGTGGGATAAGGTTTTTTTTTTCAGTTTTTTTTTTCAGTTTTTTTTTTCTACTGCCGTGTGGGTGGGTGGGTGGGTTGGGATGGGAAACATGTTTGTGGTGGTGTAGTGCGTGATGGGTCTGTCGTCTTTTTTTTTTTTTCGTTTTTTTTTTTTCAGATTTAAAATAATAAGTTGTTGGTGATGGTGTTGGTTTTTACGATTTGGAGGTGGTGATGCCGTGGTTGTGGGGTAGGATGGTGGTGGTGGTATAAAGTTACACTTTTGAGTACTAAAGTTACAAATTCAATGACTGAAGTTACCGTTGTAAGACAATAAAATTACAATTCTATTGACTAAACTTACACCTCTGCACTAAAGTTACATTTTTGAAGGACAAAAGTTACACATAAAAGGACTAAAGTTACAATAGCAATGAATATTAATTCAAATTTTTACATACAACCCACTATACGACTAAAGTTACGATTCCAACGACTAAAGTTACACTTGAAAGGGGTAAAGTTACACTCGTAAAAGTATATAAATTCAAATTTATGCATAGAAACCACCATACGACTAAAGTTACACTTAAAACGACTAAAGTTACACCTAAAACGACTAAAGTTATACTTGTAAAACAAAAAAGTTACATATATTTTTGTTAAAATTACATAAATTCAAATTTATAAACTCAAAATTTCATATACACAATGACCTTAAAAGCTAAAAATTCCACTCATAAATCAATAAATGACTAAAGTTACGCTCATAAAGAAGAAAAGTTACACTCAGAAAATGATTGGCTAAGAATAGGACTTAGGGACTCAACTGAACCTATCTATCTATCTATCTATCTATCTATATATATATTAACTTGGTGTTTAAGTGAACGAGTTTAAAAACTTTATAGTAAAACTCATAATCTTTAAAACAAAACTCGAAAACTTTATTATAAAACTCAGAAATTACACAAGTTGTATTACCTCTAATGTAGAATCTATGAACTTTGCACAATAGTGGTCTTTAGATTTGTTGAAGGTCTATGAGTTTACGTCTAGAAGGTTACAAGGCTACAACTTTTAACTTATTCTAATATTGTTGTGTGGAGTAATTTAAAAGGCGAAATTATGGAGATTATAAGAGCAACTCCAATGTTAAGTTAGGATTCTACTAACTTGGAGTTCAGATTTACAAACTACTGTTTTCTTCATTCTTTTTTATCTTCCCATTTTTGTGTTATTTAGTAATTTCACTAGTTATATCTTTAGTTACACAAAAATTCTACCGTACTCCTGGAGAACGGTACTCCTCACACACAAACACAATCCACCCAAATGAAATATTATAATGGCTTGTGTGTGAGGAGTACCATCCTCCGGGAGGACGATAGAATTACTCTTAGTTACATGTGAGCATTAATATATGATTTTTTCAGAGATACTTTAACTCATTATCTCCAATATGCATATCTATATCTAATGATGAGGATGAAGAGATACAAGAGAATTAAGAAAATAATGACTTCGGTATGTATATATTCTTAACTTACTCTAATGTTATATTGTAATGAGTATCACTAAATACTAATTCTTATATTTTTTTTAATAAAGGTTTATTGGCTTTATACTATATTCGACAATGTAGGACGACTTTAAAATCGAAACTTCGAAAGCCCTTATTTTCTTATTTTATTACTGTTTTTTCATTGATAATGTGACTATATTGTTGGATTCATTTGACTGGAATATTGTTGTTGTATTTAGTAGGCAGTTTTGTTTAAAATTGCATTATAAAGACATTGTTGTTTGATTAAGATGTTATTAGTGATTTTATTTAACGTAATTATATTGTATTTTACTACATTGTTGTTCTCTAAAAACATGATCACATGATCACCAATTTTTGTTATTATTCATTATTTTTTGTAGGAGATCCGTACCTTTTCTCTAAAAAATTCTCTACCGTCTCTCTAAATAAGAGAAAAAACACCCCAAATTAATTTATTTTGTTACCACCATCTCCTCCCTTCCTGCCAACCTTCCTCTTCTCCGCCTGCTCGTTCACCGATGATATGCCCTGTTTGTGGCCTATCTTCGGCGATCCTTACTATGACTCGGATTTTTTCAAATTTGACCCGGTTTTCTACCCAGTATTTCTGAAATTGGGTTGAAATTCTGGAACCATAATCCTCCCCCATTTCCTTTTATAGATCTTGTGTGATTGTTTGTTTAGCTTTTGTCAAGCTCTGTGTGTTGTTAATACGTCTTGCATGTTTCTTCCGTCCCCTATTTTAGTCAAATTGGTTCCTCATTGTTTCGTCGGTGTCTGTTCCAGCCATTTTTGGCTTTGCATGTACCCAGAGGGGGTGTTCCCCCCACCCCTCGCCCTCTCCCCCACTTGCCTGGGTATGACCTTATCTCTCCGGTTTCGAGTTGGGTTGTATTTTGGCATCGATGATGGGTCTTGTCCTTGTCATTGGTCATGTATGGCGATGTTTGAGTTCTCCTGGTGTTCCTCTCCCCCTCGCCCCTCTCCCTACCTTTTGGGCTTAGTATGCTTGTATTTGGTTGATGTCTCTTTAGAATCTCTTTGTTGCGTTAGTTGCATGCTTGGCTTAGTTTGGTTGGTTTCGGCCTTATGTTTTTCTATTGTTGGGGACGATAGGAGCCCTTTTTATTGTGAGCTTGTCAATGCTGTTATGGGTTTCTTTGGATATGTCGGTTTCTTGGGCGGCGTCTTATGGTTTCAGAATGGTCTTTGGTTTGTACTGGGTTGATTTTGATCTTAATCTGTAGTTGAGTGTCTGGGCAGGTTCGAGTTAGGTGGGATGGTGGCTTTGGTTGGGTTGGATGTGGTGGTTTTCCATCTATCTTTTCATGATGCTTCTTTTATTTCTTTTAATATCTTTTCTTTTCCTCCAAATAATCTCCTGCTGTGGGAGACTCACCTCTAGCGGTGGGTGGTTAAGGGTGTCATGTCCCTCTATCACTTGGATTATGCTTCCTTTTGGATTCCGTTTGGAGCTCTTTGTTCTAGTATTTAAGTTACAAGTCAAGTAAATAAGGACTTCTACGAGCATGGGTGTCCTGTCCCCGTGAGTTCGTGTTTGTGTTGGACGTTGCATGTCAAATTTCTTGGTTTGTTGGTCCTACGATTAAAGGGTTCGATCTCTAAGGTGTAGGAGATTTATCTCCGTCGATGACAGACTTCGTCGTCTTGCTTATCATCTTGTCTTTCTACGCTCTTTTCGCAAGAGCGTAAGTACACCTTGCTATTCTCACTTTGCGGTTCGTATGCATCGACGGTGCTTGGAGGTCTTCCGTGTGTATGAAGCTCGTACTAATGCCCTCGATGCTTTAGTTTGTCTTGATGTAGTTTTAATTTTAATAATGGTTATGTAATCTTTAGGCTTGGCTTTGTAGCACTAGATTTGGTAGTCAAGTATCTGGTACTACTTAGTCGAATAACTTACTCTGTAACACTTGGTATATTGTAAGTTATTCATTGCTTGTTGTCAAAAAAAAAAAGGTGCATAAATTATGGAAGCAATTAGATGGCTAGAGTACATAAAAGATATATGTATATACGAAAAAAAAGTATTACAATTGGATCGGATTCGAATATGAAATGGGTATGGCTCGAGTTTGAAATGGGTATGGGTTGGGTTTGAAACAAGCATGGATCAAGTTCTGGGTCGGGTTTTGGGTTGGACTTTGGAGATGGATAAATATACAAAGTGATGGGGGGTAAATATAGATCATCAAATTTTGGTTAGATAGTGAAACAATTTTATTAATGATTTGAAATAAACTACAAATGACTACTCAAACACCTATTCCAATAAATTAGCACCACTTACTGAAAATAGTTTGGTTAATTTATATTCTATAAGATTGGATTGTACTAATAATTAGTTTCGTGTACCCAAAAAAAGTCTTCCTAGGGTTCTATGGAAGGTGTGTCCTAGGTCATCTATGCTGTCTCCTTCTTGCTCAAGGATTCTATCTACATCGTGTATGTAGGTTGTTCTCCGTCTTTCTTTGTCTTTGATACGTTTTTTTGCTGCGTTTTCCCTGTGTTTTCTAATTAAGGAAAGTTTAGGGTTTTACTGCTTTGGCGCATTTTCTTGGTGATCTGCTCGAAATTTTGTGCTGTTTTTTGGCTGTTTCTTTCGCACTACAGTTGGGAAAGTTTTCCTATGGAGCGTGGGAGGAGTAGCAAGGGGAAAGGGGTGATGGGGGAGAGCTCAGAAGGTGGGAGAAAGACTTTAGTTTGGGATGCTAACGAAGATGAGGGCCACGATGAACAAGCGGAGAAGATCCTCGTTGGGAAAATTTGGGCTACGAAGACGATAAACAGTAAAGCAGACATCGATACGATGCTAAGGCTATGGAATCCAACGGGGAAGGTGATGGGTAATGTACTCGATGCCAGGGAGAGAACTTTCATATTCCGGTTTGAGGATGACCGGGATAAGGCTAAGGTGATTGAGGGCCAACCATGGCACTTCGACAAGTTTGTATGGTGTTTCAATGAGCCTAGTGGGGAGGGGAAGTTTTCTGACACGCCTCCTGATCGGTTACCAGTTTGGGCTCGTATATATGATCTCCCGATTAAAGGACGAACTAACGGGGTAAATTTGAGGAGGCTGGGGGAGCAACTGGGTACATACGTAGTGCGAGACGACACTCCTTACCCGGAGATGGAAAGGGCGGTTCGAATTCGAATACTGCATAATATCCGTAAGTCGCTTCAACCGTCGGTTGAAATAAGGCTGTCTGATGGGAAGGTTACTTTCGATGTCAAGTACGAGAGGTTGCCTTTGTATTGTTATGGGTGTGGCGTATTGGGTCATGGTCTAAAAGATTGTGAGGGTGACCCGTATGATGAAGATAATCTGCAATATGGGGAGAAGTTGCGTGCTTCGCCATGGAAAGGTGGTAAGGCGGGTGTGGCTGAGGGGCGTAAGACTAGCAGGGATTTGAGACCGGAGTTTGAAGAGGAGTACCGCCGTAGTGAAGAAGAGATGATTGAGAAACTGAAACAAATAGCCCTATCTAGCAAGTTAAAAGTTCAGAAGGTTACAAAACGCGTGGAGCTGCGGAGTGCGATGGAGGAGAGTGAGCAGGGAGTGATGGAGAATGGTGGGTTAGGTGGTATGGGGTCTTTGAGGTGGGATGTTGATAGAAGTAAGGTAGGGTAGCCCGTGCTAGATAAGGCTGCTGGTGATAGGGGTGGTAGTATGGGGGGAACTGAGAAGGGAAGTTCATTGGTAGTAGGGCACCCGTGTGGGTCTTCGTCGGAGGTGATTAATGTAGAGGCAGGAATGGTGGAGGGGGCCGTGCTGGGGAGAGATAGTGTGAGAAAATGGCAGCGGGGTGAGCGTGTGGGACGAGGGGAAGACTCGATTTCTACTGAGCTAGCTGATAGCATGGTTATTAACGCGAATAAAAAACGGATGAGGACTGATGATGAGGGGGAGGATGTTATTGTTTCGAAGAAGATTTCTTGCCACAGGGATGTGTATATATCTGAGGCGGAGGTTGACCCGAGTCAACCCCGCCGGGCCCAATGAATCTTTTGAGCCTTAACTGCAGGGGGCTAGGCAACCCCGATGCAGTAGGCGGGCTCCGGAATCTTATCCGGAGGGAGGCCCCAGCTTTGGTCTTTTTGTGTGAGGAGATGAGGTCGGTTATGTTACGTTTTGAAGATTATTATAGTATGGCGGTGGACAGTGTAGGGCGGTCTGGGGGTCTTGCTTTCTTGTGGACAAAGGATATTCATGTTGTGTTTCGCTCTGCTTCTATTCATTTTATGGATTTCGATATTCGGATAGATGAGCTTGGATGGAGGTGTACAGGGTTCTATGGGTGGCCGGCAGTGCAAGATTGTCACTTGTCTTGGGAGCTACTCCGGTCTCTTGCAGCTGAGTCACGGGCTCCATGGTTGTGTGTGGGGGATTTCAATGAGATACTTTTTGCAAATGAGATGAAGGGGGGGAGTCGGGCATAGTGGAAAATGAACAATTTTCGAGATGTTGTTGATATGTGTGAGCTGAGTGACTTAGGTTTTGAAGGGTATGAGTTTACTTTCGATAACGGACAGGCTGGAGTGGACAATAGATAGTGTAGGTTGGACCGCGCGATGAATAATGAAGGCTGGCGGGAACTTTTCCCTTATGCGAAAGTGATTAATATGAGTCGAGAGTGGTCGGACCATTCGCCCATTAAGGTTGTTTTGGATGGTCGTGAGAGGCTTGATGGGCCCAGAAAGAGAAGCTTCCGTTTTGAACAGATATGGGTCGGTGAAGCCGGGTGTGAAGAGACCATAAAGAAGACATGGGAGGAAGAGGACTGGAATGTTGTGGATACGATTGCTAGGTGTGCACGGGAATTGCCAAATTGGAAGGGGGTGAGTATTGGAAAGATAATGAGAGATTTGAATCGTAAGAGGAAGCGGTTGGAGTGGTTGAATACGAATGAGAGGACAGCGAGAAGTGTGCGGGAGAAAAAGGAAGTTATGAAAGGCATTAATAGTTTACTTAGACAGGAAGAAGTATTTTGGAGGCAGAGATCGAGGGCCTTATGGTTAAAGGAAGGTGATAGTAATACCAAATATTTTCATAGAAAGGCGGGTCAGCGGAAGAAGAAGAATCGAATTGGGAAGATTGTAGTTAATGGTGGGAGGATTATGACCGGGGATGAGGAGATCAAGGGCGCATCAGTAAACTTTTTTAGCTCTTTATTTACATCTTCGCAGTCGAGTGGATTTGACGAGCTGCTGAGTGGCGTAAAGGATAGAGTGACAATGGCGATGAATGAGAGTTTTAAAGCTGAATGTAAGGGTGACGAGGTCTTTGAAGCGTTATAACAAATGCACCCCCTGAAGGCGCCTGGACCAGATGGTATAAATGCTCTGTTTTATCAAACTTATTGGCATATCGTGGGTCCCTCTGTTACGCGTCTGGTACTTCGTATCTTGAATGGTAGTGAGAACCCAGCTGTTATAAATAGCAATCATATTGTTTTAATCCCTAAGAAGAAGGCACCAAATAAATTTACTGACTATCGGCCGATAAGCTTATGCAATGTCTTGTACAAACTAGTGGCTAAAGTGCTCGCAAATCGACTGAAACAATTTCTGGGAAGTTTGGTCTCGAAGAACCAAAGTGCTTTTACTCCTGGAAGGTTGATTTCTGATAATATCTTGATTGCCTTTGAGATGTTTCATTACATGAAGAATGCTCGTAGTAGGGGAGGTCATATGGCGCTGAAGCTGGATATGGCAAAGGCGTGCGATAGAATAGAGTGGGTGTTTTTGGAGAAGGTGATTCTAGCCATGGGATTTGATGGGAACTGGGTGGGTAATGTGATGATGGCCTTTGTACCGAGTAGAGGATTGCGACAAGATGATCCGTTATCTCCATATTTATTTATTGTTTGTGCAGAGGTACTGTCAAGTATGATTAGGCGTAAAGTGGAAGAGGGAGTGCTACATGGTATCCGGGTGGCGCCAGTGTCACCGGTTGTTTCTCATCTTTTCTTCGCTGATGACAGCATAATATTTGTTAAAGCTAATGAGGCCCAGGCTCGTGTTGTCATGGAGTTATTGAGTCAGTATGAAAGTGCATCTGGGCAGCTGGTTAGTAAGGAGAAGACCACGGTGTCATTTAGCAAGGGTACAGTTGCTTGGCGGAGGGATAAGGTGTCATCAGTCTTAGGCGTACAGGTTGTGCAGAAGCAAGGAAAATACTTAGGCTTACCGACAGTTATAGGTCACTCCAAGCAGGTTGTCACTAAGATTGTCCGGGACAAATTGAATAATAAAATGCAAGGTTGGCGAGGTAAATTATTTAGCAGAGCAGGTAGGAAAACTTTGATAAAGGCAGTTGCCCAATCTATACCTACATATGCAATGAGTGTTTTTAAGTTACCAGCTAATTTTTGTGATGAACTCCGTTCTATTGTCTCAAGATTTTGGTGGGGATCAGAAAATGGTAAAAGGAAAATTTCATGGGTAGCATGGGAGGTTTTGTGATGGTCGAAGGCTAGATGGGGGGTGGGTTTTCGAAATTTTGGAAAGTTTAATTTAGCCCTATTAGCGAAGCAAGCATGGCGATTAATATGCGACGAGGGAAGCTTGATGGTCCGAGTGTTGAAGGTTAAGTATTTTCCGAACTGTTCTTTTATGGATGCTGTGGTTGGGAATAACTCGAGTTATACTTGGAGGAGTATTTGTGATGTCAAGCAAGTAATGGGGTTGGGGGTGCGGAAAAGGGTGGGTGACGGGAAGGAGACAAAGGTTTGGTTGGACCCATGGATTCCGGGGACTGCATCATGGTGTGTGATTTCGCCGCGAGGAGGGTTCGACTTGGAGATGAAGGTCGAAGAGTTAATGGTGGCGGGGGAGTCTAGGTGGGATAGAGAGAAGGTTGAGGCTATGTTCCTACCTTTTAAAGCGGAGAGGATCATGAACATACGATTGAGTGAATTAGTACGGGAGGATAGTTGGTGCTGGGATGGTGCGCGTGATGGGGAGTACTCGTTTAGGGAGGGATACCGGCTGCTAGCAGCGGAGGAGTGTGAGGAGGGGGAGCAGTCCGACACTTCTATGGTCAGCTGGCTTTGGAAAATGATTTGGAGCATATCGGTGTTACCACGTATTAAGGTGTTCATGTGGCAGCTGTGTAGAGATGCGCTTCCGGTTAAAGACAACATAGCAACTCGCTTTCGGGATTTTGATGGGTCTTGCCCTCGGTGTCACGTTGTTGCGGAGTCATGTATCCATGTTGTTCGAGATTGCGGTTGGAATGAGGAGATATGGGAGATGGTCGGGTTGGAGGTCTTTAGGAATCATAACAGTATGTGTATACGGGAATGGGTGGAGGCTGAGTTCCGTGTTATGGGGGACGAGGAACGGGTTCTTTTTATGACTTCGTGCTGGGTGATTTGGGAGCAGAGGAACAAGTTATTATTCGACAATGGGAAGTGGACAAGTGAGGAAGTTGCAAGGAGAGTCACAGACGTAGTTTGGGAGATGGCGAGTATAAAGATGGATAAGGCTGATGAGGAAAGGGGGAGGGGAGAGTCAACATGCGCTGGTAGATGGGGTAGGCCGAGTGATGGTACGTGGAAGATAAATGTCGATGCGGGTGTTAAGGAGGGGCTGGGTGTTGGGTTGTGATGAGTCATTTTTGTATACACTTTTATGCCTCCCCTTTATATTATTTGAGACGTTTTGCGTGCTATTTTATGCCATTTACATGCTTATTAAGTCAGAATCTAGTTACTACCGCATTTTGGTATTTAAATGCAGGAATCATGCATTTGTGAAGCAAACGAGCACACCGGAGCACCGCGGAGCTGGCATATAGGACACACGCTGCATGGCACGAATTTATAGGAGATAAAGACAAGATTTGACATGGATTTGTTCGAAGAACCGAAGACCATAAGCCAAACTCGACTGAGTTTCACCAAACTCGATCTAGTTTCGGCCTGAATCGGCTGACGTGTCTTTTATTTCCGGATATTCTATTTTACCTAATTTCTATAATATGTACTCGGACGAATGAATTTGGGTTACGCTTTTCATACCTAGAGAAGGCTTAGAAGAACTTTTTAGCAGTAAGAAAACTTTCTTAGCATTCAGATCTAGAATTCTTTGCATCCGAATTTACGGTACTTTGTTTATCTTTATTTACTATTAATCAATTTAGTTTCTGTTCAATTATTAGTATCTCTTATTTTCTTTTATGCTTTCAATCATGTCTTCTATAATTATTATTGTTATTATTTTAATTAGTATGCGTGGCTAAATCGTTCATCTAAGGAGAAGGGGGATCTAGGTCGATTAAAAGGGGATTAATGAACTAATTATTAGTAAGACCGCTTAAGTTATCGTTTGATTATTGTTTTCTTCTAATTATTTGATTTAGGCCTGAATCTCTAATTAGTATAGCGAATTGATATTTCACCGACCGGGTTATATTCAATATAGACTACGGTAATCAGATAGGTAAATGTTAATTATAGCGATCGCATGTTAATCTGAATCTAAAGGGCATAATTGAATCGATAGATCTTGTGACCTTAGATAACTTGGTTGACCTTCTAATCACTAAATTGCATCTTCGGATAATCAACTTAGCGAACCCGATTCCCTAGACTTTTAATCTTTATTGTTTACAAACTTTATTTATTTGCTTAATTAGTCGCTTAGATACCCTTTTTTGTTTTTTGACAACTGTAAAGAAAGTTATCCTACCTATTCATAGCCTTTTTTGCAAGGCTATGAGCATACATATTACATGACCTCGGAATATAACTAAATGATAGACAATGAAAAGAAGCGGAAAGAGAATGGATATCATCCAGGATTCCCGAAGCCAGATGGTGTGCTCGTTCAATCTCTGTAAAGTGACAAATAAGAGGAAGACAGACCGAAGAAATCTCCAAATGCCAATATCCAGAACTCATCGCCCATAGTAGCACGTCTTTAACAGCAATGGCCTCAGCTTGTGTTGCAGATTCAGCCACAATTGCCTTACCATACTCATAGAATCTATTTCCCGTACCCGTTAGTGCCACCCACCCTATGCCCGCTATACAAGTAGATTTCCATCCCGCATCAACCATAACTCGAATCTGCTCACAAGAGTGTGCCACTCCAATGAAATGAACAGGATTACTATTTCTGATCCTCACAAAATCATTCTCAAAAGGATCCTGCTCATTCAAAGGCTCTACATCCTTAATTTTGAGTGCCTTTTCAATTGATATGTCAGCCGTCTTCACCACTTGACTCCACCAATTGAAAAACATATTAGGATGAAAAGGCTCCCCCTTGAAAAGCATCCTATTTCTAATACCCCCACAGACGCCACAACGTAGCCAAAACCCGGACCATACGAAACTCAGCATCATTCATCTTTTCGAGATAGGCCATCCAATTTATAATCCAATTTGCTAGACTAATAGAGGTGCAACCGATCTTCTTGATTCCCAGATCCGAGCACATCCATAATCTCTTAGCCATCTCGCAATCCCTGAAAAGATGCTCCATCGTTTCCATGACCCCACCATCATTACTACAGAGCTTGCAGCAATGATCAAGATCTATATTTCGTCTTGCAAAGTTAACACCTATTGAAAGCGTGTTCGTTAAAATTCGCCACACAAGAATTTTCCATACCGCCGGTCCTGGTAAACGCCATAGTCTAGTCCTGCAAAAGACTCGACTCTCTTGACTTAAGCGAGTCATGTCTTTAGGGCTCCCTTTTCGCTCCATATACCTTATATGTAAGATACCATATCCACTTTTAACACTATACTCAACCTTACTAGTATATGTCCATGCGATTTCATCAACAGTCCTCGAATTTCAAATAGGCATTGCAATAATTCTATTTGCACAATCCTCCAAGAAAATCTGTCTAACCAACTCTTCATTCCAACAGGGCACACCCTCAGTGCCGTCAAAGTGCCTGAGATCTCGAATCTCAGTGTTATGTAGGCCTACAGAATCTAATGACAACAGATTATCCTTAGGTTCCGGATACTCTCCATCAACCCATCTTGTTGTCCAGACATTCTTGGTAGAGTTAAGGCCAGGTTTCTAAGCCATATGTTGTTGAATAAATTCCAAACCATAAAGAATACTCCTAGCTCCCCAAGACAGATTACTAGCATTCTGTGCTCCCAACTTCAAAGACCAATCTTCCATATTAATAGATTTTTGTTGGAAAACATGACAAATCAAGGAGTCATTCCCATCAACAATTTTCCAAGCATGTTTAGCTAGCATAGCTTGATTTAGACATTCAATATTACGTAAACCAAGACCCCCTCACTCTTTGGAATACTTAAGAACCTGTTACTACACCAGTGTATAGCTTTCCCTTCTTTACATCCCGCACACCAAAAATGTGATAAGATAGCATTAAGCTTCCTAGTCACACTTACCGGTATTTTAAATACCGATAGAAAATAGTTGGAGAGGTTTGATAGAACGGATGCAATAAGGTTCAATCTTCCAGCCGGAGATAGAAAAATTCCATTCCAAGAGAAGATACGCTTCATGACCAGATCAATAAGTCCTTTAAAAAGGTCCCTTTTCGATCCTTGTACCTACGTTGGTAGTCCACGATATTTTCCCAAACCTTTATTTCCTTTAATTTTAAGACTCTTAAGACAGTTACGAGCTCTAGACAACCTCATGTTTGGACTGAACAGAATCCCTGATTTTTCCTCATTAATGACTTGTCCGGAAGCTCGACAGTAGCGATCAAGAATAACCCTCAAATGACCCACCGTGTCTTTATAGTCTTGGATGAAGAAAACCGCATCATCCGCAAAGAACAAGTGGGATATATTAACCCCTCCCTGCCTCAGACTAATACCCTTCACCATACCCAAATTATGAGATCACGCCATAGCACAAGACAAAACCTCCATACATAGAACAAATAAGAAGGGAGAGAGAGGGTCTCCCTGTCTAAGGCCACACTGTGGTCGAAAAAGGGTCTGAGGCACCCCATTGAATAGGACTTGGTAGGAAACACTAGTAACGCAATTCATAATCAATGTTACCAATTTATCAGGGAATCCCACTTTATGCAACACAGCTCGAAGAAAGTCCCACTTCACACGGTCATACGCCTTGCTCATATCAGCCTTAAAAGCAAATCGACCCACCTTACCTTTCTTGTGAGAGTTGATTCTATGAATAGCCTCATTGGCAAGCAGAATATTATCAGAAACATGCCTTCCCGGAATGAAGGCATTCTGGTACTCACCCACTAACTAACCCATTACCTTTGATAAGCGATTCGAGATACACTTCGAGACAATCCGCATAAAGACATTACAGAGACTAATAGGCCGGTAGTCTCCGACCTTCTCCGGATTATCCGACTTAGGAAGCAACGTAATAAAAGTTCGATTTAATTCTGACAAGACCATACCCGAGTTAAGAACAGAGAGGACAGCTTTGGTAACATCCTTTTTGATAAAGTACCAACATTTTTGAAAAAATACACCTGGCACGCCATCCGGTCCCGGAGATTTAAGTGCTCCCATCTGGAAAACGGCTTTTCGGACCTCTTTAACAGTAAAAGCACGGTTCAAGCCATCGACATCGTCATTTTTAACTTTAGTTGTCATATGTTGCAATAAATCCTCCATGCCCCGCGAGTCCTCTATATTCGACCCATTCGCACTCTCCGAGAACAACGCAACAAAAGTATCATGAAATATCCGACTGACTCTTTCTGGTTCATAAATCAACCTTCCATCACTATTTTTGATACTAAGAATAATGTTCCTACCCGCCCGGCCTTTAACCCAGTTGAAGAAATACTTAGTACAAGTATCCCCATCAACCATCCATTTTAATTTCGCAAACAATCAAAATCTTCAAGAAACTGTTACTTTTCAAACGGACTTAATTAGTAAGCAAACTAGACTTTATAGCCTCCCTGTGGATTCGATACCTTTCTTGCCACTAGCTATTGTTAGTAGTATCATAGGTTTTACTTTGATTTAGGGAAGACGACTTTGCCCTTATCAAATTTGGCGTCGTTGCCGGGGAGACAACAATTTCCTGTTTGTTTTATTATTTAGTTTGTCTTTTGTCTCAGGGAACTTCAGTTCCTTGAGACCGTTTCTCACACTTTTCTTGTTAGTTTCGTTTATGCCCAGGTCTTACAGGTCTGAACTTGTTTCTCCAGATCCAGAACCTGAGAGGACTTTTCGCTACAGATGGAAATTTAATCAAGAAGTGGGTCAAGTAGAAGACTTGAGTATACTTGACGTCGAGACGGCGAGCTCAGCACAGTCAGCCGATCAGTCCTACAAAGAGGACGACATTCCTATTCCCGAAATCTCAGTCGAAACCCCTATTCCCAAGACTACCATCATGCCTACTCTAGCCAGTCACTCCGAGCCGACCTTAGCTTCTATACCTCAAGGATTTAAGCTGCCCACTACTGCCAATGGAACTTTTGAGATTCGGCCATCTTACATCAATTTAGTGGAACGAAATTTGTTTGGAGGGGCAGCTGCTGAGGATCCTGCGACACATATGGAGAAATTTGTCACCTACTGCTGTTCTATTCCTTTAACAGCTGGAGTGACACAAGACCAGGTAAAGGAGGTGCCCTTTCCTTTCTCTCTGAAAGATGGAGCTGCTGAGTGGTTAAGAGATCTGGATATGGAGAATGAAGGAATTACAGACTGGAATTCCTTAGCCCTTGCTTTCTACAAGAGGTACTTCCCACCTCAAAAGACTAATGCTCTACGAAATAAAATTACCAGTTTCAAGCAAGGAGCTACTGAAGATTTGAATGAAGCTTGGATTCGCTTCAAACGTTTGGTCCGATCAGTTCCACATCATGGTTTCCCTAAGTGGTTTCTTTGCAACCAGTTTTATAACGGGTTGTACGACGATCATCGTGCCCTTTTGGATTCTTCTGTTAATGGGAGGTTTCAGGACAACACCAATGATGATAACGCGTAGAAGTTAATTGATCAGATTGCCACCCATACTGCTAGGTATGGAAATCCTAGGGGAAGCACGCGAGG
Source organism: Silene latifolia (assembly GCF_048544455.1). Lineage (NCBI taxonomy): Eukaryota > Viridiplantae > Streptophyta > Magnoliopsida > Caryophyllales > Caryophyllaceae > Silene > Silene latifolia. Next base: position 66,509,943 of record NC_133531.1, read on the forward strand.
AATTGGTGTTGATAGTACAGTTGCTGTAAAGTTAGACGCTATAACTACTGCAATTGCTGAGTTACAGATGACCCAATCTTTGGGAAACAAGAAGGCGGTTAATGCTATGGCTCAGCAAGAGGAATCTTGTGCTCGTTGTGGTTTTGATGGTCATATTGCTGCTGAATGTTTAAGCACAATTAAGCAATTTAATGCCTTCCAATCTTATAAGCAAGGTAATATTTTCTCTAATTTCTATAATGAAAGGACTAGAGAGCATCCGAACCTCCAATGGTCAAGCCAGAATATGCAGAACCCGCAACCACAACAACAAAATTCAACATATACTATTCCTCAAAACCATGGGAATCCAAGGCCGAATCAAGGGGGAAATCAGTTCAATCAAAGGGGTAATCAATTCAATAATCAACGTCAACAACAATTTCAGCCGTTGCAACCTCCTCCCCTAGCTCCTAATAATGATATGGCCGAGTTGAAAGCTATGTTGTAACAAAGTTTACAGAATTAGCAGAAGCAAGCATCTCAAATTAACGAGCTCATAGCACACAACAAGATTCTAGATACCCAAGTTGCTCAGATGGCTGCCTAAAATCACTCTAAACAGCCCGGTACCCTTCCTCCACAAGGGAAGCAAGCTCATGAGCATACAAATGTAATTCATTTGAGGAGTGGCACTACCTATGAAGGTCCGAAAATGCCCGTTGAGGAAGAAGAGCATCCATTTATGCATTCTAAAGGATTGGGGAATTTGGAATTGAGCGACGATGAGAAAGATGCCAGTAATGATACAGTACTTCCTAGGAAAAAGAAGAACGAGGCAGAAGCTATTTTAGCTAAAACTCGACAGAGTTCCAAAAAACTCGATCGAGTTTCGTCTCAAATTGTTGCTGATGCTACTGGAAGTAACGTGGGTCATGATACTGGAGTTTCAGATGAAACTCGACCGAGTTTCCAAAAACGCGATCGAGTTTTGTCTCATGTAGCTCCTGATGTGCCTGCTTCGTCGAGTTCTGCAAAGGAAGTCGTGCCAATTACTATTCCACTACCTTTTCCGCATCGACAACAGAAGTCAAAACTTGATACGCAACTTAAGCGATTCATGGAAGTAGTGAAGAACTTGCAAGTGAGTGTTCCATTTACTGATTTGATCACTCAAGTGCCGGCTTATGCGAAGTTTTTGAAAGACATATTAACAAGGAAGAGATCCTTTGATGAAGTAGAGACGGTTGCATTCACTCAGAAGTGCACAGCTACGATGCACGCTACCATTCCACCAAAGCTAAAGGATCCAGGGAGTTTTTCTATCCCTTGTCATATAGTTCATTTAGCTATTAGTAAAGCTCTTTGTGATTCTGGAGCTAGTGTCAATGTTATGCCGTATTCAATATGTAAAAAGCTTAATATGGGTCAACTTAATATCACTAATATGACTCTACATATGGCTGACCGTTCTCTACAACACCCTCTAGGTGTTTTAGAAGACGTGCCAGTTAGAATAGGGAAATATTTCATTCCAGTTGACTTCGTTATTCTTGATATGGCTGAAGATGTCCACATCCCCATCATTCTAGGCAGACAATTCCTTCATACCGCAGGGGCCATTATAGATTTGGGGAGAGGCCGACTAACATTAGTTTTAGGAGATGATAGGATCACTTTTGATTTAGAAAAAGCATTAAAGCAACCTATGATTGAGGAAACTTTTAATAGAATTGATATTATTGATTTGACTGTTGATGACTCTCTTTTTTTGAACTTAAATAGGAATCCTCTGGAGATTGCCCTACTGACTGATCCAGCTATTGAGACGAGCTCATGGAGTCTAGAATTTTTCGCGGTAGAGAAGTTGTTGACTGGAGAGGAATGCAAAGAAAATAAGGTTTTGAGCTTAGGTAGCCCCTCAAAGGGTGCCAAGGTACAGAAACCGGAACTTAAACCCCTTCCCTCTCATCTTAAGTATATATTTCTGGACACATATGAGATGAATCCTGTAATTGTCAATGCTAGCCTAACAGAAAACCAACTCTTTGCTTTGTTGGTTGTTTTGAGAACTCATAAGAAAGCTATTGGGTATAACATTGACGATTTACAGGGTATTAATCCTGATTTTTGTATGCACCGTATTTATTTAGAAGAAGGTCAAAGGCCTAGTGCGCAAGGTCAGAGACGGCTAAATCCTCCTACGCAAGAGGTGGTAAGGAAAGAGGTACAGAAATTACTTGATGCTGGTATTATATATTCTATATCTGATTCAAAATGGGTTAGTCCAGTCCAGGTTGTACCTAAGAAGGGAGGTACTACGGTAGTTGCTAATGATAAAAATGAATTAATTGCTACTAGACTTGTGACGAGATGGAGGATGTGTATAGATTACATGAAGCTGAATTCAGCTACTAGAAAAGACCATTTTCCCTTACCTTATATTGATCAGATGTTAGAAAGACTTGCGTCTCATAGTTATTTCTGTTATCTAGATGGCTACTCCGGTTTCTTTCAGATACCCATACACCCTGATGATCAGGAAAAGACCACATTCACATGTCCATATGGTGTATTTGCTTATAGGAGGATGCCTTTTGGCTTATGTAATGCCCCAGCCTACTTTTCAGCGTTGTATGATGGCCATATTTTCGATTACATAGAGTCTATTATGGAAGTCTTTATGGATGATTTCAGTGTTTATGGTACTGATTTTGATGTTTGCTTGAGAAACTTGTCTAAGGTTTTGCAGCGCTGTGATAAGGCTCATCTTGTACTGAACTGGGAGAAGTGCCACTTTATGGTGACTGAAGGAGTGGTGCTTGGTCACTTGGTGTCTAGACGTGGTATTGAGGTAGATAAGGCTAAGGTTGAGGTAATAGAAAAACTTCCGTACCCGGTTAATGTTAAAAGTGTGCGTAGTTTTCTTGGTCATGCAGGATTTTATCGCCGCTTTATTAAAGATTTTTCTAAAATTGCTCAACCTTTAGCGAGGCTCCTTCATAAGGATGCCCCGTTTGTGTTTACTGATGAGTGTGTTAAGTCTTTTGATAGGATTAAACAAGCTCTTATTTCAGCTCCCATTATCCAGTCTCCTGATTGGGATCTACCGTTTGAAGTTATGTGCGATGCCAGTGATTATGCCCTTGGAGCTGTTTTGGGGCAGCGGAAAGAGAAAGTTCTTAATGCTATTTACTATGCTAGCAAGACACTTGATGATACACAGATTAATTATGCTACTACAGAGAAGGAGTTGCTTATAGTTGTCTATGCTTTAGACAAATTCAGAGCTTATCTTGTGGGTTCTAAGGTGACTGTGTATACTGATCATTCCGCTTTGAATCATTTGTTAGCCAAGAAGGAGGCTAAACCGAGGCTTATTCATTGGATTCTATTGCTGCAAGAATTCGACCTGACAATTAGGGATAAGTCTGGTGCTGAGAATGTTGTTGCTGAACATTTATCTCGGTTGAGATTTGACGGAGGGGATGTGATTGATGATTCTTTTCCAGATGACCATCTATTGGCCATTACCGCAAATACTCCATGGTTTGCTGATTTTGCCAACTACTTAGTAGGAGGTATTCTTCCTCCTGACTTGCCATATCAACAGAAGAAGAAATTTATGCATGATGTGAAGCGGTATTTTTGGGATGACCCGTATCTGTTTCGTGAATGTGCTGATGGTATTTATAGACGGTGTATCCCGGAGAGCGAGGTATATGCTATTTTATCTTATTGTCATTCTTCTTCTTACAGTGGTCATCATGGTCCGTCTAGGACCTTTGCTAAAGTAATGCAGTCTAGTTTCTTTTGGCCAACTATTCTGAAGGATGCTACTACTTTCGTCCGTTCTTGTGATGCATGTCAAAGGACGGGTAATATTACACATAGGCATGAAATGCCTCAAACTGGGATCTTGGAAGTTGATATTTTTGATGTTTGGGGTATAGACTATCAAGGGTCGTTCCCGTCATCTCATGGGAATCAGTATATCTTGGTAGCTGTGGATTATGTATCCAAAAGGGTGGAAGTTGTTGTCACCCCTACTTGTGATGCTAAAGCAGTTGTAAAATTGTTTCAGAAGATTATATTCCCTCGGTTTGTAGTCCCTCGTGCTGTGATTAGTGATGGAGGGAAGCATTTTAATGAACGTCATCTGAATTCTTTGTTGAAGAAATATGGCGTTATACACCGTAGAGGATTGGGTTATCATCCCCAAACAAGTGGGCAAGTGGAGGTTTCTAGTCGAGAGCTGAAATCTATTTTGGAGAAAGTAGTTAGCAAGAATAGAAAGGATTGGAGTCGTAAGCTTGGTGATACTCTGTGGGCTTACCGAACTGCATTTAAAACTCCAATTGGTACATCTCCTTACCGTCTGGTTTACGAGAAGTCGTGTCATCTTCCAGTAGAACTTGAGTATCGGGCTATGTGGGCCATTAAAGAGCTGAATATGGATCCCTCACTGGCGGGTGAGAAAAGATTGATGCAGTTGAATGAGCTAGATGAGTTTCGACTGCATGCTTATGATAGTGCTCGAGTTTACAAAGAACGAACCAAGAAGTGGCATGACAAGCACATTTTGCAGCGGTAATTCCATGTTGGAGACAAGGTATTGTTATTTAACTCTCGTTTGCGATTTTTTCCAGGTAAGCTCCGTTCTAGGTGGTCAGGACCGTTTACTGTTGCTGAAGTAAACAAATTTGGGCCGGTTACGCTGAAAACCGACAAAGGAGAGACTTTTAAAGTGAATGGGCAAAGATTGAAGATCTATTATGATGGTGCATTTGTTGGAGTGATAGAGGTCGTTGACCTCTTCACTATTGATTCCTCTTGCTGATGAGGTAATCCGGTCGTGCGGGACCGCTTAAACCAGTGCTACCGGGAGGCAGCCCGGATTTTATTGTATAAATTTTGTAATTTAGGATTTTAGTTGTATTTTAGTTAAGTATTTAATTGATTTAGAGTGAAGTGAGGGAGAGAATTTCATTTTTTTAATAAGTGCTTTTGCAGATTAGTTGAGAAATTTGACGTAAAGAGACGTTGGGCACTTGGAAGACGTCTTATTCCAAACTTCGATCTAGTTTTAGTCGAACCCGATCGAATTTCAAATGGGAAATTAAAAAGACTTTACGCCGTAGCAAAGAAGTTGGACAAAGTCAAACTCGACCGAGTTTCGGTCTGAACCGGGTTCCATGTTTCCGTTCAGCCCTTATAACGTGAGAGCATCTTCTTCTTCTACTTGCTATTTCGTCTTCCCTAAACTCCTTCACTCTCTAAATCTCTCTACTCCTTCACTCTAATTGCTTCAATTCATCATCTATCTTGTGTTTAATTGTTCCAAAGTTGATTGCTTGCTAATTTATTCACTCCTTTGTCTTCAACTTTGCTAATACTCTTGCATCTTGAGGTACGTGGTCGTGGTCGTAGCCGTTGTGGTTATGGAGGTGCTGGACCTTCCTATTCTAGAGGTGATGGTGATGATGAAGCCGCTCAATAGTGACAGTTGGTCACTACTTCTCCCTTTTCTGCAGCTGGTTTGGGGAAGCTCTTATACATACAGCTGGTACTATCTTTCCTTGTACTTTCTTCTATTGTACTTAGTTAGTTGCTTTTCTCTTTTCTTTATTTGTTAGTAGTGTCTTTTAGGTTGTTGTTGTTGTTGTTGGATTTATGTGATTGCTCTGCTGTTAGCGTCACACTGAGGACACTGTGACATTTATGTTTGGGGAAGGGTCTTTATTTACGTTGTGTGCCTTACAAAACAAAAACAAAAATTAGAAAATTTCAAAAACTCAAAAAAATGTTTTTTCCCTTTTGTTATTTCTTTGTGTGTTTTAGGTAGATTTTTGGTAAATTGGATCACTATGATGATACTTTGCATTACTTCTGCATTTGAATCCCAACTAAGCTTTCCATGTACTTTGTTTTGACCCGTTAGTTTAAGAAAATAAAGCTCATTGAACAAGTTTGACCGTATTTGTCATGCCTCTTACTTAGTAGATTTGACAAAATTAGTTGGTAAACCACTTAATTTCTGAGGTCTTTAGAGCTTCCTAGGCCAGGAACGTTAATAAACTGGTCTCCTTGTTATATAAGCTTGAGTGTGGTTCTCCTTGTGGAATATGTAATATCAAACTGCATAATGTGAAACTAGTTTCTTGATGCTTTTACTATTTCATTGACTAAGTACATGTGATAGGTAATTCTACCCGTTCATATAAGCCTTACATTACCTTATGTTTAGCCTTTTTGAACCCTTGTAGCCTGTTTTTATGCCTTATCTTTAGCTACAATCCTAGAATTTGCCTACCCTTCGGGACAGTCGCAGTTGTTTTTATCATGCCTATGTTAGCTATTATGGTTGGGTTGGGATATGATGTCATTGTGGGTATAGCTACTATTTTTGTTGCAATTGTGTTAGTCTCTTATGTCGATAAAGAAAGGTTATGAAGCAAAGGAAAAAAATGAAAAAAAAAAGAAAAAAAAAGGAAAAAAAAAAGCAAAAAGAAAAACGAGAAAAAAAAAGAGAAGAGAAAAAATTGAAAGAATTGCTTCATCATATTTGTTAAGAGACTATATGGGTTTTACTAGAGTCTAATGCATATTTGGGGAGTGGCTCATTGCCTCCCATATGTTGTCAAAGTTGAGATTATTTCTCTAGTTGGGATTGTTTATGTTTCTATATGTATTGTTAGAATTGGTTTTGGTTATTGTAGCTGTGACTACCGTCTTAGCCTCACATGTCCATAACGTGCTTCGGCACAAGCCTTTTCTACCTAGCCCATTTACCGCCCTTGTTGTCCTAGATACATGTACTTTTGTCTATATATGAATGCGTATTAGTTGGGGAAATTTTTATCACATTTGATTGCATGCATGTTTCATAAGTTGAGTGAGTGTACTATTTCTTTCTATCTCACATAAACTCACCTTTACATATACTTATGAGTGCATGAGTTAATCCGCGAGAATCCGACTATATTTTTGTCTAGCAAGATTGAACGGTATTTGGATTTTGTCTACAATACACTGTCATGTAAATCTTGTGACTTGAGCTGCATTTTCTATTTTCCCGTGCTTTTGAATTTGTTTCATTGGTACACTTTGATCATTACTTCGGATATGGATAGCTTGAGATTTGTATGTGCTTTAGCATTAGCTCTGAGTTATTCCTTTTTACCATTTGTATGTTTGCAATTTGTAATTTGTGATAATTTGCTTGAGCACAAGCAAAAAGATGGTTTGGGGAAGTTTGATGAGTCATTTTTGTATACACTTTTATGCCTCCCCTTTATATTATTTGAGACGATTTCCGTGCTATTTTATGCCATTTAAATGCTTATTAAGTCAGAATCTAGTTACTACCGCATTTTGGTGTTTAAATGCAGGAATCATGCATTTGTGGAGAAAACGAGCACACCGGAGCACCGCGGAGCTGGCATATAGGACACACGCTGCATGGCACGGATTTCTAGGAGATAAAGACAAGATTTGACATGGATTTGTTCGAAGAACCGAAGACCAGAAGCCAAACTCGACCGAGTTTCACCAAACTCGATATAGTTTCGGCCTGAACCGGCTGACGTGTCTTTTATTTCCGGATATTCTATTTTACCTAATTTCTATAATATGTACTCGGACGAATGAATTTGGGTTACGCTTTTCTTACCTAGAGAAGGCTTAGAAGAACTTTTTAGCAGTAAGAAAACTTTCTTAGCATTCAGATCTAGAATTCCTTGCATCCGAATTTACGGTATTTTGTTTATCTTTATTTACTATTAATCAATTTAGTTTCTGTTCAATTATTAGTATCTCTTATTTTCTTTTATGCTTTCAATCATGTCTTCTATAATTATTATTGTTGTTATTTTAATTAGTATGCGTGGCTAAATCCTTCATCTAGGGAGAAGGGGGATCTAGATCGATTAAAAGGGGATTAATGAACTAATTATTAGTACGACCGCTTAAGTTATCGTTTGATTATTGTTTTCTTCTAATTATTTGATTTAGGCCTGAATCTCTAATTAGTATAGCGAATTGATATTTCACCGACCGGGTTATATTCAATATAGGCTACGGTAATCAAATAGGTAAAGGTTAATTATAGCGATCACATGTTAATCTGAATCTAAAGGGCATAATTGAATCGATAGATCTTGTGACCTTAGATAACTTGGTTGACCTTCTAATCACTAAATTGCATCCCCGGATAATCAACTTAGCGAACCCGATTCCCTAGACTTTTAATCTCTATTGTTTACAAACTTTATTTATTTGCTTAATTAGTCACTTAGATACAAACAATCAAAATCTTCAAGAAACTGTTACTTTTCAGACGGACTTAATTAGTAAGCAAACTAGACTTTACAGCCTCCCTGTGGATTCGATACCTTTCTTGCCACTAGCTATTGTTAGTAGTATCATAGGTTTTACTTTGATTTAGGGAAGACGACTTTGCCCTTATCAGGTTGGGTGCAGTATGCCGTGACGGTGATGGGCGGGTGGCATGGGCGGTGTCTGTTCAAGCCTCGGGTAATCAATGTGTGAAAATGGCTGAGGCGGAAGCTATTCTTCTTGGCTTGAAAGAGGCTAAGCGAGTTGGGATGCGTAGTATCATCATCGAAAGCGATTGTCTTAATGTGGTTGCTGACTTGAAGAAGAGTAAAAAGGGTCGGAGCGATATCTTTCTTATTTACGACTAGATTTTTAGTTTAGTTCTGTTTTTTTATTCTGTTCTATTTACATATACTCGTAGGGATTGTAATAAGCTGGCACACTTAGTAGCTCATGCTACGCCGTGGACCATAGGTAAGAGATTTTGGATGGACGATTTGCCTCTGTCATTTGTGAATGCTGCAGGTCAGGATTTAATTAATATATGATAAACCGCATTGGTTTATTTCAAAAAAAAAAAAATTAATGAAATTCTAAATCTAATTTTCCTCAAAAAATATTACAGTATTTTTTTTTTTGTTTAAAAGGTTACAGTATTTTTTTTGTTGGTGACTTCCTCACAAAATTCTCCCTATAACAACACAAATAGGATTATAGTCCATGAATTGCTATAACAAGCGCCAGTCGCTCATTCAAGAAGTCATATTTCTTCTATTCTCCCGCCGATAAGACCGTTCTTGGTGGTTGTTGATCATCCTCCTCCTCCTCCTTTTTCCTTCGCGCCAATTTTCTCTCACCTCAAAACGACGTGTAAGCATGAATGTAATGAGTGCTGACACCTTGAGAGAGTTGAGACCATCTCTTCCCGCGTTTTTAGAACTAACTCTTCTTCTTCTTCTTACTTTGTCAAACTTACATCACTACTTTCACTCTCACCATTCAACTATTAGTGCTACTCCTCTTCCTTTCTCTCTCTTCAATTTTTTCAACAAAATATTTGTGTCTTTTTGTTTGGATTAATTGGGTTTCTTTATTTTTTGATTTAATTTTCTGGGTTGTTAACCGTTTTCACTCTCATCACTCACAACCCAGAATTTTATTACTGGTATACTTCTCTGTCTCTCTCTCTCTCTATAATTTACTCTGCAATTTTGCGTATTTTTTGTTTGATTTAATTGGGTATGTGTATTTTTCGATTTAATTATCTGGGTTGTTGATTGTTTTGTTTATGTTTGCTTTGATTGATCATGGGTAGTTTTTGATTTTGTGGAGTTTTTTTAGAGAGAGATGGATAGGTATCAGAGAGTGGAGAAGGCCAAAACGGAGACGACAGCGATAAATGAGAATGAAATCAGGATTACTGCTCAAGGTCGTATGCGCAATTACATCACCTATGCCTCTAATCTTCTTCAGGTATACTCCTTGAGCTCCCCTCCCCTCCTTTTCAATTCAATTCAATTCATTCCATGCTTTCTTTTGCATTTTTAATTTTTAATTTAATCCATATCTTTGTCTTCAATTAAGATTGTTTACATTATTTAAGGCATGCAATTTTACGAGTATTTTTTAAGTTAGAAGGTTAATGTGTGCTCTTCTTTGTTATTTCTTTTCATACTGCGATCATCTTACTAATAAAGATCTGAAATTTGTTTATTATATGTTTTATTGTTTGTTCTGGATTGAATTAATTTTTTTGATAAAATTGTGTAGTAATGTCAAGGTTTAATGATGTGTCTTATTGGGACTTGTGATTAATAGGAGAAAGGTTCAGATGAAGTTGTTCTCAAGGCAATGGGTAGAGCAATCAATAAAACTGTCATGATTGCCGAGTTAATCAAGGTAGATCAATGTTCTTGTTTTTGAGTCGCGTTCATATTTGTTAGGGTTTCCATTTTCAATGGAGACAAAGACTCGTCACATGGTGGACTAAAGTACAATAGATGTGTAGCGTTAGCAGTCAGACAATGTGATTCTCGACACAATTTTCATTATGCGCTTTCAAGACATGAACCACTTTCGAGACATAGGCAAACATGTTGTTGCTTGATCTATTTATTTATAACTCTTTGGTTGCCATTTGATATCAGAGGAGGATTATTGGTCTCCACCAGGATACATCTATTGGATCAACTGACATAACCGACACATGGGAGCCTCTAGAAGAAGGCCTTCTTCCGTATGACACAGTAAACCTTTTATTGTCCTGAATTCTAGCTCAGTAGCGCCTTCTCTATTGTGATTATTGTGACGGGAATTTTTTCTTTTCTTTGTTGCAGCCTTGAAACTACACGCCACGTCTCTATGATCACAATTACTTTGTCAAAGAAAGAGCTCAACACATCCTCTACAGGGTAAAATTGTCATTCTTGTTCTCTATGGGATGGTCTTTTTCCCCTTTGTTATTTGTATTGCACTGCCATTAAGGTTGGCGGCTCTATTGGCTGAGTCGCGGACTATCAGTGGCACTGAGCCACTGACTGCCCTCACTTACCTTATAAATAGCTGATTTTTTTTTTTATATAGCTGCTATCTTGTTCTGTGAAAATACAAGCATTATAGCAAATGCACCGCGATGGGCTATATCCATTCTGATAAATATTTTCATTAACTGATCAGAATGGGCTATATAATACGTCGAACTGATGAAAATTTGGCAGATGAGTTGTGGTTGTCTAAGCGTTTTTTGTGTTTGAAGGCATGGTATTTTTTGGAGTTGACTCGTAAATTGGTTGTAAGATACTCTGATTAATGAACAGATTCTTTGATTTCATATCAATTTGTTTTAGCATAACTGCTGCCGTGTTATTAAGATGATATGGTGACGGTGGTAAATGTATGTGATACAAATTTGGAGACCTGGGTTAATTTTATTAACTATGGATCTACTGGTACCATATCTTTGGTCCCTCCCCAGTACGGCAGTACCTTCCCCTCTTGTGGATCATGATTTGAGTAGAGAGAAGTTCAAGCAATGCCCTGGCTATAATTGAAATGGTTGCACTAAACGGAGATTCAACGTATCTTTAAGATATGAGTAGAGTAAATGGTGAAAGATGGTGTGAATCTTTAAATCTCCAAACAGTCTTATCCTGATTGACACTAATTATGCGTGTCTTTCCTGTTTTCCCGAAAATCTATGCCAAAGCTCTTAGCTGAACTCCACTTGTTGGCTACTGTGACCCAAAACAGTGCTTGTTTGCATTCTTGGATGAGATCTGTAGTTGAAAACCTTTGCTAAAGGACCTTTCATTTTACTTTATTTTGTAGGTATCAACCTCCTATCCCGGAAGATCAAGTCAGGCCATTGATTGATTTCGAGGACGAAGGAGGTAAATTATATTGTTCCATAGGCCTTTCGGATGTGTTTTGGGGAGTTTTGAGCGAGTTAGATTTCCACCTAAAAAAAATATGGGATTATACATTGCGCTTCATTTTACTTTGCATTTGTTTCTCCTATTTCTCTTATAATAACTTGATTAAACAAAAATTTGATGGGATTATTGTTTCTTCTCATGCAGAAGGCTCACCCAACACAAGGGGCAGAGGGCGTGGTGGTCGAGGTAGGGGCAGAGGCATAGGCATAGGCATAGGTATTACAACCTCCATTATATTGCAAATTTGTTTTTTTTTTTTTTTTTTTTTTTGGGGGAGGGGACAGTCTACGAGTCGCTGATGTTAGTCTCATTTTAGACATTTTTATCAATTCTTGGGCAAAATGCATTCAGTTCCGAATCTATTTCACTTCCCTATTCTTTACATAAACTTCCTGGTGTCATTGCATAGGGTTTTACCATTTGTAATTTTATGACTTTTAAAATGGGAAATTGCTGCTGTGCACAGGAAATTATGATGGACCAGCAGATTATAATGGAGGTGGTTTCCAAGGTGGCCGCGGTGGATATGGTGGCAGAGGCCGAGGTCGTGGTAGAGGTGGGAACTTTAGGGGGAGAGGAAGAGGTTATGGTGGTCAGGGGTCCGGTGGTTATTATGACTATGGTGGAGAAGTAGAAGTGCCAATGGCCCAGGGACGTGGTAAGCTCAAAGTGAAATTTAGTAGTCTGTGTTCTGACATGTTTACAAATTTAGACACTTGGCTGACAAAATTAGTGCTTCAGCCTTCAGGAATGTAGTTTCATTGCTCAGGCTATTATAACTCAAGAATGTAGGTTCAATGCTTAGCCTGACTGAATCTACCTTTTATCCTCTTCTTTTCTATAATTTGCAACGTTCGGTTTATTTACATTCGAGGCAGGTCGAACCATAAGGGTAATAAAGCACTTCCAACTGAGTTGTAACTGAAGAGTTTCAAAGGCTTTTAGAGCAACAACTTAATGTTCAAACAGAATCCTGTCGATCTATTAAATCTTGTGTGTGTCGCATTCACAAGCTGAATGTCCATTCTACCTGCATAGATAATAGCGCTCATTTCTTAATCGATTTTCATATGATTTAACGTTTCTTGTAGGTCGTGGACGTGGTAGGGGAAGGGGCCGTGGTTTTGGTGGTGGTGGTGGTGGTGGTCGTGGTCGTGGCTTCAGGGCTGACGGGGTGTCTCAAGGTGCTGCTACTTAACGCGTGCTGAGGTACAACATTCAGACTGCAGTCGAAAAAAAGATCATGTTGGATGCTTGCTTTGTTGTGTTTTGTTGGTTGATTCTGATGGCCATTTTATTCATCTCTGGAGAATGAAAAAAATGCAAGAGTTGCCACCAAGAGTGGCATGATTCTGTGTTTTTTGTAGGTCACACAGATAGAGAATTTCATAATTTGCTTACCATTTTTTATTTCCAAATCCAATGGATTGTAACATTTGACTTTTCTTTATTTTTTCTCTTATATTTAATAGATCAGTACATTATTTTTTTCGCAAAATATTTTTTTCTCCGACAACCTTTTACTCCATATATGTTGACTGGTTTTTTTTAGAGTTATTATGATGGAAATTTATATGTTCAACATTTCTTTTGAGGGAAAGAGTTACGCGGAGTGAATCGATGGTACTTGCGTAAGGCCGTGAGTACCGTCATTCAACGTGGACTTGTGCTTGACGTTGGAGGAGGAGGTACTCATAGAAGAGAAGACCATAGTCCATAGGTGATCTATAATCAAATATGATGGTTATTCGATGCTTATTAATAACTGATTGGAGATTCCTACATCCTATTGGGTAACGTTTAGTTGGGGAATGTGTGCGAAAATTCAAAAGGTTTTAATTCAAAATGACAAAAAAGACGGGATTGAAGAATATATGAACCTTGGATGATAGCCCTATTATTATAGGCTATAGACTTCGGTAAAGAGAATCAAACTGCTAAATAATCTGCAACAAGATTTGATCGAAACTAGCTTTAAAAAAAATTATACAAACCAATTGTAGTTACAACCAGATTTTAAAAAGTTACTAGTACAGTAGTACCTTTGTAATTTTATTGAGCTAGTTGTATAGCCGAGCTCGGTTAACTCAGTAACTTTGTAAAGGAGATTGGAAACTTTACATAAGAGCGGAATAAAAATAGTCTTGTTGTAATTACAACGAGTAAAGGATAAGATAAAGACCTGAACTTTGAAACATTTTTCAGTTAAGGACCCGAACATTCATATTTTCCAGTTAAGGACTTTAAACCATTTTTCCGTTAAAATTCTGCTAGTTTTCATGAAATTCTATTATGTATGACTTAAAAATCCAAATAAAAAAAGCTGTACTCGGAATTATTTTCTTGTGTTTTAGTGTACTGTTCAACTATCACACCACCAGTCACTTTGAATTATTTTCTTGTTATTTCAACTATAACACTACCAATCACGCACACACTTGCTCAAATTGTCAAGGTTTCAAGGATCACCATGTTGGAGTTAGTGTCCTCCACAATAGTGCGTTAACATAATAAATCTCATTAATAGAATATCATCAGATATTTAATTATTTGATCCTCGTTAGTTGATTAACGTAAATCGATAACGGTTGGTAGACTAGAGTTTGACGTTATTATCGTGAGCGGTGATCAATCGACCTTTCGGTCACACCTAAAGGAACGAACCCCAATTGATAACTAATTAATTGTATGAGATACAATTCATTTAGTCCCTTGATTTATAGACTAAGAGGTTAGTCGATTATTATTAGAGAGATTTCGAGTTGCGAACTCGAGGAGCGGCAGTTATTATTTAATTATGCGATAATTAAATAATAAGTTTTGGGAAACGGGTTTTAGTTAATTAATCGTAATTTACTAAAATTGTACTAATTGATTAATGTGATTAATATTAGTACGTAAATAATATGTGTAGTGGTACACGTATATTTACGGAGTGAATTGGCCAATTTATTATGGAAGCATTTAAACATGATACGATGTTTAAAATGAAAATTACACGGATTTGTGCGACAAATATAAAAACCAACATGGACCCGTATATGGTCATGTGGACCGTGTAAAATAAGTGTAATGGATGATTACTCACATAATCACTTTACCTTATTTTGTATACTACCATAATATATGTCTTATACTACATTTTGCATGTGATGTAAGATAAAATTATAAAACAAATAATTGTCCACTAGAGCCAACTCCACCCGCCACTTCCTTTCCCATTTCTACACTCTATATATTTGTTCATTTGTTCACTCCATCTTTCTTACACAATTCATTCATTTTGCATGTGAACAAAACCTCTTCCATCTCTCTACATCATTTCTCTAGTATACAATTATTACTAAGAATAGTTAGTAATATTACTAGTATTATTATCAAGGGCACATATTAATAAGTTACTAGTTCATACTTATTAATATTGTTGGGTAGTTCTTGGGTGCTACTTGGAGGAGACTTTCTATTTGAAGGTTTTTCAAGGAGGATCATCCACATCATTTTAGCTCAAGAACAAATTAGTAAGGAGAACTAATTTGTGCCCATTTTACCTCATATTCAATGTAAGGAAATTGTTTTTCCTTATACTTTGTTTTTATGCTTTCATATTAGCATGCATGTTACATAGATCACATAAACAACAATTTATGAGATAAATTTATTTTATTAGAGAGTCTAATATGGATCTATGATCTTTCAAGTGGTATCAGAGCTTAGGCTTGTAATTTGCATGTTGATTTTAAGCATTTTTATGAATTATGAGATAATTAGTAAAAACTCAAAAATTGTGTTAGAAGAGGTTTTGGCACGAAATTTTTGGGACATGCATACCTACTGATCTCAAAAGGTTTGTGGAATTTTTTGGTGATTTGTCAAGTAATTTTGCTAATTTTAATGATTTTTGGTAGAAAACCGAGTCAAAATGTCGCATTTTGGTGAAAAATTGACTAAAATTAGTTAAATGTTTATTCGGTGCATGGCTTTTTTATGGTAGTTCATGCATGTTTTCTAATGATTGTATGCAAAAGTTTGAAGGTTGGTTCGAATTTTTGCATGTTTATTGATTTTTTTGAGTAAAAAGTCGATAAAAGTCCAATTAATTAATCATAATTTCGAATTTTTGGATTCTGCCCATGATAAATTTATGTACATTTAAGAATATTATTTAAATGTCAAAAGTAATTTTGCATGTGTGTTTTCACTTTGTTTTGATGTTTATTGGTTTTAGTGCTTAAAAACCGATAAATATCGATCTTTTTCTTCACAAAATTTATCCGAAATTTTTGGGCAATTTTTATGACTTTTTGGTGTTCTTGGGAGTGTTCCAGAATACTAAAATTTTTTTTTTCAATTGTTTGGGTAATTTTTCAATTATTTTGGATTTTTACTTAAATATTATGATTTTTCCGATTTAATTAGCAAATTATCACCAAACCAAACTAATAATTTGTCATAAAATTAGTGAGGACTAATTTTGAGGTTCAAAACAGTTTGGACTATTAGTTTGGACTTAAATGAGATTTAAGAGTTAATTATTGATTTTTACATGTTAAAAATCGATTAAATCCACAAAACCGAGATGGATACTAATGAATGATAGGTAGGGCGATTTTGGCATCATATTTACAGCATTTTAAGCATATTTATTTAAGTTGAATGAATGATTGTCATTTATTTAAAGTATTTATCTTTTGTACCTAGTATGGCCTAGTTAATTTTTAATCGTTATTACCCGAAATGAATGGGAATATCGATTTGTTTGTAATTAAATACGATCTCGTATCGTCGGTTTGTAATTAATTAATAGTTTCATTCATTTTATTAATTAATGTATAATAGGAATAGCTATGTAATTCATTTGTAATAGTTATTTCTGGGCGTTTCCAAAAGACGGATTACAACGAGACGGAGTCTATTTTTGGAAGGTGTTCCAAATCCCACAAGGAAGAGCCACTTAAGGAATGAAGAGGCAAGGGACCAAGGAGTTGGTTTCCGAAATGTAATAGACTAGTTGTTTATTAACTAGGAGGCCATACTAGGATTTATTCATATGCTTACATGTTTGCTTGTTTTATTTTCGCGCATGCCAAAATCGCCATTCACATGCATTTTATTTTTCGCGGTTGTCAATTCACGTCATTTACATTCACTGAATTAATTCACTTATAAGGAATTTATGACTAAATTGACAAGATCTCTCACATAACTAAAATTGAGATTAGCCTTACCAATTAGTAACACCTATGAATCTCTTGTTCATTAGAGCCACGCTCGCCCAAGCGGGGTGTTCTCTTTTTACCTTGGGTAAGTAGGGTGGTAAGCGGTTATCACACGCCAAAATTGGTTGGACTCAACGGGATATAAGACGGTCTTGTGTTCCGGGGCTAGTAGATGAATTTGAGGAAATTTGTCGACCAAGAGTTATAGAGGTAGAATTAGTCAACGTGACTTACCGAATTTACGCAATTATGGGATGTTTCGCCCAAGCGATGCTCATTTTTGTTTAAACTTTGGGTCTTGGAATCATTTATATAATTTAGTGGGAGGTCATTATATAAATGCTAAAACTTGCTAAACATGTTTTTACAAGTAATTTTTTAAAAAACAATGAATGTTAATTTTTCCTTTTTGTTGTAGCATTTTAATTCGCAATGGCAACTTCATCCACTCCATCGACTACTTCACTAGGCAAAGATTCATGGCTAAGGTCCGTAATGGACAAATGTATTTTAAAAGATGACGGTAGTAACTTTCTTGAATGGGAATCCAACATCAAAAGTGCCGCGTTGTCCGACAATGTGCTCACTTACTTGACCGATGCTCCTCCTATCGAGCCCGGTGCAAGAGCTTCATCGGCGGTGCGGACCGCCTATGATGACTATGTGAGGATGTTGAATGATATCAAGAATGTGTTGATATGGTCAATATCGCCAAAGCTCAAGCTATCATGCATTTCTTTAAATGCTTACGAGATATTCACTCGTATGATCACTATGTTTTCACAAACACCTAAAGTCCGTCAATACGATGCGGCGGCACACTTCTTTGAAGCTAAGCTTGAGAGGGGCCAAAAGGTTGGTCCCCATGTCCTTAAAATGGTCGAATATGTTGACATCCTAGAGCGTCTAGGGTGTAAGATTCTTAAGACTCTTGTGGTGGATCGTATCCTTCACTCACTCCCCACCAAGTTTGCCCACTTTAGGGTAAACTACAATATGAATGACATGGATAAGAGTTACCATGAAATTCATGCACTCCTCACCCAAGCGGAGAGGGATATGGAGGCTAGTGGGAGTGAAAAGGGAGATGTTTTAACCATGAAGTTAAAGAACATGTCTCTTGGAGTCAAGAAAGGAAAGGGAAAAGAAAAGTCCCAATTCAAGAAATCGTCAAAGAAAATTGACAAGGGAAAGGGGAAGGCCGTTGTGAATGGCAATCCCAAGGCAAAAAGTGTCAAGCTCTCCGAGGCCGAATGTTTCCATTGTAATGGGAAGGGGCATTATAGGAGGAGTTGTCCCAAATACTTGGAGGATCTCAAGGAAGGGCGTGTGACGCCTATTGGTATGATTTCCTCTCTCTATGTGATAGACGTTAATTATGCTTGTACTTCCACTTGGGTACTTGATACCGGATGTGGCTCTCACCTTTGTAACCATTTGCAGGTTATAAGGGACGTGCAAGCACTAGCAAAAGGTGATATGGATCTCCGCATGGGCAATGGAGCTAGAGTAGCCGCCGTTGCCGTAGGGACCTATGTGCTCACTTTAGCTAGTGGTTTAGAGTTGTATTTAAATAATTGTTATTTTGTACCAACTTTAACTAAGAACATCATCTCCATTTCCGCGTTAGACGCGGAAGGCTTTTGTTTTATGATTAAGGACAAGTGTTGTACTTTTTCTTTAAATGATGTGGTTTATGGCAAGGCCATTTCAATTGGAGGCATTTATGTTTTAAATGATGTTAATGACGTTTATCATATGGAAACTAAAAAGCTCAAGAAGGGTGATCCAAATGAATCCTACCTTTGGCATTGTCGTTTAGGCCACATAAACGAAAGACGCATTAAGAGACTTGCTTCATCAAAAGTGCTCAAACCATTTGGTTTCGAATCTTATGGTACATGCGAGTCTTGCCTTTTAGGCAAGATGACTCGTGCACCTTTTGCGGGAAAAGGGACACGAGCTAGTGAGGTTTTGGCTCTCATACACACGGATGTGTGTGGACCATTAACCATCACCGCTAGAGGAAGTTTTCTCTACTTCATTACTTTTACTGATGACTTAAGTAGATATGGGTATGTCTACTTAATGAAGAACAAAAGTGAAGCCTTTGACAAGTTCAAAGAGTTTCAAAAGGAAGTAGAGAACCAATTGGATAAAAAGATAAAGACTCTACGGTCCGACCGTGGTGGTGAGTATCTAAATATTGAATTTGATTCACACCTAAAAGATTGTGGTATAGTATCACAATGGACTCCTCCTGGCACACCACAACTAAATGGTGTGGCCGAAAGGAGAAACCGAACTTTACTTGATATGGTTCGGTCAATGATGAGTCTAACTGAGCTTCCTAGTTCATTTTGGGGTTTTGCCCTCTTGTCTGCAGTATTTTCACTAAATCGAAGCCCGACTAAAGCGGCCGATAAGACTCCATATGAGATATGGAGAGGGAAAGTCCCTCATTTGTCATTCATGCGTATTTGGGGTTGCGAAGCATACGTTAAGATCAAGTTTGACAATAAGCTTGCACCTGTGTCGACAAATGTCTTTTTGTAGGATATCCAAGGGAAACACGTGGCTATTACTTCTACAATAAACACGAGAACAAAGTGTTTGTGGCTCGTGATCTTTGTCTTCCTAGAAAAGGAATTTATTTCTAGGAGACAGAGTTGGAGAAAATTTGAACTTGAAGAAGTTCGAGAGCCACAAACCGAGAATGAGGTAGAGGAGAATGTGGAGGATAGCATTCCCTCTTCCTCTGAAACGGTAATTATTCCTAGAAAGTCAAGTAGGATTTCTAATCCACCTGATCGCTACCTTGGTAACATCGAAGAGGATGGTGTTTTGTTACTTCTTGAAAGTAATGAACCCACTACCTACAAATCGGCCATGTCTAGTCCCGACTCCTCGCTTTGGCTAGAAGCCATGCGGTCCGAAATGGATTCCATGTACGAGAACCAAGTATGGGACTTGGTGGATTTACCTGAGGGAGTGCGACCTCTTCAGTGTAAATGGATATACAAAATTAAACTCGGCGTGGATAAACATGTGGATGTTTACAAAGCTAGATTGGTGGCAAAAGGTTTCACCCAAGTTCATGGTTTACACTATGACGAAACCTTCGCTCAAGTCGCTATGCTTAGGTCCATTAGGATAATCTTAGCGGTTGCCGCATTTCATGATTATGAGATTTGGCAAATGGATGTCAAAACCGCCTTTTTGAATGGGATTCTAGAAGAAGAGGTGTACATGATACAACCCGAAGGTTTTGTGGATACATCTAACCCTAAGAAGGTGTGTAAGCTCAAGAAGTCCATTTATGGTCTTAAGCAAGCATCTAGGAGTTGGAATCATCGCTTTGATCATGTCATTAAACAATACGGATTCACTAGAAGTGTGGAAGAACCGTGTTTATACATGAAGTTTAGTGGGAGTAAGGTTGTATTCCTTGTCCTATATGTGGATGACATATTGCTCATTGGGAATGACATTCCATTGCTCACTTCCGTTAAGGAGTGGCTAGGGAAACACTTCCAAATAAAGGACTTGGGAGAGGCACAACGAATCTTAGGTATCCGGATCTATAGGGATAGGTCCAAGAGGATACTAGCATTGAGTCAAGAAGCTTATATTGACAAAGTTCTTGACCGGTTCAATATGAAAGACTCCAAGAGAGGATTTCTACCTATGGGCCAAGGGATTACTTTGAGCAAGTCACAGTCTCCCTCTACCCCTAAGGAAATTGAACACATGAAGACCGTCCCTTATGCTTCAGTTGTTGGGTCTATCATGTATGCTATGATTTGCACTCGTCCCGACGTTGCGTATGCCTTGAGCATGACAAGTCGGTATCAAGCCAAGCCTGGTGAGAGTCCTTGGATAGCCGTAAAGAACATCCTTAAGTACTTGAGAAGGACTAAGGATTCGTTCTTAGTGTTTGGAGGAGAAAGCGAGTTGTGTGTAAGAGGTTACACGGACGCAAGTTTCCAAACTGATCGGGATGACATGAAATCCCAATCCGGCTACGTGTTTATGCTAAATGGAGGAGCTGTTTGCTGAAAGAGCTTCAAGCAAAGTGTTACTGCGGATTCTACAACAGAGGGTTGAATACCTGAATACCTTGCGGCGTACGAGGTGCGAAGGAAGCTATTTGGATTAGGCAATTCATGGAGGGGCTAGGAGTAGTCCATTCCGCCAAAGATCCTATCACTCTATATTGTGATAACAGTGGAGCTATTTTTCAAGCCAAAGAGCCTAAGTCTAGTAACAAATCTAGACACATTGAAAGGAAATACCATGTAATTAGAGATTATGTGGAAAGGAAGGAAATTGACATTTGTAAGGTTGGGACAGGATGACAACATTCTTGATCCTTTAACCAAGCCTTTATCAAAGGCTAAGCATGATGGTCATGTCGTCTCTATGGGATTGAGACAAGTACCAGATTTTCTTTAGATTATGGATATGTAATAATTGGATAGTGTATCTTTTATTATATATATGATAATCATATTCATTGTTTTCGTATTCATTCTTTTATGAATTTTTATTTAGTGTGACTAAATTTTAATACCTTGTTTATCTGAATAAGTTGTGGAGACAATGTTGAACACTATTCAAGTGAATAAGATGAACATTGTATTTTGTCCCTAGTCACTTAATGAGGTGATGTCTCGGAGTGACTAGATTGTAAGTCGATTGATGGTTGTTCAACACCATAAGGTCATATGTGATGACTGGTCGATTACATAGGCAGAGTGTATGACACTTTGCTTAGGAAGTGACCATTTAGAGAGTCCCTAAGTTCTATTATAGACGCCTGGTCGTGGCGGGGATCTCTAAGATGTTCTAATGAGTCGATTCTTTTGACTGGAGACTATTATCTGAGCAGGTGCAGTTTCCGAGTGACTTTGGTTTTTGTCCTAGGTCGTGCCGTGAAAGGAGGCCAAAAGGGCATTTACTAGGTTATGGTGAGCTGTATTGTGCAATAGGATAGATAGGGCATACATGAATTGTCCACCCACGTTGGGTAACTATATCTCAAGGCCACTCGAGGAGTTAATGACTACAAATGCGTGGCCACGCTCGGAAGTAATCTGTGAGAGATTTTTCCGGTCAGGTAGTCACACTCCCGATCGAGAAAACCACTCGCGATGTGTTCATGTGCAAGTGCGACCTGAAAGACACCTTGCATTAAGTGGGAGATTAAAACGGACAAGAGAATTGGTAGCGCACACCTTGTGTCGGACAAGTGGGAGATTGTTGGAGTTAGTGTCCTCTGATACGTGCATTTTATGTAGTCTTTTTAGCCTATTTTATGCACGTATTTCTATGCTTTTATCGTGGTTTTACGCTACGAAATGCCCCGAATATGCTACTTTGGGTTATTTTGTCTTATTTGCAGGAATGAACCAGAAAGTAGCGGAAATCAAGCCAATTACCGTCCGTTTAGCATGCATTTGGAGAAAGAGTAGATTTGGAGCGGGAATTATAGCTGTCTTGGGATGCGTGAAGGTGTTTCGGGAGCTAAAAGGACAAGTCAAAGTCAAACTAACGAGAATTGTAGCTGCTGAAGTCAAGACCCACCTGATCGAGTGATTTATTACTCGATCGAGTGGTTTTAGGTGCAATAAATAGTCGATCGAGTTGCTTCCTTAGTCGATCGACCAGTCCCCTTATGTAATCAGTCGATCGAGCACTATACATGGTCGATCGAGCTATTTTCAAGTTGAGTTTGCTCGATCGAGTGATTTCTCTACTCGATCGAGTGGATTATCTTTCTTGGCTGGGCTTTTTAAGCTTTAATTCGTTAATTAGGTTTAATCCTACTCCTAATTTCTTATAAATAGGAGTTAGGGATGTCATTTGGAATCATCCAATAATCAGGGGATCAACATACGTTACTTTCCCTGTCACTTTCCCTGTTGCTTTTTGTTCTTTCATTTAGGATCATTTAGATTAGTAATTTCTTTCCTCTTTTCTCTCTTTTTATTTAATGTTTATTATTCCCCCTCCTCCTTTATTTATTGTTCTTGTTTATTTTATGAGTAGCTAATTCCCCCTAGTATGTTAGGATTAGGGAAGCCGTGGTAGCGATGCTTTAACTGTATTAAATAGATTAGCTCGGCGATAGGAATTGTATTAGGCAATTTAATTGTTATCCAGTCGAATGTATGCATGCAGGAGACCAATAATTCTAGTTAACCCCGACCTAGATCGAAAGATTGGAAGGGAAGGCTTGCTTAATTACAATAGGGTATTGCAGTGAGGGCGAAAGTTAAGCTGTTTACACTCTAGGGCGGTTTAAGGACCGAAAGGTGACGACCATAGCTCTTCTTATCAATAGTCTGATCGCCTTAGTATTCTCGATAATATAAGATCTGATAGCTGCCACGGTGGACCGACTCTTAGCATACTACCCTTCTTCTTCTGTTAATTTCTCTTTTTTTATTTCTCTTGCTTTAATCTTTAGTTTAGTCAACACAATCAATTCAAAACCCCCATTAGTGACATTAGACAGATAAACAGACAAATAGATAGTACACCGCCTCCCCGTGGAGATCGACCCTACTTGCCGCCGACACGGTTAGCAGTAATCTAGGTATTTTATTTTTGGTGTAGAAACGACCGCAACAAATTTTGGCGCCGTTGCCGGGGAGGCAATCTATTTATTTATTTGTTTAATTTTATATTTTTTTTAGCCTCGGGGATTTTTCCCTTGAGGCCGTTCGATCTTTTTCCTTGAGTGTCTTTGTTTTGATAGGCCTTACAGTACTACCTAAACAGTTCTAGGTGAAAGACATCAAAGGAAGGCTTGAGTACCTTTGACCCATCACCGATGTCCCATTATATGGAACAACTAGGTGATCCGCTACGAGGGAGATGTGGTTCACGAGCACAATGCGGCTGTAGTTGTGCCGCCACATCCACCCTATCAATGGCCACCGCAACAAGATCCTCCCGATATACAAGAAGAAGAAATTGCGGAGCTGAAATCCTTACTGCAGACACTTGCATCTCAATTGCAAGATCGTGACCGAGAGAGGCAAGATCATGATAGACGCACTTCTTCGCGACTTGAAAAGCTCGAAACTGACATTGCTCAGTTAGCAGCTGAGATACAAGAAGAAGAGGTTGCAGAACTGAGGTCTTTAATGGAGATACTTGCATCTCAAATACAGAATTATGATCGAGTGAGGCAAGAGAGTGATAGACGTGCGGATGCTCAAATCATTGAGTTGGAGTCTAAAATTGCTCGATTAACAAGTGAGTCGGATAATTGGCAACCGAAGAGGTATACCTTCGAGAACGGTTTTCCCATGAAAAACCGTGTTGCCCAATCCGAGGATGACTTTTATGACTCGGACGACGAGTTTCTATCACATTTCATTGCCCCACACGAGGATTTCAGCGCTGTACAGGAGGAATCACTCGATCGAGTGACTTATACTAGTCGATCGAGTGATTTTCCAGGAGAAACAGCTCGATCGAGTGAAATTGCTGCTCGATCGAGTGGAATTCAGGAGGAAGTTGGTCGATCGAGTGATTATTCGCTCGATCGATCGAGTTGGCCATTGGGAGCTTTGGTTCGTCATTCTGGTTTGATTTGGATGACGAGTCTGACGATGATGAAGGTTACGGTGAACCTCCCTATTCACGGTAAGTCGGATACACTTGAAGTCTGCGATCTACGGGATGGATTCCACCGAGGAGGTTGATGAAGAAGCGGTGAGTCGAATTTGCTCCTAGCACGAGATGAGGTATTACATTCCTTTGTCGGTGATTCCTTCGTTGAGAGCAACCAACCGAGGTAGTAAACGGTAATTTTATTATTGTTTGTATATTACCTCGTCTGATTCATGCATGTCCTTTTAATGCTTTACCCCCTTCCATGTGGACATATAATTTAACTGATTTTCACCGTACATGTCATCTCAAAATTGCTAATTTGAATTTAAACCATAATGTATTGACGATCGCTCCCGCGCTCCTTTATTTTGTGGATAAGTTTAGGAGCGCCCATAGGAAATTTGTCAGACTTAAACGGTTGTTTAATTTTATTTCCTATTTCTGTATTCCACTTTTGTGCTACTTATGCTTTTGTGTAGCACATGCGCAGCTATTTGTGGTTTTTGCGCTTTGAGCTGTTTTGATTGTGACTAATTAGAGAGGCTCGAAGAAAAAGAAGGTCGAGTGGGACTGTTGAAGCTAGCGCTACCCGGGAGGCAACCCGGCGATTTATTTCTGCATTTATATTTCCCTTAAGTTGTAATAAATGGTTTTATACCATAGACTATCTCAGTATGCTTGTCTTGTTAGTTTGCGGGCTGTTCTTATTGCGTTTTGCAGGAAATACGATGAGAAGTACTCGATCGAGTGCTTTCTGTACTCGATCGAGCACTTGTGCTGCCAAATCCTCTCGATCGAGCTAGTATCTACTCGATCGAGCACCTGCAGAATGAGAAACCACTCGATCGACCCAGATTCCAGTCGATCGAGCAGTTTAGATGGCCATGTTACTCGATCGACCACTGTTGGACGGACATCGAGTGTTATTAACTTGGATTAGCTTCCTGAGACGGTTTTCCGGGCCCTTAGCAACCTCCCATTTCATGGTCGGTTTGGGGAGGTCCCCTTATTCGCGCATTTGGTGAGTTTTCCGCTTTTTACTCTTTTCCCCCTTTAGTTTGCATTTCCTTTCCATGTTTTGGTACAATGGGGGCATTGTACGGTTTGGTTTGGGGAGGTTATGCATCCATATCTGTGTCTGCATTTCGTTTTCATTGCATTTCAGTAATCACGTTTAATTTCCTGTTTGCATTATTATTTATTTCAGAAAAAAAAAAAATTCAAAAAAATTCAATAAAAATCAGAAAATTGTCAAAAATTCAAAAAAAAAAAAAATTTTTCACGTTTAATTTAGCATATAGGTTGAGTCGGAACAGTAGATTTCCATGATGATATTGCACTACATTTGTCTTTCTGCTTAAGCCTTGCAATAAACTGTTATTCTTTTAGCTTTGTCTTTTGCATAATCTACGAGTTAATGTTTAATTTAGCTGAACATATAGACTTGACCTGAAATTTTGGCAACCTACTTATAATTTCTAAGATTTAGAGCCGTATAAACTGGTGTCATTTATGACCAGTTTCATGTAGGATTGTGAGTAGTTACTCCTTGCATATCATGTATCATTAATTTGCACGTATATGAAATTCAATTGCTTTTTGTCGTCATACATTCGGGATAGTGGTTGGTGTCACATGCAGGGAGGTGCTTACATTTTCCCTTTTCTTTCATTTTTACCCATAAACTCCACATTAGCCAAATTTGCCTGTTGACCCTTAGCTACATCCAAATTTAGCCTGCCTTGTCAAGCTAGTTTAGATTGTTTTGCGGTATATTTTCTATTGTATCAAATATTGGCGCATATTCTATTGAATCGGAGTTGGTAATCTATGAAGAAAGGGAGGATGTTGAAAAAAGAATTCAAAAAAAAAAAAAAAAAAATGAAAAAAGAAGAAGAAAAAGAAACCAAAAAAAATAGAAATAGAAAAAAAATTTGAAAAAGAGAAGTTGTTAGTTGACGGTTTCTACTCCTATGTTCTATCTTACATTATTTGAGGAGTATGTTTGGTTTGGTTTGGTGAGTTTTATGCCAAATGAAGGGCATTGTGCTTATTTCATAATTGAGTTGGAAATGGATATGTTTCATATGGTTTTGTTTAGGTACTAGCTTGATCACCTATACCTCCACATTCCCATAATTGTTTTGCCTTTTCTTACCCCACTACTACAGATACAGGCTATAACAACGGTCAAAAACCGTTGTTATATAAAAAAGCGGACGTTGTTAAAGCGTCCGTTGTAGAAGGTTTTAACAACGGTTAGTTTTCTTACGGAAACCGTTGTTAAAACTATTAACAACGGTTTTAAATATAAAAACCCGTTGTGGAAAGTGTGACTCAATTTTGGGGGGAAAGTTATAACAACGGGTTTTAATATACAAAACCGTTGTTATAACTAAAGACAACGGGTTGTTTGTAAATAACCGTTGTTGTTTGTTCTTAAAAAAAAAAAAAAATTAAATTAAATATTACTAGCTATAAATATTAAAGCATCCTTTACCAACATATTAAAGCATCCTTTACTAAAATTCATTAATTGAAACAACATGGCAATGAACCCTAATTTTATCAACAACGAAGAATGGCTTACACAAACGATTGAAGATGATGGGAAGGTTCTCGCCGGGCTTCCCGCCGATCAACACCCATTAATCAAAGCATCCCTTGAACATCAACGGAATTATTGGATTAAGAGGCGTGAAGCAGTCCGGCTTGTCAACAAAGCCTCATCATCATCATCATCTTCATACCCTAGTCGGCCTGTTACTCGCAACTTGGCTGCAGCCAGAGATATGTTGAGTTGTACTCTTCCAACCTTATCTCCACATGCAAGTCGTGTCCTTGCATATATTCAATCTGTTATTGCAAAATATGAAGCCAATGACCCGGAAGTTAGCGGTATACCAGAGTGGCGTGATTGGTGGCAGGTTGAGAAGCGTTTTTACGCTTAACAGGGGGTTGTTCCGGCTTATTATACATCTTTTGATTTCTGATAATTGCTGTAATGTATTTGGTTTAAAATTAAATGAAATGATCATTTTGAAAGTGTTGAGTTATGCTTGTTTGATTTGCTTCCATTTTTTCAACTCCATAGATCTATCAGTCATCATCAAGATCTGATTATGGCACAACTTCCTAACATATATGGCACAACTTCCTAACATATATATTAATTAAAAAACAACTCAACCCACACATTAGTATAAATACATTGCATTATCTCAACTAACATGCATTTCCATTATCTCAATATATTCTCCAAACCCTAACTGCTAAAACATGCTCGATCCCAGATCTTGAAGGACGCCAAAGAAGATGGAAATGAAATAATTAGCAGATGCTTAACGGAACCTAATGGTCGATAAAAACACATACATGGAAATGAAATAATTAGCAGATGCTTAACGGAACCTAATGGTCGATAAAAACACATACATTGAAATGAAATAATTAGAACAATAAAATAATGACGATGAAACAAACCTGATAATTACAGAACGTACGTAAAGAGACGATGAAATCAACAGTGACGGCGAGAAGATAAAGCGACGATGAGAAAGAGAGAAAGAGACGATGAGAAAGTGTGTGTTTTGTGTTTGTGTTTGTGTTTGGTCGTCTTTCTTTGGGTTTGTGTTTGTGTATTAAGGTTTGTGTTTTATGGTCCGTGAGACTTGTGTTTGTGTGGTTTATAGTATGGAAGGTATTGACAACGGTTATTAAACAACAACCGTTGTGAAATATGTTTTAACAACGGTTGTAGAAAACACCCGTTGTTAAATAAGTTTTAACAACGGGTTTCAAAAATAACCGTTGTGATTACTTTTCACTAACTTTGCGCCAATTTTGCGCCAAATTATTAACAACGGTTGTTCATGTGTGACCCGTTGTTAAAACGAATAACAACGGTTTTTATAACCATACCCGTTGTAATTGATTTTAGTAAAATTCGCGCCATACATTCTACAACGTCTATTGTGATTTTCGTGAATATTCGTTGTTAAAGGGGCGTTGTAGTTGCCTGGATTTGTAGTAGTGCCCATTGCCTCACTTTGCCATATTTTTGTAAGCCCTCGGCTGTGACAGGACCTTGTTTGGTTGGAATGTGTGTACGGTAGTTAGAATTGTCTATCATATTAGCTGCATGCATGTTTATGTGGGTCGTAGTTTAGGTGAGCGACTATTTTTCTTTCTCTCTTACATATATATGCTTACCCTTTGCTTCATGAGAGAAGAGTGACCCGTGAGAGTCCACTGTTAAAGGTCTTGCAAGGTCGACGGTTCAGCTTTATTTATAAACATCTTACAACTCGTTTGCATTTGACTGTCTTGCTATAAGTGTTAGTTTGCTTGCATTAAATTGGCTTAAGTGGGCATTTGTAGCTAGCTCTGAGTTATTTTTCCGTTCCATTAGCATATAGTTTTTAGTTTACTCGGGGACGAGTAAAGGTTTGGTTTGGGGAGATTTGATACGTGCATTTTATGTAGTCTTTTTAGCCTATTTTATGCACGTATTTCTATGCTTTTATCGTGGTTTTACGCTACGAAATGCCCCGAATATGCTACTTTGGGTTATTTTGTCTTATTTGCAGGAATGAACCAGAAAGTAGCGGAAATCAAGCCAATTACCGTCTGTTTAGCATGCATTTGGAGAAAGAGTAGATTTGGAGCGGGAATTATAGCTGTCTTGGGATGCGTGAAGGTGTTTCGGGAGCTAAAAGGACAAGTCAAAGTCAAACTAACGAGAATTGTAGCTGCTGAAGTCAAGACCCACCTGATCGAGTGATTTATTACTCGATCGAGTGGTTTTAGGTGCAATAAATAGTCGATCGAGTTGCTTCCTTAGTCGATCGACCAGTCCCTTATGTGTAATCAGTCGATCGAGCACTATACATGGTCGATCGAGCTGTTTTCATTTGAGTTTGCTCGATCGAGTGATTTCTCTACTCGATCGAGTGGATTATGCTGCGGGCTGGGCTTTTTAAGCTTTAATTCGTTAATTAGGTTTAATCCTACTCCTAATTTCTTATAAATAGGAGTTAGGGATGTCATTTGGAATCATCCAATAATCCGGGGGATCAACATACGTTACTTTCCCCTGTCACTTTCCCTGTTGCTTTTTGTTCTTTCATTTCCGGATCATTTAGATTAGTAATTTCTTTCCTCTTTTCTCTCTTTTTATTTAATGTTTATTATTCCCCCTCCTCCTTTATTTATTGTTCTTGTTTATTTTATGAGTAGCTAATTCCCCCTAGTATGTTAGGATTAGGGAAGCCGTGGTAGCGATGCTTTAACTGTATTAAATAGATTAGCTCGGCGATAGGAATTGTATTAGGCAATTTAATTGTTATCCAGTCGAATGTATGCATGCAGGAGACCAATAATTCTAGTTAACCCCGACCTAGATCGAAAGATTGGAAGGGAAGGCTTGCTTAATTACAATAGGGTATTGCAGTGAGGGCGAAAGTTAAGCTGTTTACACTCTAGGGCGGTTTAAGGACCGAAAGGTGACGACCATAGCTCTTCTTATCAATAGTCTGATCGCCTTAGTATTCTCGATAATATAAGATCTGATAGCTGCCACGGTGGACCGACTCTTAGCATACTACCCTTCTTCTTCTGTTAATTTCTCTTTTTTTATTTCTCTTGCTTTAATCTTTAGTTTAGTCAACACAATCAATTCAAAACCCCCATTAGTGACATTAGACAGATAAACAGACAAATAGATAGTACACCGCCTCCCTGTGGAGATCGACCCTACTTGCCGCTGACTTCTGTTAGCAGTAATCTAGGTATTTTATTTTTGGTGTAGAAACGACCGCATCATCCTCCACAATAGTGCGTTAACATAATAAATCTCATTAATAGAATATCATCAGATATTTAATTATTTGATCCTCGTCAGTTGATTAACGTAAATCGATAACGGTTGGCTGACTAGAGTTTGACGTTATTATCGTGAGACGGCGGTGATCAACTGACCCCTTTCGGTCACACCTAAAGGAACGAACCCCAATTGATAACTAATTAATTGTATGAGATACAATTCATTTAGTCCCTTGATTTATAGACTAAGAGGTTAGTCGATTATTATTAGAGAGATTTCGAGTTGCGAACTCGAGGAGCGGCAGTTATTATTTAATTATGCGATAATTAAATAATAAGTTTTGGGAAACGGGTTTTAGTTAATTAATCGTAATTTACTAAAATTGTACTAATTGATTAATGTGATTAATATTAGTACGTAAATAATATGTGTAGTGGTACACGTATATTTACGGAGTGAATTGGACGAATTTATTATGGAAGCATTTAAACATGATACGATGTTTAAAATGAAAATTACACGGATTTGTGCGACAAATATAAAAACCAACATGGACCCGTATATGGTCATGTGGACCGTGTAAAATAAGTGTAATGGATGATTACTCACATAATCACTTTACCTTATTTTGTATACTACCATAATATATGTCTTATACTACATTTTGCAAGTGATGTAAGATAAAATTATAAAACAAATAATTGTCCACTAGAGCCAACTCCACCCGCCACTTCCTTTCCCATTTCTACACTCTATATATTTGTTCATTTGTTCACTCCATCTTTCTTACACAATTCATTCATTTTGCATGTGAACAAAACCTCTTCCATCTCTCTACATCATTTCTCTAGTATACAATTATTACTAAGAATAGTTAGTAATATTACTAGTATTATTATCAAGGGCACATATTAATAAGTTACTAGTTCATACTTATTAATATTGTTGGGTAGTTCTTGGGTGCTACTTGGAGGAGACTTTCTATTTGAAGGTTTTTCAAGGAGGATCATCCACATCATTTTAGCTCAAGAACAAATTAGTAAGGAGAACTAATTTGTGCCCATTTTACCTCATATTCAATGTAAGGAAATTGTTTTTCCTTATACTTTGTTTTTATGCTTTCATATTAGCATGCATGTTACATAGATCACATAAACAACAATTTATGAGATAAATTTATTTTATTAGAGAGTCTAATATGGATCTATGATCTTTCACACCATCAGTCCATTATCATCGCTAAAGTTCGATTTATGTGACCGAGGTTACAGGGGAGGGAGATTGAGTTTAGTTATAAGGTACTTTGGTAATGCCGTCTCTGAAATATTGAAAATGGGAGCAAGTTTCGAGTTTTTTAATTGTAATTTTGTAAAGCGAAACGGTATTGAGGCGGCTCATTATATGGCTCATTACGTTCCGTTAGATTTGTTGCCCCGGGTCTGGGTTGCGTGCGTACCACGACATACTGGCGGATGTAGTTTCCTTGACTTTATGCCGAACTTCACATAATTCATAAACCATCTTTTCGTAAAAAAAAATGTCCCGCTATTATTTGATCAGCCTACCCCAGTTCCATCATTTTTTTTATAATCCACCCAGTTTACCTACAATTTTATGGGTGTATATGCAAACAATTTCCGGCCAATGTGTCAGTCCACCTCTGTACTATTTACCTTCAATCCTACTGCTTTGGTAAATTTCTACCAATTTAGGGTTAAAGCGGTCTTAGCGTTAGGTCCGTATTATGATTTGATTGTTTGTTGTATGTTAATTTGAATGCGCGACGTAAATAAAGAACACAAGCAATTTTGGTGACGCGGAAAACCCAATTTGGGAAACAACCGCGGGGGGAGACGGAATCCCACCAAGATTTTCACTATAATTCGGGAGGAAGTACAGTTCTTGCGTTTTGCTATGAATGCTAGGGTATATCTCTTGTATTTTCCCATGATCTTCCTTCTTTGCATTGAGGCCCCTTATATAGGGTAGCTCGTTCAGCTAGGGTTCCTTGCTTTTCCTCCAAGTTATTCCTAATTTAACATAGAATAAGACTTCCCTTTATTGGACTACGGTAGGTGATAGAGTTCTCGTATGCTTCTTCTACGCGGATCAAAGCCCATGTCTTGCACTATGCGCTGATGCTGCCACCCTAGCTCCCTGACATCCTGCGTCCCAAACTGCTTCCAGACCTGCTGTCCCAGTCCGGCCCATATCCAGATTTTGGGCCTAACAGTTTGCCCCCAATTTTCCGCGAAAGCGCAACCCAATTATTTGAGCGGGAAATTGTAGTGTATCGTTGAGTGACTTCTCGCATACTCCATTCACATTTTCAAAACCCCAACTACCCTCTCCTATTTAATCTCATCCGTCCCCTTCTTTCTCTTTCATCGTCATTCCATTTCCTCAAAATCTTCAAATTTTCCGTCTCCACAAACCCTTCTTCTCAACGTCCTTTCACTGTCAGCGCCGCCTCCTCCCGTCGTTCACTACAAAAAAAATTAAAATAGGCGACCGATTTTGGCGACTGAAATCAGTCGCTAAAATCAATTTGGCGACTGAAATCAGTCGCCAAACGTCAGTCGCGGACCTTAGTCGCCTTTTCTAACTTTGGCGACTAAAGTCGGTCGCCAAATTTGGCGTGAAAAATCGATCGCCAAATGACAAAAATGGCGATCGAAAAAATAGTCGCCAAATTATGATTTTAGGTAGTCGCCAATTTGGCGACTGAATTTCAGTCGCTAAATTTGGTATTAGTCGCCAAATTTGGGTGACGTAGCCAGTTTCACTGAGAAACTTTGGCGACTGAATAAGAGCTTTGGCGACTGAAATTCAGTCGCCATTTTGGCGACTACATTAAATCAGTCGCCAATTTGGCGATTGAATTTCAGTCGCTAAAGCCCTTTTCAGTCGCCAAAGTTGCTGTATGTTTTTGTGGTTTTTTTCGTTTTCAATGCTAGCCAACCTGCATACAACGCCATACATCAACCCAAATTTCATCGCCATACACCCCAAATTTCAACACACAACACCATACATTTCAACCCAACACCACCCATTTTCTCAAACTTCATTTCATATATTGAAAATGAAAGTTTTACAAGCTAAGCTATTCTAAAGTTCAAGTTTTACAAGCTTACATGCTAAAATCATCTTACTTGGAAGCCAACACCGGCTCCACTCCTCCCTTGTGGACCATGCGGATCATTTGGATCGTAGTTGGGTCTAGGTC
Source organism: Silene latifolia (assembly GCF_048544455.1). Taxonomy (NCBI): domain Eukaryota; kingdom Viridiplantae; phylum Streptophyta; class Magnoliopsida; order Caryophyllales; family Caryophyllaceae; genus Silene; species Silene latifolia. Next base: position 66,543,591 of record NC_133531.1, read on the forward strand.
CGGGGTTACAACCTTGCCACCAATTCTCAAACATTTCCATTCTTTCCTTCATTTGGCGGAATTCTTCATCACGTTTGGCATCACGTTCATCACGCTCTGTTACTTGAGCTTGAAGTTGACTAATAATTCCCGGTTGATACGTGTTGCTGGGAATTGTTGAAGTCGATCTCCTACGCGTTTTCTCATAGAAAGCCGGTGTTGAACTTCCGGTACCACGTGCCCTTTCTTGAAGCCATTCACCAACTCATACCATATGTCATTATCTCAGTCGCCAAGTTTGATTCCCTTTTTAAAAAAGACAGTCGCCAATTTGAAAACCAGTCGCCAATTTGGCGACTAAATATATCAGTCGCCAAATTTCGGTCGCCTGTTTTAGTTTTTCTTGTAGTGTTTTCAAGTACTCTTGCTTCTCTCTTCTTACTTGTCATGGCCAAAACCCGTTTCACATCATCCTCTTCCACCACCATCGACCTCGTCGAAGACGACGACTTCCCTTCACAGGGAGTCCTAAAAAAACCACACTCCGGTGACTCCCACCTAACCCCAGAGGACATCCCCAGGATTAAAGCCTTGCTTGGATTAGGTGACGATGTGGTGATCCACATCCCCAAACCTGGTCAGAAGGCAGATGCTTTTCGTGAGGGATGGATCTGCTTGTACACCTACCCCTTCGTCCTTGGCTGTAGATTCCCTTTCCCTCTGATGATTCAAGAGTTCATTCGCTTGAACTCCCTTCCCATGATCCAAATTGCCCCATACGCATGGAGAATCCTCTTGTCCACTGTTGCTTTGAACAATAGTTGGGACGCCGGAATTGGGTTGTCAGATCTGGCCCATAAGTTTGAATTTCGGTCGTTAGGGAACGGCCAATACACTTTCAGGGCTGTGGAGAAGACTGAAAATTTTCTTCAGTCGGCTGCTAAGGGCAAGGATGACGGGTGGTATGAAGACTTTTTCTATGTCAAGCTTGACTCACTCCCCATCCATGCTGACTATCTGTTCGAGCACTGGATTTTTGCCAAGAGTAAGTATAATTGTACGCCTATTTTTGATTGCTCTTGTTACTCACTGTTCTTACTCTTTGATCTGATGCAGAACTCAAGAACCCTGAGAAATCCGAGGACGAGAAAGCTTCTGTTGCCAAGCTCTTTTCCATCCCTGAAGACCGCAGACTGTTCCCCATCCTGCTTTCTGGTTTAGACGACTCCATCGCTGAAGAAACCATGTCCTCCGGTAAATATCCTCTTTTGACTTCCATTAGCTCCCATGTCTATTTACCCTTTATTCTGACTTCTTGTATCCTGGCTCCTCCATAGGAAACGCTAGACCCTCTGCCTCCGAGATCCTGATGCGCCAAGCCAGGAAAAGAACTGCTGACTCCTTCACCTCTCATGCCTCCTCAAGAAAGAGATCCTCCTCAAGACCTGCTCCAGAACCTATTGAAGTGACCCCAATATCGCGTGCCCCTGGGTCCCATGTCCATGCTGACGAACTGCTGCTACGTCTCCCTGCTAACTTCGGGAATGCGGAACCTGCCAACTACTGGCCTGCACTGGAGAGGCTCCTGACTCCGGCTTGCTCCAGGGCATTTAATGAGACTGCCCCCCAGGAGATGACCGACCTGGCTGCTGAACACTGCTTCTTTGTGAGTCTTCTTTTTACCGGCCCCTTTCTTTCTTTGCCCCTGTGCTTCCCTGACTGATGGTTTTCTTCATTGCAGGCTCTTCAATCATCCCTCTACCTCCGCAAGATGCTGTAGAGGGCCAAAGTTGAGTGCCTGGCTTCTGTGGAGAAGAACAAGGAGCTCACAACTACATGTGACAAACTGAGGGAGCAGCTCCATGCGGCCAAAAAGGAGAAGGAGGCAGCTAAAGACCAGCTGGCGAGGACGCAGGAAGCTAACTGCGTTCTGACTTCCGGGCTGACAAAGGCAGAGGCCCGCTGAAGAGATGGCTGAGGTAGCCAAAAACATGGGAGCCTACACTGCTTTTGAGGGGCGGATTGACTGCATCCGTGCTTACACTGAGGGGAGGCACACATCCTGGAACCTGGAGGAGGAGCTGGCCGAGTTTGCCCGTGCATTTCCCAATGGTATGGATCGAGCGCCTGTTCTCCTCGGCCGAGGCTGCTAATCCGGAGCTTGATTTCACCGCCATGGATATCTCTGGGGCTATCTCTGGGACTGTAGAGGAGATCCCGGCGGAGGAGACTGGTGATGGTGCTGCTGCAATCCTGAGGCTGTTCAGTGTACTGCAATGAGAAGCGAGATGGAGCACGGGAGCGAGCACCGGTCGGGATGCGATTGTTGAGAGGATTGACCTCTCTTAAATTTTAAGTTGTCTGGGGACTTGGCCCTGTGTGGTGCAAGTTTGTAAACAACTCTTTTTCGTTTTTTTTATTTTGGCTTGTTTTGTGCCTGCTGGTATGCAGGCTTTAAACTCTGATGGTGCCTGCAACAGGTAACAGGTGCCTTCACTTAAAGTAGTTCTGGGCCCAAGTTTTAGGCCCTCCTTTTGTTATACTTGCGTTTTTTGCCATTGATTTCTGGAGTTGTGATTCCACATAGGTATACCCAGGAGGCTGACCTGGCTCCAGGTGCACATCCCTTGCTCCCGGTGACAGGTTTCTGATAACATATTTTACCCATGACGTAAAATATCTTATCACTAGGATTAGCTGACTAGAGCATACCTTCATTGACTGTTTCTGACTAACAAGGAATGTTGCGTTCCTTGTGGTTCCAGACGTTTGAAATTCCGTCCGTGCACCTTTTGCTCTACGTCATAGCTATGGAATTACTGAGATTAACGTTAAGGTATGGGTGGTCTTATTATGCCGTACCCTGCGCGCTACCTCGGCGTATGCTCCCCATGTGGCTTGACTTAAGATAAACATCTTCGCAACCTCACATGGCAGGGGCTGGACCCTCAAAGTGTTCCTTATTTGACAAGTAACCAAAATTAGTACCAAAGCCTTTCTTCGTATAAGCATGATAAATTCCAAAGTAGTGCAAATTACCTGGTGCTATCTCATGGTGTTCCAGGGCAACACTTGGATCCAGGAAGCCACAGCCTGGACTACTTGGTTTAAAAACGACTCTATTTGGTTTAAAAAACAATGAAAAACTAGGGAAAAGAAAAAAAGTTTTCTGAAACACACCAATACCTAAAGCATATACTAACCCCCACCCTTTTTTTTGCTTCACGGACTTTTGAAAGGTCCTTTGTACACTAAATTTTTGGCACTTTGTCAGACAAAGTACCATTTCAAGTGACGAATGTTCCAGGGTTTATCCATGATTTGACCGTGCATGGTCATCAACCAATATGCCCCATTCTTGACAATGCTTTTGACCTGATATGGCCCTTCCCATTTGTAAGCAAACTTTCCTGCCTTGTGGTTCTTGGTATTTTCGAATACCCTTCTGAGTACGAGGTCCCCTATTTCAAGGGTTCTGATCTTGACATTCTTGTTATACGTCGTTGCTACAGATTGTTTATACGACGCCATACGTATGTAGGCGCTTTCTCGCAGCTCATCAACTGTATCCAGGCTCCTAGCCATTTCGACCTTGTTACGCTCTGCCCGTCGGCCGTAGTATGCATGTACGTGGGCACCAGAACTTCTAAGGGTATCACTACCTCTGCTCCGTATACGAGGCTACATGGATTTTGGCCTGTTGCCATTTTCGATGTTGTTCTGTCTGACCAGAGTACTAATGGTAGTTCATTTGCCCATTTTCCCCCCAACTCTTCCAGCCGTTTTCTGAGGTTCTCCACAATGACTTTGTTGCTGGACTCGGCTTGGCCGTTGGTTTGTGGATATCTGGGGGCTGACTTTCTCAGTGTTATATTCCAGCGTGAACAGAAGCCCTCGGTGTTATCCGATATGAACTGGGATCCATTGTCACATATGATCTCAGATGGTATCCCAAATCTGCTTATGATGTTGCGCTTGATAAAAGAGATCACCTGCCGTTCTTTTACCTCTGTCATTGCCTCTGCCTCAATCCACTTTGAAAAGTAATCAGTCATAACTAGCATATACACTCTGTTTCCTGGAGTCCTAGGCAGCTTACCTACTATGTCCATGCCCCACATCATGAATGGCCATGGAGAGATAATCGGATGCATTGGTTCTGCTGGCTGGTGAATTGCTGGAGCCGCCTTTTGACATGACTCACATCGTTTGGCATGATTTACGGCATCTGCGCGCATGATGGGCCAAAAATACCCCTGTCTCAATATTTTGTTAGACAGACTTCGTCCTCCAGCATGGTTCCCGCATTCTCCGCCGTGTACATCCTGCAGCACCGTTTCTGCTTCCTCTTTGCTCAAGCACCTGATGCATGGTCCCGCCAATGACTTTCTAAAGAGAATGTTATCAATCATGATATACCTGGAGGCTTTTATCCTAAAACTTTGTGCTTCCTTTCTATCCTCAGGGAGTGTCCCATCCCTTAGCCAATTTATGTACGGTACTCTCCAATCTGCATCCTGCTGTCCTACTATGGAAACCAGAGTCCTGGCTCCCTGCGTACACTGCATGTGTATATCCTCTTTTACCGGATTCTGATCTGGCTCCTTCTAGATGGCTGGGGTCAATACATGGGTGATAGGTATATTTGACAGTTCTTTGGGCTTGAAGATGGCCCCTAACGTTGCCAGGGCATCCGCCTCCACGTTCTGATCTCGCAGCACCTGAGTTATCTTGAACGTTCTAAACTTCGACTTTTGCTCTGTGGCTATCTTCAAGTAGGCTATCATCTTTGAATCACGTGCCACATATTTGTTGTTTACATGATTCACCACAAGTAAGGAGTCACTATACACCCTCAGGTTCCTCACCTTAAGCCCCGACGCCATCTGCATCCCAAGTATAAGGGCTTCATACTCGGCTTCATTGTTGGTTGCTTTGAACTCACACCTAACAGCTTATACTATCATATCACCTTTAGGTGATCGAAGGACCAAACCTACACCAGTTCCCCTTGCATTTGAGGCTCCATCAATGTATAGGGTCCATATCTCGCTATCCTGACTCCCCGTTATTGTCAAGCATTTCTCTCTCGCTTCCCCACAGTAGGGGGCGTAAGTCGAGATCGACGAAATCGCTAGGGCTTGGGATTTTATCGCTGTTCGGGTTGGTGTAAGTCATACCCGCTAAGATGCACTGACCATTTAGTCATTCTGCCCGAAAGTTCAGGCTTCCTCATAATAGTCTTTGGCGAGTAGTTGGTTATTACGTGGATGGTGTGAGATTCAAAGTACGGTCCCAGTTTATAGGAAGCTGTAACCAAAGCCAACGCTAGTTTTTCAAAGGAAGTGTACCTGGTCTCTGCAGGAAGCAGAGATTTGCTAATGTAATACAAAGGATGCTGCACTCTTTCTTGTTCTTTGACCAAGACCGCACTTACGGCTGCTTCCATAACTGACAGGTACAGGAATAGTGGCTCCCCTTGCTCCGGTTTTGCGAGTAACGGTGGCGTGCTTAGATAGCTTTTGAGTTCCGCGAATGCCTTTTCATGTTCCTCGGTCCATTCGAATTTCTGAATTTTCCTCAATATATCATAGAACATCTTGCACCTATCTGAAGCCCTCGATATGAACCTGTTTAGGGCCGCCACCTTCCCTGCCAGCCTTTGCACATCTTTTGGCTTCTGCGGTGATTCCAGCTGGAGTATTGCTTTTATCTGCTCCATGCTTGCTTCAATTCCTCTCTGGTCACCATATATCCTAAGAATTTTCCCGAGGATACTCCAAACGAGCACTTGGACGGATTAAGCTTGATTTTAAACTCCCTTAATGTCTGGAAGGTGTCCGCTAAGTGTTCCATATGCATTCCTGCTTTTTTGGACTTCACTACCATGTCGTCTATGTATACTTCCATGGTCTTTCCTATTTGCTGCTTGAACATTTTATTTACCAGTCGCTGGTAAGTGGACCCGGTGTTCTTTAGGCCAAAGGGCATGACATTGTAACAATATATGCCTCTTTCTGACATGAATGTTATTTCTCTTGATCTTGTGGATACATCTTGATCTGTTTGTAACCGCTCCAGGCGTCGAGGAAAGTAAGTACCTCGTGTCCTGCAGTGGCGTCCACCATTGCATCGATATGTGGTAGTGGAAAGGGGTCCTTGGGACAAGCTTTGTTTAAATCGGTGAAGTCTACGCATACCCTCCACTTCCCATTTTTCTTAGGCACTACTACTACATTAGAAAGCCATTCAGGATAGCTAACTTCTCTGATTTTACCTGCTGCCAAGAGACTGTCTACCTCTTTGTTAATGACCTCGTTCCATTCTGCCGCGAATTTTCTTCTCTTCTGCTGTACTGGGGTGCAGCCTGGGTTCACACTTAGCTTATGTGAAATAACGGATGGGTCTATACCTACCATATCGTTGTGGGACCAGGCGAAACAGTCCATGTTGGTTTTCAGAAATTGAGTCAGCTGGCTGCGTAGCTCTTCACTGCAAGTTGCTCCAATTAATACTGTCCTATCCGGGTTCTCCTCGTCCAGGTGGACCTGGTCTAGTTCCTCTGAGGGAGGCTCCTTGTATTATTTCGAGGTGCCCCGATCCTGTAATTGCTATGAGGGGAGCCTGGTTGTAGCTTTGAGGGCTTGAGCGTAGCAGTTCCTGGATTCCTCTCGATCCCCTTTTACTGTGACCGTACCCCCATGGTGTTGGGAACTTGAGACACTGATGATATTTTGAGGGCACCGCCTTCATCTGATGCAGCCATGGTCTTCCTAGTATCACGTTGTAAGTGGTCGGACCCTCAATGACTAAGTACCTTACCAGTTTATTAACTCCTTCGATGTACGTTGGGATGGTTATTTCACCCACCGAATGCGCAGTCTCACCACTGAATCCCACCAGGGGTACAGATTTCTTTATCAGGTTCTCTTTATCAAAACCCATGGTTTTGAGGGTTTCAAGCATGATGAGGTTCACAGAACTCCCTGTATCCACTAATGCTTTTCGTACGGTGCAATTGCCAATGGATAACGTTATAGTTAGGGCATCGTCGTGTTGCTCCGCACCGCTTTCTATGTCGGTTTCATCGAAAGTTACCGGGGTAAATTGCTCTGGCTTACTCTGTATGAAGTTTCTGGATGATCCTTTTTACTTCCGGTGGCTTTCCTCTTAGCGGCGGAATATGTCAAACCTGATAGCTCGGATCCCCCTGTTATCACGTTAATAATTTTCGTGCATATGGGTGGGGCAGAAGGAAGCACCTGGTTTGCTGCTTCTCTCATGTCCTGCTTGCCCCCACGTGATAACAGGTGGTCCAAGTTTCCCCTGCGTACCTGAAACTTTACTTCCTTTCGCAACCTATAGCAGTCTTACGTTCGTTTCGTGACCTATGTCCCGATGCCATTCGCATCTCTTCTTGCTTTGTCTCTGTCGTCGTTGGGTCGATCCCGAGTGGGAGGCTTTGGCCACCTAACCCGATCATCTAGGCCTCTTAGCGCTTTCAAAGAACCCTTCCATTCCCGTGTTGAATCCATACTCGGATAGCTTAGAAGGGTCTTTGAGAGTCGTCAACTTCTTTGGGTTTTTTCGCTATTCTCGCGATATTGGGTCCATTTGTATAGCTTAGCTCGTTCGTCTTTCTTTTCTGTTGTGATTTTCCTGCTAGGTTTGTCGAAGTTTGCTATTCCTTTTCTAGCTTGTATATCTTCTTCCAATCTTAATCTTTCTTTGTAGCTCTCTTGGACTTCTTGAATCTCTCACAAGGGTACATCGTTAATTCTTTGTAGAGGTTTGATTCCTTATCAAGCCCCGCTGAAGGCGTTGATGGCGTGGATGTATCGCAGCCTCGTATTGAGACTTTCTCTGCATTGAACCTGGTGACGTAATCTTTGATTGATTTACCTATTTCCTGAACGATCCTATACAGATCACTTGGCTGCTTTGGTGTTCTCCGGCCGCTGGAGATCTGATGATTGAATGCGTTGACTAAATCGGCGAATGAAGATATGGTCCCGTTAGGCAAGCCGACGAACCATTGTAATGCTGCTCCGGTCAGGGTCGAACCAAATCCTTTACACATGCATGCCTCCTTCGAGGCTCTTGTGGCAGTGGTAACCATCATTTTTTGCTTAAATTGGCTAATGTGATCGCAGGGGTCTGTGGTTCCATCGAAGAGGGTCATTGTTGGGACGTTAAATCCTTTCGGTAAGGCCACTGTAGCTATATCGTCAGTAAACGGCGAGTCAGCGTAGCTTTCTGGTGCGGCCATCTCCATAGGCAGCGGCATTCCTGGGACCCTTCGGAGGAGGCTTCGTAGTTCCCGGTATTGCTGTTCTATGTATGTCTCTCTCCCGGCAGGTCGCAGGTGCTCTTGTAACTGATGTTCGGCTCCTCGTACGAAGTTCTGTTGTCCCAAGACTGCTGGTTGGCGCATCTGCGATGCTGCTGCAGCCGGGCCGCTTTCCCAGGTATACTCAGCTTGATTCGTAATCGGGGCCCTGATCATCGGGACCGCAGCTGCTGCTCTGCTCTGCTGGCGTCCTTCTGCATCTGACGTGGGTGTTGGCTCTTGGTGGGCTGGCTCCTCATTTGGTGTCAATGCCCCCAATCCTGTTGGGACCAGGCCTTCTCTTGCCTGTGGTGTTGCGTCCATGTCCAGCCTAAGTGCCACTTCGTGTGGCAACACCCGCGTCTGCCTCCGGTCCCCACTTTCTCCTGGTGGCCTCCCGAATCTGTCTTCCTGCATCCAAGGGGCCGAATTAGCGGCATGGCTCCTTAACTCGTTGATCTATGCTCGGAGGAGATTGTTGTCCTCTTCCATCTGGGATCTCATGCTTCTATTCTCGTTCTGCATTGTCCGGATTGTTCTTGCTAATGTGTCCAATCCGCTTATCATGATGCTGGTGGGACTCGGAGGAGCCTGAGCCTGTTGCCTAGATTGTATTCCTCTTTCAGGCTGTGTGACTCCTTGTCATCCCTGGACGACTCCTGAATCTCTAGTCTGGACTCTCTCCGAATATGGGCTTGTTGCTACCTGGGAACTTTAGCTTTGCTTAACTGCTGGTATCTGGGCAGTAGTGGTGGTCTGAATCGAGGTAGCGCGTGCTGCTGTTGCCGAGGGAAATGGTATCTGTGTTGCTGCCGAGGGGGGCGGTACCCGTGTTGCTGGGGCACTGCTGGTGCTACCTGGGTTGGTTTCTTGGTGTCCGGACATGTTATGCTTGCTGTGTAGACTAGCTAACGAAGACGACCACTATGCCCCACGGCGGGCGCCAAACTGTTTTGGTAAATTTCTACCAATTTAGGGTTAAAGCGGTCTTAGCGTTAGGTCCGTATTATAATTTGATTGTTTGTTGTATGTTAATTTGAATGCACGACGTAAATAAAGAACACAAGCAATTTTGGTGATGCGGAAAATCCAATTTGGGAAACAACCGCGGGGGAGAGACGGAATCCCAACAAGATTTTCACTATAATTCGGGAGGAAGTACAATTCGTGGGTTTTGCTATGAATGCTAGGGTATATCTCTTGTATTTTCCCATGATCTTCCTTCTTTGCATTGAGGCCCCTTATATAGGGTAGCTCGTTCAGCTAGGGTTCCTTGCTTTTCCTCCAAGTTATTCCTAATTTAACATAGAATAGGACTTCCCTTTATTGGACTACGGTAGGTGATAGAGTTCTCGTATGCTTCTTCTACGCGGATCAAAGCCCATGTCTTGCACTATGCGCTGATGCTGCCACCGTAGCTCCCTGACATCCTGCGTCCCAAACTGCTTCCAGACCTGCTGCCCCAGTCCAGCCCATATCCATATTTTGGGCCTAACACCTACATAATTCATCCTCCTTTTCCTATCCTACAAGACTAAGGTCCTGTTCTTTTGGACTTAAAGTCACTTAATTTAAGTTCACTTCAGATCCTATAAGTTCAGTTCAGTTCAGATCAGATTCTATAAGTTCAGTTAAGTTCAGATCCTATAAGTTCAGTTTAGTTCAAATCCTATAAGTTCAGTTCAGATCTTATAAGTTCAGTTCAGTTCAGATTCTATAAGTTCAGTTCAGTTCACTTCAGATCCTATAAATTCAGTTTAGAAAAGTTATATACAAAGTATTATTTTTAAAACCGACGCAAAAACATTTGACATTATTAATTATTCGATACAAATATACGTTATTATTTTTAAAGCAAAATTATCACTCTTCCCATTATTTTTTATCGAAATGTAATTGTAGTATAATGTATGAACAAATCAATGTATATAAAGCGGAAAAATATTATTATCTTACTGTTTTGGTAAAAATTTACCGATTATGAATTAATTATGTGAGTGATAGTGATTAATCTACAGCCGAGTAATATTCGCTTTGTGACAATGACAACGAACGAAATAAAAACGAATAGAAGAATGACATGGAGGATTTTTGGTGACGCGGAAAACCCGGTGTGGGAACAACCGCGGGGGGAGTCGGAATCCCACCAACTTTGCACTATAATCGAGATTAAATACTCAAGTAAGGAAATACAATTATTTTGCTAGAGAATTATCGCCAAGTGTGGACGGGATTTTGAGGAGTGATGTGTTGCTTGAGATAATTTCGTATGCCCCTTGAATGTTACTCCCTTCTCATTTATATAATATCCAGAATCAGACTTAGGGTTTTCCGGAGCTGCCTCTGCTTCTGTTGCTAAATACCAGGTCAACTCCCTAAAGAATAGGGGTTGGTTGTTACTCAATTCCTCTTCCCTTTTTGCACGTGTGTTTTCTCCTTGGCCCATTTGTGTTTGTTGCTTTTTGATCTCACGGCTCTCTTTGTGCCACGTAATCGGTCCATCTCCATTGTTTTCCTCCAATCGATGGCCGCCACGTCATGAGTGATAAAAGTGTAAATTCTATCCCTAACAATTGCCCCCAAATTTCCATCTCAAAAACATTTTTAGGCGGGAATTTCTGTTTGCGATGCGGAGAACTGACGAAGTATTTGCAGTTGCTTCGATTTTGGTAGCTCTCCACTTTATATCTTCTCAACCGCCACATTTACTCTCCCACTCTCCCACAAACTCTCTCTCTTTCCCATATATTATCCCCTCGGTTTCCCAACTCCATCATTATTCCTTTTCTTATAACTTCTTCATCACTAATCTTTAATTTTTCGGCCGTCGTTCAGGTACACTGCCTTCCTCTTTCCCTTCTTTGTTTTTCTTTTCTATGTCTCAAAATACCGCCTCCTCGACCGCTGCCGCGGATCCCTTGACGTCGCCCCATCTTTTCTCCTCCGGCGGCGTCCTCTCTTCTAAGCATTCCTGCGATTCTGAATTCACTGCGGAGGACCTCGCCTATATCAAGGAGACCTTCGGGTTTTCTGATCAGATAGTATTCCATATTCCCGCGCCTGGTCAGAAAGCTGATTCTGTGCGAGAGGGGTGGATTTGTCTGTATGAATATGCGTTTCGTCTGGGCTTGAGGCTCCCGTTTCCTCCTCTGATCCAGGAGTTCCTGAATCTGAATCATTTGGCCATTTGCCAAGTTGCTCCGTATACCTTGCGGACCTTGCTCGCGATTCATGCTATGAATAGCCGCTTCGGCTATGAAATTGGTCTCTCAGACATTGCCCACCTGTTTTCGGTCAGATCCCTTAGACGGGGCCAAGTGACCATCCGGGTTCGAGACGGGGAGAAGAACTGCATTATCTTCCCCGTGAAGCCGGATGACAGCAAGTGGTTTACCCGCTTTATTTTCGTGAAAGTAGACACTTTGCCTCCTCCCACTGATTACGTTGTCAGCGCCTGGCGATCAACTCATGGTATTTGCATGCCTTGAATTTTTTTTGAAGTTTTCCTTTTGATGCTTATATTTCCTTACTTGGTTCTTTGTGCAGATCTGTGCCATTTGCCTCCATCATCTGACGAGGTTGCGTCTCTCTTCAAACTTTTTGGTCCACCTCCTGAACACAGGACCTTTCCAAACCTGGTTCAGGACTCTGTTTCTACTTCGAAGGAGAAGGAGATAGTGTTGGGGCTGGTGTCCTTAACAGTTAGTGCAAGGACTTATAAATCTCTAAAAGGATCAAAGGGCATACTTTTGGTATTATTATCAGTTGATCCACGTTTATCAATAACGGTTGGCTTGCTAGATAAGTTTGACGTTATTGTCATACAGATGGCGGTGATCAACTGGTCCCTAAAAGTCACACCTATAGGATACGTTTGAGAGACGTGACAGTATGAAAATACAGTCATGTTGATGCTAATTTTGACTAACCAGTTAGTCCGAGTTATTTGACTAGTAATTAGTCAAAATGTGATGTTGAGATATTATATTTAATACGGATTAAATAAAATGGGCTAAGGCGAATTAAACAGTTAATTCGTAAATTAAATATAAACGATTATATTTAATTAATGTATATTGAATAAATTATACAATATCGTCTTTGTCGGACATGTATTAATACTTCAACTAACCCGTGTTATTAGTTGATATTTTAATAGCCGATAACCGATGACGATTTATAATAAAAACCGCGTCATATACATTTTAGCGAGACGAGACGGATCACGAGTTAAATGAGGAGAAAGTGGAAAGCCCACTCCCTCCTCTAGTGACCCGCGGACCGAGGCAACAAAAGGAGAGCCTTCTCTCCTTTTGAAACCTAATTCATTTTTGACAAAATTAGGGTTTTGGAGATCATTTTCTCTCTGAAACCTAGATCTCACATCTCGAAAAACTCACATCAAGTTCTCTCAATATTGCAAGGCAATTAGAGAACACATTTCTAGCACAAGGGCATATTCTCAGACGATCTTGGGTGCAACAATTAGGAGGAGGTCTACTTTGATCTCTCATTGCCAAATTGCACTAGGACCGAAGGTTAATTCTTGTGCTTAATCGTTTTTCATTATATTTCGTTTATGACCATATTTCACATGTTAAATTTACGTTATAGTCCTAAATTTAAAGGGTCTTATACGGATATTACCCCACAAGTGGTATCAGAGCGAGGCCACGTAAATTTTCATTGTGATTTTTCATAAAAACGATCTTGAAACGATTTTTATTGTCTTGAAATTCGTGCGGCAACAGCAATTTTCACTTTTACATTGCGGTTTTTGAAACCGTGACAGGTTTTACGGTTGATTCATCATTTTTCGTTTTGTTCTTTTGCATATTGTTATTTTATACGGAGATTATAACAATATGTCAAGTTTTGTCAGATTGTAAAATTGTTTTGATGCGGTTTTGATCAAAATTGCGTTTGTTTTGTTTCGGCAAAACTGTTTTCACGAGGGTTTTGTTTTTCCAGAAACTTTTGTTCTCGATCGAGCTTGTTTTTAATCGATCGAGAGGTTTTTCTGTCTTGTTTTTACTCGATCGAGTCCTTCGCACTCGATCGACCACTTTCAAAACCCCACCGCTTTCGATCGAGAAGTCCTCGTACTCGATCGAGCAGATTCTTGATAAAGCCCTCGATCGACCTCCGATCTTGTCGATCGAGTACTTTCGATTAGCATACCTCTCGATCGACTAGCGATTCGATCGATCGAGCCCTTTTGTTCCTCGATCGAGCACTTTTGTCCCTGGATCGAGGATTTTTGTTCGCGACTTTGAAAATTTATCCTTTTTGTTTTAAATTTTCTTTTGGCCGTAATATGTACTTTATACGGATATTGTACACTCGCTATTATTGTGAAACGGTTCACACACGTACCATTAAGTTATTTTAAAGCGTATTTAAAGTAACGGATTGTAATAGATTAAAATTCAACTGATAGAAGCAGTTTTATCACATAAATTTTAATCATTAAAAGGTGGTTTGGATAAATTTAACATAATTACGGAATTATGTCACGAATAAATTTGTTTTAGTTGATGCATTTTATTTATCGTTAATTTTGAATGCTTTTGAATGCTTTTATTACGTATTTATTTATTTTACAAACGGTTGTAACTTAGTGTGGCCTTAGTAGAACGTGTTACCGTAATGATGGAACACGGTCTTGGTTGTATTTTGAGATCTCGTATCTCCGTTTTGGGATTTTTCATTTGTAATTACAGTTTTTATTTAGAATGTAAATAGGTTTATATTTTGTAAATTTTAATTGTAATTTTGAGAAGACCAAAGATGGAGATCGGATGCTCACTCCATTTGCAAGGTCAAAGATGGAACATCAAGACAAGCTTTTCGGGTCCAACGGTGGATTCCAAAGTTGTATTATGTTCTTTTTACTAGGATAGGCCACACTAGGAATTTTATTTACGTATTGCATTCTTTTTATTTTTTTTCGTAACGATAATTTGCATCATATTCCGCCTAAAACCAAACCACCTAATTATTGCATGAAAACTGACACATATAGAGGTCACGAGTTAGTTTTCTTTGACATTCTCATGTCACACGATCAATGCTAAGCCATCACCTAAATTAATTCATTCACGCAGACGCTAGTTATTCGTTCACTTAAAATGAATTAAAATTAAGCTGATGGGATCTTCCTCGTATAAACAAAAATTGAGAACGGTCTTTATAGGTCAAACTCCAATGAGTCCCTTCTTCGTCGGTAGGCATAATATGACCCCTTCTACGTCGGGTAAGTTGGAACCGATTGACCTATTTTATCTCAACACTATGGTCACTCGTACGATCCTGTGATCATGGTGGACTATAGATAGGATTTACGTAAATCTATCGACCAAGAGTTCTTACGGAAGAACTAGCTAAACAGTTGGCTTATCAATTTACGGAAATTGAGTCTTGGAATCACTTGTATCATTCTTGAGGAAGATCAATTATGCAAGTGCTTGAGTCTACACGTTAAAATACATTTTAAATAGACTTAAATCACCTCGATGAGTTGCTTATTTCGTTTTGTTTTTCTTTCTTTTTCAAAGTGTAGAACACGATTTTTAAACCGCTATAACGAAATGGCTGGTCCCACTAACGACCCAATGCCAAGTGCCACATTGGACCGTGAGTCCTGGCTTCGGATCTTCATGAATCGGATGAATCGGTCTACTCGGATCGAAGAATGATGGATCAAACTTCGCGGACCGGGAGGCGGCATTACGGAATCTTTGCCGCCGCCGACGGAAGCTCAAATATCTAATAGAGCCCATCCCGCCAAACCCAGGTCCCACGGCTAGAGCTAATGAAATCGCCAAGTTTAACGATTTATGTATGGAAGCGGGTGCGATTAAAAACGTACTCATTTTTGCAATGGAACCCAATTTGTAGAAACGCTTCATAGCCCATGGTGCAAACAAGATTTTCACCACGCTCACTAAGGAATTCTCGAAAGCACCGAGAATCGTGACCTATGAGCATACCACTCGCTTCTTTGATGCGAGACTCGAAAGGGCCAACTGTTAGCCCACACATTCTCAGCATGATTGAGAATGTCGAGAAGCTGGAGACGCTTGATTGTAAGATCGGCGAGAACATTGTTATTGACCGCATGCTTCATTCACTCCACGATGGTTTTGCGCTCTTTAGAGCGAATTACTATATGAATGATTTGAAGAAAAGTCCCCATGAATTGCACTCCCTTCTCGCATGCAGGCCGAGAAGGACATGAAGTTCGGTGGGAGCATGAAACAGGATGTTCTCGTTGTGTCAAACAAGGGCAAGGGTAAGGGCAAAGCTAAAGCGAGACCTAGCGGTGAGGTAAGGCGAAGTTCAAGAAGTCGGGTTCAGGTAAGAGTGGTCCTGGTGAGTCGAGCAACTCATCAGACGCGACAAAGAGCAAGGATGGTAACATGGAGTGTCACCATTGCCACAAGACTGGGCATTGGAGGCGTACATGTCCCGTATACCATGAGGACATAAAGGCAGGTCGCATTAAACCTGTTGGTATGTTTTCTTCCTCTTCTACTTTTATTCATATGATTGAGATTAACCACGCAAGTTACGGAACTTGGGTACTAGATCTTGGTTTTGGTTCTCATCTGTGTAATCATGTGCGGGGCTCAAACATCGAACCCCTCGTAAAGGGTGAGGTGGACTGCGTGTCGGGAATGGAGCACGAGTGGATGCCGTCTCGAGGGGAACATATGTGATCCAGCTTCCTAGCGGATTTGAGTTATTTTTATATAACTGCTACTATGTACCCAGTCTTTCGAAAAACATTATTTCAGTTTCTGCACTTGACAAACTTGGATTTTCATTTCTAATAGAGAATAATTCTTGCATTTTCTCATTACACAATATGATTTATGGCAAGGCAGTCTCCATGAATGGAATTTATGTTTTAGATCGACCACCATAGAAATATTACACGTAATGAATAAAAAGTTAAAGGTTGGTGACAAAGATCAAACGTATCTATGGCACTGCCGTATGGGACACATTAATGAGAAACGCGTAAAACAGCTCATAAAGAATGGAGCTATCTTGGCCTTTAATTTTCAATCATTTGGCACATGTGAATCATGTCTCATCGGCAAGATGACTCGGATTTCCTTCAAAGGTGTTGGAATGCGCGCTGCTGACCTATTAGGACTCATACACACGGATGTATGTGGACCTATATCAATCACCGCACGAGAAGGCTATAGGTATTTCATCACTTTCACGGACGATTTAAGTAGATATGGCTATGTCTACTTAATGAAGCACAAAAGTGAATCCTTTGAGAAATTCAAAGAATACCGACAGTACAGTAACCTCTGGGTAGAAAGATTAAAACACTGCGTTCAGATCGTGGTGGCGAGTATCTTTCTCACGAGTTTGATCAACACCTCAAGGACTGTGGGATTGCCTTACAGTTAACTCCACCTGGAACACCTCAGTTGAATGGTGTGTCCGAATGGAGAAATCGAACACTTCTTGATATGGTTCGATCCATGATGAGTCACACGGTATTACCTGATTCATTATGGGGTTATGCTCTTTTGTCAGCCGCTCTAATACTTAACCGAAGTCCGTCTAAAGCTGTTGACAAGACTCCATATGAACTATGGAAGGGAACGGTCCCTAACTTGTCCTTTATACGGGTTTGGGGCTGCGAGGCTTATGTCAAGTGGAGACACGAGGATAAGCTCGGCCCGCGATCGGTCAAGACATACTTTATAGGTTATCCTAAAGGAACACTTGGTCATTACTTCTATTCGCCAACCGAACAACGTGTTTTTGTTGCGGCTAGTGCGACATTCTTAGAGAAGGAATTTCTCGAGAATGCAAAGAGTGATAGAACCTTCGAACTGTCGGAGATTCCAGAACCAAGTACCGAGAAACCATTGGAGGAACCAGTTCCTTCAATCCCGGCTGCGGTTAATATTCCTGAGGAACCTAGAAGGTCGGAAAGAGTCTCTATTCCTCCAGACAGATACATTGGTATGGTTGAGGAACATGACATAGATGACATTCTACTCTTAACGAGTAGTGAACCCACAACCTATAAAGGTGCCATGACTAGTTCTGACTCAAAGCTATGGCTTGAGGCCATGCAATCCGAGATGGACTCCATGTATGAGAACAAAGTGTGGGATCTTGTTGACTTACCTGCTAAGGTTCGTCCCCTTCAATGCAAATGGCTTTACAAGATAAAGCATTCTGTGGAAGGTCAACAAGATATCTATAAAGCACGACTAGTTGCTAAAGGTTTCACCCAAGTGCCAGGTTTGCACTACGATGAGATTTTTGCACCCGTAGTCATGCTGCGTTCCATTCGGATTATCTTAGCGATTGCCGCTTTTCATGACTATGAAATTTGGCAAATGGACGTGAAAACCGCCTTCTTAAACGGCTTTTTGGAGGAAGATTTGTACATGGTACAACCCGAAGGTTTCATCGATCCAGAACATCCTAAGAAAGTGTGCAAGCTTAAGCGTTCCATTTATGGACTTAAGCAAGCATCAAGGAGTTGGAATCATCGCTTCGACCAAGTGATAAAAGAAAATGGATTTACTCGATCGGTCGAGGAACCATGTCTGTATATCAAGTCGAGTGGGAGCAAGATTGTCTTCCTAATATTGTATGTTGACGACATACTCCTGATTGGGAATGACATACCTCTCTTAACTTCGGTGAAAGTATGGTTGAAGAACCATTTCCAAATGAAAGATCTGGGTGAGGCACAAAGAATTTTAGGCATCCGTATCTATCGAGATAGATCACGTCGGATGTTATCTCTCAGTCAGGAGTCTTACATAGACAAAGTCCTAGAGAGATTCAGCATGACTAACTCCAAAAAAGGGTTTCTTCCTATGGCTCCAGGGGTGCATTTGAGCAAGTCTCAGACACCAGAGACACCGGAAGAGAAAGAGCGCATGGCACGGATTCCTTATGCCTCGGCTATAGGATCAATCATGTATGCAATGATATGCACACGTCCAGACGTGGCATATGCATTGAGTATGACAAGTCGATTCCAACAGCATCCAGGTGATTCACATTGGATGGCTGTCAAGAACATTCTTAAGTACCTACGGAGGACTAAAGATTGGGCATTGACTTATGGAGGCGAACAAAAGCTATGCGCAACCGGTTTCGCAGATGCTAGCTTCCAAACGGATCGTGATGACTCGAAATCTCAGTCTGGATTCGTTTTTACTCTTAATGGCGCTGCAGTCAGCTGGAAGAGTTCCAAACAAAGTGTTACAGCAGATTCTACGACTGAGTCCGAGTACTATGCCGCGTCTGAAGCTGCAAAGGAAGCGATATGGATGCGTCAATTCTTACAAGGACTATCTGTAGTGCCTAGTTCGAATGACCCAATCACCATCTATTGTGACAATAGTGGTGCCATCTTCCAAGCTAAGGAGCCTAGGTCTAGCAATAAATCTAGACATGTACAACGGAAAGCTCATCTAATCCGAGATTACGTGGAGCAAAAGGAAGTAGTGATAGAAAAGATTGCTACCGATGATAACATAGCAGATCCTCTCACTAAACCATTACGACAAGATAAGCATGAAGGGCATGTTAATTCCATGGGAATTAAACATGTTCCTGAGTTGTAGTACTCTTTTATGGATTAGATTCATTCTCGTTTGTACTCTATACGACATCATCGTTTTGATATTTATATATTTTGTTTTTCATGTGGAATTGTACGACAATTTTGAACACCACAAAGTGAACTGAACAAACATTATATTTTTAGTCCTTAATTGCCCACATGAGCTGATAACTCTGGCAATTATTTTGTGACGTTGGTTGATGGTGGGTTCAACGAGCCATAAGTCAACCGGTTGACTGACCAATCACAGAGGCGAGTTATACGGATATCTCGTAGGACACCATTGTGACATCGACGTGGAGTCCTAAATGTTTTATAACATTCGGTGCCCGGTCGTGGATAGGACCTCCATGGTGATCCTAAGAGTCGATTCTTTTGACTATCGACTGTCTCTTGAGACTACGGCAGATTTTGGGTGACTTTGGTTTCTTTCTCACGGTCATCCGTAACAGGGGGCCAAGTAGATTTTTTCTGGGTCATTTCATGCTGTGCTTAGATCGGAAGGAGTCGAGTTGAAGGAAATATTCAGCCTTTATCAGGTACTCGATATTTCTCAGGGCCACTCGAGGAGTCAGAATCGAAATGCATGGCCATGCTCGGATAAGGATTCGTTTTATCAGTTAAGTTACTCTCTAGTCGGGGAAACCACTCTTGATACAGATCGATTGTAAAATACGACCTTTGCGGATCCGGATCTGCAAATTGTTTTACATTGAGTGGGAGAAATTTTAAATGAATATGAGAATCGGTTATCGCACATACACTTGTACGGACAAGTGGGAGTTTGTTGGAGCTTGTGTCCTCCAGTTAGTGCGGATAACGTCATTGCACATACACTTGTATGGACAAGTGGGAGCTTGTTGGGGCTGGTGTCCTTAACAGTTAGTGCAAGGACTTATAAATCTCTAAAAGGATCAAAGGGCATACTTTTGGTATTATTATCAGTTGATCCACGTTTATCAATAACGGTTGGCTTGCTAGATAAGTTTGACGTTATTGTCATACAGATGGCGGTGATCAACTGGTCCCTAAAAGTCACACCTATAGGATACGTTTGAGAGACGTGACAGTATGAAAATACAGTCATGTTGATGCTAATTTTGACTAACCAGTTAGTCCGAGTTATTTGACTAGTAATTAGTCAAAATGTGATGTTGAGATATTATATTTAATACGGATTAAATAAAATGGGCTAAGGCGAATTAAACAGTTAATTCGTAAATTAAATATAAACGATTATATTTAATTAATGTATATTGAATAAATTATACAATATCGTCGTTGTCGGACATGTATTAATACTTCAACTAACCCGTGTTATTAGTTGATATTTTAATAGCCGATAACCGATGACGATTTATAATAAAAACCGCGTCATATACATTTTAGCGAGACGAGACGGATCACGTGTTAAATGAGGAGAAAGTGGAAAGCCCACTCCCTCCTCTAGTGACCCGCGGACCGAGGCAACAAAAGGAGAGCCTTCTCTCCTTTTGAAACCTAATTCATTTTTGACAAAATTAGGGTTTTGGAGATCATTTTCTCTCTGAAACCTAGATCTCACATCTCGAAAAACTCACATCAAGTTCTCTCAATATTGCAAGGCAATTAGAGAACACATTTCTAGCACAAGGGCATATTCTCAGACGATCTTGGGTGCAACAATTAGGAGGAGGTCTACTTTGATCTCTCATTGCCAAATTGCACTAGGACCGAAGGTTAATTCTTGTGCTTAATCGTTTTTCATTATATTTCGTTTATGACCATATTTCACATGTTAAATTTACGTTATAGTCCTAAATTTAAAGGGTCTTATACGGATATTACCCCACAGATAGCGGCAGAGGAGAAAGAACACCGTGAATCAATGTCGACTGGTGAGTTGTTTTGTTCTTTTTGACTGTTTTCTGCTTCTGGAAACTTGATGCTTTTCTGGTTCTGACTCGGTTTTCCCTGCTTCTAGGTTCTGCAAAATCTAAAGTTTCACTGGATGACATTCTGGCTCTAAGAGAGAAGAAGCGCGTTGAGGGCGCTCCCAAACCTGCTGAGAAGAGGAAAGCTACTACTGATGTTGGTTCTGGAACTCGCGCCAAAAAATGGTTTGCTGCTGGTCAGGCCCAGGAGCAGGTTCTCATCGAAGTTGCTCCTCTAGCTATGAGGCCTCCTATTCCTGGGTATGTTCCCTCTGCTTCCGGGGATTTTCCTGCTTCCAAGTCTGCTCCTGCTATTGGTTCTACCCCTGCCTCCGGATCTGTCCCTGCTTCTAGAGCTGTTTCTGCTTCTGGAGCTATTCCTGCTTCTGGGGCTACTTCTACTTCCAAATCTGCTCCTGCTGCTGGAGTTGTTGCTTTTACATTTCCGGATGACTTTAGCAAGGCCAAATCCGCGCGTAACCTGGGTCTAATGGATCAACTGTTGTTTCCTGCCCCCGAGTCTGCATTGGGGATAAGAGCTTTGCATGATTTGGTGGACCGTGCAGCTGAGCACTCTTTTTAGGTAAACACATGCTGACTGCCTCAAAATATTTTTTTTTTTTTTGACACTCTGTTCTGGCTTGGCAGTCTTTCCAGATGTCCTTGTTCCTGAGGAGGAAAGTTCATCTCCTGGAAGCTGAGAAGGTGGAGCTCCTGAAGCAGACAAAGGCAGCCGAGGAGGGCAAATTCAAAATTCAAGCTGATCTAGACAAGGCCCAGAGTCTGCTGTTGGAGGAGGCTGCTCAGAAGCAGAAGTTGCAAAGCAGTATTTCTGATGCTGAAGAACGGATCTCTGGTGCTGAGAAGAATATTGCTGATGCTAAGGAACGTGCTGCCGAGGCCACAAAGTCTACTACTGATGCTGAGAAACGTGCCTCCGACGCTGACAAACGTGCTTCTGATGCTGAGGCTCGTGTTTCTCAGACTCTGGAAGAGAAGGTCTCCCTGGCTTCCGAGGTACAGGAGCTGAAAGAGAAAAATGCTGAGCTTGGTGAAACTTTGGTGAATGCTCATACCTATGCTGCTCTGGAGACGAAGATCAGGTGTATAAAGGCGTTCCAGAGTGGAAAGCATTCAACTTGGGACCTGGAAGCTGAAGAGGGGATGCTTGCTGCTGATTTCCCTGATGGTTTGAACCTGGATCTGCTAGCTGGTATGGTGGGAGCGGGCGTTGCTTCTGTTGATGATCCAGGTTCTGAGGAAGAGGTGACTTCTCCTGCTCCTGACACCCAGGCAGCTGCTTCTGAGGCTGTGGATCGTATTGATATAGATTAGCTTTTCCTACGTCTGAAAACTTTTATTGTGCTTAGTTAGTTTTTGGCCTACGGGGCGTAACATTTTAGTTTCGTTTTGAACAGTTTGGTGTACTTTGGTCTGGTCCTGGGGCCAGACATATTTTGCTTTTGAACTTAAGTATTTTCTGTTGGGTATGTCTTTGTGTCGTACCGTTTCCGGTGCTTTGATTTGTGCATGCACGTCGTTTGTTTGGCCATCGATGTCTGATTGCTGGCTAAGGGGTCTAGTACGCACACTCGTTCAGAGAAGCCAAGCTTGCGTGGGTGCTAATACATCGCGGGAGGCTGATTGTCCCGGTTATACGTGCTTAGCCACGGACACACGCCTTCTGTAGTAAATACAGACCCTGCCAGATTAGTTTGCATTTTTATTCACTTGGCTATTTATTTGAAAAAGTTTACAAAAGGGAATTTCTTTACTTAAAACTTTTACAATGGTTTTATAACTTGAAAATTAGAATCTTAATTAAAATACATGTAGAGTTATTTCAGAACCAGAAAATGTTAAAATCTAAATATGCTAGAAAAATTTCAGAACTAAAAA
Organism: Silene latifolia; assembly: GCF_048544455.1. NCBI lineage: Eukaryota > Viridiplantae > Streptophyta > Magnoliopsida > Caryophyllales > Caryophyllaceae > Silene > Silene latifolia. The sequence goes on from NC_133531.1 coordinate 66,566,335, forward strand.
ATGTCAAACTTGGAATGTATGCAGAACATTTTCAGAATCAAAAGGTGTTCAAATTCAGAATTGTTGCAAAGTTTTCAGAACCATAAAATGTTAAACTTAGAAATAATTTTCAGAACCAGAAAAATATTCAGAGCTAGAGAAATATTTAAAGCAATATCTAGAACCTGACTGAGCTGTATCTGGTAGGCTGAGTACCCAGTTGCTGACCATGATGGTGACTTAAGTGAAATACTTTTTCAAGTGTGTGATATTCCAGGATCTGGGAACCATTTGTCCTTCCATAGTCACGAGTCGGTACGTAAGCTCCATTTCCAACTTTGCTTTCTACTTGGTACGACCCCTCCCAGTTGTAGGCGAATTTTCCCGCTCGCTGGTTTTTGGTATTCTGGAAGACTTTCCTCAGGACCAGATCTCCTACCTGCGGGGTTCTTACTTTTACATTCTTGTTATAGCTACTGGCCACAGTCTGTCGGTAGGAAGCCATCCTGATCTGGGCGCTGGTTCTGAGTTCATTTATCATGTCCAGACTACTTGTCATTTCCACCTAATTCCGATCTTCTGTTATGCATCCATATCTGTGGGTTGGGACCCTAACTTCGGATGGAATGACTGCTTCTGCTCCGAACACCAGGCTGAAGGGGGTTTGTCTCGTTGCAACCTTGGGTGTGGTTCTGTCAGCCCAGAGAAACAGAGGTAGCTCTTCTGCCCATTTTCCCCCAATCTCCTCTAGCTTCTTTTTCAAGTTTTCAACGATAATCTTATTGCTGGATTCAGCTTGTCCGTTGACTGGGGTTCCTTGGAGTAGATTTCTGCAACGAGATATTCCACCTAGCACAAAAAGCTTCTGTCTTATTTCCAATGAATTGGGACCCATTATCACATATAATCTCGGATGGAATGCCAAACCTGCATATGATATTGCGTTTAATGAATGATATCACCTGGGTTTCTGTAACCTGGGAGGATGATTCTGCTTCTATCCACTTGGAGAAGTAGTTCGTCATGGCGAGCATATAGATTTTGTTCCCTGGTGCTCTGGGTAGTGGTCCTACGATGTCCATTCCCCACTTCATGAAGGGCCACGATGAGATAACCTGGTGCAGAGGCTCTGCTGGCTGGTGGCTGACGTGGGCGTGCCTCTGACAATCGTCACATCTTTTTGCAAACTCTATGGCGTCTTCGCGCATTGTGGGCCAGAAGTATCCCTGCCTCAGTGCCTTGTTGGACAGGCTCCTGCCCCCTGCATGGTTTCCACATTCTCCACTGTGGAGAGCATGCAAAACAGCCTGAGATTCTTCCCTATCCAGGCATCTGAGGTAGGGTTCAGCGTGGGACTTCCTGAACAGGACATCATCGATTAGTATGAACCTGGATGCTTTCATTTTGAAGCTCATTACCTCCTTTTTATCTGTTGGAAGGATATCATTCTGCAGCCAGTCTAGGTACGGTTTCCTCCAGTCTGGAATATTTTCTTCACTGCTGGTGCTGCATAACACTTCTGCTTCCTGCTCAGGTTTTAGTATTGCTGTCTCCAGTACGTGGACGATTGGTATTGTGGAGACGGCTCCTTCTTTGAAGGTTGCCCCCAGGGTGGCTAGTGCGTCTGCTTCTGCGTTCTGGTCCCTAGGGATTTGTTTGATGTTGAACGAGGCAAATCTGATTTTCAGCTCCTTTGCTACGTCTAGGTATGCCATCATCCTGGGATCCCTAGCTTCATAACAGTCATTTACATGGTTAACTATAAGTTTAGAATCACTGCAAACCTTGAGGTATCTGATTTTCAGGTCCTGAGCCAGCTTCATACCCAGGATCAATGCCTCGTACTCTGCCTCGTTGTTTGTGGCCTTGAATTCACATCGTACAGCCTGGACTATGAGATCTCCCTGGGGTGATTTGAGGACCAATCCTACTCCTGCTCCTCTTGCGTTGGAGGCTCCGTCCACATATAACTCCCATACTTATTCCCCTTTATCTTCTTCCAGACTTAGGATGTCTTGTTCCACCTGGGTCTGGAGAGCTGGGCAGAAGTCAGACACAAAGTCTGCCAGAACCTGAGACTTTATGGCCGTACGAGGTTCAAATTTCAAATCGTAACCGCTCAGGTGCACGGACCATTTAGCCATCCTCCCTGACAATTCTGGTTTTCTCATGATAGTCTTAAGAGGATAGTTAGTTATCACAGAAATTATATGAGATTCGAAGTAAGGACGCAATTTATAAGATGTTGTAACTAGTGCAAGGATAAGTTTTTCTAGTGACGTGTACCTGGTCTCTGCTGGAAGCAGAGACTTACTGACGTAATATACTGGGTGCTGTGATCCTTCCTGCTCTCACACTAGTACTGCACTAACTCGCCGCTTCGTGACGATCGATGTGCATGCGGGAATAGTGGATCTCCTGGTTCTGGCTTCGACAGGAGTGGCGGGGTGCTGAGATAACGTTTCAGCTCCTGAAATGCTTTCTCGTGATCCTCCGTCCACTCGAATCTTTGGCTCTTTCTGAGTATATCATAAAACAGCCTGCATCTGTCCGAGGATCTGGATATGAATCTGTTTAGGGCCGCCACTCTTCCAGTCAGGCGCTGGACGTCTTTTGGTTTCTGTGGTGACTCCAGCTGCAGAATTGCTTTGATTTGCTCGGTGATGGCCTCTATCCCCCTCTGGGTCACCATGTACCCCATAAATTTTCCACTAGATACTCCAAAGGTACACTTTGTCGGATTCAGCTTCATTTGGTATTTTCTGAGGGTATTGAAAGTTTCTGCCAGATGCTGGTGATGCTGTGAAGCCTGCTTCAATTTGACGACCATATCGTCTATGTATACTTCCATGGTTTGGCCTATTTGCTCTGTAAACATCATGTTTACCAGCCTCTAATAGGTAGATCCTGCATTTTTCAGTCCAAAAGGCATAACATTATAACAGTAGATACCTCGCTCGGACCTGAATGCCGTCTTTTCCTGGTCACTGGGGTGCATCTTTATCTGGTTATATCCGCTCCAGGCATCCATAAATGTCAGCATATCGTGACCTGCAGTAGCGCCCACCTTGGCGTCTATGTGTGGTAGTGGAAATGGATCTTTTGGACAAGCTTATTTAGATCCGTGAAATCGACGCAGACCCTACACTTGCCATTCTTCTTCGGAACCACCACCACATTAGACAACCATTCTGGATATTTTACCTCTCGAATCTTTCCTGCAGCAAGCAGGTTATCTACTTCCTGGTTTATGACCTGGTTCCTTTCAGAAGCAAACTTTCTTCTTTTCTGCTGCACAAGTTTATAACTTGGATCCACACTTAGCTTGTGAGTTATCACACTTGGGTCTATTCCTATCATATCATTATGTGACCAAGAAAAACAATCCATGTTAGTTCTCAACAACCGAACGAGTTCTTCGCGAATGTTACCTGTACATTCTAATCCGATAAGCACAGTTCATTCTGGATGCAGCGCGTCCAGGGTGAATTCGTCCAGTTCTGCCTGCTGAGGCTCGATGTACTCATCCTGGATGCGCTGGCTCTGTAATTGATATGCAGGCGAGCTGGTTGTTGTCTTCAGCACCACCTTATAGCAATCCTTAGCTTCTTCCTGGTCCCCACGTATCTCTTCCACCCTCCAAGGCGTTGGAAACTTCTGACACTGGTGGTACGTTGAGGGAATTGTTTTCATCTCGTGGATCCAGGGCCTGCCAAGGATCACATTGTAAGTAGAGGGTCCGTCAATAACCAGATACCTTACCTGCTTGTTTACGCCTCCAGCATAGGTTGGGATGACGATTTCTCCTAGGGAATGCTTTGTTTCACCACTGAAACCAACCAAGGGAACCGCCTTCTTTGCTAGATCCTTCTCGGTGAATCTCATGCCTTTGAGCGTCTCTAGCAAGATTAAGTTGACGGAGCTTCCGGTGTCCACCAAGATCTTTCTCACCTCGCAATTTCCTATTGGAAGCGTGATGATTAGAGCATCGTGGTGCTGTTCTGGAGCAGACCCTGCGTCTGTTTCGTCAAAGGTGACTGATGGCAGATTCTGGCGGTTGATCCTGCGGGAGCTTTATGGTCTATCTCCCTTAGTTCTGGTTGAGTGTCTCTTTGCTGCTGAATATGTCAGCCCACACAGCTCCGATCCACCTGTAATGACATTCACAGTTCTAGTGCACTGAGGAGGAGGAGATGGCAGAACCTGATCTGCTGAGTTCACTCGGGTTATGCTTCTGGGTAGGAGGTGATCCATATTTCCTTGTTCATAATGGAATTTGACTTCCTTTCTGAGAGAATGGCATTCGTCGGTGTCATGGGTGTTACTGCCGTGGAACTCGCATTTTTTGCATGTGTCCTTTCTACTGCTGAGGTATCCTTCTGCTGGAGGTTTTGGCCATCTGACTCTGCGTCCAAGCACCTTCAAGGATTTCAATAGTCCTGCAATATTGGTAGTAAAACCATACTCACTTACTTTCGGAGGTAGATCTGCTTCGCTCTTTCCTTCAGAATTTCTAGAAACTCTGTTCACACTTCTGCTGTAGGGCTTGGACCTTTCATTCCTCTTCTCTACCGGAGCTTTCCTGGATACTGGGTCTGAGTCATAGATGCCTCTGATTGGTGTAGAGTCTTCCTCCAATCTCATGACAGCAATTGCCTTTGTCTGTACTTCCACAAAGGTGGTGCAAGGGTGCTTCGCCAGATCCTTGTAAAGATCTGAATCCTGGTGCAGTCCTCGGCGAAAGGCTTGTATAGCGGTTGCTATATCACATCTTGGGATAGCCACCTTCTCCTTGTTGAACCTGTTCAAGTAATCACGGGTGGACTCCTTGAACCCTTGCACTATCCGGTAGAGGTCACTGGTCTGCTTCTCTGGCTTTCTGCTGCTGGCAAACTACTGGTTGAAGGCATTGACTAGGTCGGCGAAGCTAGATATGCTCTTGTTTGGCAGGCCGATGAACCACATCAGAGCTGCTCCTGACAAGGTTGATCCAAATCCTTTTCACATGCAAGCTTCCTTCAGAGATCCAGTTGCGGTTATCACCATCATTTTCTGCTTGTAGTGGTTGATATGGTCAAGTGGATCCGTGGTTCCGTCGTAGAGCGTCATGGCTGGTGGCACACATCCCTTAGCAACACCGACTAGGGCTATGTCGTCCACGAAAGGTGAGTCTGCGTAGCTGTCTCGGGCTGCTTACTCCAACGGACGGGCTACGCCTAGTATCCTGTACATCAGCTCCCTCAGCTCCTGGTACTGCTGCTCCAGCGAGTTACTTGCTCCTGCAAGAGGGTTAGAAACAGGCGGGAAGGAACCAGCAGGTGTACCTCCTAGCCAGGGCACTCCAGAAAATGGGCCTGGTGTTGGGTGATTGGTTACTGAGGTGGCACTAATTATGGATCCAGGCTGCCATCCTGGTGTCTGTTGTAGTCCTCCGATCCAGGCTTCACTGGTGAACTGGCCTCTGGATGGAGCTGTTGCGTTGATGACGGGTCCAGATTGCCAACCTAACGTCTGGTGTGCGGGGGTACCTGAAAAAGGCGGAAGGTCAGATCCTGACAGGGTGCTAAACAAAGCATTACCTGATGTCTGCTGCAGGCTGGATGTGTTATCAAATGATAGGCATCCCAATCCTATGGGCTCAATTGGTTCGATGGGTGCTACTCCTGCAAGGTCCAATCTGGTGACTAGTTCTGACGGAATTGGTCGACTCGATCCTCCTCCGTTGGTTCTAGTCAGAGCCTCTGGTGCTGATGTTGGCTTGGTCTGGACTGTTGTCACGATCTGTGCAATTAGGTTCTAGTTGTCCTTCCTCAGATTCTCAACAGCCTGACGCAGTGTCCATCCCGTGAATCATCACCTGCATCGGATCAAGCGTTGGTGATCCTCTGCTTCTGAGAACTTTTGCGCCAGATCCCTCCTGGGTCGGGCTTATGGATACAGCTTCTCCCCTATTGAGACTGTTTTCCCTGCTGGACCTGGATTGGTCGGGTGCGCCTGCTGCCTTGGGTATCGGCGGTGGCTTCTGAGTCTGAGGTATGGTTCTGGTCGACATGCTGACGAGGATCATCTGGCTGGACGATGGGGATGCACTGACTGATCCTGCGGATACAGAAATAGGTCTTGCTCCAGAAGACAGGGCTGACATGCTCTGGCTGCTGGAATGATTCTGGCTGGTTCCAGACATGGCGACGGCTGGTTCAGTTTTGCGAGACTTGGCTATAGAAAATGATCACTATGCCCCACGGTGGGCGCCAAATTGTTTTGGTAAAAATTTACCGATTATGAATTAATTATGTGAGTGATAGTGATTAATCTACGGCCGAGTAATATTCGATTTGTGACAATGACAATGAACAAAATAAAAACGAATAGAAGAATGACACGGAGGATTTTTGGTGACGCGGAAAACCCGGTGTGGGAACAACCGCGGGGGGAGTAGGAATCCCACCAACTTTGCACTATAATCGAGATTAAATACTCAAGTAAGGAAATACAATTATTTTGCTAGAGAATTATCGCCAAGTGTGGACGGGATTTTGAGGAGTGATATGTTGCTTGAGATAATTTTGAATGCCCCTTGAATGTTATTCCCTTCTCGTTTATATAATAGCCAGAATCAGACTTAGGCTTTTCCGGAGCTGCCTCTGCTTCTGTTGCTAAATACCAGGTCAACTTCCTAAAGAATAGGGGTTGGTTGTTGACTCAATTCCTCTTCCCTTTTTGCACGTGTGTTTTCTCCTTGGCCCATTTGTGTTTGTTGCTTTTTTATCTCACGACTCTCTTTGTGCCACGTCGTCGGTCCATCTCCATTGTTTTCCTCCAATCGATGGCCGCCACGTCATGAGTGATAAAAGTGTAAATTTTATCCCTAACACTTACCTTATGTTTTAGACTATATTTTCTTATCAATGTTTTTTCTTGCTGCCCACTAATTTCTTGTAAAATTTTCGCTTAATCTCAATAAAAGTTTGCGTTTTTTAATAATAATAATAATAATAATAATAATAATAATAATAATAATAATAATAATAATAATAATAATAATAATAATAATAATAATAATAATAATAATAATAATAATAATAATAATAAAAGTTGCGGTTTTATAAAAAAAATGATAATAATAATAAAAATAAAAATAACAACTAGAACAAGAACAATAATAGTAAAAATAACAATAACAATACCAATACCAAATAATAATAATAATAATAATAATAATAATAATAATAATAATAATAATAATAATAATAATAATAATAATAATAATAATAATAATAATAATAATAATAATAATAATAATAATAATAATAATAATAATAATAATAATAATAATAATAATAATAATAATAATAATAATAATAATAATAATAATAATAATAATAATAATAATAATAATAATAATAATAATAATAATAATAATAATAATAATAATAATAACAATAATAATAATAATAATAACAATAATAATAATAATAATAACAATAATAATGTTAACAAGATATATGGGTTCAGACCTATGTTCTTAAAGGGAGGGATATATGTGTAGATACCTCATTTCTGCACCTCCCGCAAACCACCCGGTGATGATTGGGCCGCATGTTTGATACGCGGAACGATTTGTGACAATTCGTAAGATTATCGTCAAGTGATTGCTCAAATATTAATGTCTACCTCTTAGTTGTCATCTACGTCCCGATACGGTCGTTTTGACAAGAATTAGAGTACATTCGGAGTCAAGCCTAAAACCGTCTCCATTTTTTCGATAACCGTTAAATCCCGAGTCGAATGTTCGGAATGTTCCGGATATTTTTATTCCATATTTCATAAATTTTATCTTTTAGTAAGTAATTTCCCGTAATATTCACATAAGATATTAAGGAAAATCGAATTATTTCCGTCCTACCATAACTCAAACACGGAGATCTTTCTTTGCGGGAGGAGGAAACCACTTGGGAATAGACGCGGCAGTCTGCGCCTCTTCCAAGAGACGCGATGGGCTGCTGCGCCTCTTCCAGGCCCTTTTCGCATGTTTCTCGTATCTTTTTCATATCTTTCCGAGATTCACTTCCAAAGAGTCTCTGAAACCCTAGTCCCTTCACGTGATTAGTATAAATAGGAGCCTTCTCTCCTCATATTTCTCACGCGAGTGTCCGCCCTTCTCTTCTCCCTTTGCATTCTAGACTTTGTTCTTATTTTTTGGCGTCTACGTGCTTGAACTTTCGACCACGTAAGCTCGGATCCTTCTGAGTACCAGCCTCCCCGTTGCATGACCGACCAATTTGACCAACTACACATCAATCAACTTAATTAATTAATCGTTTTCCGCTTACGAGGGCACTTTCTTTGCATTCGCGTCGAGCATCACTAATCGATATCTTAGTCCTTCTCGTTTCGTCAACATGTAAGTCTGAGGGTTTATAATCTCCTTTTATTTATTGTATTTACCTTTTGTATCATCATCAATTGTAAGGTTTATGTCGAAAATACCATTAAAACCGATTTCTAAAACCATGCTTTAAAACCTTATTTTACGGATTTCCAGTAGATAACTTGAAGTCGAGAAAGGACGCAAAGAATCGCTGCGCCTCTTGAAGGAGCGCATTCTGCTGCGCCTCTTCGTGAGGGCCGCGCAGCTTCCTCGCTTTTTTCTTCTTCGTTCGTCCTCTGTTATTCGTTTCAAAATCCTTTTGATTGTTTCGTTTTGTTCGCCATTATCGTATATAATTCACATGTATATTATAATCATCATCATTAACATGTTTAATTCATCACGAATCCGACTTAAATCCCAAGTAATCCAATATTTGCGGGTTTTCGTCATTAAATTCAACTCCGGGTTGTAGAGATTCAATTTGTTCAATATTGGGTTTCTGGAATTCGTCTTTGATATAGTTTTCATCTGTCTTTTATTGTATTCATCGTATATTCGTCACTAATCCATCGTATCTAACCTAATCAATTGAATTAATTGGACTCATTAATATTTTTCACTTCTGTCATTATTCCATCTTGTGTTAATTCGTTTGCATCCGTCTCATTCATGTTTTACTGCTTCCATGACCCTTTCATATGTTAAATAACCTATTAATCACTTTCATCCGAGTAAATATCATCAATTAATCATTAAATTCACCAATTAACATTAACGGCTTGCAATTACGGCTTCACGCCGGAGACCGAGCCACGGAACGTACGCGTCTCACGCGCTATTCAAAGGACGCACTCGCTTTGCGCATTGTTCTGGCCGAGTTCTCGTCTCTCGAACTCCGTTTCTGCCTTGACGTAGTTTAATTAGTTTACATATTAACTAACTATTATCCGTAATATCACGCTAATTCCTGTTCGTTAATTTTGTTCTTTTATTCTTTCTTTCTCAAATTATCCGTTTTAAAGGTATTTTCGACATAAATCGCCTAATCCAATGTAATTATTGTAATTTTCACTATTGTAATTTATAATTGGTATATTTCTTTTATTGTTTGTATGTTTTCACATATAATCAACCTTAAAACCTACTTCGACCCAATTGTTTGCTAATTACGTGTTTACCGACTTAGTTAATTCTCACATGCTAGGATTAATCTATGGATGTTGCATTGCATGCATATAACCGACGATATATCAAGTACGAATAACTTCCCTAATCATTAGTAGAGGCCGCTATCGAGGCGGGCGGGATTAGGTGTTCGATCAAAAGAGCTTCCTAATACGTACCCTCCCCCCTTACTCCAGATCTCCGTGAGCACTCGTGTTTATTGGCATCTACGAGAGTCATTCTAGACATAGAATGCTAAGGGTAACGATTGCTTAGTGTTCATGTCTCTACTTTGTGTCTTGACATGACACGAGGTATTCGAACGGTTCCAATTTCCCATAAAAATTGGTGGCGACTCCATACAAAAATGCAAACGCTTGTTTCTCTTTTCCTACCCAAGCGCCCCCGTGGGCGGCCCGCTGTCCACAATATGGTATGCCACTGCTACTATATCTCAATCATGGTATTGGAATAATGTTGTTCGTATGAAGGATTTGCTTTTGGAATTAACAGGATCTGCTGACCAAGCTCTGTTGTTGTTGGAGTCTTGTTCTCCTCAGCTTAAGTACAGCATCACTATATACTACAATGCTCTGAGAACGAGTCAAGATACTGTCCCCTGGGCTTCTCTTGTTCATGGGAAAGGTTGTCTCCCAAAACATTCTTTTATAGGGGTCTTGCTGATGCATCACACTTTACCAACGACTGATCAGCTGGTTTCTAGGGGTATGGTGATGGTTAACAGGTGTTCTTTATGTGAATGCCAAGCAGAGGATCTTCACCATATTTTCTTCTCTTGCGGCTATTCATCTAGGGTTCTTACTGTGATTGCTAACTGGTTGGCTATTAGGGTTGGATCTACTGAGTTACAGGAGGTTGTCCAGACTTTTCTCTCATTGAAGTTATCCAGGAAGCAGCAAGCTGGTTTCATGGCTATGGTTTACTACATTTGGAAGGAACGGAATGACCGTATCTTTAAGGGGATTTGCACTACTCCTGAGATGCTCTGCTTTAAAATTCGTTCTCATGTAAAGTTGCGTCTGTTTGGTCCTTAGAAATCTGTCACGTTTTTGGTTTTTTGTTAGGAGTTTTTGTTTTCATCTTAGGGGGCTTCCTTGGCTTCCTTTGTAGGAAAGAATGGACTGGGTCTTGTAATTATGATTATTTTTTGATATATAGATCCAAGCTTTTCTGCAAAAAAAAATAACAATAACAATAATAATAATAATAATAATAATAATAATAATAATACTAATAATAATAATAATAATAATAATAATAATAATAATAATAATAATAATAATAATAATAATAATAATAATAATAATAATAATAATAATAATAATAATAATAATAATAATAATAATCTCCGGTTGTTGTTTGCTCTCCAACCCCATCACCGCCACTGCTCCCGCCGGCATCCTCTGTCGGCAGTAGGGTTTTTGTGTTGGTGTTTTCTGAAAATCGCGTTTTGGGTTTTTGAGTGCGATACTGGTAATCTCCGGCTGCCTTTCTCCGTCAACCACACTACTACCACCGTCCCTTTCGTCTCAGGCCGACCATCCCATTGTCGGTGACTGTTGGGGTTTGTGGGTGTCGGTTTTTGCAGGTTGTGAGATTATTAGAATTAGGGCATCGGTTTTCTGCATTTGTCAGTTTCCATTTGCCTTTTCCACCGTTGCCGCCAACAACCACCCCACGTCGACCATTAGACCTCACATCGCCGGTCAGGGGACGTTTGTTGTGGGTTGTCGAACGGTGTTGCCGATCAGGAGGAGTTTTTGCAGTTTCCCGTCTTTCTCAAGCGTGATTGACGTCCCCTTTGCGACTTTCACCCACCTGCGCCACCACCGTGTGACCTCCAGACCTCACGTCGCCTGTAATTTCTGTGGTGGCCGACGGCTGCCTGCACTGTACCCTTCCTTTTGCCGGTGAGTTTCTGTTTTTACCGTGGGTTTCTTTTCTTGCGTTTTTTTCTATTCTTCCTCCCGTACAGCTGGTTGATGCTCCTTGTCCTCCGGTGTCCGACCACCTCTGCCGCTGCTGTTGGGTTGTTGTGTGGGTGTTACGGGCTAAGGTTGCTGTGGGGTGTGGGTTCCTTCTCGGCCGCCTTTGTGGCCGTTTTGGTTTTTGTTACGTTGATTATTGATCACCACCGGAATGGGTGGTGCGTTGGTGGTCAGTTGGGCTGCCCTTTTGGTTGCTAGTAGTGGGTACATTTTGAGCTCTTAGCTGCTTGTGCGTGGTGGTTTCCGCTCAGGTGGTGTTAGTTGGTGGCTCTATAGTTTTCTGTGTCGGTTAGTGGTGTGTTCCTTCATGCCCGAGCTTGTACGGTACTATTGTCCTTTTTGTGGTCTTCATGGGTGTCGGGATGGTTTCGGTAAGGGCCTTACAAAGGCAACTTGGCAGAAACATTTACAGGTCCGACATTGTCATGATGGTGCGTTGGACCTTACGCGTCAGACTCTTATTGATAGTTTGACTGTTTATTCCAATGCCGAGAGTTCGTTGAGACGGATGGGGCTCTGGTTGTGTGGGGTGTGTTTTATGACCCGTACTGTTAGAGCAAGATGTCGGCATAGTCGGGGTGATTTTGTGATGCATCCGGAGTGTGTTGATGGCCTTTACACCTTCCATATTCATGGTATTCCGAGACCTTTGGCTCCTTCTACTTCGGTTTCTTCTGATGATAGTGTAGAGCTCGTTCAGTGGTCTATATCTTCGCTGGATCGTTTGTTGTCTTTAGGCCTTAGCACCGTGAAATCTATTCCTCCTAAGTACCGTCTTGGGTTTGCTCGGGCTTTGAAAGGGGCCTTGGATTCGGTGTTTGATGCCCCTAGTGATCTCTCCCGCTGGGTTTGTTTGCTTGTTCTACCACTTTGTTTGCTCAAGACTTTCGCTCCTCGGAGTAATCATGAGTGTCGGACTGCTATTCGGCGTCAGCATCAGGAGGAGAGTATTGTCAGGGCTATCCTTGCTTGGGGGGGTACCTGGGGGAGGTTTGCAATTGTTACAGGAGTGTTTCGATGAGGGTCCTTCTTCATTTTCTGTGGATGAGGATCTGGATTTGAGTGAGCTTAACCTCCGCCAATGTCGGCGGAAGATTTCTGATGGCCATTATACTGCTGCTGTACGGGTTCTTTCTTCCTCTGGGGTCGCCCCCTACTCCGATGCCACTTTCGTGGCCCTGCTTGAGAAGCATCCTGCCGCCCCGCCTCCTTCATTGCCTCCTCTGTCTGGGGATCATCATCCTCTGGTTGCCTCTTCGGCGGTGGTCTTGGATATGATTCGGAGCTTCCCTCGTGGTACTTCTTGTGGGAGGGATGGTTTTCGTGCCCAGCACCTTATGGATTGTTTGAGTGGCGCTGCTGTGGCTATCTCCGATGATTTGATCACTTCTATTACTAGGGTGGTTAATCTTTTTCTTGAGGGCCGGTGTCCTCTTCCTCTGGGTGAGTACATTACCAGCGCCCCTCTCACACCACTCGTTAAACCGGGTGGTGGAGTTCGTCCTATTGCTGTTGGTACTGTCTGGAGACGGCTTGTATCTAAGGTTGGTGCTTCTATGGTTGGTCCGTCTTTATCTTCTTATTTTGATGGGCTTCAGTTTAGGGTGGGTGTGTCCGGTGGAGGAGAGGCTATCTTGCATGCCTTGAACCGGCTCATTGAGGCTCGGGGTGCTCAGGTGGGGCTTTCTATGCTGCTGGTTGATTTCCAGAATGCGTTCAACCTTGTTGACCGTTCGACCATGCTTCAGGAGGTCCGCCGTCGTTGCCCGGCTCTCTCCCGTTGGGTGGAGTTTTGTTATTCCAGCCCGGCCCGCCTTTTTTATGGGGAGCACTGCATGTGGTCTTGTCAGGGTGTTCAGCAGGGTGATCCGTTGGGGCCTTTGCTTTTCGCGTTGGTTTTGCATCCCTTCGTTTGCAAGATCCAGGACACTTTTGACCTCACTTTGCAGGCATGGTACTTAGATGATGGCACCATCGTGGGTGATACTTTGGAGGTGGGGAAGGTTTTGGACTTGATTAGGTTGGATGGCCCTCGTTTTGGATTACATCTTAATGTCTCCAAGACGGAGGTCTTTTGGCCTGTTGAGGATCCACGGAGTCGGCTTCCTGGGGTTTTCCCCACTTCTATTTCTCGGCCTTTGCGCGGTGTTACAGTTTTGGGAGGACCTGTCAGTACTTGTCCTGGTTTTAGCAGTGAGATTGTGGCGACGAGAGTAACTAAGACCATTGAGCTAATGCACTTGGTTGCGAGGATTGAGGACCCGCATTGTGAGTTGCTTCTTCTTCGAGCTTGTACTGGTATTTCTAAGCTCTACTTCTCCCTTCGTACTTGCTCCCTTAGTGTTTTTGGGTCTGTCCATCTTCTTTTCGATGCCGCTCTTTGTTCTAGCTTGGAACGTATTGTCACCGCGTCAGGGCCGGGTTTTGGGGATTGGCAGTGGCGCCTTGCTACATTCCCTTTTCATCTTGGTGGTCTTGGTGTCTATGCGGCGGGGGATGTTTTATTTTATGCTTTTGTTGCGTCCCGCTTGCGTCTCTTTGGTTTGCGAGTGCTAAGCTCCTCGGCCCTTCCGGTATTGTAGGTTGCTTGGCCCTGCTTTTGATGATGCCGTGCGGTGTTTCTGCGACTACGGGTTGGTATATTAGGTCACCCTAGTGAAATTGCGCCCCAAACTTATGAAGAAATTGGCGGACATTTATTTCACGACGGTTCTTCGCCTCGAGTCATTTTCTCTTTGACACCTCGCCGCCTTGCTTTATGGCGATCTCGCGGGGCTCTCACTCCTCTCGAATTGTTACGTGCGGTTCCTATCTCAGGGTTGGGGCAGACTATGAACGGGAGGACTTACCGTAGTGTGCTGGGGTATCGTCTGGGTGTACCGTTATTCACGGTATCTAGGCCCTGTCCTGCTTGCTCTCGGGTTTTTGTTTGGGATGTTTTTGGGGACCACGCCGTTTCTTGTACTGGTATTGTGGGCGTTAAACATCGGCATAACCTTGTCCGGGACACTCTTTTCGACATCTGCTATAGATCTGGTATTACTGCGGGGAAGGAGGTTGATATCGGCTTGGTTGATGGGCATGGTGGCTCTCTTCGTCCTGCGAATTTATTGCTTTATTCTTGGGACAGGGGGCGTGATGTGTGCGTCGACCTGACAGGTTCTTCACCTTTGACTCAGACTGGGTTGGCAAATTTTGTGCCGGGCCAGGTTGCCGCTGATGCTGCTCAGCGAAAGTGTGCTAAGTATGGGGATTTGTGCGCGGTAGCGGGTTATGGTTTCCTACCTTTCTCTTTCTCTTCACTTGGGGAGCTGGTTTCGGATGCTGTTGCCTTGCTCAAGCGGATCCAGAAATTCTCGGTATCTCAGGATGCGGGGGCTCGGGTGGCCGCTTACATTTTTACTAGACTTAGCTTTGCTATTGCTAAGGGTGTGGGAGCCCAGATTGTCTCTCGGCTCCCCACCAATTTCATGTAAACTTTTATTTTTATTTTAATGAAAGTTGCGCGCATCCCCTTATAATAATAATAATAATAATAATACTAATACTAATAATAAGGGTGTGGGAGCCCAGATTGTCTCTCGGCTCCCCACCAATTTCATGTAAACCTTTTATTTTTATTTTAATGAAAGTTGCGCGCATCTTATAATAAAAAAAATAATAATAATAATAATAATAATAGTAATAATAATAATAATAATAATAATAATAATAATAATAATAATAATAATAATAATAATAATAATAATAATAATAATAATAATAATAATAATAATAATAATAGTAATAGTAATAGTAATAGTAATAGTAATAGTAATAATAATAATAATAATAATAATAATTTTTAAGTTAAATTAATTTAAGCTAAATTAATTTAAATTCAGTTCAGATCCTATAAGTTCAATTCAGTTCAGATCTTATAAGTTCAGTTCAGATCCAATAAGTTCAGTTCAGTTCAGATCTTATAAGTTCAGTTCAGTTCAGATCCTAGTTTAGATCCTATAAGTTCAGTTCAGATCCTATAAGTTCAGTTCAGATCCTATAAGTTCAGTTCAGTTCAGTTCAGATCCTATATGTAACACCCGCGAATTTCCCCTTTTTGACAGTTAAAATTTATTAAACCGTTTAATTATTTTGTTATATATTTTGGAATTATTATTTTTAATTAATTTTATGTCAAACACGATTTTTATAAACGTATATTATATAAAAGCTCATTTTTATAAAAATACGTATTATTAAATTATATCTTCGAGTCATAATTTATATAAGAATAAATGTACACGTATTTTTAGTCGGACAGTAAGAATAGTAACAGTGATAATATTAGTTTCCGTCTCAAGTTAAAATAAACTCGAGACATTATTCCGTCTAGCTATAGACCGTCAAATTTCACCTTGTACCTGCTTTAATCCGGACCAATCAGAATTCGACAACTTGCCCACCTACCCTCTTACACCCACCTTTAAATATCTCTTTTTATATATTATCATTATATATTATCATTTTATTATTATATTATTATTATTATTATTATTATTGTTGTTGTTGTTGTTTACCCGGTGAACCCCACCTCCCATTCCTTTCTTCTTCCTGCAACCACAAACAAAAGGCAACAACAGCGAAAAACGACAGCAACAACCAACAACCATTTCCGTCTCCGCCTACCTCCATTTCCTCCCTTATTTCTCAACCAAACTTCACCATTTTTATACCATTAGCTTCCTCTCTCCGTCCTCATTCTTTTAAGGTAAGAAAGCTTTGATTTTGTTAAATTTTCGAAATGGGCATCTTATTACAAACTCGGTTTTGTGACCCATGTTACTCGTTTTTCCTCCTTTTTAGTTGAAGACTGAAGATAGGCTCGTGTTATGGACGTTTTTACTCGGGAATTCGAAGAGTTAAGGTAACGGTGATAGGTTACTCGACAATGAGTCGATATTTCGCCCTTTCTACTCTGTTTTTGCTTTTATTTATCGTAAACTCAAGTCTTTGTATGTTCCTCATGAATGGGGTTGATTTTGTGTTGTTAATGGTCTTTTAACGCGGTTGTTTTGGTTGCCTTGGACCCGTCTTAAACTGAATTCGGGTATGGGGGAGGATACCGCGTTCACTGCTCCCTTCTTGAACTTCTTGGACGAGTTGTATGTTGGTAATTTTTACTTTGAGTATGCTGCGTTCCGTCTCACCTCTGTCTTCAATTTCCGTCTCAACCTTGCCTTTCATGCCATCTTAATCGTGATTTGTTTTGGACTGTTTTATGCTCCGTTGGGTGTCGTTTTTGGGTTGCTTGATAGACGGATGCCGCGCCGAAGCAAGACTGTCTGTACTCTGCTCTTTTCTTGCCGTGGGAGGTGGTGTGGTGGTCGTCACGGCCTGGTTGGTTTCCGTTCTAGCAGTTTTTGTGGGTGTTGTCTCGATATGATCCGGGTTTGGTCACGTTTTTGTGATTGTTTTACGGACTGTTTGGCAGCCGTGAAATGGGTTGTCGTGTGGACTGTTTTGGTACCATTTGTAGCACGGTTTATGTGGCCATTCGGATCAGCTTGAGCAGTCGAAATGGAGGTGTCGGGTTGTGGTCATGGTGTGGGAGTCGTATCATTCTCTTGCCCTTTTGTTTGATTTCCTTAACAATTTTTGGTGAGTATGTTTGTTGGGCTCACCATATTCTTTTGTTGGGCTGACTTGTAGTTATTGGGCCACACTCATATTATGAGTGCTTTCGGCGCTAAATCTAGTATGTATGAATCGTTTAAATTCCCGTCTCATGCTTTATATAACGTAATCCGTTAAATATTGTTCGTTATATACATACATTTTCTCACATAATCAAATGTTTGGGTCCAATATGATTTAATAGTTGGGTTGTACATGAGTAATATGTTGGGCTTGTTTTACATATTTAATTGGGCTTATCTTATTTATTTAATTGGGTTTATTTTGTTTGTTGGTCTCATGAATGAGTCATGTGGGCTTGGTCACAATTTATTCCGTTAATTTCATAGTAAATCATTCATTATCGCTTGCTATATTTTCCCGGCATGTTAATTCATAAAGTGAAATATATTTATTGATATAAGCATGAATTATTTATTATTAAATAGTTATTTGTGAAGAGTCATATTCTTAATAATCCCGTCCGTAAGCCTTAGTCATATCAGACACTAGGGGTGAGCCATAGGCCCTCTAGTTGCGATATGATCGTCGGGACTGATGTTCCCATCCGTACTTATGGTGAGATGCAAGCTATAAGTATGAGTGTGACATTAATAATCCCGTCCCATGTACTTGTTTGTTGTACTTGTTTATTCTATTTAACCGGCATGTATAATTATGAAATGAGATGTTTATTTATATGTTACAAGCATGAAAAGGTTATTATAAATAATTACTTGTAAGAGTCGTACTCTTGTAAAAATGTCATATTACCATCGTATATGCTTGCCATACATTTTTGCCCTGCTTGTGCTGTTCTGGCAAGCACGGGTTCGACCTACTTGTGCTGTTCTGGCAAGTACGGTTTTGGCCTACTTGTGTTGTTCTGGCAAGTACGGCTTTTGGCCACTTGTGCTGTTCTGGCAAGTGAGTCTTATCTTAGTCTTTCCGCCACTTTCGTCTTTTTAAGCGATTGGGGTACTCGGTATCCTTAGTAGTCGAGTCTTGGGTGCGTCTTTGTCTTTGGCGCACGTCGAATCGGGATGTACACCCGAAAATCTGCAGATTTAGACTAGGACCGTATTATTATCGTAGTCCTACCCGGGGAAATTATAGTCTAAGAGTGATAAATGTCTTGCATTATTTGGATGGTTACTTTCGTCATATCTCCTTGAAATACGCGCTCGTGGCTAAGTGGTCGTGTATGTTTCCTTGTCTTTCTCCTCCATTTATTTATTGTTGCTTATGCCTTACCTGTTTATTCCATCATTTCTTTATTCCTTGTTGGTTTAAACACGTATGATCCCATGTTTAGTTATGATTCGATTATCATTCACTCATGTCTTATCTAATATGATTGTTTGTTTATGTTCTTTGTTATATTCGTTTCGACATATTGTGGTTGGGGGAACCTTGAGTTACTCCCCACTGACTATGGCGTTCATGTTTACATGAATGACAGGTGGTGAAGATGCTTACGTGGGGAAGACGTGTGGGCTAGCGAGAACTAAACCTTTGGACCTTAGTTTGCTAGTTAGAAACCCTTTATTTGTTTATTCGTGGGATATCTTTTCCCCGCCTTCTAGACTTGGGTTGTAATAACCTAAACTTGTCTATTGTGGTATTTGTTTCATTTCATTTTGGCACCCGCGTGTTAATCTTTAACTAATATCAAAAAAGTTTTTAAAATATCACAAATTTCCGCTTTAATTTATTAGTTATATTTTCCGCGTTATCGCGGGGTGTCACGATTGGTATCAGAGCCTATGTTGCTCCCGACGCACACACGTGTACCCCAAATTTAAACTTGAACTTGACCTTGAATAATGAATGAGAGATGGGTAGACTTAAGGACCTAAGGTGGTAGTCTGTAGTGTGTTTGCTCTTTGTTAGGTTCTAACATGTTTGTTGATTGTCATTTAATGATTGTTGTGTCCTTGGATCAATGGCCGTGAGCTTACCTACATGAAGATCAAGATTTGGTGCCTATTGCTGAAGATTGAAGATTTTTCAACCTTTGAAGAATGCTTCTACTTCCTCGAAGATGTTTCTCATTCTTTGTGTACCTTGCCCTGTTCTTTACTCCTTAATGCTTATTCCTTCTTCTAGATCCCCTTTTCTTTTTCCTTGTAAGTCACTCTTGTATTCCCTAACTTGTCCTTTGTTCCTTGTTAATCCTCCCTTAACGCCTTTTTATAGTACTCTTTCTTTTGAGGAATGTTGACCTTGGTTGGAAATTTTGACTTTTGAGGAGATTGTTTGTGTTTGACCCTTAATCCTGGTTTTGAGAGGATTTGATGTTGGAAAGACTTAGTTACTGTGATGAGATATACTTGATGGTTCTTATACCTAGATCCTTAATAGAGTGAGTATATTTGATTGGTGGATTTTGTGTGTCAAGTGTGAGTTGCGTTGGTTACTAAGGTTATAGAACCTGGCTTTGTTGTTTATGTTTGGGATACTAGTGCTTAGTACTTGACCTAAGGTGGATGAAATTGAATGGTGAATTTGAGGATGTAGGATTGACTAAGTAAGTTGAGTTTTTGATTGGCTTCCATAATCACTTTGGACTTGAGAGTTTGATAATGTATATGTTACCATATGAGAAATATTAATTGTGGGATTATTAGTTGGTTTAAGTGAGTGATCTTGATTACTACTTGAGGTATGGTATGGTTGACACCAATTGTTAAGTGTTAAGAACATAGTTTCAATTTATGGTTTTAGGAACTTTGAGGTGGTAAAGCGTTGTTACAACTAAGACCTTGTCTCTTGAGAACTCGATGGTAAGTAAAGTTCTAGGATGTCAGATTTGAAAGAATACATTTTGGGATGTAGATGACTATAATGGATTGGTGGGGTGATTTGGTATTAGTTGGCTCTTGAGAGTTCTTGAGTTGAGAGAGACTTAGTATTGAGAAGAATTTGTTAACCCTATAGTTTTATGGACCTTGAGGTTTCATTGAGTACTTGAGATGATGGGATGATGTTGTAGTTGAGTGTAGTTCCGCTTTTGGGAATCCTTAATAAGTAAAAGGATAGAAGGACTCGAGATCCCATTAATTTTTCAGACTTTGGGTTGACATGTTGCTACCTTGCCTTATAGAAGAACCTTGTGGAATATTTGTGAAACCCTTTCTGGGAATTTAGAGCTTAGTATTCGGATCTTTGATTGGGGATTTTACCATTTTGAGAAACCCATGATTGACACTAGTTGGATACGAGTATAGCCTTGTTGGAAGTTTTGACCTTGATCTTGTGGAAGTTGTTTGTGGATGTTTGAGGATTTGGAGTAATCAAATCACAGTGTTAGTGGAGTACCTTGTTTCAAGGAATAACTTAAGATGAAGTAACATAAGTAATTTGAGGAAGTCCTTGGGAGTGTTTTGGTTATAAGTTTTGTTGTTAGGAAGATTTCGGGAACAGTTCTGGATGATGTTGTTGTTGAGATTTGAGTACCTGGCATTTTCTTGTTGTCTAATTTCCCTTCTTCCTTGATTATAAGCGTTACCATTCATACCTCTTTTCCTCGCTTCATCAAGCTCCTCCTTTAAGTTGGATGCTAGCTACCTATAAAAACTCTACCTTTGACATTCTTATTGATTTGACTTCAATTCTTGCCCTATGAAATTCATCATAGCTAAGTTTGAATCCTTTTAGCATACTTACACCTATGATGTCTAAGTTACTTTTCTTTTCGTACAATTTCTAAACGTTTCAAGCTACCAGTTTTGATTCGTTGTTACAAGTTGATGTTACTTTTGCAAAACCTTACCTATTTTAGAGGTTTGAAAATGAAAATTTGATTTAATTCCATATTTGTCCCTTGAGCGTAGACTTCTTTAACATGATTTTAATTGCTGAACCCGAGATTTCTTTAAATTTTATCCAATTTCTGTTGACTCTGACCTATTTATGATTTCTTTGTCAAAGTATAATGTTATATTTTCAGGAATTTGATTCCCTTTTGAGTTTAAATGAGTAATCTTCATTTCTATTTTGGCTTTTACAAGAGAAAATTTGAGTGGATTGCCTTTTTCTTTTGATTTTGACGCTGATCGGATGATAGAACTCGTTATTGGAAACGTTTGATAACTTGTTCTACGCTTGTCGGCGAATGATTTTTGTTTTAAACTTGTCTTTGACTTGGAAAGTTAGCGTTCTTGTGTGCACGACAAGAACAATTTCGTTTCATGAATGAGACTTACACTTTTGAAAACTCTCCGTTAATGTTTTTGAAAGTGTTTTGATTTGGATTTATACAAATGATTTGCCTTTCGACTTGGTTCTGTCGGAAAATTTTAGTTGAAACTTTTGAAAGAATTTTAATTCCTACAAGTAACCTTTTAACGTTTTGGTTACCGATTTTAAAGGTCGAGTTTTATTTTTGTATAAACTTTCACTTCAACTTTCCAGTTTCGAGGACGAAACTTTTTAAAAGATGGGGTGATTGTAACACCCGCGAATTTCCCCTTTTTGACAGTTAAATTTATTAAACCGTTTAATTATTTTGTTATATATTTTTGAATTATTCTATTTAATTAATTTTATGTCAAACACGATTTTTATAAACGTATATTATATAAAAGCTCATTTTTATAAAAATACGTATTATTAAATTATATCTTCGAGTCATAATTTATATAAGAATAAATGTACACGTATTTTTAGTCGGACAGTAATAATAGTAACAATGATAATTGTTCCGGGTGTAATTCCAGAGCAAGTATTGTTACCACCCGTGGCTTGTAGAATGATGTCTTGAGTTGGATCCTTCGTCTCTGTCGTTCCTCTCGGCCTCTCCTGCAACAATGAACAGGCGAGGGCTTGGCTTTGTGCCAAGCGTACTCACTCCGACGCTCAAGTCAGTAAACTTAGAGGGGTAAGTTGTTGTTACTTGGCTAAGGATGTATTGTAGAGAGATAAGGAATATATTACCAGATGAATAGTGATTCTTAGGTTAATTTATGGATCCCTTCCTCAATGAAGGTTGAGAAGTATTTATAGACTTTCACCTTTTGTCACGTAGTGGCCAAGTGGCCAAGTGGCTAGCAGGTGGAAAGACCGTTCTACCCTCGGCCGATGGACCAATGGCAGGCCGGCTGAGGGTCTTGGATATGAGTACGCGGATATGTGACCGGGCGGCTAGTTGCGGCCGAGACCAGTGTGAGGCCGATGGGCTTCATCGGCTAGGCTGTCTAAGTCGTTGACTTTGCTGTGGATATCCTTGACCTTGCTCAATGTGTTGACTTGGTCAGCGGTGCATAATATGCCCCATCAATTTGCCCCCAGCGTAGTCTATGCCGTGGTATGGGCTTCGATGTATGTTGAGCGTGTATTCTGCGCAAGTAATTTGTGAAAAATGTTCCGCATCGGCTTCTTCTACCTCGGCCTGGTTCTTTTTAGGCCGTACCATATATATCCCCCCTCCGCATGGGTGTGTAAAGGACATCCGATGTGGAAGAGAAAGTGACGCTGGCCGAGACCAGGGTTGAGGGTGCCGGTTGTTCTTGATTGCCCCCGGCCGGTGCTATGTAGCTTGGTTGATCATGTGGTCGGCGGAGAGCAGATACCTAGGAATTTGTTGAGGAAGATGAATAGGCGAAGAGATGTGAATGGGCGTGTTGAAGACGCTTGGTCACTGTTGCATTGATTGACGTTCAACTGTTGCAACGATTGACATTCCATGGTTGCATGTCTGACACGTGCCTGTTTGCTGATTGGCTGGCGCTTCATGGGCTGTTCTCTGATTGGTCCTTCTTCATGGGCTTTTCCTATAAATAGGCGTTATTCCGTGAAATTGGCCACCAATTTCATTCTCTCCAAAATTTTCTTCTCTCTAAACTTTCAAGGGCTTCTTTGTCTTCTAATTTTCAGAGTTGTTACTCCGGCGAGTGTTTTTCTTCAAGGTAAACAAACACATTTCCTCACTTCTTATTTTGTTAAATAATCATTGCTATCATGTCTTCTGCTGACGCTGGGACTAGCACTTATGTGCCGGGGGGTTCCCCGTCGCGTCTTGATGGGGAGGGGATACTAGATGCCATCCCGATAAGGTTTGGAGGTCCTAGGTCCCCTTCTCCCGAAGTTGATCCTCAAACTTTGGAGGAATGGGAGGATGACGATGATGTTGATGATGACGCAGACGATTTTGGTGATGATGCTGAAAAGGCTCGTCCTAATGAGGGGAGGCAGTACGTTATGGATCACGGCGACGCCTGTAAGGTCCGCCTTGACCGTGCTTGGACCCATAAGTTCGCCGATTGTTCGGCGAGAAATTTTTCGAGGGCCATTTTTTCTTTGGCAGGGGATACAAAATTGTTATCCCTGAGGAGGGTCAGGCCGTCTGTTGCCCTCCACCGGGCTACACCGGCGTATACATGCGGCACTTGGAGTATGGGCTCCGGTTTCCGCTGAATGAGTACGTTATGGCCATCATTAGGGCCATGAACGTTGCTGTTGCCCAACTGCACCCGTTGGCTATGAGGACCATAGTCGGCTTTGTCTGGCTTTGTCTCTTCAAGGGAGAGGCCCCAACGGTGAATTTATTCCGCCGGCTTCATCATCTCCGGCCATCAATCTCTGGCCGCGTCGGATGGTACAGTGTGCAAACGGAGCAGGGTTATGTCTCTGTTGACAAACTTACTTCTTGCAAGGACTGGAAAGATCGGTGGGTGTACGTTAAGGTGCCGGATGACTATCCGCTGCCCCGCTCCTTTCAGCACCAAGTTAATTTGCGGTGTGAGACTAAGGCGGAGCACGACAGATGGATCACCCGGAAAAAGCTCAAGATGGATGCCAGCAAGGTCCCTCTTAAGGAGGATGAGAAGCTGGCGATGAGGCTCTTTGAGGCGGACAAGAGTGGGGTGCCGAAAAGATGGATTCCCCCAACGCAGATTATCCTTCAGGATGAGCCGCTCTGCCATGTCGGCCTCATACCGGCCCTAGCACAGGGTGAGTGGGGTCGGTGTGAGGCCCATCACCGCTCTCAATGTTCCTGTTTCTCGAAATTCGATTCATTTCTTCTACTTAACTCTTGCTTTGTTTCCTTCTGAGACCACTTTGGACCGGACTGTCGAGGATATCCTCCGGAGAATGGGGCTGCACAAAGATAAAACCGTTGCTAACTTGCATCCCAAGGCTCTAACCCATGACCGCAGGACGTCGCCGAATGATCTCATGGATCAGCAGCTGAAAAGCTTGAATGTGGTGGAGGCCCAGGCGAAGGTTGTTAGTAACATGCCGCGTCATACGCGAAAAACAAAGTCTTCGGCGGCGAGGGCGTCGACATCAGTTCCACCTCCCATTGCTCCTGCTCGGAAGGAGACGGTGGAGATCGTTGATATCACCAATGGGGAGGACTCCGATGAGGAGGGGTCTCCCCTTGTTCGTAAGAGAAAGGAGACAGCCTCTACCGCTGCCGTTGCTAACTGCTCTTTGGCGAGGAAATGCGTCCTCCGCGAAGAAGGCCAAGCATGGTACCGATCTATCTGCGGCTCGATTTGGCCGATTCATCAGGCGCTGCTGATGACAGGCTCCCTGGCATGTCTATGCATGTTGATACTGATGCTTTCGTTAAATTTTGTAGATCAGCCGCTGTCGGCCGTCGCTTTTATTGAGCAGCAAGCGAGGAGAACCCCGCGCAGGCTGGTGATCATAACGTCACCATTGACTCTTCATCCCAGAAGGCTTCCCCCTCCCGACTGCAGGCTGGTGATCGAGACGTCACCACTAACTCTTCATCCCAGAAGGTTTCCCCCTCCCAGCTTGTAGCGGAAAGCGCGAGGTTGATCGAGAAGCTGGCGAGGTGGAACGAGCTGACCGGTGCTCGTATTATAGAGCAGGAGAAGGCCGTGGCTCAATCCGCTCTTGAGCTTGATGCCACTAAGAAGGTGGCCGTGAAGGCGAAGCTGGATCTCCTTAATGAGCAGAGGCTTAGGGGAGATGCTGGGAAAGTGCTCTTGGCTGAGAGAAAACTCAGGGAGGACGCTGAAAAGGAGGTCCTTGCTGAGAGAGCCAAGGCCGAGGCTGCTGCGGCCGAAGTTTGTAAAGTCTTTGGAGAAGTGTGACCTTGTTCGCAGGCACGCCGACCTTTATTTTCAGCAGAGGAATGAATTCAGGGGCATGCATCAGATCCAGGGGAAGGTGATTCGGAGCAAGGAGGCCATTATTAGACAAAAGGAGGAGGACATTGAGATGCTCCAAACCGTCATGCTCCCCAACATGTGCACCGAATTCCAGGATCTGGCCGAAGAAGCTGCCAGGGAAGTGATTGAGGAGCTCTTCCCTCTTGACGGTTCCTTTCCGTGGGACAAATTTGATGAGCTGTTTGACGACAAGCTCGAAGCTAAGGAGAAGGCCGTGGCGGAGAAGGCCAAGGAGGCCGTGAGGGTGAAGCAGGAGGAAGAGGTGGCCGCGGAGAAGGCAGCCCTTGCTGAGAAGGCTAAGGCGGCCAAGGAGGAAGCCGAGAGAATGAGGGCGGTGAGGTCGCCGAGGCTAAAAGCCGAGGCTGCTTGAAGCCGAGGTCGCTAGGAAAACGCTAGGGTTGCCCATCGAAGAGGATGCTACAACTGCTGCTGATGGCAAGTAGCAACAGGCATAGGGAGGCGGGCGGTTGTCACCAGGCTCACCCGGCGTTTCGGATAGCTTCCTCCCTGCTATCTTTTGGCGCTCCAAATGACATATTTGTAACTTTTCTCTGTATTTTGTACAACTTCGGTAGGTTGTGTTTTGGCTTATCCCTATGGGGACGGCCGTCGTCCGTATTCTCCTCGCTTGTAAAATGTTATCATTTTTAATAAGAGTTCGTTTCTTCTGCCTCCGGCTTGGCCGAGGTCTTTACCTCATTTCTTTTCCTTGTGCTAATAGTCGAGGGTCTCAACTACTCTTAGCGTTTTTACTTTGCCTCTGGCTTGGCCGAGGTCTTTTCTCGTCTTCGTCCGAGCTGTCTTCTTACGTTATTGATTGAGCGTCTCTTTTGTTTCCGCCTCGGCTTGGCCGAGGCAGTTTAGAGTGCGTATCTCAATTGCGTTTACCGCTTCCAAGGCATTTCGATCGCTTTAGCGAGTATCAACTGCGCTGGTCGTGACCGTCGCGGTGTTTGCTTCTTTATGGAGACTGTCGCTCTTGTCGGTGTGACAGTGTGGCGGCGTCGCTTCTGTTAACGCTGCGTGGCGTCTACCACTTGGAGTGCTGCGACGGCGTCAAACCTCTTGGGGGTGGCTAGTGGCGTCTACTACTTGGGGTGACTGCGACGGCGCACGCTTCTTTATGGGAGGCCGCTCTTGTCGGTGTGACGGTGTGAGCCGGCGTACGCTTGCATTAATGATCGCCGTGGCGTCTACCACTTGGAGTGGCTGCGACGGCGTCAAACCTCTTGGGGTGCTAGTGGCGTCTACTACTTGGGGTGGCTGCGACGGCGCTGCTTCTTTATGGAGAAGCGCCGCTCTTGTCGGTGTGACGGTGTGAGCCGGCGTACGCTTCCTGTTAATGACTACCGTGGCGTCTACCACTTGGAGTGGCGTGGCGGCGTCAAACCTCTTGGGGTGACTGCCGTGGCGTCTACTACTTGGGGTGACTGCGACGGCGCTGCTTCTTTATGGAGGCTGCCGCTCTTGTCGGTGTGACGAGTGTGGTGAGCGTCTATTTCTTGATGATGGCTAGTGGCGTCTACCACTTGGAGTGGCTGCGACGGCGTCCACCTCTTGGGGTGACTGTCGTGGCGTCTACTACTTGGGGTGACTGCGACGTGTCGCTTCTGTTGATGAGCTGCCGCTCTTGTCGATGTGACAGTGTGAGCTGGCGTCTATTTCTTGATGATGACGGCCGTGGCGTCTACCACTTGGAGTGACTGCGACGGCGTCCACCTCTTGGGGTGACTGCCGTGGCGTCTACTACTTGGGGTGACTGCGACGGTAATCTGCTTCCTGTTGATGATTGCCGCTCTTGTCGATGTGACAGTGTGAGCTGGCGTCTATTTCTTGATGATGACGGCCGTGGCGTCTACCATTTGGAGTGACTGCGACGGCGTCCACCTTTTGGGGTGACTGCCGTGGCGTCTACTACTTGGGGTGACTGCGACGGTTATCTGCTTCCTGTTGATGACTGCCGCTCTTGTCGAGGTGACAGTGTGAGCTGGCGTCTGCTTATTGCCGGCGACTTATGGGGAAAATGGACATTTTGATGGAAGATTTGGACGACTTTTCATTAGGTATAAACATGCGTTGGGGTGCCCACAGCTATTTTGGACACCTCCGCCGCTATACAAAGTTTTCCCGAGATTACCAGCGTCCTAATGGCTCATCTAAGGCACACCTTCCCAGTCAGCCGCTAGTTGCATCCATGAGGTCGCCCTCCTGTTGTAAGGATGGACTCTTCCCTTTCTCTGACTTCTTTGCCACTTTGAGGGATTGCATGTTGCATCCTCGCGGCAGCTATACGGACGTTGACCACCTCGTCCTTCTCGTCCTTGGAGACGAGCTTATGCGCTTCCCCACGGTCCGAGACATACATCGGTGTTAGGGCCCGGATGGACATCACTGCGTCGGCCTCGCTCAGAGTGACTCGGCCTATGAGAACGTTGTAGGCGGACGAGCCGTCAATGACCACGAACTCAGCTAGGACATTCTTAGCCGCATTCCCTTCGCCGAACATCATCGGCCGTCTGACTGACCCCAGTGGTACCAGGCCGGCCCCAGAGAAGCTGTATAATGGATTGGTGCAGGGGCTTAAGTCCTTGACTTTCAGACCGAGGCTGAGGAAGCACTCCCTGAACATGATGTTCGTGTAGGCGCCTCTGTCAATCAGGCACCTCTTGACCAGGTGGTTGGATATGTCCAAATTGACTACAAGTGGGTCGCTGTGAGGAGCGATGACTCCTTCGTAGTCCTTCCTTCCAATAGTTATATCGGGGATGTTGGAAGCGGGGATCGCTGTGTTGGGCACAAAGTTGATGGCCTGATATAGCTCGTTCAGGTGCCGTTTGTGCCCATGAGCGGACCCTCCGTTCTCGTTGCCCCCGATGACAACATGGATCACTCCTATCCGTTCAAGGACGGATTTCTTATCTGAACCGCCGGCGTCGGTCTTTTGGCCTTTGGCAACGTACTTGCCGAGGCTTCTTCCGGATCGGTTCTTCAATGGCATTCTTGGATGCGTATAGTTGTCGATAAGGTGACCGGTGTGGCCGTGGTACTCACGATCGGCTCGCGTCACCGTCTCCCTTCGGCTTGGGGGCCTTTCCCACGCCGGCCCTCGTTTTTGCTCGGGGCAAAGACCTCGGCGGCCGATACGACGAGGGGGTTTTATCATTATACCGCCTACGGTGGTACGTTCCCGAACTCCACCGGCGCCGTCGAGTCTGTTTCTGGCGGGTTTATCGACCGTGACCTATTATTGTCACGGCGTCTTTCACCAGCACCGTGACCGAATATTGTCACGGCGTCCTTCATCCGGTTGTCCTCCCGCGCTCTCGTTTTTCGAGGGTTCGGCCTCGCTAGGGCCTACCCGGGTTTTGTGATTGTCCTCCACTTTAATGGCTTGATCGGCCAATTTCTGGCGGCGTCAAGGTCGGCCGCCGCTTTTGATGAGCTCGTTTTTAGGTCTCCCCTTGGGAGGCCTTTCATCAGCCTTGAAGGTGCCAGTTCATTATTCACTCACGAATTTCTTTGAACCTTGGCGTCGAACCTCTTTACATAACCCGGAGGGACTCGCCTCCCTCCCCTGTCGATAGTCGGGAGGTCCGATGTCTCCACGGCCCTCCTCTGTTGCGGGAATACGGGCTAGGAACGTGTCCTTGGATCGGCGTAACGAAAAGATACCGACCCGTCGGGTAGCCCCTTGTACCAACTCTGTGCCATCCCATGCAGTGTCATTGGGAAGATTCGACACCAAACCTCATCGGGTTGCTCCCATACTGACATGTGAGACTCGTAAGCCTCGACGTGGTCGGTTGGGTCACCTTCTCCTTTGTATGCTATAGGTGGTAACCCCGACTTAGTCGGCACCGGGGTATCTAGGACGAGGCGGCGGGGGCTGTCGACCACATGTCGAACGACACGCGGCGATCGGCTCCTCGCATTCCTAGTCTGGCTTCTCTCCTCGTAGCGAGAAGGACTTCTCCTCCGACTCTGGTGAGTCGGGCTTCTTCTCCAACTCTGACGGGTTGGGCTTCTTTCGCTCCTCCGGGGTGTGCCTCGTTCGTGCCGCGGCGACGCCGTCTTCTCACGAGTGCGAGAAGGACTTAGGTCTACCACGACCACTTTGGGCTTCTCCGGTGTCTTGACAGGGTCAGCTTCTCCTAATGCTCCGTTCAAGTTTCTTGGGGTCACGTTTTGGGCCCTGGTCTCCTGGACGGTTTCCGCCGCTCTTGTCGGCGTGACAGTGTGAGCAGGCGTACTACCAATTAGGTCCAGGAGCATCTTCAGTTTTGCTACGTCAACCACATGTCCCATGATGGTGACCTGGTTGGCAGGCAGCGGCGTGTCTGGTATTATCGGCATCCCGAATTCCGGTTGGATTTCTCCGCCGGTGGAGGGCTGCACAACTCCGGATTTGTGGACGGCATCATCTTGGTAGGATTCGGTTTCGTCAGTCACGAATGCCTCTTGTTGTTTCGACATCTTCTTAGCTTTTGGGGTGGGTTTTTTTTTTTTTTTTTTTGTGTTTATGTTTTTTGTTTAGGAATGAATGTGACTAGCTTCTAGTGTCTTCCCCACAGACGGCGCCAATTGTTTCGGGTGTAATTCCAGAGCAAGTATTGTTACCACCCGTGGCTTGTAGAATGATGTCTTGAGTTGGATCCTTCGTCTCTGTCGTTCCTCTCGGCCTCTCCTGCAACAATGAACGAACTGAGGGCTTGGCTTTGTGCCAAGCGTACTCACTCCGACGCTCAAGTCAGTAAACTTAGAGGGGTAAGTTGTTGTTACTTGGCTAAGGATGTATTGTAGAGAGATAAGGAAGATATTACCAGATGAATAGTGATTCTTAGGTTAATTTATGGATCCCTTCCTCAATGAAGGTTGAGGAGTATTTATAGACTTTCACCTTTTGTCACGTAGTGGCCAAGTGGCCAAGTGGCTAGCAGGTGGAAAGACCGTTCTACCCTCGGCCGATGGACCAATGGCAGGCCGGCTGAGGGTCTTGGATATGAGTACGCGGATATGTGACCCGGCTGGCTAGTTGCGGCCGAGACCAGTGACAGCCGATGGGCTTCATCGGCTAGGCTGTCTAAGTCGTTGACTTTGCTGTGGATATCCTTGACCTTGCTCAATGTGTTGACTTGGTCAGCGGTGCAGAATATGCCCCATCAATAATATTAGTTTCCGTCTCAAGTTAAAATAAACTCAAGACATTATTCAGTCTAGCTATAGACCGTCACATTTCACCTTGTACCTGCTTTAATCCGAACCAATCAGAATTCGACAACTTGCCCACCTACCCTCTTACACCCACCTTTAAATATCTCTTTTTATATATTATCATTATATATTATCATTTTATTATTATTATATTATTATTATTATTATTATTGTTGTTGTTTACCCGGTGAACCCCGCCTCCCATTCCTTTCTTCTTCCTGCAACCACAAACAAAAGGCAACAACAGCGAAAAACGACAGCAACAACCAACAACCATTTCCGTCTCCGCCTACCTCCATTTCCTCCCTTATTTCTCAACCAAACTTCACCATTTTTATACCATTAGCTTCCTCTCTCCGTCCTCATTCTTTTAAGGTAAGAAAGCTTTGATTTTGTTAAATTTTCGAAATGGGCATCTTATTACAAACTCGGTTTTATGACCCATGTTACTCGTTTTTCCTCCTTTTTAGTTGAAGAATGAAGATAGGCTCGTGTTATGGACGTTTTTACTCGGGAATTCGAAGAGTTAAGGTAACGGTGATAGGTTACTCGACAATGAGTCGATATTTCGCCCTTTCTACTCTGTTTTTGCTTTTATTTATCGTAAAGCTCAAGTCTTTGTATGTTCCTCATGAATGGGGTTGATTTTGTGTGTTAATGGTCTTTTAACGCGTCTGTTTTGGTTGCCTTGGACCCGTCTTAAACTGGATTCGTGTATGGGGGAGGATACCGCGTTCACTGCTCCCTTCTTGAACTTCTTGGACGAGTTGTATGTTGGTAATTTTTACTTTGAGTATGCTGCGTTCCGTCTCACCTCTGTCTTCAATTTCCGTCTCAAACTTGCCTTTCATGCCATCTTAATCGTGATTTGTTTTGGACTGTTTTATGCTCCGTTGGGTGTCGTTTTTGGGTTGCTTGATAGGAGGATACCGCGCCGAAGCAAGACTGTCTGTACTCTGCTCTTTTCTTGCCGTGGGAGGTGGTGTGGTGGCCGTCACGGCCTGGTTGGTTTCCGTTCTAGCAGTTTTTGTGGGTGTTGTCTCGATATGATCCGGGTTTGGTCACGTTTTTGTGGTTGTTTTACGGACTGTTTGGCAGCCGTGAAATGGGTTGTCATGTGGACTGTCTTGGTACCATTTGTAGCGCGGTTTATGTGGCCATTCAGGTCAGCTTGAGCAGTCGAAATGGAGGTGTCGGGTTGTGGTCATGGTGTGGGAGTCGTACCATTCTCTTGCCCTCTTGTTTGATTTCCTTAACAATTTTTGGTGAGTATGTTTGTTGGGCTCACCGTATTCTTTTGTTGGGCTGACTTGTAGTTATTGGGCCACACTCATATTATGAGTGCTTTCGGCGCCAAATCTAGTATGTATGAATCGTTTAAATTCCTGTCTCATGCTTTATATAACGTAATCCGTTAAATATTGTTCGTTATATACATACATTTTCTCACATAATCAAATGTTTGGGTCCAATATGATTTAATAGTTGGGTTGTACATGAGTAATATGTTGGGCTTGTTTTACTTATTTAATTGGGCTTATCTTATTTATTTAATTGGGTTTGTTTTGTTTGTTGGGCTCATGAATGAGTCATGTGGGCTTGGTCACAATTTATTCCGTTAATTTCATAATTAATCATTCATTATCGCTTGCTATATTTTCCCGGCATGTTAATTCATAAAGTGAAATATATTTATTGATATAAGCATGAATTATTTATTATTAATTAGTTATTTGTGAAGAGTCATATTCTTAATAATCCCGTCCCTGGGCCTTGGTCCTATCGGACACTAGGGGTGAGCCATAAGCCCTCTAGTTGCGATATGATCGTCGGGACTGATGTTCCCATCCGTACTTATGGTGAGATGCAAGCCATAAGTATGAGTGTGACATTAATAATCCCGTCTCATGTACTTGTTTCTTGTACTTGTTTATTCTATTTAACCGGCATGTATAATTATGAAATGAGATGTTTATTTATATGTTACAAGCATGAAAAGGTTATTATAAATAATTACTTGTAAGAGTCGTACTCTTGTAAAAATGTCATATTACCATCGTATATGCTTGACATACATTTTTGCCCTGCTTGTGCTGTTCTGTCAAGCACGGGTTCGACCTACTTGTGCTGTTCTGGCAAGTACGGTTTTGGCCTACTTGTCTTTGTTCGCAAGTACGGCTTTTGGCCACTTGTGCTGTTCTGGCAAGTGAGTCTTATCTTAGTCTTTCCGCCACTTTCGTGCTGTTCTGGCGATTGGGGTACTCGGTATCCTTAGTAGTCGAGTCTTGGGTGCGTGCTGTGCTGACGCACGTCGAATTGGGATGTACACCCGAGAATATGCAGATTTAGACTAGGACCGTATTATTATCGTAGTCATACCCGGGGAAATTATAGTCTAAGAGTGATAAATGTCTTGCATTATTTGGATGGTTACTTTGGTCATATCTCCTTGAAATACGTGCTCGTGGCTAAGTGGTCGTGTCTGTTTCCTTGTCTTTCTCCTCCATTTATTTATTGTTGCTTATGTCTTACCTGTTTATTCCATCATTTATTTATTCCTTGTTGGTTTAAACACGTATGATCTCATGTTTAGTTATGATTCGATTATCATTCACTCATGTCTTATCTAATATGATTGTTTGTTTATGTTCTTTGTTATGTTCGCTTCGACATATTGTGGTTGGGAGAACCTTGAGTTACTCCCCACTGACTGTGGCGTTCATGTTTACATGAATGACAGGTGGTGAAGATGCTTACGTGGGGAAGACGTGTGGGCTAGCGAGAACTAAACCCTTGGACCTTAGTTTGCTAATTAGAAACCCTTTATTTTTTTATTCGTGGGATATCTTTTCCCCGCCTTCTAGACTTGGGTTGTAATAACCTAAACTTGTCTATTGTGGTATTTGTTTAATTTCATTTTGGCACCCGCGTGTTAATCTTTAACTAATATCAAAAAAAAAAATTAAAATATCACAAATTTCCACTCTAATTTATTAGTTATATTTTCCGCGTTATCGCGGGGTGTCACACTATAAGTTCAGTTCAGTTCAGTCCAAAAAAAATCGGGCCTAAGTACTTTACTGCTAATTTTATTTGATCGCAAGCTTACCACAATCGACTTTTTAACACAAATTCAGTATATATGCATCAGAATTCAGAAGTGTATAACAGAAACAGGAAACATTAATTCAGTATCCGGGCTTATTAGTTGGGAATTGGGATGAATGAGTAAATTTATTTGAAGAATATTCAAGAAGCATAGCAGTACAAAATGGAGAGGGAGAAGGGAGTACAAGTGGGGAATTTATGGGTGTGTTTCAGATACGGTCTTAGGTTTGAGTTCCTTAACTATAAACTTTTTTTTTTTTTGACAACAGGTGAATAACTTACATTATTGTAACCGATACAACGTAAGCTACTCGACTAGGTAGCACCAGACACTTCATAACTAGATCTAGCACTACAAAGCCATACATAGAGATTACATAACCTTTATTCAAAAGTAAATCTACAACATTAAGGTAAGCAGAAAGAACGATGGTAGAAAGGCAGAAGACGGCAGCTTGGTCACGATCGTTGATGTCAACTTCTTTAACACGGAAGACCTCCAAAAACAGGCGATTCATATAGCCGACGGAGTGACAACGACAAGGTGCACTTACGCTCTTGCGAAAAGAACGTAGAAGGAAAAGATGAGAAGCAAGACGGAATCTGCCCTCGACGGAGATAAATCTCCTACACCTAAGACTACGCATCCATTGATCATAGAACAGACCGTCCGAGAAGGCCAACACACAATGAGTAACACGAACCCCCAAAGACACAAACACCGCACCACTAACACCATTAAGAGGACAAGGCTTACCATTAAAATTTATTAAAAGAAAAGGAAATGACAGGAAAAGCAGAATTAGCATCATTCCAAGACGAGAAGAGCACCACCTCAGACCCAACCAACACCATCCCCGGAAACTCAAATCCACCCTACCCAACACGCCTCAAACAGGAAAACGGACCCCAACAAACTTGACCTAACCCCAACTAAGAAACAGTCGGACGCGACCATTCATCCACGAAGACACGGTCCATCCAACAAACACCAGCCACTGAGACTCCAAATTCTAAAACGAACCCCCCAGGACCATCGGCATACGTGCAACCCAACCAACCTAAACACATCGGACCGATAAAAGAGCACCAGGAACTTGGACCAATCTGGTGGGGGAGGGGACGAGGGGAAGGGGAAACACCAGATCGTCCCAAAACACAACGCCCTTAACAGAAGACACCACCCAGATGAGTTATGCTCATCGACTAGACACAACGACGACCGACAACTTCAAGACAACGGGACTTACCAGGGGTGGGGAAAGGGGCGAGGGAGAGGGGAAACACCCCTGGAGCGCACGCGGTGCTTCGATGACAGGACAGGGGCATGCCGAACGGATCGACTTCAGCAAAACCACATCAAACCCAGTCAAACCCACCGGACGAGGACGACGGAAATCACGAACCGAAGAAAGAGAGGGGTGAGATCAAGCCATAATGGGGCCGCCATAAAGAGGATCCGTGATTAATCACCGGAGATGGGTCAAGGAGTGACCCCATCTCCGGCGATGGGTAGGGGGAGAAGGAGGGGAAGAGATTGGAAGGGGAGGCGGCGGGTCAGAAGCAAAAGATTAGGGTTTCCTTTTTTTAGAGAGAAGGGGGAGGTTATAGAGAGAGAGAGCGAGCTATCTTAACTATAAACTTTGATAGTTTAAGTCTTACTTGGAAAAAAAGTGATAGTTTAGGTCCTTATATTACCCTTTACTCTAATTACAACGGTTGTACCATTAGCTGATTGCACGTTGATCACACAGAATCAAAATATTAATCGAACTTTTTGTAATATAACACTCTTACAAAATTAATGTAAATCATTTCACGCAATACAACTGCATGTAAAACATTGGGTAAAACACAAGTACACAATAGGGCAGAGTACGGATCGGGTATTTGATCCAAAGTGTTAGTTCGGATCGGATATCCATATTAGAAATCCTGAAGTTAGATATCCAATATCCAAACCAAATGTCTCGGATATCCAATGTTCGGGTATCCAAAATAATCGGATCGGATGCGGATATCCATCGTATATTCATACTTTTGAATTTACTTTAAAATTAAGTTTGAAACACGATTATATTCATAGTTTTACATGATATTTTCTTTCGTATTCTTATTCCAATGTTCTCGCTATAAAATTGAAGTATCACCTAGATATTTCTCTAATATTTTAAACATTAATTAAGTTGTTGTATCAAATAAAATTTTATTTTCTCGAAATTATACTAGAAAACTATAGTTTCGGATCAGATCGGATATCCAAATGTTTTAATTCTAATATCCATATCCAAATCAAAACCAAAGATTTCGGATCAGATATCCAAACCAAACTTAACTTTCGGATCGGATATCCAAAACTACGGATCGGATTCAGATCAGATATCGAATCAGTTTGGATAATCGAATTTTTTGCTCAGCCCTAGTACACAACATAACCAATATGGGCCACATCAAGGTAGTTTGCATTTCGTTTGTATGATAGGTGTACAGACCTTTCCTCTATTTTGATCCTCAAAATTGACTTGTCCATCTAAATTGAGAGCTTTTCTCTCTTATTCGAGAGCTTCTACAATCTGTTTTTTGATCTTCCTATTCTTTTTTCATCCTTTCTTCTTATCTTTTGGATTTCTTCTCTAGGGTTCTTTCAGTTTCCAATCAATCTATTGGTCAGTGTTGGTCCCAAGTTTGCTTTATCTGGGTGTTCTTCAGAAAAGGGGGTTTTTCCTGTTATCGAAAACCCTAGGTTTCTCAATCATTATTGCAGTTGGCATTTAATTGGGGGTTCTTAACCTATTCCTCGCTTTTTTTCTTATCAATGCTCTGCAATAGCGTATCTATTCATATTCCTTTATAATCATTTTAAGACAGGCGAATTAATTGGCTGTCTTTCTTTTTGTTCGGCTCAAGGTTTCATCCCCAATCCTTTGAGCTTCCCTCTGCTGCTATTGGTCTGGACGTTTTATCTCCTTGTGTGGAGTGTTTAAGCTGCTCCCTTAATCCCCACTATAAAAACTATTGAGATGGCAGTGGGAATCTCACACAACTCACACAGAAATCATAAATCATCACATTTCGTTAATCTTAAACATTCTGATCCCTCTAACCAACAAAAGTTTTACTTCCCCTCAAACTTCTCCTCTTTTCGTAATATGAAACCTAATCATCATCAACACAATCACGATTTCCATCAACCTTTTCCTGAAGCTGCTTTCCAACCTTTTAACCCTCTTCATGCCAATCTTTGGAGGTACCCTCATTCTGGTGGGGTCGTTAATGTTGACCCGGCAGAACTAGGGCGTTCTAGGGAATTCTTGGGCAACTGTGTGTTGGGTTTTTTGGTGGACTACCGCCTCTTTGAAGCGGACCTAGTCAATGATGTGATTGAGGCGAAATGGAGAACAAGGGGAAATATTACTGCTTTCCGTATGGGAGAGATTTATGTCTTCCACTGTGAAGACGTGGAGGATATGGAGGGTCTACTGGCTCGGACCACAGTCACTATTGACGGGGCAGTGATGGTGTTTGCTCGTTGGTACCCAGATTCTGTACCTCGCACTGTCAGGTTCCCTGTTGCTGAGGTGTGGGTGAGGGTATGTGGACTACCCTTTGAGTATATGAATATGCACGTGGCCCATGTTGCAGGTAAGCTCTTGAGTGATCAGTATTTTGTTGAACCTTTTAACATGGTCCCTGACAACGACTATCTGAGGTTGAGGGTGAGGATTAACTTGAACGAGCCTTTGATGCCTGGTTTTTTCCTGGCTATGGATTTGGGTCAACTACTTTGGATCCAATTTAGGTATGAGGATATTTTCAAGTATTGTATTAAATGCGGTAAGGTTGGGCATAAGGGCATTCAATGTAAAGAGAGTTTACAGTCCATTGTTTCTGGGGTAGAAGGAATGCTGAATAGGTCAGTGACAAAGGGGTTTATGGTTTTTCAATCTCACAGCACACACACTATGTTTAACCTTGATTTGAGGGCAACCCCTTCAACTACTAAGTTTATTTCTTCAAAGGTAAGGTTGGGCAATGTTAGAAGAGGGAATAGATTGGGGCACAGGGAGGATTCACCAGAGAGGGAAGTGGATTTTGAGTTGGGCATTACTCCAGGGGGGAGAGTTGTTCCTGGGATGAGGTTCGTTGTCACGGCTCATCCATTTGCGGGCCCTGTGGTGTTTCAAGTTGGGGGAGGAGGTGCTGGGATGGGCGAGGAAGGGATGGGTGTGGGAGATGTTCAAGATGAGGTGATGCAGGAGGCCCAGGATGGGGAAAATGAAATAAGGGGCATGGATAATTCTGGGGAAGTGCAAGGGCAAGTTCAAGACCCAGTTCCTCAACCTGGCCAGAATCAAGTTCAGGAAGGGGTGGTTGCAGGGGCTGGGGGTTGGTTGGATGAAGGGGGTGATAATGAGTCTTTTCATAGTGTAGGGGAAGAACTGGAAAACCAAGAAGGTTTCTTTGGGCTGCAGCACGAGGTTTTGATGCAGGTTCAAGGTAATGATCCCTATGTGATTTATGGGGGTCATGGTAATCAGAGGGGTAACATTGATAGAAATGCAAGAAATCAGCTGATAGTGAATAATAGGGTGGATGGTGATGTGGCTTGGACTCGTGTTGAAGATGAGCATAGAGGCTTTAACCAAATCTTTGATCCTCCCTTGGGTGGAATTCCAATTAGGTATCACTATCCTGATGGATATGCACTTGAGGTAGGTATGGGAATTAATGATCGTGTTAATGTCATGGAGGACGATGCACCTGAGGAGCAGGAAGGGAACCAGGGGGATGATGGGCAAGATGTGGTCATTATTATAAGTGATTCTGATTCGTCTGAGGTGAATATGCCTTCTGATCAGTGGTTGGTTGAGCCTGAGGTAGAGTCAAATGATGGCTCGTCTGAGTTTAGGGAGACTGAACTGATTAATCTAGTGTCATCTGAAAACACTGATGATGTGAATACTGATCTAAATTTGGCAATGGGGGGCAGTACTGAGGGAGCCCAGAATGGGCAGGAAACTGAGGAAGAGGAATGTCACAGAGCTGTATCATTTCACTCTGCTGCCATAGTGAGAAAGGATAAGGAATTGCAGGAGGGGTCGTCTTCTTTGCGACCATTGGAAGTGCTTTTTTATGGTGATGCTGGCTCCAAAACAGGGGAGATGGGTGTCATGATTCCTGGAAACAAAGGGAAGGAAAAATTGTTTGATATTCCTGGTACGGGAAACAGGTCAAGACTGATTGCTGAGGTTTCATCTGGTAACATATCAGATGGATTTCTAGGCCTGGCTGATGCCTATCACATTTCTGATCTGCAAGTGAGTCACAAGGAGGATATTGGAAGGGCGAGGAAAAGAAAATGCTGTACTGAAGCAGGTGATTATATTCTCCCTGAAGCTGCTAAGGAATCCCTTGAAAATGCAAAAGATTACTTAAGTAAGTTGGCAAAAAGAGGGTGTTCTGGGAAAGGGATCAAGGAAAACCAGGCTGCCTCAATGAGGTGTGGGTTTCGTGTGAGTGTGCAAGATGAGGAAATGATGGAGTCCAGTGACTCCTCACCACTGTATGTTCAGGGTGATGCTGCTGTCTATGAAGTCTTTGCGGAGGTTGGGCCGGTACAACCTCCTCCTCAACCATGATGGGGCTTGTGTGGAATTGTAGGGGCCTTAACAACACGCTCTCCCCTACAATTCCTAAGCTAAGAGCGTTACTAGGTAGTAAGTATTTCGATTTCATGTTTTTAATAGAGACAAAATGTAATGCTAGTAGTATCTTTCCTATGTTTAGATCGCATGGGTTTACAAAACATTTTGGGGTGGATGCGGTTGGTGCTTCGGGTGGATTATGGGTGGGTTGGAAAAGGGAGGCTAGAATGAGCCTTGTGATGGCATGTAAGAACTTTATTATCCTTTTGGTGGAAAAATATAATGGTCTCTTATGGTACCTCGTGCTTTTTTATGGTGCCCCGTGTTCGCATTTACGTACCCCCGTCTTATTGGAATTGGAAAAGTGGATGGATAATTGTAAACACCCCTTTCTCATTGTGGGTGATTTTAATCAAGTTGATATGGAGTGTGACAAAGTAAGTAAATCTCAAGGTCCTATTAGAGGAGCTAATTTCTTTAACATGTGGAAGATAAGGAATGAGTTGATAGACATCCCGTTTAAAGGCCCTAGATTTACTTGGTGTAACAACCGTAAAGGAGATGAAAGAGTGTATGAGAGGATTGATAAGGCTTTGGGGTCGAGGGATTGGCTGAGTTTTTTCCCGGACTCTGGAATTAAGCACTACCCAATTCAGATTTCTGACCATGCACCAATTGAAGTGAATTTACAACTTGTAAAAAATGAAGGAAAACGGCCCTATAAGTTGGACGCGTGGACTTTAGACAATGAGGAATGCCTGGAACGAGTGCGTTCGGTTTGGGGGCAGCGGGATGTGGGTTCGCCAAGCTTTCAAGTTGCTAGGAAATTAACACGGGTTCGTTCTACGGTTAAAAAATGGGCCATCGATAAACGCGATGAGTGGATGGGAAAATGGGATGACTTTGACAAGCGACTTGAAGAGGGTATAAACAAAGCTATTACAGGGGAGGGGGATGAAATGTATGCAAGGGTAAATGATGAAGTGAAGGATTTTGCAAAAGCGGTCTCTATCTTTTGGAGACAAAGGGCTAAAGTGAAGTGGATGGTGGATGGAGATACTTGTACAAGATTTTTCTTTAATTGGGCAAAAGGAAGGGCTGGGAGAAATTATATCCATGGTATTAAGGGGACGAATGGGGATTGGATTTATGACCCGGATATGATAGGCAATGAATTCCAATGCATGTTTAAAAAGTTGTATAAGGAGGATACAAATTTAGGGGAGAGCTGTGGTGCTCATGACTATGATGACATTTTGCAACACGTAAAGAAGGCAGTCCCGCAGGATAAGATTGAGTTCTTAAAGAAACCGTTCACGGCTAAAGAAGTTCGTTGCGCCGTGTTCCAGATGGGGGCATGAAATCGCCTGGGCCTGATGGTATCTCAGCTTGCTTCTTCCAAAAATGCTGGTACTTCATCAAAAAATATTTCACTGCGGCAGTGTTATCTACATTAAATTCGGGGAGGATTTTAAGGGAGTTGAATAGGACTTTCATTGCGCTAATCCCAAAGCTGGAAAACCCGGAGGTGGTGTCTGATTACAGGCCTATTAGTCTTTGTAATGTGTTCATGCGCATTGTGTCTAAATGTATCACCAACAGGATTTCAAAGGTCATGAGTTCTTTGGTTAGCGACTCTCAAAATGCTTTCATCCCAGGAAGACTCATTAGTGATAATATCCTCTTGGCTCATGAGGCGATTCACTACATCACAAGCAATAAGAAAGGAAAACATGGTAAGTGTGCTTTCAAGGCTGATATGAGTAAGGCTTATGATAGAATCAAATGGGATTTCTTGGAAGCAGTGCTGCTGAAATTCGGGTTCCCGGAGAATATGGTGATCTTAATTATGAATTGTGTTTCAACGGTAAGCTATGAAGTGCTCTTTAATGGATCACCAATGCCCCAGTTCAAGCCACGTTGTGGTCTACGTCAGGGTGACCCTATTTCCCCATTTCTGTTCATCCTGTGTATGGAAGTGCTGGCGGCGAATGTGGAAAATGCTATGGATATGGGTATGATTAGGGGAATTCAGCTCTGCAGAGGTGTTAAACCCCTTTCACATCTTTTCTTTGCAGATGACTCGATTTTCTTCTTTCATGACAAGGACAATGCTGCCAGTCAATTAAAAAGTATCATGGATAAGTACTGTGAGGCTTCAGGGCAGGTTTTGAACTCGGATAAATCAGGTATCCTGTTCAGCCCTAGTACTACTTTAGCTAAGGCTAAGAGGATTATGGAAATCTTCGGTATAAGGAAGGGTACAGGTATTGGAAATTATTTGGGTATACCGGCTGAATTTCAGGACTCGAAGCAAGGTATTTTTAAGTCTCTTATTGAGTATGTTACAAGGCGTATTTCATCTTGGAATGGCATCTTTCTTTCTGCAGCTGGGCGACTGACTCTCATTTCCTCAGTCTTATCAAATCTCTCAAATTACTTTCTATCGGTGTTTCGGATACCGGTAAGTGTGGCAAGGAAGATTAACTCCATTTTGTCACAATTTTGGCGGGCTGGGTGTAAATTGGGTAAGAAGGTCCATTGGTGTAGTAAGAATTTTCTGAGTATGCCTAAATGTAAAGGAGGCTTAGGGATTAGGAATGTGGAGTGCTTAAATAAGGCTCTTTTGGCAAAGCATGGATGGAGACTTATCTCAGGAGACAAATCTTATTTTGGAAAGGTTTTCCGCATGAAAATTTTCGGAAAAGAGGAGGTAAAGGAAGGAGCTTCTCCATTATCCAGGAATAATGGATCTTGGGGGGTGCGTAGTATCAAGTTTGGGCTGGAACTTATTATGGATAAGTTAGGGTGGAAACCAGGAGTCGAGTCGAATCTTAACATCTGGAACGAAAACTGGGTTAACGGGCATAGACCGGAACCACAGGATGATATCCTGGATCCTCAGTTCTTTCATTTGGGGGATCTACAGGTCAAGGACTTACTCTCCCAGGGTGGAATCTGGAACGCTCATCTGGTTAATTTCTTGTTTAAGGAGGACTGGGCAAGGCAAATCCTAGCAACTCCTCTTTGTCGCTCCAGAATAAAGGATGAGGTTTTTTGGCCGCTCACCGATGATGGGTCATATACTGTAAAAAGTGGGTATGGTATTGTTTTTGAGGAGTATATGGAAGCTAAAGGAACCCGGAAAGAAAGGTCAAGGATAAATGAGAAAGGGAAAGACTTTTGTAAGTCGAAACTTTGGAAGCTTCCGGGCCCATCCATGTGGAAGATCCTGCTATGGAGAATCATCACCAACACGCTCCCAATAGGTAAGGAGTTTGAAAGAAGGAAGATTGGGGAGACTTTTAGGTGTGGTTTGTGTGCGGGTTGTGAGGATTACCTGGAGACGTTGGAACATCTCTTTAGGGATTGTTATATCTCCGCTAGGATATGGGCAGGATCAGAGCTGGGTATTAGAGGAGAGAGTGTTGTGGGGCTGAACATTGGCGACTGGATTATAAATTGGATTCATTTCTTATCAAACCTTGAGGAGGGGGAGGAAAGGGTTCTCAAGTTCATGGCTACACTTTGGCAAATATGGCTGTTAAGAAATAATGTTATGTTTAATGGGGTGAAGATTGACCCCTTGACCCTTTTTAGAACCCTGACTTTGAGTGTTCAGGATTGTTTAAAAGGTCTAAAACTCGAGAAGGAAAGACGGGAGAAGAGGCAGAAAGACCAGGTGGTGGGGTCTATGCCTAGGATGATGGACGCTAAGGAACTACAGGCAGGACGCCCGTTCTTCGTGATTGGGAAGCAGGACCACTGTAGGGGTACCAGAGTAAAGGTTGATGCAAGCTGGGATAGGAATCTTGAAGCAGCTTGTGGCTGGGTGGCTTATGATAGATGGGGGGTGGAGACCCATAGAGAAAAAAGAAAGTGGAAAGCGGAGTCCGCGATTCAGGCGGAAGCTCTAGGATTATGGGAGGTCTGTGTTTGGGCGAGAGATAGGGGGGAGCTTCATCTGGAGGTTACAATGGACTGCTTAAGGCTGGTTAATCAGATTGCAGGTATTGAGAAGGAAAGCCATAGTGTCAGCGGAATACTCGGAGACCTTAAAAATATATGGGTTTACATTCATTGTGTAAGCGTTAGTTTTATACCTAGGCATCTTAATAACATTGCGCATGGTCTGGCTCGCCAGGCCATGAAAATGTAGACTATCTTTTACTGTTGCCAAAAAAAAAAAAGAAAAAAAAAATTGACTTGTCCATCTAAATTATGAAATTT
The DNA here is from genome assembly GCF_048544455.1 of Silene latifolia. Classification (NCBI taxonomy): domain Eukaryota; kingdom Viridiplantae; phylum Streptophyta; class Magnoliopsida; order Caryophyllales; family Caryophyllaceae; genus Silene; species Silene latifolia. The sequence continues at coordinate 66,609,857 of NC_133531.1, forward strand.
AATGAATTTACAAGTTAAAATCATCCTCAAAATTGAAGTTTCGTCTACTTAAGTTGTGCGGCCATTCCATGGTCTAGGGGGAAAACAGCAAAAGCAAGGACATTCAACATCGTTAACAAAAACTTATCATTATACCAATAAACGTAAGGCATTAGAGAGCAAAACTTCGAACTTCGATTGAAAACAATAGAGCAATAATAAAAACAAAATGTATGTTTGACAAAAGTACTAATTGAAGTTCTCTCAAAAGTAACTTGCACAAAGATAACAAGACTCCAGTACTAAGAAGACTACACCAAGACATTTCTCAAGGACTTAAGCGGCGGTGGCTTTAGCTCGGCCATAAAACTTATTCTTCTCATCTGAAGTCTGGTGACGGCCATGACCAAACTTGGAAGATGTGTCGATAAACTTGATGTTAATTTCCTCAAGAGCAACACGTGAAGTCTGTTTAAGAAGAGACTGCCTCAATGTCACTACTCTCTTCTTAGGACCCACGCAGCATCCCTTGATCAACAGGTAATCGTCCTTGACAATACCATAGTGAGGGAAGCCACCCATGGGAGTGATGTCCTTCTCAGTCCTGATTCACCATAACAGTAGAAATAATAAGAACACAGAAAAGTCAAATAGTGTACAAGACCTGCGACATTGTCAGACAACTATAACATTACATTGACTCATATTTAATTATCAAAATTGATCTCGGTAGAACTGACTGCCGTATAGAAAGTTTTCTGTGAAGGATACATCTCGTACATGTTTTTGTGCCTCAAAAATGCAAATGGTGATTGGTTTGTGAACAATGACGGATAGACTAGGAATACCATTAGGGGACATTTGTACGAACCTGTCATACTCGGTCATAGCAGTGTGATTCTCTTGACCAACCTTACCGAGCTTGTAGATCTTCTTGTTCATCTCAGTACGGTGATGGTAACCATTCTGACCAGCTCTGGCAACAGTGTATGAAACCCTAGCCGGATGCCAAGCACCAATACAAGCAACCTTACGCAAACCTCTGTGGGTCTTACGGGGAAGACGAGTGACTCCCCAACGGGTAACAACACCTTCATAACCCTTACCCTTGGTCACACCAATGATGTCAATCATTTCATCCTTCTGGAAAACAGCATCAATGGGCACTTGCTTCTCAAAGAAGCCATAGGCAAAGTCAACCTTTTGGGCGATAGTGCCACCATTGACCTGGATTTCCATCATGTGAGCCTTCTTCTGCTTCAAACCCTTCATCTTCCTAATCTGGAAATTTGATACAACAACATCATCAGAGCCTTGATCTAAAAATGATATATGGAAATTTGATACATGCGATGTAATAAATATCACAAGGTCAAATATGTTGCATATACAAACAGGAAGTAATAATAAACCACAATTTCCAAAATGAATCGCTGAACTAACCATGTGGAAAATTTACAGTTCGACACCGCAAATTATTTGGCAGTGAACAAATAAATTTACCTGAGTGTGAGCCAAAACCCTGATGACGGTAGCATACTTCTTCAACTTCTCAAGTTGAGATTGAATATCTTTCTTTCCTTCATCACTCTCATACTTCTTGGAGTATTTGGTGAAAGCCTTCTTCTTTGACTTGCACCAGTTCTTGTAGAACCTCCTCTTGATCTCCTCGCTGAGATGCTGTGCCCAGACAGTGTTCAATGTGCGAAGGCCGCGAGGTGTCTTCACATAACCAACAACGCCAACAATAACCATTGGAGGGGTCTCAACAATGGTCACTGCCTCACAAGTCTCTTTCTTGTGCAGTTCTATAACATAAAAACATCAAACATAAGTCTTCATAACAGCAAAATAAAAAGAATCAGTGTGTTTAAATATAAAAAGACCAATGGCTTTAATGACATACTTGAACCAGGCTTCTCGACATCCCTGACAATGTGGGTCATCCCAGCTTTGTAACCTAAGAAAGCAGTAAGCTTTGGTGGACTGCTAGGATCATCCTTGGGGAAAGCCTTCACTGGTGACATAAACAGCACAAATTATTATAAGAGTAAGAATTGTACAAAGAGTGTTAAAAAATTCTAGAACAACTCACAATATCTAGTCCAACAACATAATACATGAAGTAAATTAATACATAGAATAATCAGAAGCATTTGACTTATTTTGTAATTCTATAAGTTCAGAAGCATAAAATATACTCCCTTTATCCGAATCATTAGTTTAGTTTTTTATTCTTAGAGAGTGGTATTTTAATGTAAGGCAAACAAATGATTGGGACGGGGGAGTACACAAACATGTACCAGTTTGCTCCTAAGGTTGGTAAAAACAAAACCTATGTTTGATCTTCAAATATCTCAGATAATAGGCAGCAAAATAGCAATGGGTTAAGTAAATGTCTGTCAAGCAGACATCACAAAGTTCAAATCGCAAACAACCACCTATTTTTCAATAATAAGGTTATAGTAAAGGTAACACAACGGCCTTATTTCCCTTATTAATGGTCATTCTAATATGATCAATATCCTTCGGACAAATTTCGCAGAATATTGATCCAGTTTGCAACTATATCATATCACTAATCATACTTTGAAAACTTCAAGTGACCTATAACAAGAGAATTACTTACTAATAGTGGGTATATTACTAGCTAGTCCTAAGAAGATCAAAAAAGCGAAAAACTTGATTCGCATCAACAAATAAAAAGGAACCTTTAAAAGACCTAGAATTAGGACGTAATAGCGAGAATTACAAGCTAGTCATAAGAACATCAAACAAGCGAAAAACTTCATTCGCATCGACAAACAAAAGTATTCGCAGGTAAAATACATTGAGAGATGGTTAGCAAAGATTGCAAACCTTTGCCTCTTTGGCGAGAAGCCCTCTTCCTGGGCAGAAACCCGAGGGAACCGTGTCTAGGGTGCTCAAACTTCCTGTGAGACATCCTTCTCTTTTCTTACCTACATTTTCAACACATTTACATATCGATAAGCAACAAAACGCGATACTAAATAGATAACTAACTGGAATACAATTCAAGCAAAAAATTGAAAACTTGAAACAAATTGATTGATGTTTTCAATTAATCAAATAAGAGAATCAACGAGCAAAATGAGTAAAAGGTGATGAAATATCAGATTTCACCAGAAATGAATGAAAATGTCATGTAAAATTAAGAATCATGTACAGCAAAAAAGGGAGATGTTAGTTTGAATCATTACGAAATGGAGAATGATTTGTGATTATAGATAGATGATGAAGAAGAACAGAGCGTAGAGAGGAGATTGAGAGAGAAGTGTGTACCTAAGGAATAATGGTGCGACTGCGGTAACACTGAGAGAGAAGAACAGCATAAAACCCTAGTGTGTTGCATTTTATACTAAGAGTTCTTCATCTTGTTATAATAATCAGGGTTTCCAATCAATTTTTGGGCTTAGGGTTCTTTCTCATTTGGGCTTTACTCTCAGTCTACTTGTGTCTTAACTTAAAATTGGGTTCTAGTATTATACCTCTTCCAAGGCGATATTCTCTTCGTTCCGTCTTTATTGCGAACTACTCCCTCCGTACCACACCAAATGTAACACTTATTATAAACGGACGTATCACACCAAAGGTAACATTCCTTATTTAGCCCACAACATTACCAAATTATCCTTATAACCATTTGATATTTACACAAAATGCTATTACATACACCACCTACCAACCCACAATTAAACACCCAATTACATACCCCACCTATTTATTCCCTTTTTACCCTTACTTTTTCCACTTTTTCTTAAATACTCCAATTTTCCCTACATTACCTTTGGTGTGGTACAGAGGGAGTACATTCTTTTCGATAGGACTTGCAATTATACATCAGATTTATTACATCAGAATTATTGACTTTATGAGTTTTTATGTATTTTTTTGAGTTGTATAATGTTTATAAATTACATTTGAGTTTTAGGATGTCAAAAATCAATTTTTTTTTGAG